>NC_142147.1:53869166-54505000 GCF_024610735.1 Ursus americanus | reverse complement strand
TCATCCAACACTCAGTGCTCATCTAGCCTGCCTAAGTGAGCCCTCGGACCATCCGATCCACGTCTCAACATTGCCCCCATCCTCAGCCCCGGCCACAAAAATGCTAATCTGTTCTAGTTTGCCTTTTTAAAAGATTCTGCATATATGTGATTTCATACAGTATCTTTTTTCTACGTGTGGCTTATTTAACAAAACATCCTCCACTTTTATTCTGTTGCTACGAACAGAAGACTTTCCTTCTTTTCTGAAGCTGATATATATATATATATATATATATATGTATATATCGAGAATAAATTAGATGAGACGAGAGAGAATACCAGAGATTAACTTTTTATATCACACCAGGTGCCTGCCTGGTGTGGCAGAAAGTTGTTTGACAATGATGGGGTTTTGGAATATAGGTGAGGGTCAGTGGGGTAGAGTCCGGAGCCGACCAAGAAAGAATTCTTGAGGCATCTTGGTGGAAAACGGTGGTTTATGAAAGCACGGGGACAGGACCCGTGGGCAGAAAGAGCTGCTGCCTGGGTTGTGAGGGGTGGCTGATAATATACTGTGGGGTTGGGGGAGAGAAGGATAAAGGGAGGTTTCTGAGAACCTACTTTCTTATGTTAAAGAAGACTCACGGGATACCAGAGGCCCTGCCATTGTCAAGTTAAGGTTGTTCTTCCCTCTAACAAGGCATTGACATGAAGACAGTTGGGAGCTTCCTGCAGGAACATTACACTCTGTCCACTTCAAGTATCTGTCAATGGGCTACAGATTATAAGGATATTTAATTGTATCTACATTTCCTTCTGGAAGCTAGGTTATTGATAAAAATGCTTTCTTCTTGTAGACTAAGACAATTGTAAACTGAGGGAGACTCTGGTCCTGCAGAACTATGATCTCTGTAACTATTTGTTTTTCTTTCCTTGGCTGAGTGCCTGAGGAATGTCACAGATGTCCCGTGGTGGGGGTGGGGCGGGGTGTCAGCTTCTGCTTTGTCCTCAGC
Organism: Ursus americanus; assembly: GCF_024610735.1. Classification (NCBI taxonomy): domain Eukaryota; kingdom Metazoa; phylum Chordata; class Mammalia; order Carnivora; family Ursidae; genus Ursus; species Ursus americanus. Next base: position 54,504,006 of record NC_142147.1, on the reverse strand, counting down.
CAGCCTTCTGTTCCCTCATCCACAGCATGGGCTCTTTCCTTTTTCCTGTGAATGACTTCGCCCTTTTTGAAATTCTAACCCCCTGTGCCCTGCTCCTGATGTCACGGGGTTTGGTTGCATCAATCACCCATCTTGGGGCCTTTTATTTTTGAGGTCCCCAAACTTAAGTGTTTCCTCTTGTGAATCTGTCTTACGACAGCTTAATTATTAGACGAGCTGAAGAATCAAGAAGAGACGAAGAAAAATGTTTTCCTCTCCTACACACTCATTTTGTGGTCGAAAACGGACCTCCGTGCTTCAGACTCAAGTTATAACGCGAAGACACAGTTTGAGGACAAAAGCAGCAACAGCTTTATGGCTTTGCCAGCAAAGGAGGCCACCGCGGGTCAGGGCCTTCAAGCCTGCAAGCCCACCCAGAGCCAGGGGCTGGGGTTTGGAGGGAAATGCAGGGTCTAGCCGGATTCCACAGGAATTGTGTCTGTGCTGCCAGCCCTGTTCATCACGTTCTCAGGGTGGAACCAGGTTCCTGAAACAAAGGGCTGAGAAGATCAGAGGGGAGGTCTGTGATGAGAGAAAAAGGTTATCAAAGCAGCTGTTTGATTTTTGTTAAAATTTTCTTTTTTTAAGATTTTATTTATTTGAGAGACAGAGCCCGAGCAGGGGGAGGGGCAGAGGGAGAAGCTGGCTCCCCACTGAGCAGGGACCCTGACCTGGGGCTGGATCCCAGGACCCTGGGATCATGACCTGAGTCAAAGACAGATGCTTAACCGACCAAGCCACCAGGCCCCACAGTTTTTGTTCAACTTCATGCTTTTAATTGGTTTCCATTTCAGTCACCAGGACAACTATGGTAAGACCATTTCGTATTTCACAGTGAGAAACCACTCAATATTTTCTAGAATGGCTTAAATAAAGAAAAAGGGTAACATCAAAATTCAGTGAAAATGTCGAGGAATTAGCATTCACATATATTGCTGATGGGAGTGTAAAAAGTACATTCACTTCGGAAAACCGGCAGTTCCTTATGAAAATATACATTTACCTATGGAAGGGGAGCATTCTGTCATACCAAAATATGTCTCTTTGGGCTAAGAATTATTTTAGGCTGTTACTTAGAGAGAGAGAGAGAGAGAGAGTGCGAGCACACAAGCAGGAGGAGCAGCAGAGGGAGAAGCAGGCTCCCCACCGAGCAAGGAGCCCGATGCAGGACTCGATCCCGGGACCCCGGGATCATGACCTGAGCCGAAGGCAGACACTTAACCGACTGAACCACCCAGGTGTCCCCAGGTTACCTTAAAAAAGCGATAGAAAAGGAAAAACTCTGAAACCCCCTGTTTACTTTCGTAAGAGACATTTGCGTCTCTAAGGAACGCTCCATTTGTAAGGTGTCTCCCTCTGTAGCAGAAAGAGGGAAAAAGTGTTAATCTCCAGAAACTCCCATCAGTGGAGAAGGCGTGGGTCTAAGTTAGGATAAGAATCGTAGCCTTGGTTCCCTTGCTTTGCCTGGTCAGCTCCCCAGATGCTTCCTGACAGGATCATGTGTGGAGTTTCAAAAACGGTCAACCCTGAGATTTGGCAATTGGTTTGGGCGAAAACAGCAGTGCTGTGTTAATGAAGGGCTCCAGGTGATTCTCAGTGAGGCCCGGGGAAGCACGAGGGCTTCTGGTGATTGCATGAGAGCTGAGAGCAGGCTCTGGCTCAGGGAGAGGTGACAGGGTCTCTGCTACGTGAGGGTCAGGTCCGTGCAGCACACGGTTCCTGTGCCGTAGCTGAATTTGTGGGCGTCTGTGGGAGGGGAGGCCCCCCGGAAGCAGAGAAGGAAAAGTCAGGGATTGGTAGGAGCTCAGAGTACCTGAATGGCGCCAGACACAAAGGACTAGGAATTTGGGCCTTTTTTGCATCTTAAAGTCCTGCCTGCCGCACGCAGTTTACATGCGAAGAGGCTCTGTTGGGGGCTTTAAAGGCAAAGGATCCTGATGCAGCTGATACACCTTATATACCTTGTGAGAAAGGCCTCTAGAAGACGAGGTGAAAGGAGAAATGGCCAGTTCTCAGGTAAGCCTTGCGTCTGTGGTCCGAGGCCGTGTCGTCTTTTTCTCCTAAAATTCCTTGCATTTGCAAATTGTAAATGTTGACTCCTTTACTTCTGGTGATTCTGCTTTATGTTTTCAGGTAATTTTTAAAACTTTTCAGAAAAAATGCCCAAGATTATTAGGTCTTTACAACACTTCTCCCCTATATTCTAGAGCCTTCTCTCCAACCTGGCTTCCAATAGGCATCAACAGTTGTCACTTTGTTTTTTTTTTTTCTGGATTTTAAAAATTTATTCACATACCTCTTAGAAAACTTAAGCTGAATTTTTTTAAGATTTAATTTTATTTATTTGAGAGAGAGCAAGAGAGAGAGAGCATGAGCATGGGGAGGGGTGGAGGGAGAGGGAGAAGCAGACTCCCCGCCAACCAGGGAGCCCAATGTGGGGCTGGATCCCAGGACCCCGGGATCCTGACCTGAGCCACCCAGGTGCCCGTAGGCTGAAATTAAAACAAAACAAAAACCTGAAGCAAACAACTTCACAAAAAACATACCGACGTTTGAGTAATGTCTCTAACGTGGCCTATAGATATGGATTCAGAGTCACATTTACATATTGGTCGCAATAACAAGCATACCATTAATGACAAATTCATGAAAAAACTTCACTTGTTCATGTCAGACTCCCAAGGCTCAGCGGAGGCATAGAGAGAGGAGGGCCACCTAACCCCCCTGACCCCCAATCCAAGAGGCCGTAGGGGCAAAGTCTGAATCACTACAGTGGCATTGAGCCCACTTCTCAGATCTTCAGCTTGGAGATCATTGGGGGCTTATCACAAAGGCTTGCTGGGTGCCGCCCCAGTTTCTGGTTCATGGTGATGGGGCCCAAGGATCTGCATTTGTACTAGGTTTCTAACGTGATGCTACTGGTCCGATGGCCACACTCGGAGAACCCGCTGGAGTGCTTGGGCTGCCCCTCAGTGAAGACGTTCAGTCCTGTCTTCCTAGGGAAAAGCCGTTCCTGACCGGCTCTGTCCCGGCTTACCTGAACTTCGGCAGTGGGCCTGGGTCACCATAATAGGTCGCCCAATCAGCCTCCTGTTTTTGAACAGGCAGAGTCGCCAAACTGGTAAAACACTCATTCTGGGTCTGCAAACAGCACGCGTGAAGGAAAACAGAAGTGTGGCAGTGCCCAGCCCGGTGCCAGCCAGAATCCCTGTTCTCAAGCTCTTATACTGACTCCAAAGGTTGAACACAGAACTCACTTCTCAGCCAGCTGACAGCTCCTGCAGTGTTTCCTGAGTCCCAGGTGGCACCTACAATAGAAAATAGAACACCAGGGGCGCCTGGGTGGCACAGCGGTTAAGCGTCTGCCTTCGGCTCAGGGCGTGATCCCGGCGATCTGGGATCGAGCCCCACATCAGGCTCTTCTGCTATGAGCCTGCTTCTTCCTCTCCCACTCCCCCTGCTTGTGTTCCCTCTCTCGCTGGCTGTCTCTATCTCTGTCGAATAAATAAATAAAATCTTAAAAAAAAAAAAAAAAGAAAATAGAACACCAGAGCCCTTGCCCTGCTGGAGAGGCCGTGGGACGGGTGGCAGTCGGCCCTGCTTGCGGACTTCTGAGGAAGGAGCCTGTTGCCCAACCCCGGAGCTGAAGCCCTTGGCGGCCGGAGCTGCCCTGGAGGACACTGATCCCAGAGAGGCGCGGAGGTCTTTGCCATCCGCAGAGGTCGACAGGGCGCTGAACCGGCCTGCAGTGCCCAGCACGTGCCAGCCTTTGGCAGGCCCCATGGGAAAAGAAATCTTAATAATTGACCAGAGATTGGGAGGCATTGTGGTGTAGTGCAAACAACACTGAGTTGGGAGTTGACCTTGTTCTAGTTCTGGACTGTTCCTACCTGGCAGTGTGTGATTCTTTCTTTTCTTTCTTTCTTTCTTTTCTTTTCTTTTCTTTCTTTTCTCTTTCTTTCTTTCTTTCTTTCTTTCTTTCTTTCTTTCTTTCTTTCTTTCTTTCTTTCTTTCTTTCTTTCTCTTTTTCTCTCTTTCTTTCCTCCCTTCCTTTCCCTTTCAGTTTGGGAACCTTGCTACCTGTGGGTGGAAGGGGTCCAGGGGGCGGGGACTGGTGGATCTCCAAGGTCTTTCCAACTCTGACAATCTTGAAATATTTGAAAATGCTATAAAATCCATGGTATAAAATCCAGTTCCCAATCCGGAAAAGTCAAGGGGGCTGGGCCTGAGGGTGCTGGAATCACCAAGGGCTTCCTCTTTTCTGTCTGCTTTCCCACCCACAGAAGCAGCCCCTGGCCCCAGGTGCCTGGGCCCCTCTGCCTCCAGGCCTCGCCCTCAAGTCCCACCCGCTCCCCTCCCCACTCTCGGCTGTAAGACCAATGGACAGGCCACGTGAAGAGCAGACCCTGGGGCCCAGACCTCGAGGAGAGGCCTGGAGAGTCGCACATTAGTGTGGGCTGTTTGGGGGCCCCCATCCCCACCTCCGTCCTCACTCCTTCCTCCTCTATGTCCTTTTTCACCACCTTCCAGCTTCTCTCGGATACAGGTGTAAGAAGACATTTGCACATAAGGGTGACTGGGACAGCTCTCTCCCCGCCCCTCCCCTTTTCATATAAGAGCTCTAAGTACAGTTTCAAAATAAAACACAAAGAACAAAAAGGGCCTAATCTCGGGGCCACCTGTTCTCCACGGGAGAATGAATCTGCACATTCCACTCGGACCTAACTGGGAGACCGCGGGGGGCCCCTTCCCGGCCCCACCCGGCCTGGCGCTGCCGCGGGGAAGAGAAAGGCAGGCGGAGGCCCGGCCCCAGGCCCTTGGGGACTGAGACTGGGTGGCACGTCCACCGTGTGCGAAGGGGGACAGGGAGCGGACGGGACGAGAATGTCCGCTGCCGGGACCTCCGGTGACAGGGACGAGAGAGCAGGAGTGCCCGGCCGGGTTTAGGGGAAAACGGAGGTCTTCGAGCAGGAGCGGAGCAAGGGAGGAAAGTGCTAATCGCTTTACAAGATCGGGTCCGGGCAGGCGGGAGCGGTCGCGGGGCGCGCGGGGCCCCGGCCCGCCTGGGAGGCCGGCGCAGCTGCGGGGCCCGGGCCAGTTCCGCCCCGGCCTCCCGGCCGCCTTCCCGCCCGGGGTCCCAGCGGCCGCCCAGCCGCCCCGCGCTCCGCTGGAGCCATCCAGGCCTCCGAGTGGCCGAATACCAATGAGGACCGGGCCGCCGCCGCCCCCCACCCGCCGGCCGTGGCTGCGGGCGTGCAACGCCGCTGAGAGCTGGGCCCCGGCCAGGGGGCGGGGTCGGCGGGGCCTTCCTCCCCTCCCCCGGCCCTGGGGGGCCTAGTACTGACTGTCTGCACCCCCGGTTCCCCTGGCCTGGCCTGGCCTGGCCTGGCGAGGGCGGGGCTGGAAGCCCTCCGCGCACACGCTTGCTGACCTCTCGAGTAACGCGGGGCCCAGCGCGGGAGGGGAAGGCGCGCTCCGCAGCCGAGCGGGAGCGCGCGCTTCCGGCAGGGCCGCGACCGGCCCCGGGGGCTCCGGAGCGCCGAGCGGAAGCCGGCGACCCCACCCAGATCCCGTCTCCGGCCGGCCAGCCCGGGGGACTGCGGCGGCGGCCAAGGCCCGGGGAAGCCAGGTGTGCGGGCGCTAGGGCCGGCCGAGCAGCGACAGAGGCGGAGCCGCCCCGCCCGGCCGCGCACCCGCAGAGGCGCGGGGCCCGCGGCCCGAAGCCCTCCCGGCCGGAGCTGCGCAGCGCCGCCGCCTCGGAGGCCTGCAGGATGGTCTGGCGCTCCTCGGGCGCGGAGTCCGTGGACAAGGGATGCACCTGCACGATGTGCGGCTGGATGGCGCCGACCTTGAGCGTGGCCAGCGCGGCCCCGCGCACCGTGCCCACCGGGCCGCGCCCGCTGCAGCCTTAGTGCATCAGGTACGCGCCCCGCCAGCGCGGCGGGTGGTTGGGCCGCGGCTCTCGGCTGCCGGGCGGCGGCGGCGGCGGGAAGGAGAGGCCCCGGGCTCTAGGCCGCGCTCGTCGACCTCCGCGGGCCCCACGGCTCCCCTGGGGAAAGCGGGGCATCGCGTAGGAAGGGACAAAGGACCGCGCTGGAGCCGGTAGAGGGCCAGCCGCCTGCGTCTGGGCTTCCCAGCCGCGCAGCTTGGCCCTCCTGTCCTATGCTCCCCAGTCTCCCCTTCGACCTCCCATTCTCGCCACCCGCTTCCACCCAAACTCCCAGCCCTCAGCCCCTGCCTGGCCCGCGTCCCTACCTCCACTCCCCGGCACCTGTTTGTTTTTTAAGACTTTATTTATTTGAGAGAGAAAGAGAGAGCGAGCAAGCCGGGGGGGAGGGCAGAGGGAGAGGGAGAAGCCTGCTGCTGGCTGAGCAGGGAGTCCGATGCTGGGATGGATACCGGGGCCTGGAGATCTTGACCCCGCTGAAGGCAGACGCTTCACCGACAGAGCCACTCCGGCACCCCATCAGTTGCCACTTTGAATAAGTCCTGCAAGTACTAGAATACTCCCTTGGTGACAGTTTCCCAGGGGAAAATGTTGAGTCCAGGGTTCCTGTTGCTGATGGGGTCCGGGTCCTGGGGTAGCATTAAAGGACGCCAATTCCCATTTAGGCCCGAATTGGTTGCTGTATCAGTTCCGTGTAGACCAGGATTAAGAATGCACAAATATACAGGGTGAATATGAGGACCAGGCTAACTCTGAATGTTCTGGGAAAAAAGGGGGACCCTTGCTCTTTAGAATGTGAAGAAGATATTTTATTTAAGAAATACTAGATATTACAGGACATGGAAAGTATCCGTGATCGGAGTTTCTACAAATCAGCTGTATGCTCATAATTCGGTTTATATTCTGATACACTGTTTGGGGGCCAGGAGAACACACCAGTAATAACAGGTCCTTCGGTGTGCCTTGGGTGTAGTAGGAAAATTAGAGTTCAAAGCCAATGGCCGAGAAAGAGTTTTTGACCCATCTTTAGTGCAAAAAGGTGGTTTTATTAAAGCACGGGGACAGGACCCTTGGGCAGAAAGAGCTGCCCTGGGGTCATGAGGAGTGGCCCATGATATACTTTCAAGTTGGGAGGGGGTTAGGGGTAGCATAAATCTCCAAGGAATTTTGGAAGCAAGGTTTCCAGGACCTTGAGGGGGCTGGCTATTGTTGGGAAAAGGTGGTTTATTACCGTCTAATAAAACCTGAGTCATGAGACCCGTCAGATGTATATCGGTGGGTTTTATGCTTGGGGGATGATTGCCAACATGTATCTTGGGAAGGGTGTGGGGGGCTGTTAGAGTTACAGGAAGTTTCCAAAGGAATTTTTGTATGTTGAAGTAGGCCTACAGGGTCTTGGGGGTTGGGCTAAGATGGCCTTTTGCCCTTAGCAAAGTGTCAACGTCTGTAGAGGAATGTCACTCTGCCTGTTTAAGGACTTGTCAGCGGGCTGTACATAGTCAGGAAATATGATCATTTTTCTTCTGCCTTTCTTTCCCACATCATTAGGCACTGATACCAATTTCTTTCCTTACAGCTAACGTTACCTTTTATTGGCTTGGTGCTCTCTACCCGATTTCTCCCCTATATTGTTCATATTTTCCCCCCTCATCATTTGTAAGGATCTTAGATGGATTTACTGAGAAATGTGCAGAAACCGTCCCATTTAAACTGGAGACTTCTTTCTCCTTTTGCTTGTAGTTTCTGATGAGAACAAAGGCAAAAGACATGTAGAGAAAATGAAATTCCCTACTACTTGCAGCTAGGGGAAAAAAAAAAAAAGCAATCTTAACTTGACAGAGGCCAGACCTCCAAAATCCTGTAAGTCCTCTTTACCATAACATACGAAAATCCCTTTACAAACTCCTTCATCTCTATCCCCACTAACTTAAAAGTGTGCAAGCAGTCACTCCTCGCAATCACACTGCACCTCTTTCTGCCCACAGGCCCTGCCACCAAGTTTTACTAAACACAGGTTAGGGTTAGGGCACCTTGGTGGCTCAGGGGGTTAAGTCCGACTCTCGATCTCAGCTTCGCTCTTGATCTCGGGGTCCTGAGTTCAAGCTTCTCGACGTTGGGCTCCTCTCTGGGCATAGAGCCTACTTAACAGAAAACACATTTGGCAGTGAAACTATCTCAAGAATTCTTTCGTGACCTTCGGCTCCTGGCCCACATGACATCAGCTTCCCCTGGACAGTGAAGACACTCGCCTTCGTGCACTAGAGTGACTTCCGGGCCTGGAGGTTCTAAATCACTCAGCCCTCTAGCCCATAGGGTTTTTTTTTTTTTTTTTTTTTTTAAAGATTTTATTTATTTATTTGACAGACAGCCAGCGAGAGAGGGAACACAAGCAGGGAGAGTGGGAGAGGAAGAAGCAGGCTCACAGCGGAGGAGCCTGATGTGGGGCTCGATCCCACAACGCCGGGATCACGCCCTGAGCCAAAGGCAGACGCTTAACGACTGCGCTACCCAGGCGCCCCTAGCCCATAGGGTTTTCTTTTACTCCACACTCATGTCACAAACATACACTTCTATTTACCTCTTTGTATTTAACATGTGTGAGGGTCTTAAAACTTGAGTGAATTAGAGCACAAATGATTGAAACGAAAGTTTCCGTGAGATACTATGTTGTGGGGTATCGGGCACAACAGTTAAGGAATTCATGAGACATTTGAAGGCACCAGTTAGTAATGTCATTGAAGAAGCATGGGGACAGGACCTGGGAGCAGAGAAAGAGGCACTTCAGCTGCGGGAAGCTGCTAGTTACCTGCGGGGTGTGCACGGGGGAGGGGAAACGCAGGGAGTAGCAGATCCTAAGTGTTTCTTTGCATTTCTACTTGTAAAACTGCTTTTGCAGGATTTCTCTGGTGCTTACTCTGTTCGATATTAACTATGGGTGAGACGTCCAGGCCGTCCCAAGACCCTGTAAGAACGCAGCAGCCAGCCCTCATTCGAACTCTGCAGGCTCTAGGTCAGTCGGCCTTCTGGCCAACGGTGAACGTTTTCCTGCTTCTAGCCCTCCTCAGAGGAGACTCAGAAACAATAGCTCTTTTATTTGTATCATTGAGTGTGTTTGTGTTGACAGTGTGAATAAAAGACAGAAGCATCATCCTCCGCAAAGAGATTTTTTTTTTTTTTTTGGGTGCAAAATTGTGGTTTATTAAAGCAGGGGGACAGGACCCGTGGGCAGAAAGAGCTGCTGCACTCCACAGATTTTTTTTTTTTTTAAGATTTTATTTATTTGACAGAGAGAGACACAGCGAGAGAGGGAACACAAGCAGGGGGAGTGGGAGAGGAAGAAGCAGGCTTCCCGCTGAGCAGGGAGTCCAACGTGGGGCTCGATCCCAGAACCCTGGGATCATGACCTGAGCCGAAGGTGGACGCTTAACGACTGAGCCACCCAGGCGCCCCCACAAAGAGATTTTTAAGTGTCATGTCATTGAAGATGTTTCTTGAATTAGTCCCCATGACAGTTCTGCACTCGGTAACTTTTCACGTGGGTGTAGCTACTTTCTGAAGGGGCGCTTGGGCACGCGAGTGTAAGATGGTAGAGGAGTGTGGATCCCTTCTCGTTTCCCTCGTTCTTCTCAGCTTCGGCACCTGCTGTGAACACCGCTTGAGGGTCCTCTCTGTGTGCTGACCTGCGCGTCACTTTAGATCGACTCTAGGTCAGACAACCTGGGTGAAAACCTGATCCCTTCCATGCTCCTGGATGTTTGACAAAGTCTTCTCATAATAGTAATAATGTGTTTGCTCTCTAGAGTGCTAGTACGTATTTTCCGTGAATTGATGAAAAACTGTTCGATGCTCTCTAGGAAGGAGGAAGTGCTGAGACAGGACGCTTGGCTTTCTTGCCCTTCCAGTAGGACCTGTAACTGTTATAAAAGCCACTCAGTCCCGAGTCCTCCGAGAACTCTTGCCATGGGTTCTACCTCTGTTATTCAGAAATGTTTCCCTTGGCGCACAGGCTGCTGCCTTGTTAGGAGTGCGGACTCCCATTGAACCCCAGGACTCCTGAACGGAGTCTGCATTTTCACATCGCCAGCGCACTGTTGTGAAATTCTGTCACTTTAGAATGTGATCGGTACGTGTGTAACCCACTGAAATAGTCCACCTAAGAAGTAGATGCATCTAGGGGCGCCTGGGTGGCTCAGTCGGGGAAGCGTCTGCCTTCGGCTCAGGTCATGGTCGCAGGGTCCTGGGATCGAGTCCCACGTCGGGCTCCCTGCTCCGCGGGAGTCCGCTTCTCCCTCTGCCTCTGCCCCTACCACCCTGTTTGCACTCTCTCTCCTTTTCTTTCAAATACATAAAATCTTAAAAAAAAAAAAAAAAAGACACAACCTATAATGTAGGATATAAATTCAGTACTTAATAATTTGCTATGCCTCTGTCGATGCCTTCATTTTACAAATTATCTCGGATGAATACACGGTATTTATAGTGGTTTTCTGGATCATATGCCATCCTCTTGCCTCCAACGTAGAGAACACATTAGAGCATATTACTGTGTTAGAAATTATCTTCATGCCTCAAGGAGGAAACTCACCTGAGCCAGAACCAGTTCTAATAAAACTCGGCTGAAAGGAGTTCACTCCTTGGGGAATCAGAGAGAAACCACACCACATGGGATTGTGACACCAAGGAAACTGGATTTGCAGCAAATAAGGAGACCGCAGGCAGAGTAACTTCCAAAGGAGACGCAGAGCAAGGGGGAATGGTTTCCTATCGCATGGGGTTAGCGTGGATATTCAGAAAGTGGCGCCTTGTCATCTTACGTAGAGCTGGGCATAGGGTGGCACAGGTGCCTCCAGAAAACACTTTTCTACGTGCTTTGCACGTATGTAAATGAGCTTTGTGCTCCTCCTCGGGTGGAGAGTTTAATACTATAGTGACATAAAGGGAGCTAGGTCATTCCACGGTTACTCCGTGATCCTTCTGCGTAGGTGTCATTGGGGTTAAGCTCAAACTGGGCAGGGCCAAGCTCTTCCTCAGGGCAGTCAGTACCCTTTGTTGCATAGTTTCTGTTTCTCTCTTAGGAGACTCTGGCCGTGGGGGGTTTTGAATAAAGTAAAAGATAAGGCGGAAACAAGAGGTTAAGTAAAATGTGGGACACAGGTCGGAGGGTCCTAGCAGGTGAGCAGTAAAAGTCAGGTCGTGGGTCTAGCTGGTGACACTAACTCCCTCTTGATCTTAGGTACCACTGTGAACTCTGTTGATGGCCACTTGGTGACTGTGGTATTTCTTGCAGGGACTCCTGACATTCGGGGACGTGGCCATAGAATTCTCCCAGGAGGAGTGGCGATGCCTGAGCCACACGCAGCGGGAACTGTACAGGGACGTGATGCTGGAGAACTACGGACACCTCCTGTTCTTGGGTGAGGATGACTCCTTCCAGATTTCCCAAGCCCCACTCGGGGTTTCATTCTTCCTTTATTTTTGTTTTGTTTTTAGGATTTTGTTTATTAGAGAGAGAGAGAGAGCAAGCAGGCGAGAGAGGGAGCCTGAGCGGAGGAGTGGGGCAGAAGGAGAGAGAGAAGCAGACTTCCTGCTGAGCAAGGAGCCAGATGTGGGGCTTGATCCCAGGACCCTGAGATCATGACCTGAGCCAAAGGCAGACGCTTAACCCACTGTGCCACCCAGGCGCCTCTCATTCTTTCCGGTGGACTGTCTCTTGGAAGGTTCCCCCATGAATGACTGGAATTCAGATCCAGGCAGTGAGGAAAATCAGTAGGGGTTTGTAGAGGTAGAGAAAAGTCTTCATGTTGTGTCCTTTTTCAGCTTTACCTTCTCCTTCCTTAAGGGAACAGCATCATTTCTGTAGATTAGTGGCACCCTAAACAGTGAGTGGCTAAAAATGGTACTGCCCACATCTGCTCCAATCTCCACTCCTTATTGTCTGGTACGTGGAGGTGGAGGTCAGGATGTGAACATTGGAAGTGCCTCCTGTGTCTTCTAAAGAGCTGTTGGTCAGGAGCATTTGGGAAGTCATTTTCTAGATGCTACAGATGTCCTGTCTTCTTCACTGAGCACGATATTGGGTTGATCATCTCCAGCAGTACTCATATTCATTCCTTTTTTCTAATAACCAGGTCTCATTGCGTCAAAGCCAGACCTGGTCTCCTGTTTGGAGCAAAAGAAGGAGCCTTGGGATCTGAAGAGAAGGAAGACAGTAGTCATCCACTCAGGTAGGTGGCAATGAATGAAGCAGATGGCAGAGGTGAGGTGCAAAAGTGAAGGAGGACGATGACCTTAAAATGTGGTTTCAGTAGCTTTCCTGGAATGGAAATAATCCTGAGAAACCTACTTCTATTTTTTTCCCTCTCACAGAGGGACATCTGCTAGCCAACATTATCAAGCTCTCTAGGGATTCTCCTTCAGCTCCAGTGATGGTCCATCACATGCACAGGGAGGGTAGGAGACTCTCCTTGGAGTGGGAGGGCCTCCATTATCTGAGAGCTTCCATATTGCTGTGAGGGCCCTGCAAAAATCTCCCTATTTCTGAGAAACTCTACTCTAAGCCCTTTCTTTTCTTTTTTTAAGATTTTATTATATTTTTTGAAGAGAGAGAGAGGGAACACAAGCAGGGGGTGGGAGAGGGAGAAACAGGCTTCCCGCCAAGCAGGATGGGGGCTCAATCCCTGGACCCTGGGATCATGACCTGAGCCAAAGGCAGATGCTTAACGACTGAGCCACCCAGCTGCCCCTTGCTAAGCCCTTTCTAAATTCTGTTTGCCTCGTGTAAAAAGTGTGTCAGCGTAATTATAGGCATCTTGGGTTGGGTGCAGAAATCCCGGGAACACTGGAGACAGACATCCCATGTTTTCTGGTTTATGCTTTCCAGTGTTACGGAAGGTTTAATCTTAATTGTACAAAATTGAGACTCAGTAATTTCATCAGCAAAAAAGCACCTCCCGAAAATATGAAAATCTAACCCTTTATTTCACTTGAAAAGTTAGTTTTTCTTTGTATGAACTGAAATTAGAAATTACCACTCTGTTTTCCATTCCTCAGTGGTGAAATAATGTAGTGTATCTGTTTGTATCCTAGAATGCCTACCTAAGTTAATGCCGCAGGAGAACTAGAACATTCAGACCTTAGAACTCACATCCTGTAATAAATTCTCAGTTGTTACCTTATTTCTTAACAACTGGATCATTTTCTACTTTCGTCTTGTGTGATAGGCATCTCCTGTGACTTTGTCCTGTGTGTTTTCACTTTCTTATTCGTTGTATACGAGATTGAGCTCTCAGTTTTTAGATCAGAAGTTCTGACAGGACATGGGCATGTGCTTTATAAGAAGTGAGGTAGATAATTAGTAAAATCCCCATATTTTTTAGAAGATTTTCTTTATTTATTAATGAGAGACAGAGAGAAGGAGGGAGGGAGGCAGAGGGAGAAGTAGGCTCCCTGCTACGTGGGCCTCGATTCCAGGACCCTGGGATCATGACCTGAGCTGAAGGCAGACACTTAACCGACTGAGCCACCCAGGCGCCTGTAAAATCCCCGTATTTAAAAAAAAAACAAAAAAAATTGTTCATAAATGTAATTTTACTTCAGGGAAAATTAATCATTGGGTTTTTCTTTTACTTTCCTCAAAATGTATCTGAAATTTTTTTTTTTTAGATTTTATTTAACAGAGAGAGAGAAGGAGTACTGGCGCGTGCGAACAATCAGGGGAAGGGGCAGCAGAGGGAGAAGCAGGCTCCCCTCTGAGCAGGGAGCCCTGATGCGGGGCTCAGTCCTTGATTTATCCTTTTTAGAATTTACTGAGCAAATTTGTGTCTTTTTTCCACGTAGGTCACTCTCTCCTTATGGGGTCCCCTTAGTGTACATATTGGACCACTTGTTGGTGTCCCACGAGTCCCTTAGACTCCGTCCTTTCCCACGTATTTCTTTGCTCCTCTCAACATAGAATTTCAAACCAGGGGGGCGCCTGGGTGGCACAGCGCTTAAGCATCTGCCTTCGGTTCAGGGCGTGATCCCAGAGTCCTGGGATCGAGCCCCGCATCAGGCTCCTCTGCTGGGAACCTGCTTCCTCCTCTCCCACTCCCCCTGCTTGTGTTCCCTCTCTCGCTGGCTGTCTCTATCTCTGTCAAATAAATAAATAAAATCTTTAAAAAAAAAAAAAAAAGAATTTCAAACCAGGGGTCTTTATGTTGTTTGATTCTTTTTCTACTTGGTCAAGTCACTTGCTGACCACTTAGTGTGTTTTCAAATTCAGTGATTGTACTCTTTGGCTCCCAATTTCTAGTTCATTATTGTTATACTTCCTGTTTCTTTGGGTTTCCATTTTGGTCATGCGTACTTTTCCTGATACCGCGTAGTTCCCCGTTTTCTCTTCTTCCTCCGTGAGCTTTAGGATGGTTATTAGAATTCTTTGTCAGGCAATTAATTGTTTGTTTGTTGGCAATTAAGAAGTCTTTATTAACGTCAGGCCAGTTTTGGAGATTCATGTCGTTCCTCTGATGGGAACACATATTTCTCTTTCTCTGTGTACCTTGTGAGCTTTCGGTGATTTGGGGGAATTTAAAAAACAGCCCGTGGGCCCAGAGTTACAGACTTGCTTGCTTTAGGAGAACACAAATAATAGTAATTCTGGGGTCTGTCACGCATGTTCTGGGCATTTGTCTTGTCTGGGTTTTTGTGATTTCCCAGTTTAAGAAAGTGGGGTTACTTTAGAATGCGTGATACCTCCCTCTGTCTGTCTCAGCTCTGTAGTCTCTCTATTGTTTGAACAAAGGCTCACCTTTGAGCAGCCAACACACCGCATCCGGATGGCGCTCTCATTCCCTGTGCCTCCCATGTCATGCGTGACAGAAACAAGGCCCTCAGGCAGCTGAAAAGAACCCACATCATGACCATGTAGGCAGCTCGTTTGTTCTCTCCTGAGGGGAGGGAAGAGTTTTCTCACAGAGTTGCCGTGGAGTGTCAGGGAGGGTGAGCCGCTGCTGGGGGCAAGTGTCACAAACTTCCCTTGTCTCTTCCATGTGGCTCTTTGTCATTTGTCCTTGTCTGGGGGTGCTGTGTTCTCCTAGCTGGCTTCTGGAACATTCTATAAGGTAATTTACTTTTGTCAAATCTGTTCTTGTCTCCACGGAGGAGCAAAGTCCTGAAGCTTCCTATTTCTCCGTTCTGCTGCTGTCCTAGGATGGATATTAATTTTGCACATTAGCATGTTAACATATATGCACGCCTGACTTCAGGAAGTGGGATAGCTTATTTTAAATCTTGTAGTTGTGTCTTTCCACGACACCTTAAGCTTGTTGGTAAAGACAGGCAAAGAATGGGGCGCCTGGGTGGCACAGTGGTTAAGCGTCTGACTTCAGCTCAGGGTGTGATCCTGGCGTTATGGGATCGAGCCCCACATCAGGCTCTTCCGCTATGAGCCTGCTTCTTCCTCTCCCACTCCCCCTGCTTGTGTTCCCTCTCTCGCTGGCTGTCTCTCTCTCTGTCAAATAAATAAAATCTTAAAAAAAAAAAAAAAAAAAAGACAAGCAAAGAAGATTTGTTCCGTGGAAGGGTATGCAGACATACCCCAGGGTGGGAACACCTGAGTATTCACACTTAGTGAATGACTGGGAAGGTGATGGGGGCAAGTAATGAGGGGCAGGACGGATGTCATGGTGGATATAACCAAACTGGGACACTTACCCATAATGAAATCTTACTGCCAGAAGAGATCAAGGATGTACAACAATTGGGGGAAACCCCACCTTGAGTCAGTCACATTTGCCGAACGATGTCTTTGAACGCAAGGACCCAAATCCGTTGTCTAAAAACACATATGTATTTTCTGAAAGGATGTTTGTTAATTCCGGAAAGTCACCTAGTGCATGTTAAAAGTAATCCTTCAAACCATTTCAAATATAAAATTGGATTAATCAAGCAATGAAATATTTCTGAAACTTTTGAGACATTTAAAAATGAAGATAAAAATTATAAATATGACGTCACCCCCTGTGGTAAATATTTGTTATGTCTCGTGGGCTAAAAATAAATGTTTCCCTATGTACATGTATGTATATGTATATGTTTACGTATTGTGTATAAGTACACACAGAAACATAAATTATGTTTGTTTTCCATGAGATAGAGTATTGAAATCCTGTACGTTGAGACAAGATCAGGCGTGTTCAGCGTGGTCTGTCCGTAGACGAAATCGTGTACATTTAGATCTTGACAAATAGCACTACTCGTAATAGTGACAAACTCATTTAGTTTTAAAGATTATTCAATAAAATATTTATTTTGCCATGCCGGTTGGTTGGTTATCACTACATGGATTGTTTTGTTTTGTTTTGTTTTGTTTTTTTCAATGTCATCCTCAGGGTTTAGTTCTATCCCTAGGAAAATTCCAGTGGAATACAGTGAAGCAAAGTTGAGTGCTACCAGGAACATTTGGTTTATTTATGTTTAAAACTCTAATGGAGGGGCGCCTGGGTGGCACAGCGGTTAAGCGTCTGCCTTCGGCTCAGGGCGTGATCCCGGCGTTATGGGATCGAGCCCCACATCAGGCTCTTCCGCTATGAGCCTGCTTCTTCCTCTCCCACTCCCCCTGCTTGTGTACCCTCTCTCGCTGGCCGTCTCTATCTCTGTCGAATAAATAAATAAAATCTTTTAAAAAAAATAACTAAAAAAAAAAAAAAACTCTAATGGAGATAGTAGGGCTTGGATATACCACATTTTTATGTTTTTTCCTAACACCCTCTGTATTTTTTAAAAATTTGTTTCTTGTGTTTTCCTACAGGCATTTTAAGAAAATAATTCTGCATTTCCTTCTTTTCTGTGAACTCAGTACCAAATTGCTTTAGCTAGAAATTAAAGCATGCTTTGAAAATCTAGTCCTTCCTACATTTATTTTTTTTATTTTTATTTTTTTGGAGGCCCCGCTGGGATACGAACCCAGTCCTTCCTACATTTAATCTCACCTTGTCACTATGTGTACTCTATGACACTTACCTTTTCACATCTATGTCTTTGCTTTTGAGTATTTAAAAAAATTTTTTATTTTATTTTTATTTTTAAGATTAGCAGGTCAACATCTTTTTTTTTTTTTTTTAAAGACCCCATTTCCTAGCAACGTCTATCTACCCCTAACGCAGGGCTCGAACTCGTAACCCCTAGATCAAGAGTTGCATGCTCCACAGACTGAGCCAGAGAGGCTCCCCATGTTGAGTACTTTTTAATGTCAAGTCACACGTACAGAACGTAAGTGAACCGCGCCATGGAATTTCACAAACCGATCCCATCTCTATAAGCCCCTGAGGTCAAGAAAACAGTATTATTTGTGCTCTTCCCTTCCCCTCCAGCTCCTCGGTAACTTTCCCCAAAGCTCTGCACTCTTTTAACATGTAGGGCAAGAGATCGCTGTGCTCATATTGTACTTTCTGTAAATGTGATCAGGCAGTGGGAACTCTTGGATTTAGCTTTTTCTTTCTTTCTTTTTTTTTTTTAAGATTTTTTATTTATTTATGTGACAGAGATAGAGACAGCCAGCGAGAGAGGGAACACAAGCAGGGGGAGTGGGAGAGGAAGAAGCCAGCCCCCAGCGGAGGAGCTTGATGTGGGGCTCGATCCCATAACGCTGGGATCACGCCCTGAGCCCAAGGCAGCCGCTTAACAACTGCGCTACCCAGGCGCCCCTTGGATTTAGCTTTTTCTTTCTTTCTGTTTGTGAGTTGATCTGTGTTCCTGCGGGTTGCTGTCCTTCGTTCTTTAGAATTGATCAGTAGGATTCCATTGTGGGAATATCAAGTGATCGCATCATTCTGTTAACGGGAGGGGTGTTTCTCAGGCAGGACTGTCAAGAATAGTACTTGGAAAACCGGTAATTTGTCTTTCGTGAAACACGCACACATCTGCCGGGTGTTTATGTGACAGGATTGTTGGGAAATATGTTTAGATCTGTTCAGCTTTACGAGATACTACCAGACTCTTCCCCAATCACTTGTACCCATTTTCACATCCACCAGCGGCGTACAGGATTTCTAGTGTACCCACATACTTTCCAAAACGTGGTGATTTCTGTGATTTTGACGTTGAGCTCCTGTTCGTTATATGATGTCACAAAGTCGTGGTTGTATTTGCTTTTTTGTTGTTGTTACTTCTTGTTACTACAGATTTGGGCATTAACCTTTGGATAATCTCTTTTTCAGAGTGTCTAGTGGGTTACCGTGACTATTTTTTCTATTTCGGTATCTTTTTGGGGGGGCTTTGTGGTTCTATATGTATTATGAGAATGAGTCCTTTGTCTCCTCTCCCACTCTGCCTCTGTTTCTGTCTCTTGAGCTTGTGATGCAGAGAAGTTCCTAATGTGATCCAATTTGTTATTTCACCCTTTATGGTTAGTGTTTCTTTATCATTTTTAGAAATTTCTCATATACTATGACCACAGAGATAGAATCTGTGTTTTTCTAAAAATATAATTATCTTTACAATATCGATCAGAAGTGTATTAAAAATCAATGTTCTCTAGTTTGTGTAGTGACTGAGGTGTTCTATTCTTTTTCTTTTTTTCCCCACATGGCTAACGAATTGAAGTGTATTCTGGAAATGTTATATTGTGCTTGCTTTTCATGTGCTTTAACTAGACATTTCTTTTTTTTTTTTTTTAAGATTTTATTTATTTATTTGACAGAGAGCCAGCGAGAGAGGGAACACAAGCAGGGGGAGAGGGAGAGGGAGAAGCAGGCTTCCCGCCGAGCAGGGAGCCCGATGCGAGGCTCGATCCCAGAATGCTGGGATCATGACCTGAGCCGAAGGCAGACGCTTAACCGACTGAGCCCCCCCAGGCGCCCCTAACTTTCTTCACATGGGTTAATGGCACCACAGTCTTTGAGCAGACCTCTCCTGTGATTTGTCTCCATCTTTTCGTGCCTCTAGTGGTATTAAGCAATCTCCCAGGACCATACATCCAATGTCACTTTTCATGTCAAAACCCTCCATGCACCTCTTTGCTCGGATGAATGATTATTCCTACGTCCCGTAGCAGAATGGCCTCCAGAGGCCATTGGCAGTAGCAGTCATTTACTTGTTGTAGATTGTGGTCAGAATCTTGGCAAACTGATAGCCGGTTTACCGTTCTCTCTCTCCTTTCTTCACTGGAAGTAAGTTAAGTTTTACAGACTTTATTGCCTAATGCACGAGTATACTCAAGTCATTGGACATTGTCTCTAAAGAGGCCCCACCCACAGTGACAGCTTTTGGGTAAAAAGATGTCTGCCATGATGTTGGATGAACGCTTCTTTGGTATGTTTACAGAGTGGCCAGGGGTGGCCATTGTGGTACAAGTGGGTCTTCTTATCCTCCGGACCATTCATGTTAGCCCTAGGGACTCCGTTTGGAGGGAGGTTAGAGTATCAGCTTCCAGGTCCATTGACTTTTAAATTTCC
Organism: Ursus americanus; assembly: GCF_024610735.1. Taxonomy (NCBI): domain Eukaryota; kingdom Metazoa; phylum Chordata; class Mammalia; order Carnivora; family Ursidae; genus Ursus; species Ursus americanus. The sequence goes on along the minus strand of NC_142147.1, from coordinate 54,484,590 downwards.
CTCTGTGTTCACTACCAAACGAGCAGCAGCAGATCATGAAGAAAACATATTTCGGGTACTGTTCTGGAGGTCTTACCAAAATCATACATTTGCTCTGTGCGGCGTCGTTACTATTCCTTGAAGTCGTGCTGTGAGCTCACGATCCGGATCAGCGGTCCGGTGATTTTCATCCACTCCAGGCACAAAGGGTCGGTCAGCTGTAGTCACAAGACCAACATTTCCTCCAGATCTTCATCCGTGAAGTTCAGAGCCACCCAAAGTGCTTTTGTCATTGTGACCACCTCTCCTTCATTTTGCAAAATCCCCTTCATCTTCTGTGTCTGTGTTGCTCTTTATAATATTCCCCGTTGATGGGTGGTGAGCACCTGTCCCCTAATTCCTGTGTGCTTCCCAGTTCTCAGCCCTGTCCCCGTCATGAGCCATGGTTCCACTGTTGCCAGGACCTGCCGTGCGTTGGTTGGGAGCACAAAATCCTCTTGTTGGATATGTGTACGTTGTGTGCTTTCACACGGTTTAGATGTTTCTTCACACATCTCCCTTAGGAAGTTCGCTACGGGAACTTAAGGTAGACCTTCATGGGTACTGGGATTTGTTAACCTGGTTGAGTGCAAGACCCACAGGGACAGTGCAGAAGCGAACGCTACAGCTCACCCATGTCTTCTGCATTGTATCCTGCCAGTTACAGGCCAGTTAAATATATCAGATTTCAGCTTTTCATACATTATTTTATATTTATTATTATTTTATTTATTCATTTATTTATATTTATTTTTAGTTTTATTTATTTTACAGAGAGAGAACGTGCGAGCACAGGGTGGGGGGGGTGGGATGGGGAGAGGGAGAGAATCTCAAGCAGACTTTGTGCAGAGCCCTGAGCACGGAGTCTGTTGAGGGACCTGACCCCATGACCCTGAGATGAGCCAAAATCAAGAGTCAGACGCTTAACCAACTGAGCCACCCAGGCGACCCAAACTGGATAGATTTGATCCCAGATCCTGTGTCCGGTTAATTAGTCAATCTGACACAAGGTGGTGTACAGAGGGGGAAATTAGGCAGAAGCCAAGCTGCGGTCAAACCGAGTGGTGGATATCGTTGGGAGATAGTCTATGGTTTTAAGTTTCTCCGTGTGTTAAGGATAGAGGCATTGGAAGTTTCTGTTCTTAATTGTCGTTCCTCTGATGTACGTGTATTAAAAAGCTTTGGAATATAGTGATACTATCTTGCCCTTGGGTAGAGGACAGATTTGTTTACTGTAGAGGAGAACAGAGATGTCTCCTCCTATGGTAAAGGTTCGGGAAGGTGTGCCGTACGCTCCTTCAAGATGCTGGCGTTTCCTATGCTCAGGGTCTCACAGATGAGACACAAACCCACCGCGTGGCCGGCGGCGTCTACGTGTATCAGCTGGGGGTGGGCAGCTGGCAAGTGAAATGGAATCAGTGTGATGAAGAAGGTTAAGCTGTTTGATGTGTCATGAGCTGTGAGATCCCGGGACCTTAATCTGGGAGCCCTCTGTCTTCTGCCGCGGATTGTTACAGGCAAACTTACTCCATCAGAGAATGTGTGCAACATGGAATTTTTATACTTCTTGGAATTATCCATGGACCTTATTCAAAATGAAACAGATATTTATGGGTCTGTTTCTGCTTTTATCTGTTCGCTCGTTTGTTCGTTAGATTGCACCTGTAAGTGAAATCATACGGTATTGGTCTTTCTTTGCCTCATGTATCTCAGTACCACAGAACTTTCTAGGTCTACGCACATTGTCATAAATGGCAAGAAACAACAACAAAAAGCAGCAACAGATCCATTACAAACAAAACAAAACAGAAAACCCAAACTGCTATTTACTGGAGGGGAATGGAGAGGGAAGAGGGGCAAACTGGGTAAAGGGGAGTGGAAGGTACAGGCTCTCAGTTCTGGAATTAGTAAGTCATGGGGTTGAAGGACACAGCAGAGGGGATATGGTCAGTGGTATTGTATGGTGCCAGATAGGAGCGACGCTTGTGATGGAGAACCATTTATGCAAATGGATGTCTGTAGAAAACCAGAGCAGCAACACCTGTATGGAATAATCTAGACTTTTTTGTTCCTGCATTGTGTTTCTCCTACTTCGGTACCAGGGTAATAATGCTGGGCTTCATAAAATGATTTTGAATGTTTTCCCACCATTCCACTGTTTGTAGAATTTTGATGAAGATTGTCATTATTATTATTTTTTTTAATGTTTGATAGAATTAACCAGTGAGGGTATGTGGTCTTGGGTTTTTCTGTGCTGTTTTTTTATTCCGCATTCAACTTTCATTCTTGTTATTGGTCTGAGAAGACCTATTTCTTGGATTTAAGATTCATATTTCAATCTTGGTAACTTATGTATTTTTAGGAATTATCTTGTTTTTTTTTAAGTTCTCTGATTTGTTAGTGTGTGTTTATAGCAATCTGTTATCACACTACATATTTCTGTAGCTATCTGTTGTGTTTTCTGTTCCATTTCTCATTTTGCTTTTTGAGACTTCGCTCCTTTATTCTTAGGTAATGTAGTAAAATTTTGATTATTTTTTGGAAAATCCAGGCATTAATTTCAACATTATATTATTATTTATTACAGTCTCTAGTTTGTTTATTTCTGATATGTCTTTGTTATTTCCTTCCTTTACTGAATTTCAGCTAAGTTTTTTTTTTCTAGTTCCTTGTCTTGTAATGTTAAGAAGAAAGGTTGCGGGCGCCTGGGTGGCTCGGTCGGTTAAGCATCTGACTCTTGATCTCAGCTTAGGTCTTGATCTCAGGGTCTTGGGTTCAGGACTCGGGGAGCTGTTTAGGCTCCATGGTAGGCGTGGAAACTACTTCTGAGAAAGAAAAAAAAAAGAGGAGAAAAAAAGTTGAAAAAAGCAACTTAACTCAAGCATTTATAGCATAAAAAATTTTGAAAATGGAGTGTCTGGTAGAAAAACTTAGTAGAAATAAGTAATACTAGTAATGACCAACAAAATAACAAAAGAAGAAATAAGGATTCTTTAGGGTTTTTTGTAGATCATGTCATCTGTAAACAGATAAATTTGCATTTTCCTTTCCAGTTTGGATTCCGTTTATGTATTTTTCTTGCCTATTTGTTCAGACTAGAATATCCAGTACTGCGTTGGATGAAAGTGGTGAAGTCCCTTCATTACCTTATTTCTGATCAGACAGGAGAAGCTTACAGTCTTTTCCTATTAAATATGTTAGATTTCAGCTTTTCATACATAAATGGCCTTTATTAGATTGAGGTGGTTTCCTTTTATTCCTACTTTACTGAGTGTTTTTAATAATGAAATGTTGGCCAATATGCTCATATTCTTGTTCTGTATCAATATGATTGTCATTTTTCATCTTCGTTAATGTGGAGCCTTAAATTTATAGTTTTCCATGTATTTTTTTAAAAGATTTTATCTATCTATCTATCTATCTATCTATCTATCATCTACCTATCTATATTTATCTGTCAGAGAGAGAGACAAATAGAGCACACAAGCAGGCAGAGCAGGCAGAGAGAGAAGCAGGCTCCCCCCATCAAAGAGCCCGATGCAGGACTCGATCCCAGGACCCTGGGATCATGACCTGAGCCGAAGGCAGACCCTTAACTGACTGAGCCACCCAGGTGCCCCTATAGTTTTTCAGTTGTTAAAACACCCGTGAATCCCGGAAGAATTCCCTGTTAATTATGTTGTAAAATGGTAAATATGCTTTTGGTTCAGTTGGCTTTATTTTATCGTGCACTTTGCATGACTATAGGTGGTAGTTGGTAGCCTTCTCTGCTTGGAGCGTCTTCCCTTGTCTTTGATAACCTAGTAATGCTGGTGTCACAGAGAGTGTTTTGATAATTTCCCTTCTGTTCACTCCCTAAAAATGTGGGAAGAGATTTGAAGTACTTTCTCATTAAATCTCTGAATTATCCAGTGAATTCATCTGGCACGGGACTTTTCTTTGTTGGGAGTTTTTGATTACTTTTTCAATCTAATTAGTAGTTGCAGATCAGTTGTGACTTTTTATTTTAGTTTTTTTAAGATTTTAAAAATTTATTTATTAGAGAGAGAGGGAGAGAAAGCACCAGCAGGGTGAGCGACAGGCAGAGGGAAAAGCAGGCTCCCCGTAGAGCAGGGAGCCCGATGCGGGACTCGATCCCAGAACCCAGAGATCATGAGCCCAGCCAAAGGCAGACGCTTAACTGCCTGCACCACCCAAGCGCCCCAGTTGTGACTTCTTAAATATTTCTTCATGATGGAGTCTGCCAGGTAGCTTATATCTTTTTGAAATTTATGAACATTTTTGGTCTCTGTTTCTTGGCATATAATTACCCATTGTCACCGCTTATTGTGTTTCTGTGGTATCAGTTACATGTCGTTCACGTCTTTACTTCCGATTTTAGTTGGTCTTTCATTCTTTTTTTTTTTTAAAGATTTTATTTATTTGAGAGAGAGAGAGAGAGAGCATGAGTAGAGGGGAGGGGCAGAGGAAGAGGGAGAAGCAGACTCCCCCCTGAGCAGGGAGCCCGATGCGGGATTTGATCCCAGGACCCTGGGGTCATGACCTGAGCTGAGGCAGATCTTTAACCGACTGAGCCACCCAGGCGCCTGGTCTTCTTTCATTCTTACCTGATTTTATTAAAGGTCTGTTAATTTTGTTGATCTTCCTTGAAAACCAACTCTCCCAATTGTTGATATTTTCTAATTTTTGCTATTTCCTATTTTGTCCATTTCTGTTGAAAACCAACTCTCCCAATTGTTGATATTTTCTAATTTTTGCTATTTCCTGTTTTGTCCATTTCTGTTGAAAACCAACTCTCCCAATTGTTGATATTTTCTAATTTTTGCTATTTCCTATTTTGTCCGTTTCTGTTGTATGTTTAAATTTCCTCCGTTCTGCAAATTTTGGGCTCATATGGAACTTTTCCTGATTTTATGAGGTATGGGAAAGTGATGTGTGCTTCAGCATGACAATACTACACAACTGTCTGTTAGGCTATGTGGTCAGTACGTTGTGTGTGAGTTTGTGTGTCCATGGGGGAATGAAGTCCTAATGGTTCCTTCTCAGCCGTCTTGCCGATGTTCTCTGACTGATTCTCAGGTTGTATATTAGAAGTCATCAGTATATTCATCTGAGAGTAGTAAGTGGAATGATTTTACTTTTCTCTTATTTGATATCTTTCAGCCACATCTTCACATGACATCCAGAGCTTCATGCCAAAGCCGAGCATAGAAGCTTCTTTCCAAAAAGTGTCAATGGGTAGACACAAAAGTAGTGACGTTGAGGATTTACACTTAATGATAGACCGGGACAATGATGGGAAGAGTGAAGGGTATCAAAGATGTCATGAAGGACATATCCAAACTCAGACAACTGCCCATAATAAGAATCTCACTGTCCCAAATGGTGAAGGACATAAAACATTTTGGAAAACCTCCCTTTTTAAGTCAGCTGTTTCCAAAAACCAGTGTGATTCTGCAAGTAAAATCTCAAAGCAAATATGCAAACATAAATATTTAGGGAAAGACAATCTGGAAAATCTAGAGAGTTACCTAGTCCATGCTGAAAATAATTATTTGAACCATTCCAAAAAAAGGGTTGGATTGACTGTTCAGGCAAATATTTCTGAAAATCAGAGATTTAAAAGTGAAGAACAAAGTGCTGAGAGGGCTCCACTAGAGAGGTGCTTCACCGAGGAGTCGACCCTACAGAGTGACCAGAGTATTTTCAATGGTGACAGAATTGCTCAATGCACTGAATTTGAGGAAACACTTAACCAGAGCTCAAATGTTAATAAACATCGGAGGGCTCATTTTCCAGGAAACCATTATGAATGTGATAAATGTGGGGAAGTCTTTTATCAAAACTCTAACCTTATTACAAATAAGAGTATGAATATGGGAGAGAATCCTTACCATGAATGTGTGAATGCTCTTAACCAGTCCTCCAATGTCGGCGATCATCAGAGAATTCATGTGGGGAAAAACCCATTTGGATGTAAAAAACCTGGGAACATGTTTAGTCAATCATCAAGACTGAATATACCTAAGACAATCCATACTGGCGAGAAAAGTTACGTTTTTAAGGAATGTGGCAAAGACTTTGACTGGCACTCATCACTACCTCAACATCAGGGAATTCATACTGGAGCGAAACCGTACAGATGTGAAGAATGCGGTAAAACCTTTAAGGTCTGCTCATCAATAAATAGACATAGGCGAATTCATACTGGAGAGAAACCTTACAAATGTGAAGAATGTGGCAAGGCCTTTAACCAGCAGTCAAGCCTTACCGAACATCACCGAATTCATAATGGAGAGAAACCTTACAAATGCGAAGAATGTGGCAAAGCCTTTACCCAGCGCTCACACCTTATTAGTCATCACAGAATCCATACTGGAGAGAAACCTTACCAATGTAAAGAATGTGGCAAGGCCTTTAACCACCACTCAGGCCTTACTCAGCATCACAGAATTCATACTGGAGAGAAACCGTATAAATGTAAAGAATGTGGCAAGGCCTTCAACCATGACTCAAGCCTTACTCAGCATCACAGAATTCATACTGGCGAGAAACCCTACAAATGTAAAGACTGTGGCAAGGCCTTTAACCAGCGCTCACACCTTATTAGTCATCACAGAATTCATATTAGAGATAAACCTTACAAATGTAAAGAATGTGGCAAGGCTTTTAGCCAGCACTCACACCTTATTCGACATCATAGAATTCATACTGGAGAGAAACCCTACAAATGTGAAGAATGTGGTAAGGCCTTTAATAGGCTTTCATATCTTACTCAACATCACATAATTCATACTGGAGAGAAACCTTACCAATGTAAAGAATGTGGCAAAGCCTTCAACCAGCACTCAAGCCTTTTTCACCATAACAGAATCCATACTGGAGAGAAACCTTATGTATGTAAAGAATGTGGCAAGTCCTTTAAACACGACTCTACGCTTACTCAGCATCACAGAATTCATACTGGAGAGAAACCTTACAAATGTCAAGAATGTAGCAAGGCCTTTATCCAGCACTCACAACTTATTAGTCATCAGAGAATTCATACGGGAGAGAAACCTTACAAATGTAAAGAATGTGGCAAGGCCTTTAACCACAACTCAAGCCTTACTTACCATCACAGAATTCATACTGGAGAGAAACCTTATAAATGTAAAGAATGTGGCAAAGCCTTTAACCAGCACTCAAAACTTACTCGACATCACAGAGTTCATACTGGAGAGAAACCTTATAAATGTAAAGAATGTGGCAAAGCCTTTAAACAGCACTCACACCTTACTAGTCATCACAGAATTCATACTAGAGAGAAAACTTAACAAATGTGAAGAATGTGGCAAGGCCTTTAACCGGCACTCAAGACTTACTCAACGTCACAGAATTCATACTGGAGAGAAACCTTGGCAGTGTAAAGAATGTGAAAAGGCCTTTAATCACTGTTCAACCTTTACTCATTATCAGAGAAGTCATACTGGAGCAAAGCTTAAAAATTTTAGTTCAGTGAGAGATTTTTTTTTTTTTTAAACAAGAAGTTAAACAACCAGGCACTTGATTTGAAGGGAAAACAATCGACTTTCATTTATCTTAGAGTAATTTATCCTTACTTGGAGACAGATTGCCCCACATGTAAAAGCTATGTACAAAAAAGTTACATAAAATTATCCTCGGTTCTATAATGGTAAATGAAAAACATTAAAATTCTCCACTCGAACAAGGTATGCAAAGATTTTTATGTTCTTTTGTTGTTAAATAATAAGAGCAACGTAACTTTTAGAATGTAACGGTAAGAGCTGAACGACCGTGCCATTCATGGAGAAAAGGAGTATTTTCACCGAACCAGTGTTTCCCTCCATCCCATTGCCTCTTGATGTTGATCAAACCATACCATCGGCCATTTTGTTTTAAAGAAAAATGCCATATGCTTGTGCAAATACACAGTTGCTTCATGTCCAGTAAAGGAACAGGGATGGGCAAAATGAAAGAACAGAGAAAACTCTATGCTGTGTTCAGGATGTGGTGGAACCAAAATGCAGTTTTCCGATTGAGACACTCTCCTCTGGAGGAGCAGAGTTCTGGAGTTAAGGAGTGGGTTCCCTTTTTAGTAGACACCACCTGTATGCTGCTAGAACACATCAGTTGTATCTTCGTCTTCCATTTCCAGCTGTGTAGGTGTCTGTTTCCTTGATTGGGTGCCCATCAAATCAGAATCTGATTGACCTCTTTGACAAACCCTGTCATTCACAATAGTTTTCCATTAGTTTACTAACCACAGACCCATCCTGCCCCACCACCTTCAAATTAACATGATCATTGTTCTCAGTCTTGACTCCTCCCTCGGCTTTTGCTCGGCCATTGGGAGTGCCAGAATCTTCAGCTGCCGCTTCTCAGAAGAGGTACCACGTCCCTAACGAGAGAGCACACAGGTAGCACCAGGAGTGGCAGACGAAGCGACTGTGAGAGAATTTGTAAGTACTGCTCAACCCGTACTCCGTATTAGAGAATTTGTATTGGAGAGTAATGAAATATAAAGAATGTGGCAAGGCCTTTACGCGATGGTAAACCATGATTCCTGATCAGAAAATGCGTAGTGGAGAGGATTTTACAGTATGATGACTTTGGCAAGCCCGTGACAGTACATAAGCCTTACTCAGCATCAGAGAGTTCATACTGAGGAGAAGCATTACAAAAGTAAAGGATGTGGTAAACCTCTAGTGGGAACTCCGGATTACCCAACATCATAGCTATCATACAGGATAGAAACCATGAAGTGTAAAAGTTGCAGTGCCTTCACTGGGATTCAATCCTGAATCAATATCTCAAAATGTGCAGTAGAGTCAAACCCTATAAATGCATTAATGAGGAAAGACCTTCTTTTTAAATATACACCTTAGAAAATATCAGAGAGTACAGAAAGGAAAGTAACTTCAAAAAAGTAAATATTTAGAAATGTATTTAATTGAACATCAAATGTCAATAAATGTCACAGAAATCATCAGTTACTCTATTTAGACCGTACTCTACATCAGAATACTTACAAGGAATAATACAAAGTTAAACATGTAGGTAATGTATATGCTTTTATGCTTCAAAAGATACAAGGAATGGATTTTTGCATAAGTACAATTAATTTCAATATGTGCTTTCGTTTTAAACTGACCCTATGTGAGATTTGTACCTAGTAAATATCAGTCCATTTCTACTCTCAGATCAGTCTAGAAAATTCATTTATACCTAGTGGATGTGTGAAATTACATGGCTGAATATTGCTGCATCAAAGATACGAAATGCCCTTAGGTGGGTCTTATGCATATCTAATTTTCCATGGAAGATGAATGAGATTATGATACACAGTATATGAGGAAAATCTAAATGGAGACGCTGTTCTTGGTTATAACATTAATGTACATTACCGTGAAATAGGTGTTCAGAACATCATTCTCTATTCATTAAAACTAAAAAAGAACCTTCCTGGATATTATAAATGAAGTGCTTTACTAATTGGTCTTTAAGGGAAAAGAGATGGCAGTCCAGTAAACTACTTGTGGACCTTCGTAACAGCAGTCATTGTAAGTTGAGAATATCAGTTGATGTGGTTGAAATGAGGAAATCAGCACAGATACCAGAAAGAGAATAGGTAACGCCTCCCTAAAATGACATACAGTTGTACATTCACAGTTTTTGAGTTGCTCAGGCCTGAGAAAGTTTTAGTATGGACATTAAGCTGTTAAAAACTTAAAATCGAGTGTTACAAGATGCCTTCTTTACGACTTGTGGTAACCAGAAAGCAAAAGCCTGTGGTAGATACACAATAGATAGGGAGAAAATAATCTAAGTATCCCCTTATAGAAAATCATCGAATCACTAAGATACAGAGCAAATGAATAACAAAGGGCAAAGAATTCTAAAATAGACTGGGAACAATGAAAAGAACGACAACAGTAACTCCATACCTGTACCAGTGCTTACTTTAAACATAAAGGGACAAAATTCTCCAATCAAAAGATAGAGACTGCCTGAATGGAAAGAAATCGAAGACCCAAGTATATTTTCCTTCAAGGGGACTCCCTTCAGCCTTAAGAACACACTCGGATTGAAAGTGCAGGTGTGGAAGAAGATAGTCCATGCAAAAGAAACCAAACGAAATCAGGGTAGCTATGCTTCCATCAGACAAAATAGACTTGAAGCCAAAGACTGTAGTAAGACACAGCACAGGTCACAAACACTGTGCAGTGTTTTTAATTACGTGGTGTTTTGCAGAATGGCAAAAAGGATTCCCCCATTCTGGTTTTGGTAGGACACAAAGAGTGTGTTTATAGAACTCATGCAATACTTAACCACTATTAAAAACAACATATTTTCCCATAAATATTGATGATGTTTTTCCAGGTACTTCAGTTGTAGCTTGTGTAATGTTTATGTACGTCTGTATCTTACGTGCCCTCTAAGTGGCTCAAAAACCTGTTTCTGTGTTTTGAGGGTTGGTGAAAGAAAGAACACTAAATGACAATTTGAGAAAGACTGACTGCTTCCAGATTTTGATGTGTGTGGAAAAATACCGTTGCAATGATAATCTTTGTAATTTACTGTAACAAGTAGCCAATAGTTGATTAAAACCAACTTGTCCAGGCCTATAAATCTTTTCCACAGTATTCAGTTTTCTAACCTCGGGCTATTATACATTGCATATTTTTTTCACATGTAATTTATATGTTGTTCTCTGCTATTTAAAGTCCCCAGAAAACTCACTTGTCCTTTCAGGAAGGTTATCATAATACCCTTTAGTAAGATTCCGGATAACTATTTCTGGGCAGCTTTTCTTTGTATACAATGCAAATGGAAGTGGGCACTGTCTGGGTCACCTTTGCAATACTTCTGATAGGGGATTTAGTTCAAGTTGGGTTCTTTCTGAAATGTACATCTTCACATAAGAAAACCTTACATTCTACTTGATTTTTCGATACTTTGATTTTTAGACTACATTACATGTGACTAAATAAAGGGTTTATACACTATATATGCATTCAGCAAATACAAAACACTTACTGTTTCGTGTTGGTGAAAGGTGGCTAACACATGTACGTGTGAATTGTTTGTAGTAAAGCTGTAGGTTTATATATTTACATAGTGTCTGTATTAAGAAGACATTTACTTCTTTTTTTTTTAAAGATTTTATTTATTTATTTGACAGAGAGAGAGAGACAGCCATTGAGAGAGGGAACACAAGCAGGGGGAGTGGGAGAGGAAGAAGCAGGCTCCCAGCGGAGGAGCCTGATGTGGGGCTCGATCCCAGGACCCTGGGATCACGCCCTGAGCCGAAGGCAGACACTTAACGACTGTGCCACCCAGGCGCCCCAAGTTACTTACTTTTAAAAACTAATTTTGTTGGATAAATATAGTCATAATCTATGTTTTTCAAATAAATATAACCTGCTTTCCCTAAAAAAATAAAATAAAGGAGTCAATTCAACAAAAGGACGTAACCTTTGGAATACCTATGTACCCAAAGTTAAAGCACCTAAATGTATAAAGCAACTATTAACAGACAAGAACAGAAAAAGAGAGCAATACAATGGTAGGGGACTTCAATACCGCACCTTCCATAATGGACAAAAAAATCAATGAGGAAACATCAGACTTCAGGCACATTTAGCAGATGGACTTAGAACATTCCACCCAACAGTAGCCAAAAACACATTTTTCTCACATGCACAAGGAACATTCTCCAGTAGGGATTATATATTGGGCCACAAAACAAATCCTCATAAATTTGATTGAAATCATATCAAGCATCTTTTCCAACAACGACATGGACCTAGACGTCAGTTACAAGTACAAACCTAAAATTATAAAAATTGCAACCACGTGAAAAATACAAAACACGTGGCAGTATTACTCCTAATAGGCGAGACCTGGAAATAACTTGTATCTTTGTCAGATGCGTAGATTACGAGGTGCACATATAGAAATCTGCTGGCTGTAATTAACAATCTTACATTACCTACCTATCTGGAAGTTGCGAAGGAGTCGCTCTTAAAAATTCTTACCTCACATGCAAAGAATTGTAACTGTGCGGTAATGGATGTTCACTAAACTTACTGTGGTAAATGTTTTGCAAAATATATACACATATCAAATCATTAAATTGTACACTTAAAAATTATATAATGTCATATGTCAATATCTGAAGAAAACTGGAAAAAAGTTAAATAAGCAGATTATTGGTTGCTTAGGCATGAGGATTAGATGAAAGTGGTGATAGCTAAAGAATATGAAGTTTTTTAGGCGGTGATAAAATGTTCTAAATTGACAGTGGTTTGCTTATACCTACATGTGAATTGGGTATAAAGCTATCAATTGTATACATTCAGGGGGTAAATTATACGGCATGGAAATTATATCCAAATCTGTTTAAAAAGAACCCAAAATAAGAAATTCCTGCATAAGTAGACCTAGTGTTAATGACAAATATCAAAGACTACATAAATTCAAGTATTAATTGAACACACACATACGTGCACATACACGTAAGATTTCAAACGGAATTTGGCGTTTAACTTACTCTTCTGTTTTAATTTTTGTGATAATAGAAAAATAATTTTTCAAAGAAACACCTGGTATGGAAGTTTTGTCAAATTAGACATAACATATAGTATTATTAGTGTTAAGTTCAATAGGCTGATATTGGATGAAGAAAATGTACAGATCCTAAAATCTCTATTAGGTTTCTCCAAAGAATCAGTAGAATGGATATGCACGTATCTGTGTATATTTTTTATCCGTATTTCTATAGATCCACAGATATAGAGATAGGCGTATTATCTATAGAAATAGATGTCTATCTCTCATATACAGAGAGAGTGGAAGATTTCCTTAAATGAATTTGCTAATACGATTGTGAGAGCTGCCAAGATTGAAGTCTGCAAAGAAGGCCAGTAGGCTGGTGACCCAGGGAGGTGCTGATGTGGAAGCTTGAGAATCTGAAAACAGTCTGGAGACAGACATAGGTGAGTAGGAAAAAGCACTTCTGAAATATACAGGTAATCACTGCGGTCCCTAGAATGGACTGTCTAGCTGGTATGGCCTTATTTGGGTAAAACTTTAATATAAACAGGAAAAATGCAAATAAATTCTAAAAAGAGTTGAACATCATCTTCTAAAGTAGACTGTTGTGACTGCATGTATGAGAACATGCAGCATTTTCAAGCATGCACTAGTGCATACCTTCCACTAAAGACAGAAAATCAGAATTGTGGTAGGATGTTTAATAATACTGTTTAACAATACTGTCACGGACCGTGTTCACAATATACGCCACTGAGAGAGTAAGGAGCACTGCCGTTTTAGGTTGAAATTCGTGGCCCAAAGATGGGGAGTGATACAGTGGGGTAAGAATGAGGGCCAGGGATAAATGGAGAATGCGGAGTTTGGGGGCTTGGGGTAACAGAGCCGCAAGGGAAGAGAGGGTAGGATCCGTGTTAGTTTCTAAGGGCTGCTGTACAAATGATCACAGCCGGCTGGCTAAGGAACCCGAAAAATCACTGTCTCCCAGTTCGGAGGTGCTTGGACGTGTGAAGCCAAGCTGTTGGCAGGGCCACACCTTATCTCAAGAATTAAGTCTTTCATCTTTCTAACTTCTAGGGACCGTCTGCTGTCTTGGACTTTCCTTGGCTTGTAGATGCATCACTCTGTCCTTCCTCTTCACACACCCCTCTGTGTGGGTCTAAATTTCCCTCCTCTCTTGATGCCCGGGTGGCTCAGTCCGTTAAGCATCTGCCTTCGGCTCAGGTCATGATCCCAGTGTCCTGGGGTCGGTCGAGTCTGGCTTTGGACTCCTTGCTCAGCAGGGAGCCGCCTCCTCCCTCTGCCTGCTGCTCCCCCTGCTTGTGCTCTCTCTCTTACAAATAAATAAAATCTTTAGGGGCGCCTGGGTGGCGCAGTCGTTAAGTGTCTGCCTTCGGCTCAGGGCGTTTTCCCGGCGTTCTGGGATCGAGCCCCACATCAGGCTCTTCTGCTGGGAGCCTGCTTCTTCCTCTCCCACTCCCCCTGCTTGTGTTCCCTCTCTCGCTGGCTGTCTCTCTCTGTCAAATAAATAAATAAAATCTTTAAAAAAAAAAAAACAAATAAATAAAATCTTTAAAAAAAAATAAAAAACTTCTCTCTTCTGAATAGGACACCAGTCATTGAATTGGGATTTACCTGAATCCAGTATGACCTCATTTTAGCTTGATGACATCCTACTGCCCAGTAAGGTTACAATTACATGTAGTGAGGATTAGGACCAAGCATATTTGAGGCACACCGTGTAACACAACGCGAATAAAAAGCACTAGGTGGTTAACTGTCACTGAGGGATTAATGTGCACTACAGGTTTGAAGGTTGGGGGTGGGGTGTATGCAGGGACATTAAGAGTATGAAGGATATGTGTGTTGAGGGGATAAGGGGGAAGGAAATCGGGAAGGAAGTGGATAATGGATGAGGAATTGGCAAAGGGAGTTAAAAGGCAAGTTTGGGTAAAAGGCATGCAAACCTTATTATTTTTTTTTTTAAAGATTTTATTTATTTATTCGACAGAGAGAGAGACAGCCAGCGAGAGAGGGAACACAAGCAAGGGGAGTGGGAGAGGAAGAAGCAGGCTTATAGCGGAGGAGCCTGATGTGGGGCTCGATCCCATAACGCCGGGATCACGCCCTGAGCCGGAGGCAGACGCTTAACCGCTGTGCCACCCAGGCGCCCCGCATGCAAACCTTATTGCTTATGAAGGGTTAAAGAACATGGGGGTGAAAGAGGGATAGTTGCTTGTGGATGGAGGCCTGGGGGTGTTAAGTGTTTCAACCAGAGGTAAAGAAGTGGGAAGAATAGATGATGCCCGGGGAACGTAGTGGACAGAGAATTAATGGAGTGGAGGGGGATCATGAGAACTGGGAGAATAGTGGGCATCAGTAGAAGAACGTGTCCATGAGAAAGAGTCAGGGAGTGTAGGGTTGGGGAAATGGGTGCAGGGTCATGAGGAAACTAAGGACTCCCAATAAATGATGGCTCAGATATTGAGGACAGTGGACATAAAAGATGCAATAAATAGGCTAAAGTTACTGGAATCGGGGGTGGGGAGGGGATAAATGGCAATAGAGGAGGAAAGAATGCATGGAGGTTCTTGGTACAATGGAAGGAAGCTTGGACTGAGGGCTCTAGAATCAGGCAAAAAAGGGGTTTATTGGTTTATTGGTGTAGAGGTCTAAGATGCTCCCAGTGGACTTAAAAGAGCAATGAAGAAGACTAGAAGGGTCATTTTCAGGGAAAGAGTTAGGTTTCATGGAAATCTAAAGGTGGAGAGATTGAGGTCACAATGGGGGATAGAGAGGAAGGAGAGGAGGGTTGGAGCTGGTGGTGATGGAAATCGCAGGGGTACATTTAGAGGTCGCTAATCCTACTCATTAATTCTCTGATTTGCACTTGATTCAAATCTGTCAACTATTTGTAATTCCAGCCCATGCCAGTAACCTTACATAAAATACCGAGTACTCCTTTCAGTTGAGTAGGTAGTAAACGACCATAGGTAAAATTTAGAGTAAAGTGACTGCTGACCTAGGTTCCTGAGAAGATCCAATGCCTCATGAAACCTTGACTCTAACCTTATAGGGTCCTAAACAGAAAGCCCAGCGAAGTTCACTGAAATTCAGACTTAACAGAATTATATTTTTAGGAGCTCCTAAATACTTGCAATTTGTTACGGTACTGATAGAAAACAAATACACATAGGCGTATCATTAATTGTAAAATTAAAAGTATAAACTTGGGACACCTGGGTGGCTCGTTCAGTTAAGTGTCTGCCTTCAACTCAGGTCCTGGGATCCAGTCTCGCATCAGGCTCCTTGCTGAGTGGGGAGGCTGCTTCTCCCCCTGCCTGATGCTCCCCTTGCTTGTGCGCACGCTCTCTCTGACAAATAAATACAATCTTAAAAAAAAATTATAAACTTATAAAATATCTTATAAAATATCTAAATAAACTTATAAAATATCTAAAGTAAAAATTTTCATTATTATCCCCAATCTTCAGGCATAACAATTTGTGAGGTTGAGCTGGAGCCTCCCTCTTACACAATTTCAGACTATAACACATGTAGAGGCTAAAATATTTTATACTTGGTTCGGTGTTTACGTAAATATCGTCGTATCAAACTTACTGTCAAATTGCATTCCTTAATCGATGCTATATTAAGCTGGCGTTTCCACACCAGTAGAAAATGAATGTACTGCAACATGAAAACATACCATATCCCACAGTAATTATAAATACATCCTTGTTGAAACGTTCTCCTGTTTATACAATTACAGTTGGATGTACAGGTCTGCTGTTATGCACATCACGCAGTGTGGCTCTTTGATTTGTACACGTGGGACTTAACTGGGTTAAAGTTCTGGGACAGAAGATTGTTGCACCATCATGACTTGCATTGTTACACTGAATGGACAGTTTCTGAATTCCTATGAAAAACAAAACAAAAACCCCGTAGTGTCGTACCAGCTATGCTTCCACTGCTCAAGAAATTAAACAGGGAAGCCATAGACTGAAGTGTCTCTAATGCCTCAGTTGTGTCTGTAAGGAAACCACATCTTAATTCACAGTCACTACACTGGAGAGGAAGAAAATGAACTTAAGAGCAAACAATTACAGTCAAATAGGCCTTCCAAAAATAAGTTAACTTCTTAAGGTATATCCAGTCAAACACCGTCCTTGCTTCCCTTCTACATTCTCTCATTAAAAACCTCACTCCTACGGGCTCCTGGGTGGCTCCGTCGGCTAAGCACATGCCCTCCGGTCAGATCATGATGCCAGGGTCCCGGGATAGAGCCCCACAGCGGGCTTCCTGCTCAGCGGGGAGCTTGCTTCTCCTTCTCCTGCCACTCCGCCTGTTTGTGTCCTCTCTTTTTCTCTCTCTGCCAAATGAATAACTAAAATCTTAAAAAAATAAAAATAAAAACTAAAAAACCTCACTCCTGTCTCCTACGGGTGGAGCATGCCTAAACATTTAAAAACAAGTTAACTGCCGAAATTCACTCTTAGAAATTGGAAGATACGTCATTTCATCTTTTAACACCACACAGGACCACCTTTCACGTTGAACCCTTTCTCACTTGGCCTGGACATCTTCCCCACCTTGTCAGTGGGCAGCGGACTCAAGGTGCCATATTTCCCCGCCCCTCTCCGCTCACTTTCGCACATGCGTGCAGCGCAACGGCGCGACTCTGCCCTCACTTCCCCAGACTTCACCCTTAGTAATGGCTCCCATAGCGCCTGCGCAGAAAGAATTTCCTGCCGAGTGCTGCCCATGCGCTGGGAGTGCGCGTGGCACACACAGCCCGCCTCAGAGCCAAACCTGCCGTCCTGTGCTCCTCCCGTCACCAGTCCCGGTCTCCACAGCAGGACCCCTGAATCCCGTCTCAACCAGGCCCACACGCCTGAGTTCACAGTTCAGGCAAGGTAAGGACCAGAGACTATGGACAGACCGGTCCTCCCTCTGACCGTCGTGCTATCACACTGGGAGTTTTGATGCCCTCTCCTTTTCCTGTTACTAAAACTTCACACATTCGTACAAAGAGAATGCCAGTGAACCACTCAAGGACCTGACTATGGCATCTGCCACAACGGAGAGTACCCCAGAGCAGGCGGGCATCAGGGACGGAGCCTGGGTGGCTCAGCCGGTTAAGCGTCTGTGCCTGATACCGGGGTCCTGGTATCAGCAGAGAACCTGCTGCTCCCCCTGCTTGTGCGCTCTCTCTCGCTCTCTCTCGCTCTCTCTCTGTCAAGTACATTTTAAAAATCTTAAAAAAAAAAAAAAAAAAAGTCCCTTCAGATTCTGTCAAAATGGCCACTTAGGTCATGAACTTGCCCTCTGCTCCACTGCCCTTCCTGGATCCTCCCTTCTCAGAACAGCTCCGCGAACAGAGCTCCTGGCATATCTGCCTCCTGGGTTGCTCCAGTTGCCATTCACACGATTTCCTGAGACGCAGACTCAGATAAAGGAGAGCAAAGGATTTCCAGTTTGGGGAGTCGGTTTACCTTTCTAGTGAAAACAGTGCTTCCAAGGTAATACCTAGCATCCCACCTTCCATTCCTGGGATGGCCACTGATAGTCCACATTTTAAAGTTAAGCCACTAGACCCACGTTGCATGGCACTACGGTAGAGAATGCAGGCAGAGCATATCTGAGGCACCCACCCCCACCATCTTATGTCAACACCAACAGTTCCTGGTGAGTTCCCAGGAAAGAGTTTACTATTAGCGCTGTGAAGTTTACAGGAAGAAGGCTAGTGAGCGCTGATGTCTGAGCAAGTCTCTGTCTGGAAAACAACATGTATACATTACTGCTATGTTGATTGAGCACTAATTTTGTGTTCCCAAGGAAGTTACAGTGGACCATGTTGGGAACTTAATATATATGATGTGATTTAATCCCCATAATATCCTGTGAGCTGGGCACTAGGTGTCCTGTAATAACCATAAAGAGGTAGGTACTGGGCCTACATAGGTGGCTCTGTGCTTCATCCTCTGTTATCCTATTGATTAAATAAATGTTTGTATACTGTAGGAGCGAAATACAGATGAATGGAAAAATGCAGAAAGGAAGGGTAGATTCGTAGTTCTGAGAGTTCTCATTGTACTTATATTTTTTTAACAGGATAGAAAAATGTTTGAGTTTATAAGTATATGACAGTTTTCCTGGACTTTGTACACGTTTATCAGCAATATATGATAATTTTAATTCCTCCACATTGGTGTTATTTTTTTTTCCTGAAGTTTAGCCATTCTAGCAAATAGGAAGAGTCATCTCCCTGTAGTTTCCGTGCTTTCTGGGAGGAGTGGTTAAAGAAAATGTGATACATATATATCTGTGTGTGTGTATATATGTATATATATGTATGTATATGTATATATGTGTGTATATATTTCTGCCATGTAATATTATTTATGATATAAAAATATATATCATAGAATAAATTATGTATCATAACATATAACTATAATATTTATATTTGTTTATCTATCTAGATATCTAGACATCTGTATCCAAAATTCAGCCTTTAAAAAAGGACATGCTTCCATTTGGGACAAAGTAGGTGAGCCTGGAGGATCTTACTGTAAGTGGAATAAGCCACACAAAATGGCAAATACTGTATTATCTCGATTATATCTGGAATCTAATAAGTTGAACTCATAAAAGCAGAGTACAGTTGTGATGGTCAGGAGCTGACTGAGGGTAAAATGGCAGATGTTGGTCAAATGGTACAAAATTTGAGTTATTCAGGATGAATAAAATCTAGAGCTCTGAAGTACAGCATGACAACTATTATGTCTATTATTCTTCACCACAGTCAGAGGAACCCAGGGGGACTCCCACCTGGCTACCCCGAAGGCGATTGCTTCTACGGAGGGAGGAGAGTGCCCTGGATGACTAATGCCTCTTTCTCTAAGATGGAAGGAGATTCAGATTCTTGTGCTAGTCTAAACCCAGTCTACACAGGACATCCGCAAGGGTTAAAAGAGTCCCTGGTCCTGGAGAGTGTGCCCAAGTGAGATTGACCAGATGCCCCCATAGGGAACCAGGTACCAGGAAGGTGAGACTTAGGCTGGGCCATCAGGTAGAGCATGGATCTTTCCTGATGGAGCCTTATCCTCAGATGCAGGATATGTGTGTGCTGTTTCCTGTCCCTGAGCAGGGCTCCCTGAAGTAAGATGCCTCTACTCCAGTGAGTAAGGTTACAACTAGCTGTGCTTGTGGTCATGACTGTAGGTGTTTCAGTGGGTCTTAGCCTTGCACTGTGAATGGTCTTCTTCCCTCCTGAGTTTGCAGTAACACAGGACCTAGTGTGCTAAGTTTTAATCATTATTCCTGTCGCCACTTAGAGATTCTGCAGTGAATGTGAGGGGCTCCAGCTTCTTGAAGGACCAACAAATTTGTAACCATGTTTGTGGAGCTGTCTTCACAACCCACACCCAAGTACATGTTAGGTGATGTAATATCTCATATTGAAAGATACACGTTCAAAGATATTTTTGAGTGTCTCTGCATTCTTTCAGGATACATTATTTCACTCCTTAATGGTCTCTGAACTTATCTCTTGGTACCATTAATGCCATGTAATTGTATGGAGAATTATACAATAATTATAAAAGCATTCATTCTACAGCTGTAACTCTGTATTTATTACTAGAATAGATTATCCAGTTCACAATTTTACCTACAAGTGTGACTGGCTTGTAATTGTATACAACACTCTGTGAGGCATGAATATATAAATGGCTGACATGGAAAAGAACAGTACATTTTTCTCATGAGATGAGAAAGTTTTGTAATTCCCCAGGATACAGAGAAGGACCTGGATACACAGTCGTCATCACTCAAGAGAATAGAGGTGCTGGCAGCTGGGAAACATGGGCTGATTAAGGCTGAGTTGTTCACTTCCCTCCACATAATCCACTGAAAAAGAGAGAAATTACTCAAGAGAATAGAGGTGCTGGCAGCTGGGAAACATGGGCTGATTAAGGCTGAGTTGTTCACTTCCCTCCACATAATCCACTGAAAAAGAGAGAAAAAGAGAGAAAAAAAAAAAGAGAGAGAAATAACGATGGAAGAGAGAGTATCAAAAATTACAAAGTTAATTTGGATCAACTTTTTATGTGTTGTGAACTTAGGAAGATCTTTAGCAAGGACTCTATCTTTAATAATTACCAAGGTGTTTAACAGTGCGGACAGAATTTATCAGTGCAATGAATCTGGGCAAAATGTTACCATGGGTCAAATCCTAATAAACAGCAGAGAACTCCGTTTCTAGAGAACCAGCACAAAAGAAATAAATGTGAGAAAGTCTTTTAGCAAAGCTCAATCCTTATTAAATGTCATTGTTTCCTTACTGGAGAGAAGACATACAAATATAGCAGTGTGGCAAAGTTTTTAAGCACAGTCTTCCAAACACGCTCAACAAAGAGTTTTCATACTGAGAAGAAACCTTACATATGTGAGGAATGTGGCAAAGCCCTAACCAGTACTCAATTTTTTTGAATCAGAGAGTGTATACGGGAGAAAAACCTTAGAAATGTAAAGAATGTGTAAAGCTTTTACCCAGAGTTCTAGCCTTCCTGCCATCAGAGAACTCATTTTGGGGAGAAACCTTACAAATGTAAGTAACATGGCCACACCTTTAACCAGCACTCAACCCTTTCTTCACATCAGAGAATACATACTGGGAAGAAAACTTACAAATGTAAAGATTTTGCTGAAGCCTTTATTGCTCAGACTTTCCTTGACATCAGAATATATGTACTTGGGGAGAAACCCAACAAATGCAGAGAATATGGCAAAGCCTTTAAACAGAATGACCACCTAAGTAAACATCTATGCATTCATCCTGGGAGAAACCCCCCAAAT
Source organism: Ursus americanus (assembly GCF_024610735.1). NCBI lineage: Eukaryota > Metazoa > Chordata > Mammalia > Carnivora > Ursidae > Ursus > Ursus americanus. The sequence continues at coordinate 54,463,149 of NC_142147.1, read as the reverse complement.
GTAAAAAATATGGCAAAGCCTTTGTCTGGATTTCAAGCCTTCCTTGACAGAAGACAATACATGCAGGGGAGAAACCCTACAAATGTAGAGAATATAACCAAATCATTAACTAGAGCCATCACTTGACTATACATTAGAGAATTCATACTGGAGAGACAACGTACAAATGTAAAGAATGTGGTAATGCCTTTACCCTGAACTTAACACTCGACATCAGAGAGTACATACCAGATAGAAACCCTAAGGGGTGCCTGGGTGGCTCAGTCAATTAAGCATTTGCCTTTGGCTCGGGTCATGATCTGAAGGTCCTGGGATCGAGCCCCGCATCAGGCTCCCTGCTCAGTGGAGAGCCTGCTTCTCCCTCTCCCTCTGCCCCTCCCTGCTCTCATTCCCTCTCGCTCTATCTCAAATAAATAAATATATAAAAATCTTTAGAACCCTAGAAATGTAATGAATAGGGGAAATCCTTTGTTTTAAATACACATTTTGGAAAAAAAAAAGCCATAAAAACATTAAAGATGTAAAAACTGGCCATTTATGTAATGAAAAAAAAAACAAATCTAAATAAACATCAGAGATTCACAGCAGAATGGACTAAGCCTGCACCACTTTTAAGACATTAATCTGGTCCAGATTTTCAGTGGAAACTTGCAGGATTCTACATCTTATGTCATCTTTTTTTTTCCCTTCGTACCAGTGGAATCAGGGCGAGTGTGAGAGGTTCTCAGTCATCTGAATGTAGCCACCTGTGGGTCGTAATTTCTAAGTGGAATCCCAGACACCTTGGAAGCTTTTGGCCTGAAGCATTTTCTGCATGATTTTAGATAGAGACTTCTTTTCTAATTTCACAGAATGTCCAGAGGTGTGTCCATTGGCAACTCGGTCCCCTTGAGAGACTTCCAGGCCATTAACATCAGTCCTAGGACTCCAGTTGGGGGAAGCATTAAGTCACAGTCCCACACTCCATCGGCCCCTGCAGCATCCTGTGCCAGATTCTCCATGGGCTGGTCAATATCACAGTTTCTATGTAGATACGAGACAGGAAGAGCAACAAATATTTCACAAACACTAAGTATTGGATCTGGTTCTGCTGTACTTTGTGACAAACAGATAAACTTACTCTATACAGCGTTCAGATGTACCTCAGATGTTTTGTGTTTCAGACTTACTGTGGTTCTCATTCTGTGCGTGCACAAGCTGATGGGCCAACGCATTGATAGGAACAACACACACCTAGATCCTCTCCTGAGATAACACATACCCCCGGCATCCTTGTCCTAGGGAAGTATCTTTGTCATTTTTATACCCTCTCTGCCATCATTGTGGTTTTTCTCTTTTTCATTAGACCATGTGGGAGCAATGGAACAACTCGGCCTTCACCAATGCATGTTTCCCCATGGCCAGCGCTTTTATTTTCTTGAGTAATACTCACAGTGTATTCAGGCTGTGTTCTGTATCCTGGAGGAATTATAAAACTTTCTCATCTCATGAGAAAAAAGTAGTCTGTTTTTCTCCATGTTAGTCATTTATATAGTCATGCCTTAGAGAATGTCATGTACAATTACAAGTCATTCGCAGTTTAGGTAAAATTGTGAATAAGATAATCCATTCTAGTAATAAATAATAAATTATAGCCGTAGAATGAAACCTTTTATAATTATCGTAGAGGACACCTGGGTGGCTCAGTTGGTTAAGTGTCTGCCTTCGGCTTATGGGATGGAGTCCTTGGTCAGGTTCCCCACTCAGCAGGGAGTCTGATTTTCCCTCTGCCCCTCCCCCCTGCTCATGTGTGTGCTGGCTCTCTCTCTCTCTCTCTCCCCTGCAAATATAAATAAATAAAATCTTTATATATATATAGAGAGAGAGAGAGAGAGAGAGGCAGCTGTACAATTATGTTGTGTTACTGGTCCCAGCAATAAGGCCAGAGTCTAATCAGTAATACAACTGTGTCCTGTAATAATGCAGAAATACTTGAAGTATCTTTGAATTTGTATCCTTCAATATGAGATATTATATTTGCCTAACATTTATCTGGGTGTGAGGCTTTGAAGACGGTTCCATAAAGATAAGCTAACGTGTCAAATGGCCCTTCAAGAAACTGGGGGTGAGGGAAACTGTCTCAGAAGTGTAATGCAACTGATGGGTGGGGAAGGTGCAGGGAAAGCTAGGTTTTAGGCAGTGCAGGCATTGGAGACTAAGTGGTGAACACTGTCTCGTATCCTAGGAGAAGTGTTGAAGTCTCGACAGATGACAATGCTCAAGGAAAACCACTAGCATATTTAAGTGCTTTCAGTTATAATTGTAATAGTGAGCTGCAGGGAACAGAAGAAAATACAGGTGGTGTTTCAGCTGATGTATAATAAGAATTATGGTGGCTAGCAAGTAATGAACAATCATTTTGTGTCCGAGTTCAAGTTCAGTGGATTTGGTGATGTGCTGGAGTTCTCCCGGTTTGTATTAAGCTTTGAGGCCAGTGGACTGTTTTGAAAAGAAACAGGTTACGAGGGTAGTCCTCAGATGTCTCAATTTTAACAAGCAATCTTATGGAGGAAATGTTCACCAAGCCTGGAAAATAAAAGTAGTGCAATTGGGGGACAGAAGGCATGAAGTATTTTATCGAATAAGAAGTTGCATTGCTTTTGAAATATCTAAAGGAGGACAGTGGACACGGTTTTTAAAACGGGGATTATTTATTCGATGTTAATTTAATGTAACACTAATTATAGTTATAATTTTAATGTAAATTTGTATTGTGTAATACATTAATTGTTGCAGAAGTGTGGCAGAGAGAATAGAGAGAGTTCTTACGGAGTCTTCACCCTGTTCCCTTGTTACCATGACATGACTGTGGTCCTTTTGACAAAACTTACAACTACGAATGGCCCATGAACATTATAGATATTTCAGAATTATTAGTATTTCACCAATTGTAATTATTTTTCCATCCACTGTAACAGGATTTTTTTTTCTTCATTGGTGCCCACAGTTCTTGGTCACCCCGTTTCGAAGAGCGAAGAGGTAGACCAGACAGAGTGGTGGGCAGCAAAGCAAGGTTTATTGAGTGACAGCAAAGTGACAGTACAAAGCTCCAGAGGAGGGAGGGGACCCAAGAGGACTGCCACCGAACTTTCTAAGTTTAGGGGTTTTTATGAGTTTGTTAGAGGAGCTGTTTTAATCTGATTAACCCTCGCTGAGCCTGTCATCCAGTCATGTTTTTATCACCTATCTATCACATGGGAAAGGGTGGAGGGCTCCTTCCAGGGTGGGGTAAAGTCCTTTTAAGGGTGGTTTCCTCTTAGGGTGGGGCCTCTCATCCCTGCCTGTCCGCCCACCTTCCAACTATCCCTCATCATCCACAAGGATGCGGTCCAAAATAGCATTTTATGGTCATCCTATCCCTGCAATATTCTTTGCTCTGTATCTGTTTTTCATGCTTTCCTAAATTTCATGACCTTGACAGGTTTGAGAAGGCCTGCTCAGGTGTTTTTTATCTCTAAAATTGAATTTGTCTGATGTTTTTCTCATGATTGGATTGTGTTTATAGCTGCTATGACGAACACTTAGGAGGCTTAGAGATGCAAACTCATAGAGAAAGTGATTTGTTCTATTTAACTTGGCCGTTAGAAAAGCAGAGATGAAGAGCCATGGTCCCCACCATCCAGAGACTTTCAGTCGAGAGCGAATGGTGTGCAGGTCAAAATCCATGTATCACTTTGGACACCCCAAAAACTTAACTCTTAACAGACAGCTTTTGACTGGAAACCTTACCAATAACATAGTCGATTACATACTGACTCTCTCTATATATCCATATCTATATATATTTATATAGATATTTATATATTTTTAATGTATATATAAATATTTGTATTTATATATATAAATATATAATAGTCTTACAATAAAAGTAAGCTAGAGAAATATTAAGAAAATCGTAAGGAAGGGGCACCTGGGTGGCACAGCGGTTAAGCGTCTGCCTTCGGCTCAGGGCGTGATCCCGGCGTTATGGGATCGAGCCTCACATCAGGCTCCTCCGCTATGAGCCTGCTTCTTCCTCTCCCACTCCCCCTGCTTGTGTTCCCTCTCTCGCTGGCTGTCTCTATCTCTGTCAAATAAATAAAATCTTAAAAAAAAAAAAAAGAGAGAAAGAAAATCGTAAGGAAAATACATTTGCAGTGCTTTGCTGTATTTATCCAAAAAAATCTCTGTGCAAGTAGACCCATGCACTTCATGTCTTTCAAGAGTGAACTTTAGTTTCTGATAGTATTGGCCCATAAATCTCTACGTGTTTCTGTTAAATTGCCCATTATTTTTTGTTACAAAACAGACAGGGAATTGGCTTAAGTAGAATATAATCATACGAAGTTTCTGCTAGGCAAATGTAGGAAGAGAGAACTGGGAATATCCAATAAGCAAGGAGATCAGAAGCGTAGAGCCCTCTGCCTCTCCAGCTCCACCCAGAACCTTCTCTTCTGAAGCTTGTCTAGGTCTGGCCCCACCCTGGGTTCTCCCCTCACTGAACAGATGAGAGCAGGTCAGAGGTTTGGTTCACTGCTCCTCCCACATCTCAATGGTAGGTGCTCCTGTTCGGCTGACACCCCAAATCAGATATATGGAAGCAAATAATAAGGGAACAGAAGGCAAGCTAAGGACGAAGCAGAAGCTGATACTCCATAGCCTCTCTGCCACCACACTCCTGGGTGGGATGTGTGTGACATTCCTCCGGGGAAACTCCCAACATTCTTCACGTTAACGCTTTGCTAGAGGGAAAAACAACCTTAGCTTGACAATAACAAGGTCTCCAGTATCCTGTCTTCTTTAGCATATGAAAATCCTTTTGGACACCTTCCTTTTTCCTGACCTCCACCTGAGGCATTCCTCACAACCACTCTGCACAGCTCTTTCTTCCCATTGGTCTAGTCCCTCTGCTTTAATAAAATCACCTTTTTTGCACCAAAGACATCTCAAGAATTCTTTCTTCGCCGTCAGCTCTCGATCTCACCAACGTTCCAAAACTACAGCACAAAGATTGTACGTTTGGTGCCTTGCTTTCTGTCTTTCTCATTAAATTCTGTGCCTGAAAGGGGCCGGGACAGGCCCCACCAGAATGTGCCACTTTGGCAGGTGTATTATTTGGGCCTGAAGGCAATCAAGACCCTGTGGGCCCAGGAGAAACTTTTGCTCCTCCCTTAACTACATAGGGGAATCTAAATTGGGGGCCCTTTCCAAAACCAGGGTTATTACAGGAGGTAAATTTTGCTTGAGTGATTCATCTGTATGGCAGAGCAGACATCTAATTGCCAATGTCGAGGAGCAGGAATTCATGTCCTTTTCAAGGGTCCTTCTAGCTGGACTAAGAATGAAATTGACAGATTACCCAGAGAAAATCAAAGTTAATGGCATATGTACAAGGAATCTCCATAGACATGGAAATTTTAAAGGCAACATGAGGTATATATGTGACTCTGAGGAGAAGGGAGTAGGGATCTGAGAATTCAGAGGAAAGGAACGTCCTTCGCAGGGCACTAGGAAAAGCAGATGTTTGGTAGACATTTGCCCTACCATAGAGATGAGTCACTCAGAGAAAATTTATTTGTTAATAACATTTTTCTGGAAAATACCTTCAATTTAGATTCTTCTGTGTGGTTAAGTGAGGGACACACATTTCTCTTAAGACCATAGCGTCTCAAGTGTTTTCTGCTCAAAATAATCCTTACCCCAAAGTGGCGCCTTCTGGTGGGGAGTGGAGGCAGCTGTCCGGAACCTCTTCTCACCAAACACCTGCTCTTCTCCTTATTACCCTGTCAGCTGCATTTCTTTCTCTTGAAATCCCACACTCCCACTCCCTTCTCCTTGGTTCAGGATGACGTACATACCTCCTTCTGCCTGCCTGACTTTGGAATTTCCATGTGTTTGTGTGTGCTCTTGAATTGTATTCTCTCCTGTTCATCTGTGTCATTGTCAATTTGATTCTTAGCGCAGCTGGAACAACCTCATAAGGGTCAGGAATTCTTAGTGCCCAAAAAGGGGACCGGATATTCTTGCTCCGTGACAGCTTCAAGAGCCAACCCATTCAGCACCTGTTTTCCATTTCTAAACATCTAGTAGTCACTCAAGTTTTAAAAAGTGAATATACAGACATACGGTGAAGTGGCTGGAGGCCCTGTAGTGCCTTCAGCGGTTGTCATTTCGACCTTAGTCTGTACTTTGAAATTGCTTCGCTGCTTCTTGCTAGCTTATCTTTTAACTCAGGCAGGAGCCCAGTAGGCAAGGCATCCCAGGAAGGGAAAGAACACGACACCCTTAAACAACAGGGCCTGCCCTGAGCCGGCAAGACCCCACATGCCTGACGCCAGTGCAGTGACCGGCCTGACCTCTGCCACTGACCTGCATGTACCACCACCCTTGGTCCTATATTTTCTTTATTCAAACCTGAAGCACTTTCAGCAGTTTGGAGACAATCTTTGAGACACTAGTCCTCTGCCTTGTCTGCGGTCGCCTCCCTGGAGTAAATTCCCTCATGTTTTGCGACCACTCATCAGTCTGCTCTTGGCCAGGGCACAGGGAGGGGTCCCAGAGCACGTGGCTCCTGGGGTCCCAAACAGAGCAGGGTTGGCCACTCACTGTGACAAGGTCCGAGGCAGAGAGACACATGGCGGGGAGACGAGAGAGGAAGTTATTTCAGGGAGGCCCACACCGGGAAGACGGCCGAGCAACGTCTCAAAGACGGTCTCCAGAGTGCTGGAAATACGTCCAGGGTTATATAAGGAAAATGGGGGGCAAAAGGGAGGGGGTGCCTGCAGGCAGGCAGCCAAGGTTAAATCTGTCCTTGTCTGGGAGTCCGTCAGGGGTGGGGTCTTTCTGGCTCAGGCAGTCCCAGTTGTTTGAGGGGGTAGTTTCCGTTCCCTTCAGGGGATGCTTTGCCCTCAGGGTCTTCCTCGGGAGCCGAGAGACAAGCTGGAAAGAACCCAGCTCGAAAGTCCAAGGTCAAAATTGAGGCAGCCATGGTCATCTTTCTTCCCTTTGGATTTTGTCAGCCGTGAGGGGCAGAACTAGGTGTGGGACCAACTGAGCCAAGTGTTCTTGCCCCCTTGGGTCCTGGTGACAAAGTAATTACCACAGACAGTGGAACAACCACATCCTTCACCTGCCACAGTTAAGATCTGTGTGTGTGTGTGTGTGTATGCATGCGTGTGGTGAGAACACTTAAGATAGCCTCTTCTAGCAAACCGGAAGTGTACAATACACTCGTATTAACTACAGTCACCGTGCTGTAATCAAACATTCGGCGTTCATGGATCCTGCATAATGAACCTTTTTACTATTTGACCAACATCAACATTCCCCTCATCCTCAGCCCCTGGGAACAAACATGCTAATCTTTTATACTTCTGCCTTTTTTTAGATTCTGCATATATGTGATTTCATACAGTATCTATTTTTCTGTGTGTGGCTTATTTAACTTAACAAAATGTCCTCTAGGATTATTCTGTTGCTGCAGGTGGAAGGATTTCCTTCTTTTTGGAGGCTGATACATGGACCAAGAATAAATCAGATGAGGTGCCTTTACCAGGAAGAGAGCAAATACCATAGATGAACTTTTTATTTTATTTTTTTGGACTTTATTTATTTGAGAGAGAGAGAGAGCAGGAGTGGAGTTAGGGGCAGAGAGAGAGGAAGAGGGAGAAGTAGACTCCCTGCTGACCAGAGGGTGGGATGTGGGGCTCAATCCCAGGACCCTGAGACCATGACCCCAGCTGTAGGCAGATGCCTAAACGACTGGGCCACCCAGGTGCCCGTCCCCCCCGCCCTCCCCAGAGATGAACCTTGTGTAAGGAGCTGCCTGCCTTGTGTGGAAAACATTTGTTTGACAAACATTTGCTCTTTCCTTTTTCCTGGGAAGGTACTTCCTCCTTTCTGCAATTCTAAATTCCTAGCCCCTTCTCCTCGAGTCACAAGGGCATGTAAGCATCAGTCGCTTTTCTTTCAATCGCCTGTCTTTGAGTCTCATATTGTTGCAGGGTTCTTGTCTCAGGGAGTCAAGGAATGAATCTCATGGACTCAAGAGGGTGAAGTGAAAGCTGATTAAGGGAAGGTGAGAACAGAAAGAGAAAGCTCTGTAGAGTGAGACGGGTCCTGAATGGGTTGCCACTGAAGGCTTTTATGGGTTGGTCTTTTATTGAAAACTGGCCAGGGAACTGAAATCTTTTTAAAGTCTCTACTGCTGATAGCACCGTGATTACTTCTCTTTTGAATATATCATCTCTGACGTTTAAGACCAATGAGATGGTCTGGTTATGTTCCCTTATCACTGGTTTCTTTCACCTCAGTATCTCTCCACATCTGGGATTTCTGTGAGCCTGGTCATGTAGCCCTCTACCTATCTCTTCCTACCTCGCCCCACCTGTCCCTTACTCGGTATCTTTGAGGTTCCCATATTAAGAAATTTCTTTTTTCTGTTGTGAACCTGTCTTGTGCCTAATTACTAGAAGGACAAAGAATTGTGGGGCGCCTGGGTGGCTCAGTCGGTTAAGCATCTGCCTTTGGCTCAGGTCATGATCTCAGGGTCCTGGGATCAAGCCTCGCATTGGGCTCCCTGCTCTGTGGGGAGTCTGCTTGGCCCTCTCCCTCTGCCACTCCCCCTGCTTGTGTTCTCTCTCTCTCTCTCAAATAAATAAACAAAATCTTCAAAAAAAAGGACAAAAAGTTGAGAACAGATGAAGAAAAATGTTTTCCTCTCCTACATATTCATTATGTTGGCAAAAAATGACCTCCTGCTTCAAAGCCAAAACAGAATGCCAAGGCAGAGTTTGGAATAAAGAGGAACAGTACCTTCCTTGCTCTGAGAGGCAAAGGAGGCCACAGCAGGTCAGGGCCTTCAGAACTGCAGGCCCACCTGGAGGACGGGTCAGGGGGTTTGGTAGGGAAATACAGTGACGGGGGAAACAAAGGCAGAAATTATTAAATTTCCTTACTACTTGCAGCCCACTGACAAGTCTTTGAGGCGGGCAGAGTGACATTCCTCTAGGGACTCAACTGCCTGGATGTTAACACTTCATTAAGGGCAAAAAGGCCATCTTAGCCCGGCCCCCAGGATCCTGTAAGTCTACTTTAACTTATAAAAATTCCTTTGGAAACTTCTTTATCTCTAAAGCTGTTGGCAATCATCCCCCAAGTCGATGTCCCACCAATAAACGTCTGAAGGGTCTCATTGCGTAAGGGACATGTGGGGCTGGGAAGGGAGAGCTAGGTAGGGGGCTCCATAATCACGCTCACAGAGATTCCAGAAATGCTCAGGCACAAGGAAACCAGGGATAAGGAAATAAACCAGCCCACCCTGTCTTGGGTATCAGAGGTGGGCTCCTTTTATGGCTGTCACATTGTGACTGACAAGGAATAACCAGACCCTAAAGAAGTAAGCCGTGAAAGATGTTATCAGCAGTCCTCACTCAAACCGAGACTTCATAAGAATGTTAAGGCCACAAGCTCCCTGGTCAGGTCTAAATAAAAGACTGTCAGTCAAGGCCCACATTGGCAACCCTATCCGGACCCTCTCACTCTTGAGAGCTTTTTCTCTATCCTTGCTTAATAAAACTCTATCACTTTATGCTCACTCTCCTTTGTCCTGGGGATTTATTCCTTGACTCCCTGAGAAAGAAGCTCACACTCCAGCTTCAACAGGATCTAGCTGGTCTCGACAGGAGCTGTGTGTGTGCTACCAGCCTTGTTTATCCCGTTTTCAGTGTGGTACCAGATTCCTTAAAAAGAAATAAAAAAAGGCTAAGGAGGGGAGTTTTCCCAAAAGAGAAAAAAGGTTACTTAAAAGGTTACTTGGTTTAATATCATGCCTCACGGGTGTTTTAATGCAGCCATTTTTGATTTTGTTCAAATTGATGCTTTTAAGTGGTTTCAGTTTCAGTCACCAGGAGAACCGTAGTAAGACTACCTCGTATTTTACAGTGAGAAACCACTGAATATTTTCTAGAATGGCTAAATTTCAGTGAAAGTACTGAGGAATTAGAATTCTTTTTTTTTTTTTTTTTTAAGATTTTATTTATTTGACAGAGAGAGAGAGACAGCCAGCGAGAGAGGGAACACAAGCAGGGGGAGTGGGAGAGGGAGAAGCAGGCTCATAGCGGAGGAGCCTGATGTGGGGCTCGATCCCTGAACGCCGGGATCACGCCCTGAGCTGAAGGCAGATGCTTAACGACTGAGCCACCCAGGCGCCCCGAGGAATTAGAATTCTCATTTACACTCCTGATGTGGGAAACAAAGGCAAAAGGAAAAAATTAAATTTCCTTACTGCCAACAGCCCATTGACAAGTCCTTGAAACTGGAAGAGTGATCTTCCTCTGGGAGCTCAGCTGCCTTGATCTTAATACTTTGCTGAGGGCAAAAGACAATCTAACGATAACATCCCAACCTCCCAGGATCCTGTGAGTCTATGTTAACACATAAAAATTCCTTTGGAAACTTCCTTTACCTCTATCTTCCGAGATGTATTATTAACAATTATCCCCCAAGCATATGGCCCCCTGATATACATCCGAAGTGTCTAATGATTGAGAGTTTACTGTGGTAATAAATGAACTTTGCCCCAAAATAGCTAGCCCTGGCAACATCATGGAAGCCTTGTTCCCAAAATACTTGGGAGCTTGTGCAGTCCTTCTTCCCCTCCCAACTTGAACGTATGTAATCAGTCACCCGTTGCACCCCCAGTGCAGCTTTGTCTCCCCATGAGTCCTGTCCCCATGCTTTAATAAGCACCACCTTTTTGTACCATAGATGTCTCAAGAATTCTTTCTTGGCCATTGGCTCCAAACCCCGACATTCTACATCAATGGGAATTTGAAAAGTACATTCAATTTGGAAAATTATTTGGCGGTGACTTATGAGAATAAGCATTCCTACTGAAGGGGAACATTTTGTCACCACAAAATACCTCTCTCTGGCCAAGGCTTATTTTAAAGAAACAAGGGAAAAGTTCTGAAACCCAGTACAAATTGCCTTTTGCAAGACACATTTGCATTTATTAAGGGAAAGCTCTATTCGTAAGGGTGTCTCCCTCTGTGTAGCAGAAAGAGGGAGAAAGTGTAAATCTCCAGAAACTGTGGTCAATGGAGAAGGCATGAATTTAAATCAGAGTAACAATCATAGCTTTGGTTACTGTTTTATCCCTGGTCACCTCCCCAAATGCTTCCCAATAGGATCCCATGTGGAATTTCAAAAAGGATTGTATCCAGAGCAGCCCCCCCCCCAAAGTTCGTCAGTCGGTGAGGGGGGAAACAACAGTGATGTTTTCATAAATGCTCCAGGCGATTCTAGATGAAGCCAGGGTTAAGCAGGCTTAACCATGACTAGAAGACAGCTGAGTGCAGGCTTGGCTCAAGGAGAGGTAACACGGGCCCTGCCACGGGAATCTGGAAGCATCAGGTCCATGCAGCATACTTTTCTTATGTGGTAGCAGAATTTGTGTGAGTCTGTGGGAGGGGAGGCCCCCTGAAAGCAGAGAAGGAAAAGTCAGGGATTGGTAGGAGATCAGAGTTTCTGATCTGAGCTCCAAGACACAAATGACTAGGAAGTTGGGCGTTTTCTGTATTTCAAAGTCCTACCTGTAGGCAAGCTGTTTACCTGTGAAGAGGCTCTGTTGGGGGCATTAAAGGCGTTTTCTCCTGCTGCAGCTGTGATTTCTCCTGGAATCCTTCTGAGCAAGAAGTCCAGAGGACGAGGTGAAAGAAGAAATGGCCAGTTCTCGGGTAAGCCTGGCGTCCGAGTTCTGAGGCCCTGTCGTCTTTTTCTCGTGAAATTCCTTACATTTAGAAATTGTTAATATTGATTTTTTTTTCTAGTTCTGATGTTTCTGCTCTATGTTGACGCCCAATTTTTAAACCTTTTCAGACATGATACTCAAAATGGTCTTTAGAACCCTTCTCCCCTATGAGCCAGAGCCTTCTATCCCTTCTCTCCAACCGGGCTTAGAGTAGGCCATCAACAGTTGTCACTTTGAATGAAAGACCTGCCTGCCAGTATTGCAAATAGTCCTTTGGTGACAGATCCTTGGGAAGGTGTTGAGTTAAAGGATTCCTATTGCTGAAGGGGTCTGGTCCTGGGATATCAGTGATGGAAAATGGTCTTATTTAGGCCCCATCTGGAAGCCTTATAAGCTCTGTGTAGACCAGGAGTAAGAAAATGCACAGATAAACAGCGAATATGAAAAGATATGATATCCAGAATCACTTGGAATATTCTCTGAAAATCAAAGGGGGGGGGTTCATGTTCCTTAGAATGTGTCTAAAATACACTAAGTAGTACCGGACGAGGAAAGCATACGTGATTGAAGTTTGTATACATCGACCGTATTCTCATAATCTAATTGACATTCTGATTTACTGTTTAGGCCACAAGGATGTGGTTCCTAAATGGTGTGTCTCTTGATCAGATGGGGGCCCCCAAATTAGGGCACTGGTTAGGTGGAAGCTGGTGGCAGGGGAAGTGAGAGAACGCACTCGAGGCAGAACAGAGGCGCTAGAAGTTCATTGACTGCACAGCGAGGGAGCGGCGGACAGGACTGCAGAGGGCCTGTCTGCAAGGAGGCTGCGGCTGTTACTAAAGGGGGAAGATATGGGGAGATGGAATCTTCCCCTTTTGGGGAACTGAACCTGGTTGTAAGTAGCCCATTGGTTCGTTAGGGCCTACGGATCATTGGGGGTGGGTCACCTGATGGGCCTTTCGTGTTCAGCCAGGGGGTCACTGCCCCTTTCAGCGTTCCGTTGCTCAAGCCTGTTTGCCTAAAAGCAGCCTCTACGAAGAACAGACTGTTTCAGGGTTCTTGTCTGGTGGCGAGATGGAAGAATGGATCTCAGGGACACAAGAGGGTAAAGTGATTATCAAGTGAAGAGGAGAACAGAGGGAAGCAGCATCATCCACAAAGTGATTTATAAGCGTCATGTCATTGACAATGGCTCTTGCGTTCATCACCGTGACAGTTTTCTGCTCTGTCACTTCTCACGTGTATATAACTACTTCCTAAACATAGGGATGGGTGCATGGAATGGGAAAAGATTAGGTCGGTTTTGCGTGGATAACTTTTTGTTTCCGTCGTTCTTGTCACCTGCTGTGAACATTGGTTTAGAGTCCTCTCTGTATATTGACCTGTGTGTCCTTTTCTATTGACTCTAGAACCCATAACCTGGGTTACGACCGGATGCCTTGAATGTACTGGATGTTCTGGATGTTTGACAAAATAGTCACAAAAAATAGAAGAATAATGGGTTTACTCTCTTCGATTATTATTTTTTTATTAATTTATGAAAAAATTAGAGTAAACCCATTTACTCTCTTCGACTATTATTTTTTTATTAATTTATGAAAAACTGTTATATCTCCTAACTGTGAAATGCTCAGAAAGGTTCGTTGCCTTTCTTGCTATTCTAGAACCTAGAACCAATTCCTGTAAAACCCATTCAGTTCCAAGTCCTCCAAGAATTCTTCCTTTCTGAGCTCTACCTCTTTGTTATTCATAAATGCGTTCCTTCCCATCGGCTAAAGCCTTGTTAGAAATGCCAGAATTCTTGAACAGAAACTGCATTTTCATGAGATCTCCAATGCACTATTGTGAAATTCTAATCACATTAGAATTTGATGAGTATGTTTGTAACCCACCAACACTTCCACGTAAGAAGTAGACACAACTTATACTGTATGTTATAAACACAGAACTCAATAATGTGAATGCCCGTGTTGATGCCTTCAGTTTACAAATTCTCTTGGAGAAACACACAGTATTTATACTGGTTTTGTGTATCATCTGCCATCCTTTACCTCGAAGTTAAACAGTACCTGAGAGCATATTACTGTGTTAAAAATTATCTTAACTGCAGGGGCGCCTGGGTGGCACAGCGGTTAAGCGTCTGCCTTCGGCTCAGGGCGTGATCCCGGCGTTATGGGATCGAGCCCCACGTCAGGCTCCTCCGCTGTGAGCCTGCTTCTTCCTCTCCCACTCCCCCTGCTTGTGTTCCCTCTCTCGCTGGCTGTCTCTCTCTCTTTCAAATAAATAAATAAAATCTTTAAAAAAAAAAAAAACAAGAAAAAATTAACTGCAGACAGCAGGAAACTCACCTAAGGTGAGCCAGTTCTCCTCGTTTAACTCCGTTACCATGAGTTCACTCCTTGGTGAGTCACAGCAACTATACCAGGTGGTCTTGTCACACAAGGGAAACTTGATTTGTAGGAAATAAAATTACAGGGGATAACTTCCAAAACAGAGACTCACAGAGCAAGGGGAAATGATTTCCTTTTATTTCGGGTTAGGGTGGATCTTCAGAAAAGGGGAGCCTGTCACCTCATGTAGAGCTCGGCATAAAGTTGCACACGGACCTTAACAAAATGCTTCGTACATTCGGTAACTGAGGTTTGTGCTGCTCCGTGGGTGGAGAATATTAGCCTTATATTGAGGTAAAGGTAACTAGATCACTCCATGGGATACATCTGGGTCCCTCTGCCTCAAACTGGGCCAGCCCAAGCACTTCCCATGGGCGGTCATTACCTTTCATTGGATAGTTTCTGTTTTCCCCGCAGGAGACTCTGCCCACGGGGTGTTTTGGCTGAAGTAAAGGATAAGGTGGACAGAAGAAGTGAAGTAAAATGTGGGACCAAATTTGGGGGGGTAGTCAGGTAAGCAGTGAAAGTCAGATGTTGGGGTCTAGCTGGTGACACTAACTCCCTCTTGATCTTAGGGACCACTGTGAACTCTGTCGATGGCCACTTGGTGACGGTGGTATGTCTTGCAGGGACTGCTGACATTCGGGGACGTGGCCATAGAATTCTCCCAGGAGGAGTGGCGATGCCTGAGCCACACGCAGCGGGAACTGTACAGGGACGTGATGCTGGAGAACTACGGACACCTCCTGTTCTTGGGTGAGGATGACTCCTTCCAGATTTCCCAACCACTCTCGGGGTTTCATTCTTCTTTTGAAGACTGTCTCTTGGAAGATTCCCCTGGGAATGCCTGGAATTCAGATCCAGGCAGAAAGGGAAATAAGTAGGGGTTTGTAGATGGAGACAAAAATCTTCCTGATGTTTATTTTCAGCTTTAGCTTCCGCTTCCTTAGGGTCACATCATTTCTGTCGATTAGTGGTAGTTCTGAACCTGGCGTGGCGTGGAGCGGTACTGCCTGCATTTAAACTCCAGTTTTACGCCACCTTATCGTCTCGGTAGAACTTGGAAGTGCAAGTTAGGAAGTGAGTGTTTGAAACTCCTGCATGTTCTCTAGGGGCCGTTGGTGAACAGTGCTGGGGAAATCATCTTCTAGAATTCTACAATGTTCTCTCTTCCCTACTGAGCCCAGTAGTGGCTTGCAAGAATCCACAGCCATACTTATTTTCCCTTTCTCTATGAAACAGGTGTCATTGTGTCCAAGCCTGATTTGGTCTCCCTTTTGGAGCAGAGGAAGGAACCGTGGGGTGAGAAGAGGAACAAGGCAGTACTCTTTGATCCAGGTAGGTGGGAATGAATGAAGTCGATGACAAAGGGACGTCCAAGTCTGAAGGAGGAGGAAGATAGACCTTAAAATGGGGTTCCAGTAGCTCTGCTGGGATGAAAATCAGTTGGAAACGCCCAGGTGTATTTCTTCATCTCTCACAGAGGGACATCTGTTCGCCAACATTGTCATGGTTTCATATTCTCGTATAAGAGTGATAGAAATCATGGTGGAGTAAGTCTTCAGGGAATCATTATTTACAGTGAAGTAAGATAGAGAGCTGTGCCTGGCGGCTTAGTCAGTTATGCATCCGTCTCTCCATTTCGCTCAGGTCATGATCTTAGGGTCTTGGGAAGGAGCCCCACGTTGGGCTCAATGCTCAGCAGAGGCTGCTAGGAATTCTGTCTCTCCCTCTCCCTCTGGCCCTCCTCTGCTATGCTCTCACACGCTCTTTCTCTAAAGAAATGGACAAAGCTTCTAAAAAAATATAATGAAAATAAAGTAAGATAGAGAAACATTTTGATTTTTAAATAGATCTGCCAGGGGGCTCCCGGTGGCTCAGTCAGTTACGCGTTGACTCTTGGTGTCAGCTCTGGTGTTGATCTCAGTGTCAGGAAGTGGAGTGTGATGGGGGTTCCCTCTCCCTCTGCCGTGCCCCGCCCCTGCTCAGTCACACTCGCTTGCTCTCAATTTTTTTTTTCTCTCTCAAATTAGTAAAAAATCTTTAAAAAATCAATAGATTGGCCAGATGCTGATTAAGGAGAATACACTGGCAATTCATTAAAATCTGGATGTATTTTCATAGTAGCAATTAATAGAAGTTAAGAACATTAGCTATGCCATTGAAATGGAGAGATTTTTTGCAGATATCTGAAGAAAGCATAGCAAACTTTTCTGTAAAGGGCGTAAAATTAGTGTAAATCCACTTTTACTCAATAATTAACTTCAGTTTGAAAAGCATGAAAAGCACAACTCACAGATCATTATCTCAGAGGAACAAGAATGGTTCTTGAATGCTAGTAATAGGTATTTTGAACAAGAATCATACATTGATATTGCAGTGGTTTCTTTATTTTTTTATTTTTTATTTTTTTAAAAAGATTTTATTTATTTATTTGACAGAGAGAGAGAGAGCCAGAGAGAGAGGGAACACAAGCAGGGGGAGTGGGAGAGGAAGAAGCAGGCTCCCAGTGGAGGAGCCTGATGTGGGTCTCGATCCCATAACACCACGATCATACCCTGAGCCGAAGGCAGACGCTTAAGGACTGAGCCACCCAGGCACCCCTGCAGTGGTTTCTTTAGAGTGCATTTGAAATTGATATGTTTTAATTAGTAACACTGAATGGATTTTAATGTGTTAACACTTATCGGGAAAGAAGTGTTACCCTACACAAACCGTAGCCTGCCCCAAATACATCAACATTGTACGTAAAGAGACAGAAGCACAAAGTACACTTGGCCCTTGAACTACATGGGTTTGCACTGTGTGGGTCTACTTACAGTGAGATTTAATTATAGTACAGTTCTGTAAATGTATTTTCTCTTCCTTCTGATTTTCCTAACATTTTCTTTTCTTGAGCTTCCTTTATTATAGGAATATCATATATAACCTATAAAATATATGAATTGACTGGGTACTTTTTTATGAGAGAGAATAAGAAGGGGGAGCAAGAGAGGGAGAAGCAGGCTTCCCACTGAGCAGGGGGCCCGATGTGGGGCTCGATCCCAGGACCCTGAGATCATGACCTGAGCCGAAGGTAGGTGGTTTACCGACTGAGCCACCCAGGTTCCCTAACTGACTGTTTTTGGTAAGGTTTCTTGTCAACGGTAGGCTCTTGAAATTAAATATTAGGGAGTCAACCTTATACATGGATTTCTAACTGCATGGGGCTGGGTACTTTGAACCCCTGTGGTTTTTTTGTTTTTTTGTTTTTTTATAAAGATTTTATTTACTTATTTCACAGAGATAGAGACAGCCAGCGAGAGAGGGAACACAAGCAGGGGAAGTGGGAGAGGAAGAAGCAGGCTCACAGCAGAGGAGCCTGATTTGGGGCTCGATCCCAGAACGCCGGGATCATGCCCTGAACCAAAGGCAGAGGCTTAACCGCTGTGCCACCCAGGCACCCCTGAACCCCTGTTTTATTCAAGAGTCAGGAGTCACCTGTATCTGTTAAAGCAGTGGGATGATATCACTAATAGTCTTTTTCGCCTGTGGTCTTTAACCTCAAATTATTTGAGATGATTTTCCCCATGTTTAGGTAATACACATTTTCCTCCTTATTTTAACTGCTAGAGGAGTATGATGTTTCTAAGAGGAATGATACAGATGTTTTTTTATGAGCGTGTGGCTAAAGGATTTCCTGATACTGCTACCTTGGGATGCGATGCCTCAGTTCTTGGCCCTTCTCTCTGCCTGCACTCAGTCTTGACCTCTTCCTGTTGTCCCTCAAGGCATATTATGGACAGCCTCCAGGATCTATGAGTAGTCAACTTTATTTCACGTCCCTTGTTGTCTTTAATTGAACCATGACTCATCATCCAGTCCCCAGGGATCCTACTTAACAACTGCTAATTGACCAAAGTCGGTACTTAGGTAATTACAAGGCATATCTACAGAATTTTCATTTGCTATTTATAAAATTTTACCCTATATTTTTCATTGCTTGTTTTTGTGAGTTTACAGAACACAGTGTTTTATGGTTTTGATATGCACAGAATGCACAATGTTATATTAAGCTAAAGATATATTTTGGAGTAAAAGAATAATTAGGAAGAAGTACGTATGTGTTTGTGTGTGTACCTGTATCTTCAGAAGCTAAGGGAATATTGGAGCAAAGAAGGTTATTTCCGAATTTCAAAATTCATGATTTCCTAGTAAACAAAAATGGTATATATTCATAATGGGAATAATTTTCTCTACATTGTGTTGAATTTATTTCTTCTAAATCTCATGTACATTGGCTTGAAAATCTCCCCATGCAAATCATGTCTTGTCTACCTCCCTATTTCTCAGGTAGGATCTACTCCATTTTCATTGTTCCAATGTTGCTTATATGTTTTACTCAGGGATTTTAAGAAGAGTTTGCATGAAATGACATGGTGTTTAAAAATTCATCCGAATATGGGAGCAATTCCTCACTGAGCATCTTAAATTCCATATAGTTTAATTGCTCCATTTCACTTCTTGCTTCTCAAGTGGAGAAGAGCACTAAGTAAGATTTCTTTACTTACTGTTCTTTTCGCTTGGAAGTGACGTCATCCAAGGTAGTCACTTTATTCTTAAACAGTTTGATTAGGTGAAAAGTTGAGGACTTCATGATTCATGGGTTGTTTTAACTTTCATTTGAAGGGACCAAGCATGGGACACTGCTCAGGGCTTAGCAGAGGTTCTAAACCTAGGAAGAAAACAGTATTGTCTTGGGAGTGATGGTGCAGCCCAAGGTGAGATGAAACATATTTAGGCTAAAGAATTGGCATGAATTCTTCATGTGGGGAGAGGACACCTCTCCAAGGCTGCACCACTGACTAAATGTAGAAAGATAAATTTTACTTGTTTTCCTTCCAGATCCCCTCCAGTGTTTCCATGTCCTCCTCTCCTTTATAATGTGAGGCCTCGCCACTGTCCTCCTTTCCTGTGTTATGGAGACTGCATTGTCCCTGCTCTCTGCCTCCCACACGAGCTGCACAGGCCCTTGTAGGTTCTTAGGAGTAGCTTTAAAATTTTTAATTGAATGGGAAATGGTTGGTAACTGGATCATTTGAGACCCTGTGTACGATGTAAATACTATACCGTCACCATGTCCTTGGTAGAAAGGAAGACACCATCGATGGGCCACAGGATTACTTCAGGCACTTGGTACTCAGAGTTGTGAGGACAGATAAAACATGATAATGGGATCCTTCGAGAGGGAGATAAAGCTTACTAAAAGCAGATATGGACAGTTTTAAGAGATTGTATTAATTTATTTGAGAAAGGGAGAGAGAGCGAGCGCAGGAGCAGAAGGAGGGGCAGAGGCAGAGGGAGAAACAGACTCGCCCTGAGCCTGAGATCATGACCTGAGCTGAGGGCATGTGCCCAGCTGACTGAGACACCCAGGTGCCCCTGGACAGCTCTTATAATGTGGGGGAAGGAGGTGTAAGGAGCTCCCTTTGGTCATTTCAAGATCTTAAGAAGCTTCTGGTGATGAACAAATATGACAGAGTTGGGGACTTGGGAACTCTGGTAGTTTTTTGGGATTCAGGGACATCAGATCCTTGCCTCATGATTTCATGAATTCCTGGGTGGTCCTGAGGGCCAGGTGCTCTTGGATGACAGAGATGACTGTACCTTTCCAGGTGCAGATGCGTGGGAGTGGGTGGAGAGAGGATATTGGATGACTTTAACATTGTGGGCGTAGATTCAAGATGTCATTCGACAGAGTCGATATTGAAGATGAAGAAGGCTTTTGGATACGAACAGGCAGAAGCAGCAGGCATGTGCTGGGGGTGCACGAAACACTGGTGTCCTAGGTGTATAACCGCGACACAGGTCTGATGCATTGTACATGGCTGACATTCTAGGGTTGCTGACCCACAGCTGGCAGGGCGCCCTCCCTTGCTTCCGCTCAGCCCGTTGATGAATCTAGCCGTGTGCTCTGGACTGTGTGCAAGGCACGGGCTACCTGAGGAGCAGGTCACCAGCCACGAGCGTGGCTGCTTCAGAAAGCCCACGCAGTTTTTAGTCCTAACGTCCCTATGTTGTTTCACAGCCCATGCCGTTCTTCATACCCATCCTGATCCGAGGGGAAAGGAGGGTTTTTATCAGTTGTAGAAACTGATAAATTTGGGTAGTATATTATGCTCACATTTCACAGTGGTTCAGTTGAAGGATAATAATTCATTTTTCAGTGCCTGTTATTTTGTGGGAAGATCCACCGTGAAAAAGTTGATGGATGCTTACAGAAAAGATGTGTGTTTTGTGTTAGCTCCACGGTGAGCAGGTCGATGCTCAGGTCTTATAAAATGGCTCAGACATCGTGGAGTGTACCCTGATTTTTCCATGTCTTCCCTCTGGTATTGTTTACCTACAGGCATCATGTGTATCCTTGTTCTCTCGTGGCCCCAAGATACCTGCCCCTCCACCAGGCATCAAACCATGTTCCTTGCGGGAAAAGAAGGCAGTGTATGTCTGATAGGACTCAGAGAATTTGATTTAAAGCCTTCCTGTGTTCATTCAGGGAAAGCCATCCTCCCCACGGCACTGCTCCCTCCATGTCATTGAGCAGAACTCCCTCCTATGGGCCAGTTTAAGGAGCGATGGCTAAGTGTAGCACAGGTGGCCATACAAGATACTTGTGAATGGCTCTTGTTCTCTGATCTGCTTCAAAGCATGTGACAGAAAGGCAATCACACATTGCACTGAAACTAGCTCTTACGTAAAGGTGCTGAAATGTAGCCTGTCCTTACATGAATGCATAGGGCGTTTATTCGGCATCCAAATGGAGTACTAATTAAGAGCTCCTTAAACGTGCGTGCAGTACTTATGTTCTAATGGTAAAAGTCCTCAAGTACAGTTTCATACTGAGAATGCGATATTCAGTGCCATCGTAGTATAACGTGTATTAATGCCTTGTATGCATTTCGTAACTTCATAAAATATTTAAGTAAATTCCAATTCACTTGAATTTGGATGGCTTTCATTCTGGAATGTGAACAGAAGTGTATTTGGGGTGATCCCATGAAGATCTAGGGAAGGTACTGAGAGAAGGGAGAGATGGAAGGACTCTTAAGATAGACTGTGTGAGAGTCCAGTTCATTTATGAATAAAGAAAATACGTGTTGTGTAGGTTGTGTGTGTTTGTCACAACACTAGCGTGACTACAAACATGGACGGTTTCTAGAGTGACTTATCTGTGGGTAAGTCACGGATGACCTGTGACTTAGTTACTACAAAGGGGGTCAAATTTAGCCTGTGTCAGAATCACCAGGAACAGTAGTAAGTGTCAGGTTGCGGGGTCTATCACCAAGTTCCCATGTGAGTAGTTCTGGGGTGCAGTCTCCCAAATTTCCTTTCTTATACTTTCTCCGGGGCCTGCCTATAGAACCCACTTTGAGAACCAGTGTCTGGGCACACAAGTATGCTTACGTTCTTCGTAAGGAGAGTAGCCTGTGCAGACAGCAGTCAGTCGCACAAGTCTGCAGTCCTGCTTCTCCAGGTGTGAACGTGGACTCGTGTGTGCTGGACGTTTCCTGTGTTTTTACCTTGGACACCTGACCTCTGTGTCTGGTTCTTAATAGTCAAGCAGAATGCCACTCAGGCTCTGTGTCTGTGGTTTGAGTTGAAAATTTCACTTTGAAGTCTCTGTTCACAGAGGCTGTTCAGTGTGAAGACTTCTGGGTGAACCACTGAGTGTCAAAGAGGAAAGAGAATCCAAGCACAGGTCAGCTTCTGGAAGGGCATTTGACCTCTGTGCATCATTGTTCATACGTAGGGTATCCAGATTCAAACCCTGACTCTACCGATATGGAGTGGATCAATAAACCTTCTTTGAACTAAATCCTTTCTCTTCGTAAAAGGGTAACAATATTAGCACCAACCCCTAGAATCAAGAAGTTTAAATGCACTACAGTAGATAAAGCATCAGTAACATGGGACGTACGTTGTACACACTTTGTAAAGGAACATGTCAGACTTTAGTGACTATTTTGGATTTTACCTTTTATGAGAAAGGAAGCCCACAAGTCATGTTTCATGCTGACTCCTTTCTATTTGAATGTGAATAGTGAACCTTGGAAAATAACCGAATAGCCTGTGTGCATTTGAAAATTGGGCTGATCTATCTGGGCCAAATATTTGTGGGAATCCTGCAGAATTTCTCACACTTGTATCTGTACCTATTCCTTTACTTAATTGGAATGAAAGCAAGTTTGAGAGGTTTTTTTTTTTCCCCTTAAAGATTTGTTTGTTTATGTGTGAGAGAGAGAGCACAAGCAGGAGGGGCAGAGGGGGAAGAAGAGAGAATCCGAAGCGACTCTGTGCTCAGCATGGAGCCCAAGGCAGTGCTTGATCTCAGGACGCTGAGATGAGGGCCTGAGCAGAAACCAAGAGTCTGGGAAATTAACCAGCTGCACCACACAGAAGCCCCAAGTTTGCGAGGTTTTATTCCCAGTCATCTGAATGTAGCCTCCAGATGTAGCCTCTAAAATGACTATTTGTCATTACTTCTAGAGGAATCCTAAGGATTATGACAGCTTCTGGTTTAAAATATTTGCAATAATTTCAATGTCAACTTATTTTCTACGTTCACAGAGGGCCAGACCTGTGTCTGTTGAAAACTGTGGGCCCCCGAGTGTTTGCCAAGCCAATGCTTGCAAGTCCAGTGGGACCAGAGGTTATGTTCAAAGGTTTGCAGGACTGAAGGCCATTCTCTGCTGGTGGGCAGTACCATAGGCAAGACTCTGTGACTGCCTGGGTTCGTGGTTCAAATTCCTGGTCATGAAGAATAAGAAGTTATACTCAATACTTGGGCAATGCTGATGGCTTGGGTTTCTCCCCAACTAGGACTAAAAGATAGGCTGTAGGATTGCCCAGGGTCTTTGTTCAGGTTTCCTGATGGGGCGTAAGTGTAGGCTATGTTCAGCAGTGGAGGTATGCTCAGCAGTGGGAAGTGACTTCCAACTTGCATACCTGCCCAGACAGGGCCATAGAATGGCCTTCATGCTCTGGTTCAACTTGTTGGCTGGAGATCCAAGTCAGGCACAGCTTCTGACAGATCTCCTTGACTAGGTGGGTCCATCTCAACTCTACAAGTGGGCAGAGTCACAGGGTTCTCCCATTGGGTGTCACCACAAGGTGGAAGACAGTCTGGTCTGGCAGTCTTCAAAGATCTGAGCACTGGTTGCCTTAAGCCTTACCCACCCTCTCCGTGTCTGTATGATCCACAGTGGTCCAGCTCTGCAGATTCCCCCAGGGTTCCCCTTAAAGTCAGACCTAAGTGGGCAACCAGGGTAGTGGCCTGCCATTTGAGGAATGTTGGAGGCCCACTCTGGGCTCTTCACTTCTTGGTGGAGGATTCGTAGTCCTCTGGGTTCCCTCGTGGTGGGACACTGTGCTGGCCCACTGTGTGGTCATAGTGAAACTGCTCCTCTTAACTTTCTCGTGCTGTTCTGGTTGATCACTGTGGTGGTACAGGCTTTGCTTCAGCCTCACCCATGAGTCCTGAGGATTGCCCGGTGATGTCTTATGTGAGTAGTTGCTGGTTGAGTTTATTATGAGAAGTAACGGAAGTGGGATCTACCTCTGTGACCGTCTTGATGATGTCAGCCCTCTGTGATGAACATTTTAATGTCTCCCGGGGGGAAAAATCAATGTTTTGCTATATACAAGTATGTATATGTATATACGTTTGTGTATGTGTATAAATATGCACACACACAGATTGTGTTACCCAGGAAATAGAATAGAGTATACATGTAGATACTGAAAAATAACACTACTGAGAAGAATGAAAAAAATCCTTTGGTATTAAAGATTATTCATTATACAATTTATTTTTGCCATGCTACACATTTGATTGGTTATCACTACATGGTTTGTTTTTTGTTTTTGTTTTTCCAATTTCATCGTCATGTTTTAGTTACAGCTCTAGGAAAATTCAGTGGAATATATTCAAGCAAAGTTGAGTGTTACCAGGAACATTTGATTTATTTAGGTTTAATATTCTAATGGAGATATTGGGGTTTGGAAGTACATTTTTTTATATTTTTCCTCACACCCTGTCTATTTTTTTTGGTTTTTCATGTGTTTTCCTGTATGCATTTTAAGAAAATAATTCAACATTTCATTCTTTTTTTGTGACTCCTGTATACTTAGTACCATATGCTTTCGCTGTATATTACCATATGGTACGAAAATCTAGTCACAGTGTGAAGTTACTTCCTAACTTTAATTTCAACTTGTCCATATATGTACATTATGATGCTTACCTTTAAACATGCATCTATTTTTAATGATTTTTTTTAAGGAAAGTCACACATGCAGATCATAGGTTAACAGCTCAGTGGGATTTCGCAGACAGCGCACATATCTATAATCTCTTGAGATTAAGAAACAGAATATTGTTTGTCCTCACAATTCCCCTTAGCTCCTCAGTAACTTTCCACAAAGCTCAGTGCTCCTTTAACACGTAAGGCAATGGATTCCTGTCCTGGTTTTTGTACTTTATGTAAATGTAACCAGGCACTGGGGACTGGAATTGTTTTGTAATTGGCATTTATCTGCATTACGGCGCGCTGCTATGCACCATTCGTTAGAGCTGGATGGATCCAGTTCCATTGTGTGAATATCAAATGACTGCAGCATTGTACTCTTCATAGGCAAGTGGATGGTTCTAAGGCTATGACTGTGATGACTAGTACTGGCATGCAAAATCTACAGTTTGTCTTCTAGCAAAACATGTACGAATATCTGCTGCCTATGTATGTGGGAGTGAATTGTCGGTAAATATGTATTCAGCTTTAACAGATATTACCAAACCCCACCCCACAATCTTTGTATCATTTTTCACACCCACTAGCGCTATATGGGAGTTCTGGCTTATCCACATACTTTCCAAAACTTGGTAGTTTATGTCATTTTCATGTTTTCGCCTAACGACTGAGACACCCAGGCACCCCTATGCTTAGTGTTTTTTACCATTTTTAGAAATTTTCTTATATGAAGACCACAGAAATAGAATCTTTGTTTTTCTTTTTCTTTTTTTTTTTTTTTTAAAGATTTTATTTATTTATTTGACAGAGATAGAGACAGCCAGCGAGAGAGGGAACAAAAGCAGGGGGAGTGGGAGAGGAAGAAGCAGGCCCATAGCAGAGGAGCCTGATGTGGGGCTCAATCCCACAATGCCGGGATCATGCCCTGAGCTGAAGGCAGACGCTTAACCGCTGTGCCACCCAGGCGCCCCAGAATCTTTGTTTTTCTACTAACATCATTAATTGTCTTAGTTTTGCTCAGAAATGTATTAAACAACGTCTTCTGTGGTTTGTGTAGTGACTGAGGTTTTCTATTGTTTAAGATTTTATTTTTAAGTAATCTCTGTAGTCAACATGGGGTTTAACCTTAAAACTTTGAGCTCAGGAGTCGCATGGACTACCGACTGAGCCATCCAGCTGCTCTGTGAATGGTGATTCCCGTATTCCCACAGCGGAATGCCTTCTCAGTGCTTGGCGGTACCAATAATGTAATTGTCATAGAGTGTAGCTGGAATCTTGGCAAACTGATAGCTGTCTTTACCATTTTCTCTCTTTACTTCCCTGGGCTTAGGTTAAGTTCTAGAGATTTTACTGCCACACATGAGTATGGTCAACCCATTGGTCATTGTCTTTAAAGTTTAGAGTCCCACCAAGAGTGACAGCTTTTGGGTGATGAGATTTCTGTCATGATTTTGGGTGTCGACTTCTTTGGTATCTTTACAGAGTGGCCAGGGGTGTGTCCATTGTAGTGCAGTGGGGGTCTTGGGTGTCTTCTAGACCATTGAGATTAGCCATCTGTACCCTGCTTGGAAGGAGATCAAGGCAAAGCTTCCAAGTCCACGGGTTTCTCATTTTCCTCTGTATGTCACTGCCGAATGAGCAGCAGAACATCCTGAAGGAAAACCTATTATGGAGATAGTATTATGGATCTCAGAGGAAAATTATACATTTGGTGTATCGAGCATTGTTGTTATTCCTTGAAATCACGTTGTGAGCTCCTGAGCTACACCCGCGGTTCCTTGATCTCCATCCAGTAGAGGCACAAGCAGTAGATCATGTCTATTCATACGATCAACATTTCCTACAGGTCTTCACCTCAGTTCAGAGCCACCCAAAGTACTTTTGTCATTGTGACACTTCGGTTTCATTTGACTCAACTTCCTGCATCTTTTTTTTTTTTTTAAAGATTTTATTTATTTATTCGACAGAGAGAGACAGCCAGCGAGAGAGGGAACACAAGCAGGGGGAGTGGGAGAGGAAGAAGCAGGCTCATAGCGGAAGAGCCTGATGTGGGACTCGATCCCAGAATGCCGGGATCACGCCCTGAGCTGAAGGCAGACGATTAACCGCTGTGCCACCCAGACGCCCCATCAACTTCCTGCATCTTTTATGTCTACATGGCTGTTGTTAATATTCCCCGTTGACGCTTCCTGAACACCTCTGCCCTAATTCCTATGTGTTTCCCAATCCTCAGCCCTTTTACTGTAATGTGCCGTGATTCCCCTACATGCAGGGCTTACTGTTCCTGGGAAGAAATGTAAAATCCTCTCATCTTTTCAGATGCATGTAAGTTGTATGCTTTTGCTCCGTTCTTTCTTCACCCCTCTCCCTTAGAAAGCTCACAACAGAAATTGAAGGGAAATTCTCATGGGTATTCGGATTTTTTTTACCTGTTCAAATATAAGAGCTATGGGGACCTTCACAAGAGAATGTTACAGCTCACATGATTCTTCTTTGTTGCATCCTGGGGATCATAGTCTTTAACAGTGTTTCATGATGTAAATCGAATAGATTTTCTCCCAGATCCTGGGTCAGATTAAGGAGTATTTGACAAGGTGCTGTATTTGACATGGGAAAATGAGGCAGGAGCCAACCAGGGTCAACCTGAGTGATGGATACTGTTGGGAGACGATTCTCTATGAGTTTATGTTTCTCCATGTTTTATTTTTATTTTTATTTTATTTAATTATTTGAGAGAGACCACAAGAAGGGTGAGAGGCAGAGGGAGATGGACAGGCGATTCCATGCTGAGAGGGGAGACCTATACAGGGCTCGATCCCATGATCCTAAGATCATGACATGAGCTGAAATCAAGAGTCAGACGCTTAACCATCTGAGCCACCCAGCTGCTCCAGATGGTGTCATTTTTGACACTCATTCTGTTAACGTGCAGGCTCAAATTGACAGTATCCCATATGTTGAAACAGCCTTGAATTCCCGGAAGAATTCTTACTTGTTTATGTTGTCAAGTGGTATAAATTGTGCTTTTGATTCAGTTGGCTGTACTTTATTGTCGACTTTGCCGGAATCTTCCTCACAGGTGGTAGCTTGCAGCCTTTCCTTGTAGCAGCGGTACTTTGGCTTCCATAACCTGGTAGTGCTGGTGTCACAGAGAGTGTTCTCAGCAGCTCCCTTCTCTTTACCCCTTGGACATGTGTGAGGAGATTTGAAGTAGTTTCTCATGGTATATTTGTATGAATTATCCAGTGAACTCCTCTGACAACGACTTTGCTGAGCGTTTTTTAAAATTATTTTTTCAGTCTATTAAGTAGTTGTAGATTAGTGGAGGTTTTTAAAAATATTTCTTCAGGATGGAGTCCTGGTTGGTTATATGTCTTTGCTATTTTTTGGTATCTGTTTCTTGGCATCTAATTATGTATCATTACCTCATAATTATTTTTATTTCTGTGATATCAGTGATACTGTGCTTTCACGGCTTCCGATTTTAGTTGGTCTTCTCTTTCATTCTAACTTGATTTACTTACAGGTCTATCATGTTTCATTTTTGTTTTTTTTCTGAAAACCAAATCCATCTATTGTTGATATTTCCCTATTTTTGCTAAATTTTATTTTGTTCATTTCTGTTTTATCTTTAAATTTCCTTTCTTCCCCTGGCCAGGATGGCTTGGTCAGTTAAGCCTTTGACTTCGGCTCAGCTCATGATCTCAGGGTCCTGGGACTGAATCCTGGGTCAGCTCCCTGCTCAGATGAGATTGTGCTTGCCCCTCTCCTTTGGGCCTCCTCTCGCTCATGCTCTCCCATTGTCTCTTTCTTTCGCTCTCTGAAGTAAGTCTTTTAAAAAATTCCTTCCTTCCTCTGATTTTGGGCACATAATGGTACTTTTCCTGATTATTTGAGGAAGAGGAGAGGGATTTGTATTACACCATGACAGTACTACAGAGTTATCTATTAAGCTATGTAGTCAGTATGTTGTGTGCAAGTTGTGTGTCCATGGAGGAATGAGGTCCTGATGATTCCTTCTCAGTTATCTTGCTGACGCTCTCTGATTGATTTTATGGTTGTATGTTAGACGTCATCAGTATTTTCGTCTGAAAATAGTAAGTGGAATGACTTGACTTTTCTGTTATTCAATCTTTCAGCGGTATCTTCACATGGCAGCCTGAGCTTCCTGCCAGAGCCGTGCAAAGAAGCTTCATTTCAAAATGTGTCAGTGGGTCGATATAAACATAGCGTCCTTGACAAGTTACACTTAATGATAGACTGGGATCATGATCGTAAAGGATATGTCCAAATTGAGACTGCCGCCCATAATAAGAATCTCACTGCCCATAATGGTGAAAGATATAAAATATTTTGTAAAACCTTCCTTTTTAAGTCCACTCTTTCTGCAAAGCAGGGTGTTTCTGTAAGCAAAAACTCCAATCAACTATTCAAGCGTACATATTTATGGATAGAGAATGTGGAAAATCTGGAACGTTACCTAGTCCATGCTGAAAATAATGATTTGAACAGTGTTGAAAATAGGATTGGATTGACCTTTCAGTCAAATATTTCCACACTTCAGAGATTTAAAAATGAAGAAACAACTGCTAAGCGGGGTCCCCTTGACAAGTGTCTCACCGAGGACTCAACCCAACAAAATTATCAGAGCATTTTTAGTGGAGACAGAATTGCTCAAGGCAGTGAATGTGAGAAAAAATTAGATCAAGGCTCAAATGTTAATAAACATCTGAGGGCTCATTTTCAAGAGAACCATTTTGAACGTATTAAGTGTGGGGACATCTTTTATCAAAGATCCAACCTTATATATAACACTATGTATGTAAGAGAGAATCCTTATAATGGTAATGAATGTGAAAGAGATTTTAACCCATCCTTCAGTGTGGGCGATCATCAGAGAATTCATGTGGGAAAAAACCCATTCGGATTTAATGAGCCTGGGAAGATGTCTAGTGGGTCATCAAGAGTACCTATACAGAAGACAATCTGTAGTGGAGAGGAACCTTACAAAAGTAAAGCATGTGGTGAGGCCTTTAAGCAGTGCTCAACCCTTACTCAGCATCACAGAATTCATACTGGAGAGAAACCTTACAAATGTAAAGAATGTGGGAAGGCCTTTAGTAAGCATTCAGGCCTTATTCGACATCATAGAATTCATACTGGAGAGAAACCTTACAAATGTAAAGAATGTGGCAAGGCCTTTATCCAGCAATCACAACTTAATCAACATCACAAAATTCATACTGGAGAGAAACCTTACAAATGTAATGAATGTGGCAAGGCCTTTATCCAGCACTCAAACCTTATTCAACATCACAGAATTCATACTGGAGAGAAACCTTATAAATGTCAAGAATGTGGCAAGGCCTTTAGCTTTCAATCAAGCTTTACTCAACATCACAAAATTCATACTGGAGAGAAACATTACCAATGTAAAGAATGTGGCAAGGCCTTTAAGCAGCAACCAAACCTTATTCAACATCACAGAATTCATACTAGAGAGAAACCTCACAAATGTAAGGAATGTGGCAAGGCCTTTAACTACCATGTACATCTTAGTCAACATCACAGAATCCATACTGGAGAGAAACCTTATAAATGTAAAGAATGTGGCAAGGCCTTTATCCATCATTCAAGCTTTACTCAACATCACAAAATTCATAGTGGAGAGAAACCTTACAAATGTAAAGATTGTGGTAAAGCCTTTAGCCAGCAGTCACACCTTAATACACATCACAAAATTCATACTGGAGAAAAACCGTACAAATGTAATGAATGTGGCAAGGCCTTTAGCTTTCAGTCAAGCTTCACTCAACATCACAGAATTCATACTGGTGAGAAACCTTACATATGTAAAGAGTGTGGCAAGGCCTTTGTCCAGCGCTCACACCTTACTCGACATCACAGAATCCATACTGGAGAGAAACCTTATAAATGTAAAGAATGTGGCAAGCTCTTCGTCCTCCATTCAGACCTTACTCAGCATCACAGAATTCATACTGGAGAGACACCTTACCATTGTAAGGAATGTGGCAGAGCCTTTAAGCAGCAATCAAATCTTATTCAACACCACAGAATTCATACTGGAGAGAAATCTTACAAGTGTAAAGAATGTGGCAAAGCCTTTAACCACCATGTACAACTAAGGCAACATCACAGAATCCATACCGGAGAGAAACCTTATAAATGTGCAGAATGTGGCAAGGCCTTTATCGATCAATCAGGCCTTACTCAACATCACAGAATTCATACTGGAGAGAAACCTTACAAATGTAAAGAATGTGGCAAGGCTTTTAACTGGCGCTCAGCCCTTATTCCACATTACAGAATTCATACTGGAGAGAAACCTTACAAATGTAAAGAATGTGGCAAGGCCTTTGTCCAGCAATCAAGCTTTACTCAACATAATAGAATTCATACTGGAGAGAAACCTTACAAATGTAAAGAATGTGGCAAGGCTTTTATCCAGCAGTCCCACCTAATTGTACATTACAGAATTCATACTAGAGCAAGTGTTAGAAATTTTAAGACTGTGAGAGAATTTGTAAGGATTGCTGAACCCTAACTCCACATCCGAACTCATATTGGTGTGGAACTATACATGTGTAAAGAAGGTGGCAAGGCCTTTAAGCAACGCTAAACCCTCGTTCCTTATCAGAATGTATAGCGGAGGTGATTTTACAAGTGTAAAAATTTGGCAAGTCCCTTCATAGTGCTCAAGCCTCTTCCAGCATTACAGAATTCGTACTGAAGAGGAACCTTCTAAGTGTAAAGAATGCGGTAAAGCTTTTGGACTGCTCAAGCCTTACTCAGCATCACTGAGTTCATACTGAGGAAAGATACTACAAATGGAAAGAATGTGGTAAACCTCTAGCTGGAAATCATAACTTGCTCAAACTCATCATTATCATTCAAGAGCCAAAGTAACATGTCAAGAAAGCGGCCAAGCCTTTAAGTGCAATTCAGTCCTTACTGAGTATCCAAAAATGCAGTCTTGGTTTGTACTGTACAGACCTAATGAATGAAGAAAGACTTTTTCTTCATCAGAGAGTTCAGAGAAGAAAAGTAACTTGAAAGATAAAAGTATGTAGAAGTGTATTTAATTGAACATCAAATGTCAATAAATGTCACAGAATTTACAGTACAAAGCAGTTTATCAGTCACTCTCTTCAGAGATAACATCAAGAGGAATAGTACAAAGTTAGTCAGTTAGATAATGTGTGTGCTATTCTGCTTCAAAAGATGGAAGGGATGGATTTTTGCATGGGTGTAATTTCAGTGTGCGTGCATTTCCATTGACCCTATATGAGATTTGTGACTTTGAATATCAGTGTGTTTCTACTCTCACAACTCTTCAGAAAATTCATTTATTCCTGGTGGGTGTGTGAAACTATGTAGGTATTGTTGTTGTGTCAAAGATAAGAGATGCCCTTTTTCCTTAGGTGGGATCCATGCATATCTAATTTTCCATGGAAGATGAAGGACAGTAGAACATAAAAACAGTATATGAAAAAAATCTAAATGGATATCCTGTTTGTGGTTCTAACATTGATAGAGGTCATCATGAAGTGGGTTTTCAGAACATCATTCTTCATTTATTAAAACCAAAAAAACATCCGAATATTACAAATTAAATGTTTTACTAATTGGTCTTTAAGGGAAGAGAGATAGCAGTGTAGTAAAGTACTGATGTATCTTCATCATAGTAATCGTTAGAGAGTATGAACTGATGTGGTTGAAATGAAGACATTCTTATCGATTTCAGAGAATAGCTAACTCTTCCCTAAAATGAGAGGAAATTGGACATCAACATTTTTAAAGAATTACTGGAGTCCTGAAAGTGTTTTAATATGCAAAATTAAGCTGGTTAAGAAGTTAAAATAGACTGCTATAAGATATCTTCTTTAAGCCTCATGGTAATGACAAAATGAAAAAAATGTAGTAGATAAAAGATAGGGAGAAAATTATCTAAATATACTCTTACAGAAAATCATCAGTTCACAAAGATAACAAATGAATAAGAAAGGGACAAATCATTCTGAACAGCCAGAAAACAGAAGAATGACAACAGTAACTCCATACTTGTATTGATGCTTGAAATATAAAGGGACTAAAGTCTCCAATCCAAGCATACAGATTGCCTGAATGGAAAGAAATCTAAGACCCAACCGTATACAGTCTTCAAGAGACTCACTTCAACTTTAAGAACACACTGAGACTTAAAGTACACGTGGAAAAAGATGTTTTACGCAAAGGGAATCGAAAAGAAAGCAGGACAGCTATGCTTCCGTCGTCAAAATAAATAAATTGTAAGCCAGAGAGTGCAGTAAAACAGGGCAAAGGTCATTATAAAATAAAGGGCTCACTTTGTGCAGTGTTTTTAATTACGTGGTGTTCGGCAGGATGTCAAAAAGGGTTTTCCCCCATTTTGGTTTTGGAAGTATACGATTAGTAGGATGGTGTAGCTCAGTAGTACTTAACCACTTTCAAAACCAACATGATTTTGCAGAAATGGTTTTGTACCTCAAAACAAGTAGTTATTTTCAAAAACCTTTTTCTGTGTTTTGAGGGTTGGGGGGGGAAAAACCCTGGGCAGCAATTTGAGAGAGACCTGTTGCTTTCAGGTTTTGCTACGTGTAGAAAAATACAGGTGCAGTGAAAATCTTGGCAATTTACTTTAACAAGTAGCCTATAGTTTATCAAAACTAACTTGTGCAGGTAATAAATCTTTTCCACAGTATCAGTTGTCTAACATCTTGCTATTATACAATGCCTATTTTTTTCACATGTTACTTAATTTACATTGTTATCTGCTATTTAAAGTCCCTAAATAAATGACTTGTACTTTCAGGGAGGTTACCATAATGCCCTTCGGGAAGATTTCTGATATTGTTTCTGGACAGTATTTCTTTATATACGGCTGCAAATGATAGGCTTTGTCTGGGTCACCTTGGCCATAGTTATGATAGTGGATTTAGTTCAACCTGGGTTTTTTCTGAAATGTACATCTTCCCATAAGAACCCCTTACATTCTAGTTGGTTCACGGTTTTTAATGTAACTTACAGGTGACTACCAGTTGTATACAGTATATATGCATTTAGTAAATATAAAACATTCAGTCCTTTAAAGGTGGAGAAAGGTAGCTGACGCGTGTGCTTAGGATTTGTTTACGTTACATTAAAGCTGTAGTTTTGTATATTCGTGTAGAGTCTGTAGTGACAAGACATCTCTCTCTCTTGCTTTCCGCTCCGTGAGCAAAAACCAGTTTTTTTGTGTGCATTGGATTGTTGTGTTGATTTGTTTACAATTTGGATACAAAGAAGTCACTTACTTTTAAAAACTAATTTTGTTTGATAGATCTATAGTAATCTTTTACATTTTTCAAATAAATATAACTTGCTTTTCCTTAAAAAATGAAAAGTAATAAAGGGGTCAGTTCAACAAGCGGATACAACTTATAATTATTTTGGCACCCAACATGAAAGCACATAACACATAAACCAACTATTAACAGACAAGAACAGGGGAAGAGACAGCAGTTCATTAGAGAGGGACTTCAGTCCTGTGCCTTCAATAGTGGCTAGGTTATCCAGACAAAATCAATAAGGGGAGGTGAGACGACAATGATAGGAAGCAGACAGACTTCACACACAGGCATCCAACAGTATCAGAAAACACGTTCTCACATGCACCTGGAGCATTCTCCAGTATAGAGTATATGTTGGGCCACAAACAAGTCTTAATAAATCTATAATTGAAATCCTACCAAGCACCTTTTCCATCCACTATGGCATGTAACTAGAAGTCAGTTACAGGTACAAACCTAGAAGATTCACAAATATGAGAAAAATAAACATGAAACATGCATAATAGCCAAAATTGAAAATTCCTTGTCCATTGTCAGATGAGTAGATCATGTGTATATATACAGTGTTCACTGGATATAATTAACAATACATTGGAAAGTTGCTAAGAGAAGAGCTCTTAAAAATTCTTAACACGTGCGGCGCCTGGGTGGCACAGCGGTTGGGCATCTGCCTTCGGCTCACGGCGTGACCCCGGCGTTCCGCGATCGAGTCCCACATCGGGCTCCTCTGCTATGAGCCTGCTTCTTCCTCTCCCACTCCCCCTGCTTGTGTTCCCTCTCTCACTGGCTGTCACTATGTCTTCAAATAAATAAATAAAATCTTTAAAAAAAAAAAATTCTTAACACGTGAAAAATTGTAACTCTATGAGATAGTAACTATGTTTTTCAATATGTACATATATCAACTCATAATGCACCTTAAAATAATATGCTATATGTTAATTGTATCTCAGTGAGACTGAGAAAAAGGGACATAAGCAGATCAGTGGTTTCCTAGGCACAGGTGTAAGAGGACGGGGATGGTGAAGTCAGAGAAGGAAGTCTCTGTAAGAGGTGATTTATTGTAAATTGACTATGGCTTGCTTGAACCTATGTGTGAATCAGGTAAGACCCTAATATTTGCACATTTTGAAAAAAGATTATATTTCTTTAATTGACAGAATAGGCAGGGGGAGGGGCTGGGAGAGGGAGAAGCAGACTCCCCACTGAGCAGTGAGCCAGGGGAAGGCCTCAATCCCATGACTCTGGAATCACGACCTGAGCCAAAGGCAGACACTTAACCAATTGAACCACCCAGGCTCCCCATCCGGTCCATTTGTGCATTTTAAATGGGTGAATTATACACCCCATGGAAATCCTATGCAAATAAAGCTGTTACAAAGAACCCCAAATAAGAAATGCCTGCAGGAGAAGACTTAGTATTATAACATATCAAGACTACATAAATTCAGCTATTGAACACACCCACAGTTGTAAGATTTCAAAGGAAATTTAGGATTGAACTTTCTTGTGTGTGTGGAATTTTACGAGAATACAAAAACAATTTTGAAAAGCACTTAGGAAAGCAGTTTTGTCAAATTACACGTATATAATTAATAGCGTGAGTTACGTTCAGTTCTTTGATGTTGGGTGAAGAAAATGTAGAGTTGCGAAAATGTGTATCGGTTTCTCCAAGGAGTCAACAGAACAGATTTCTATGTAATTCCTTTTGTATTTTTAATATCTGAGTTTCTATAGATCTGTTTATGTATCTCTACATATATATAGAGAGGGAAGGATTTCGTTGATGAATTGGCTAACCCAGTTGTGGCAGACGGCAAGTCTGATGTCTGCAAGGACGTCCAGCAGGCCAGAGAGCCAGGGAGGAGCTGATGTTGAAGCTGGAGAACAAGACAGTCTGGAGACAGACATAAAAGCCCCTTTAGAATAGACAGCTAATTCCTATGTTCTCCAGAATGGACTGTCTACTAAGTGGTATGGGCTTATTTGCATAGAACATACAAACTAATAGCAATAGAAAAAAAGGGCAAATAATTTCTAAAAAGTTAAACATCTTACAATATTTTGACTAAATGTAGGAGAATATACGGTATTTTCAAGCACGCACTAGTGTGTACCTTCCACAAAAGACAGAATCATGGTAGGATGTATACATTGAACACTATAATCAAGAGCATATCTATTTTTCTTAGATAGTGTAAGTAAAAAATTAGTGTTAGCCAAGGAGGAAATATTTTAATTATTAAATAGGACTGAGAGACAATACCTCTGCCGTTGTACCTTACTCTTCTATGTACAGAAGTTAATTGACAGAATAACCTGAATGTTCAATAATGAAAATTGCTCAAATATCACAGCCGGTAAGTAGAATACAAATAAATACAGAGCCATCACTTCTAGCCTCATGATAGACAAAATGAGTGGTAATAAAGAGTGTTGGTGAAGCCAGGAGGAAAAACATACACTCTGTCTAAAGAAGGATATAAGGGCAACCTTGGGCAAGAGCTCCTGTACAGTACCTATAAAAATTTTGATTTCCTTCACCTTTGAAGCAGTAATTTACAGCTCGCACTCTACTACTCACAGAAATAAATAGGGGCACCTGGGGGCTCAGTCAGTTAAGCATCTGCCCTTAGCTCAGGTCATGCTCCCAACCCTGGGATCATGCCCCTCTTCTGACTCCCCGCTCAGCAGGGAGTCTGCTTCTCCCTCTGCCTTTCTGCTATTCCTGCTTGTGCTCTCTCTCAAATAAAAAAAAAATTTTTTTAAAGAAATAGATACAAATCTGTCTGAAACATAAATCACAACATTCTTCATATGGGAAACTTAAAAATGACTTCTATGTCATCAATAAAATACATGCATATTTTAAGGTATGTCCTCATTCCATTCTTACTAAGACATCTCTATACTAGATCACGTAAATGTTGAGAAAAGCTGCATCACCTTACAGAACACGATATGCGCTAAAACAGCACGCATACTTTTAACTCAGTATCTGTACGTGTATTTATACAAGACTTAAAATCATACAGGTGGGAACATCTGAGTATGTTTCTGTAGAGAGGGATGCATATTGCTTACATAATTGTAAGGTTCATAACTTACCTCTCCTTCAGAAGTATTTGAAATATTTGCCCAAAAAGAAACGTTGCATTGGTAACAACTGTTGGAAACTGTCCGTCTGATCACAAAGCCAAAGTTCTAGGTTATCAGTGAAATCATTTCTGTGTGACTGAGGGGTTACCGCGGTTCTCACTTTTTGCATTTTGTAATAGGCATTAATTTCCTAATTATTGAACAGGTGTTAAAACTTACACAATCCTTTGATATTTCAAATAAACAAATCCACATCTGACCCATGTCTCCTTCCCAAAGCAACCACAATTGCCAAGGGATGCGTTAGAGCTGTAACGAGACAACTTACATTCTGTACACACCCCCCACATCTACACACTCAAACATTCAAATACACAATCCCATACACGCACACACAGTCC
The DNA here is from genome assembly GCF_024610735.1 of Ursus americanus. Taxonomy (NCBI): domain Eukaryota; kingdom Metazoa; phylum Chordata; class Mammalia; order Carnivora; family Ursidae; genus Ursus; species Ursus americanus. The sequence continues at coordinate 54,425,835 of NC_142147.1, read as the reverse complement.
GTTGCAAACTCACAGTTCAGTCCCCCATTGACAGACACCCATGCAGACACACAACACACACACACACACACACATACTCCTCCAGCAACACACACAGAATGAAACACACTTCTGGGGACATAAGCTCACAGAGTCACACTGGGGTTCATAAAATCACATTTAGTCCCGTGAGGAAGTGCATCTCCGTAACGTGTTTGCATGTGGGAAAAACGGGATCAAGTATGGTACTCTGGATGCCTGGAAACAAACACTCCTTCCACTCTTTGTATTCCTTCAACACAGCAACACTCCACAGGGACCCTGTTCACAGCGTGTGTCATGGAGAGAATAAGGAGCACTGCCACTTGAGGTCGAGGTGTGTGGCCAGAAGACAAGGAGTCATCCAGTGGGGACAGAGTGAAGGCACAGGGGTAAATGGAGTGCACAGAGTCTGGGGAGTTGGGGGAACAGAGCCACAGGGGAAGAGAGGACAGGACCTGTGTTAGTTTCCTAGGGCTGCTGTAACACATTAGCACAACCGGGGGGCTAAACAAGCCCCCAAATTCTGGCTCTCAGTTCTGCAAGTTCTTAGGTGTCTGACATCACGCTGTTGCCAGAGCCACACTTTATCTCTGCAATGGAGTCTTTCCTCTTTCTGACTTCTGGGGACTGTCAGCTCTCCTTGATCTTCCTTGGCTGGTGGATGGATCTCTGTCTCAGCCTTCATCACTGCACACTGTTGTGTGTGTGTCTAATTTCCCCCGTCTCCTTAGGACAGCAGTCAGAAAGCAGGAACCCAATGTCCCAAGCAATAGATACCTTTCCTGCACAGAGAGGTAAAGAGGGGGCGCCTGGGTGGCTCAGTGGTTAAGCGCGTCTGCCTTCGGGCCAGGTTGTGATCCCAGAGTCCTGGGATCCAGTCCCACATCAGGCTCCTCCGCTGGGAGCCTGCTTCTTCCTCTCCCACTCCCCTGCTGTGTTCCTTCTCTCACTGGCTGTCTCTCTCTCTGTCAAATAAATAAATAAAAAGTAAATAAAAAAAACAAAAGAGAGGTAAAGAGCGATTCTTACCTCCAGGCATAGAGGAAGGGGAGCTGAGAAGTCCGCATGAACAAACCTTGTGACTTTTCACTACTTTACTGTGACTGCCCAGATTCCGCTCAGAATTCCATACTATTCCAAGGCCCAAAGAGGTTTTCCTCATTTTGCCAAATCCTCACAGATGTATTTTCTCTTTTTCTAAAAAGCATAAAAACAATGTGCATTAGTTATTTCTCCGGGGACCCTTTCATGATGGGTTGTGGATGCAATTACAAACTAGGATTTCTTAGTCAATCTGAATGTTAGTCCAGGTAAAATAATCTTGAATATTAAAGGAAAATTATTCCTCTAGCCACATTTTTCCATAAAGTCCTAAATAACACAAGTGCACAATCAGACATCTCAAGAATGCTTTCCGGATGGTTGTACTCAGCAATCCCACAACAGTTTGTTACTGAAAAACCCAAGTTTGGCTGCCAGTCGCATGAAAAGCCAAGACACAGGCATGAGTTTTGATTGGAAAGAAATAGGAGGTGTATTCAGGAGGCCGGCCACTTGGGAAGAAGTTGGAGTCTTGTCCAAAAACCAGCTCTAAAGTTTCTGCCCGGCCCAACGATTTTTAAAGGACCTCGACGTCAGTTAATCAGTACAAAGGGGGGCACTGGAATCTGTACCACTATTTGAGAGCAGACTCCCGGCGGCTCCCTGTAGACATGAAGGAGGTGCTGGGCAGGGTAGATGGTGCCCAGGGCGAGCTTGTGCAGGACAGTTCAGTTGCTCTCTCCTTTCTCCTGTGCATATGCTTCCCCTTTCTGAAATGCTAAATGCCCAACCCCTTCTTAAGTCACAGTGGCATGTAAGCATCAGTCACCTGTCTTTGAGCCTCATGTCTCTGAGTCTCCCCTAAGTAAGACATCACTTTCTTTTTCCCTTGTGAATCTGTCTTATGTACACTTAGATATTAAACTGGCCAAGGAATTGAGAATGGAGGAAGATAAATGTGTTCCTCTTCTTCACATTCTGCTGTGAAAACCTGACATCCGTGCTTCGGAGCCAAAATAGAACGTGAAGCCGGAGCTGGGGATCAAGAGGAACAACAGGTTAATTACTTCGCCAGCAAGAGAGGCTGCAGGAGGTCAGGGCCTTCAAAACTGCAAGCCCCCCAGAGGCAGGGCTGGGGTATTTGTCAGGAAATCCTTACAAGATCTAGCCGGTTCCACCAGGAATAGTGTCTGTGCCGCCAGCTGTGTCCATCACCTTTTCAGGGTGGACCCGGTGCTGGAAAGGAAAGGCTAAGAAGGGGAGAGAGGAGGGTTGGAGAGGAGAGGGAAAAGGATCCCTAGTTTAATATCAAGGCTTGCTGATGCTGTAATGTGGCCATTTTGATTTTTGATCACGTTTATGTGTTTACGTGGTTTCAGTTCAGTCTCCAGGACAGCTGTAGGAAGACCGCTTCATTTTTTGCAAAGAGAAACGACCCTGTATTTTCTAGAATGGGAAAGATAAAGAAAAAGGTTCACACCAAATTTCAGGGAGCATGTTGAGGAATTAGAATGCTCATGTATTGCTGATGGGAGTGAATAATGTACTTTCCCTTTGGAAAAGACTGTGGCAGTTAGTTATGAAAGTAACCATTTACCTACTGTCGGAGCACATGTTGTCACCCCAACATATGTCTCGTTAGGATAAGGATTCTTATTGGCTGGTATTTTAAAGAAAGAGCAGACAGGGGGGCCTGGGTGCAGCAGTCTGTTAAGCACTTGTCTTTGGCTCAGTCATGGTCCTGGGATCAAACCCCGTGGTGGGTTCCATGCTCAGTGGGGAGTCTGCTTCTCCCTCTCTCTGCTACTCTCCCTCTCTCTCTCTCTCTTGGTCTCGCTCTCTCTCTCAAATAAATAAGTGAAATCTTTAGGAAAAGAAGAAGAAAAAGAAACAGCCGACCAAGAAAGCGCTCTGAAACCTGGCTGGGTACTTTTGTAGCAGACATTTGCATCTCTAAGGGAAACTCCATTTGTAAGGTTGGCTCCCTCTGTGTAGCAGAAAGAGGGAGAAAGAGACCGTGATCCATGAACAAGGCATGGATTAAATCGGAATAACAACCACAGCCTTGATTACTCCTTTTTGCCTGGTCATCTCCCCAAATGCTTCCCAATAGGGTCACGTGGGGAGTTTCAAGAAGTGATCAAAGCCCAGGTTCCCCACCCCAGAGTCTGTAAATCTGTGAGGGGGGAAGCAACTGTGTGATGTTTTCATTAAATGCTCCAGGGGATTCTAGGTGAAGCCAGGGTTAAGCAGGCTTAACCAGAGGGCAGGCTTGGCTCAAGGAGAAGTAACACGGGCGCTGACACGGGAATCTGGAAACGTCAGGTCCATGCAGCACACGTTTCTTCTTTCTGCTCTAGCAGAAGTTGTGTGTCTGTGGTGGGGGAGGCCCTCTGAACCAGAGAAGGAAAAACTCCCAAGATTGGTCTCCAAGGAAGAATTCATTGTTTCTGAATAGCTCCTGACACAAAGGGCTAGGAAAGTGGGCCTTTTTGTGCATTTGAAAGTCCTGCCTGCAGGCAAGACGTTTATGGGTGGAGACACCCTGTTGGGGGCTTTAAAGGCATTTTCTCCTGCTGCAGCTGCGGTTTCTCCTGGAATCCTTCTGAGCAAGAAGTCCGGAGGACGAGGTGAAGAAGAAATGGCCAGTTCTCAGGTAAGCCTGGCGTGCGAGTTCCAAAGCCCTATCGTCTTTTTCTTGAGAAATTCCTTACATTTAGAAATTGTTAATATTGATTTTTTTCTAGTTCTGATGTTTCTGCTCTATGTTTACACCCAGTTTTTAAAACTTTTCAGACATGATACTCAAATTCGATCTTTAGAACCCTTCTCCCCTATCAGCCAGAGCCTTCTATCCCTTCTCTCCAACCGGGCTTAGAGTTGGCCATCAACGGTTGTCACTTTGAATGAAAGACCTGCCTGCCAGTATTGCAAATAGTCCCTTGGTGACAGATCCTTGGGAAGGTGTTGAGTTAAAGATTCCTATTGCTGAAGGGGTCTGGTTCTGGGATATCAGTGATGGAAAATGGTCTTATTTAGGCCCCATCTGGAAGCCTTATAAGCTCTGTGTAGACCAGTTAAGAAAATGCACAGATAAACACTGAATATGATACGATATCCAGAATCACTTGGAATATTCTCTGAAAAAAGAGGGGTTCATATCCTTTAGAATGTATCTAAAATATACTAGGTATTACCAGACCGGGAAAGCATACGTGATTGAAGTTTGTATAAATCGACTGTATTCTCATAGTTTAATTGACATGCTGGTTTACTGTTTAGGGGTACAAGAATGTGGTCCCTAAATGGTGAGTCTCTTGAGCAGATGGGTATTTTTGGTGATGAGCAGGCGTGGGCCACTGGCAGGGGAAGTGAGAGAATTCAGCTGAGGCTGAACAAAGGAGCCAGAAGCTCACTGAATGCACAGCAAGGGATGGGGGTGGGGAAGGACACCAGAGAGGCCTTGTGCTTGGAGGTAGTGGGCGGGGCCTGGTTTTAAAGGGGAAGATGAGGCAGTCTGGGAACAGATGGAATCTTCCCTTTTAGGGAACCAAACCTGGTTGTAAGTAGCCCATTGGTGAGTTAGGACCTATGTCTCTTTGGGGGTGGGTCGCTCCTGGGCCTGTCTGCATTCAGGCAGATAGTCACCGGCCCCTCCCCCATTCCAGCACTCAAGCCAGTTTGCCTGAAAGGAGGCTTCTAGAAAGAACACCATGGTGCCGGGTTCTTGTGTGGTGTAGCAGAATGAGTATCAGGCACAAAAGGGGAAAGTGATAGTTTATCACGTGAAGGTGAGAACAGAAAGCAAGCTTTCTAGAGTGAGCGGGGTCCCGAATGGTTGCCACCCAGCGCCTTTATGGTTGGTCTTTTATAGAAAACTGACCAGGGACCTTCAGTCTCCTTGACGTCACCACTGATAGCAGCATGATTACTTCTCCTTTGAGTATGTCATCTCTGGTGTTTAAAACAAACGAGGAGGTGTGGTCACATTCGCTTAGCTCTTATTTTCTTTATGTCCCTCTTTCCTGGGATTTTTGGTGACCCTGGTCACCTAGCCCCGTAGCTGTCCACCCCTCCCTAGTCCCACCTGTCCCTTACTCAGCACCCAGCAACAGGTCCTTCAATGTGCCTAGGGGCCGATGATCAACGTTCCATTGCAGCTGATATTAACTTCTTTTAATGGCTTGAGTCTCTGCCAGATAGCTCCCCCTGTAAGGCTCAAACTGTCCTTACTTCCTAAGGGTCTTGGACGGATTTACTGGGTGATGTGCAGAAACCATCCCATTTCACCTGGAAGCTTCTTTCTTCTGATTTTGCCTTTGCTTGTAGTTTCTGATCAGGAGAACAAAGCAAAAGAAATGTAGAGAAAAAGGAAATGTCCTTGCAACTTGCAGCCCACAGATAAATACTTGGCACATGGAAAGTATGACTTTCCTCAAGGAATTCACAAGTGCCTTAGTGTTAATGCTTTGCTGGAGGCAAAAGCAACCTTAGCTTGACCATAGCCAGACCTCCAGGATCATCTTGAACATAGGAAAATCCCCTCAGAGACTTCTGTTATCGCTACCCCTACATGAAGAGTTTATAGTCAGTACCTTCTCACAGTCACACTGCAGCTCTTCTGCCAACGGGTCCTGTCCCTGAGGTTTAATGAGAACGGATTTCTTTCATGAAAAATGTCTTCGGCCCGTACATGAGTTTCCACTGCACAAATGAAGACTCTGACCTTCCTGTAGTTGGTAGTATTGTCTCCTGGGCCTGGGGGATCTAAGTCAGTCATTCCGCCATCCTGTGAGTTTTTACTTTATTCCACACTCAAGTGGTAGACCTTCTCTTCATTTAAAAAAAAGAAGAGTAGTTTATTTATTTATTGTAGCGAGTGAGAGAACTAGTGTGTTTGTGTGAGAGGTGGAGAGGTGATCCCCTAGAGCCAGAGGGGGAGGGAGAGAAGTTCATGCCGACTCTGTGCTGAGTGGATCCCTGGACCCCGAGACCATGACCTGAGCCAAAATCAAGAGTTGGACACCTGAGCCATTGCGTCATCCAGGCGCCCTATTTCCTTCAGTGAATTTTCAGATGAGGAAAACAAGAATTCTATAATTAACGTGTTTGAGTGTCTTAAATCCTGAATTATATCACAGATGATGATTGACACAAAAGCATCAATGAAATGCTGTGTTGTGGGATCCTTGAGCATGTTGGTCAAGAACGAATTTTTGAGATGTGTTACGGTGCCCGAGAGTCGGTTTATTGAGTAGCTCGGGGACAGGAGCTGTGGGCAGAAAGAGCTGCACGTTGACTGCGTGAAGCGGGTGGTTTTATGCTTAGTGTTCAAGGCGGGGTGGGGGGGTGGGGGGGTGGGGGGTAGGTGCACAGAGTATAAGATCAGAAAGGTTTCTTTGAATTTGTGCTTCTTACTTTGGCCTGATCTGTTCGATGCTATCTCTCTGTTCGATGTTATTATCGGTGAAATGTACAGGCAGTTAAGAGACCGTAAGGTAACAAGTAGCATGTATTTGACTCTTAGCAGAGCTATGCCGTCGGTGGGTCAGCCTTCTGAGTTAAAGGTGAACATTTTTCTGCCTCTATCCTTCTTCATACCAGACTCCTAAATAATAGCTGTTTTATGTGTATCATTCTCTGTGTTTGTGTTGATATCATGTGAATTAAATTCCAGAAGCAGCATCATCCACAAAGTAATTTATAAGTGTGATGTCATTGAAAATGGTTCTTGAGTTACTCATCATGACAATTTTCCACTCTATCACGTTTCATGTGTATAACTACTTCCTACATGTGTGGATGGGTGCATGAAATATAAATGGTTAGATTGATTTTGTGTAGATAACTTCTTGTTTCCATCATTGTTCTCACGTTTGACACCTGCTGTGAACATTTGGCATAGAGTCCTCTCTGAATATCCACCTGCATGTCCTTTTCAGTGAACTCTAGGATCATAGCCTGAGTTCAAACCTGATGTCTTTGCACATTCAGTAAATGAGGTTTGTGCTTCTCCGTGGGTGGAGAATATTAGCCTTATATTGAGATAAAGGTAACTTGATAACTCCATGGGTTACATCTGGGTCCCTCTCCCTCAAACTGGGCCAGCCCAAGCACTTCCCATGGGCGGTCATTACATTTCATTGGATAGTTTCTGTTTTCCCGCAGGAGACTCTGCCCACGGGGTGTTCTGGCTGAAGTAAAGGATAAGGTGGACAGAAGAAGTGAAGTAAAATGTGGGATCTAATTTGGGGGATACAGTGGTAAGCAGTGAAGGTCAGATGTTGGGGTCTAGCTGGTGACACTAACTCCGTCTTGATCTTAGGGACCATTATGAATTCTCTCAATGGCCACTTGGTGACGGTGGTATTTCTTGCAGGGAGTGCTGACATTCGGGGACGTGGCCATAGAATTCTCCCAGGAGGAGTGGCGATGCCTGAGCCACACGCAGCGGGAACTGTACAGGGACGTGATGCTGGAGAACTACGGACACCTCCTGTTCTTGGGTGAGGATGACTCCTTCCAGATTTCCCAAGCCACACTCGGGGTTTCATTCTTCCTTTGAAGACTGTCTCTTGGATGATTCCTCTTTGCACAAGTGGAATTCAGGTCACTGCCCTAAGGGACTAAAGTAAGGATTTGTAGATGGGGACAAAAATCTTCTTGATGTTTCCTTTTCAGCTTTAGCTTCTGCTTCCTTAGGGTCACATCATTTCGGTAGAATAGCGGTAGTTCTGAACCTGGTGTGGTGTGGAGCGGTACTGCCTGCATTTAAACTCCAATTTTTATGCCGCCTTATTGTCTCGGTAGGACTTGGAAGTGCTAGTTAGGAAGTGAGTGTTTGAAACTCCTGCATGTTCTCTAGGGGCTGTTGGTGAACAGTGTTGGGGAAATCATCTTCTAGAATTCTACAATGTCCTCTCTTCCCTACTGAGCCCAGTAGTGGCTCGCAAGAATCCACAGCCATACTTATATTCCCTTTCTCTATTAAACAGGTGTCATTGTGTCCAAGCCTGATTTGGTCTCCCTTTTGGAGCAGAGGAAGGAACCGTGGGATGAGAAGAGGAACAAGACAGCAGGCTTTGATCCAGGTAGGTGGGAATGAATGAAGCTGATGACAGAGGACATCCAAGTCTGAAGGAGGAGGAAGATAGAGCTTAAAATGCGGTTCCAGTAGCTCTGCTGGAATGAAAATCGGTTGGAGAAGCCCAGGTGTATTGCCCCGTCCTTCACAGAGGGACATCTTTTCACAGTATTGTCATGCTTTCATATTCTCGAAGGGTTCTGCTTCAGCTCCAGTGATGGTTCGTCACAGCCACAGTGAGGGTTCCGGGGTATGGGAGGGCCTCCATAATTGGAGAGCTTTTCCATTGCTTTGAGGTCCTTAGGGAAATCTCCCTATTCCTGAGAGCGTCTGCACTAAGCCTCTTCTAAGTTCCGTTTTGCCTCTTGGGAGAAAGTGTGCAGAGTTGTGTGGGGCATACTGGGGATTGGGGCGGGAATCCCCGCAGCACTGGAGGCAGACATCACATGTTTTCTGGTTCATGCTTGGAGGCTTCAGTCTTAATCGTACACAATGGAGACTCAGTAATGTCATCAGGTAACTTCAAAGCACTTCCCGAATAGGAGAAAATAAAATACTTTATTTCACTTCAGATGTTCATTTTCCCTTGTATTAACGTAAACAAGAGGTTTCCACTCCTTACGTTCCATTCCTCAGTGGTGAAATAATGTAATGTCTCTATTTGTTCCCTAGACTTCCTACATACAGTAATGTTATTCGGGATTTACAACTTTTGGAACCTGCAGCCTATAGTAAAGTCTCATTCCTTAGCTTCTTAATAAGTGCATCATTTTCTAATTTTGTTTCGTATAATAAGTTCCTGTGAGGTTGTCTTATGTTTTCACTTTCTTATTAGTTGTCTGTGAGACTCAGCTCTTATTTCTTAGATCAAAAGTTCTGATGTGACATGGGCTAGTGCTTTATTTTTATTTATTTTTATTTCTTAAGATTTTATTTATTTATTTGACAGAGAGAGACAGCCAGCGAGAGAGGGAACACAAGCAGGGGGAGTGGAAGGGGAAGAAACAGGCTCACAGTGGAGCAGGGAGCCTGATGCGGGGCTTCATCCCAGTACCCTGGGATCACACCCTGAGCCTAAGGCAGACGCCTAATGACTGAGCCACCCAGGCGACCCGGGCATGTGCTGTGTAAGAAGTGATGTGGATAGTAAAATTCCCCTAGTGACACAAATGTTCTGTTCCTAAATGGAATTTTACTTCGGGAATAATTAATCATAAGGTTTTTTTACTATTTTCCTCGAAATATATCTGGATTTACTCCCCAGTATTTATTTTTTATGAAATGATTGTCAGCCTATTTTATAACTGTGACGGTGTTTGTTTAGAAAGGGAAGGTTTTTGCTTTCTTGCTTCGTTCTGAAGAATGGGTTATGCCCTTTAATTCTGTGTAAGACGAGGAATATATGAGTAAAAGAATACATTTTTTGATGTCACTTAAGTCCTTATTCATAATATTTTTCATTACAGCTTTTCATGGTTGATTTTATTTATTTATTTATTTATTTGACAGATAGAGACAGCCAGCCAGAGAGGGAACACAAGCAGGGGGAGTGGGAGAGAAAGAAGCAGGCTCATAGCGGAGGAGCCTGATGTGGGGCTCGATCCCATAACTCCAGGATCACGCCCTGAGCCGAAGGCAGACGCTTAACCGCTGTGCCACCCAGGCGCCCCTTCATGGTTGATTTTAATGAATATTCCTTCCAGTTTACTCTCAGCGAACATATACCAAAATTGAAAATGCCTGTTTTTCGTCGATACACAGAGTTTAAAATTACAGCTCTATAGAAGGTTTCCTTTTAAATAATTCATATATTGCATTATGTGGCATTTTTTCAGTTAATGTTTGGCTTGTTCTCATTTGGAATTCCTAAATAACGGGCTTCCTGTTGTATGGGACTTTCCTCAACATCAGTTAGTTGTGTGTTTTGGTTTTTGTTTTTTTTACTGATATATTTCGTTAGACGATGACAGTTTTCAGCACTGTACACTTTTGAACAATGTGAGTGTGACTTAAATGTGAATGAGGTTTATGCCGTTTGCCAGGAACATTATGTATGTGTCTATGAAATATCACCCCTACAGAGTGTGTAACTCATCTTGTGTATTTCTGGTGGTGGTGAATGTTCTAGCATATCTAGGTGAGTTATAATACTCGCAATAACTTCAACATCTATTGTTGAATTTATATTCTCTTGGCATGAGAAGCACTTTTGGTGAATCAAAAGCAAATTTACGATTTTTCTACATCTGTATGTTTTGTAGGTCCTATATTTTATCTTAATTCTGGTGATACACCCATGATATACTTTGACACCCTTCTCATTCACTTTCGTGTCTTCTGTCTGTATTTTCATTCTGGTTGCCTTAGAGATTCCTTAAAACATTATAAAGGTATAACAAAGCATTTTCAAACTGCTGTTGTCAATTTTATAGGCAACTTTTCTCCTTCATCCTCTCCATCCCTGAACCTGCTGGATATTACCACTATCACAAGTTGTATTTTTTATGTGGTGTAGTTTCTTATGCAGATTTCTGCATTTTATGCTTTTGTTTAAGACAATTCTGTAGCAGAAATACAAGTGATTGTGCTACCTCATTACAGCACTGCAGGTTTCTAGAATTGTGTACATACTGACATGAGCAGGAGTTTTATGTTGTCCTGTGGTTTCAGTTACCCTTTAGAATGCTTGGTTTTCAACCAGAAAGACTCCCTTTCACATTTCTTGTAGGACAGGTTTACTAGTAAATTGAAGGGTCTTTTCCTAGGCATTGTTTTTATTTCTACATTCATGGAAAACAGGTATATTATGCCAGGTAGATGACTCTTGGTGTAGACTGTTGAATCTTTCTGTACTCAAATACTCGATCCCATTCCCTTCTTCCTATAGGGTCTGTTGAGAACTGCAGTAATCATCTTACAGGGGCTCTCCTGCAGAAGAGGAGTTGCTCTTGTCAGGCTTTTTCAAAATTCTCTTTTTGCCTATGATTTTTTTTTTTAAGGTTTTTTTCTTGTTTATATGTTGGAGAGAGAGAGCGAGAGAGTGCATCTGAGACACAAGCAGGGGGAGTGGTGAGCAGGGAGCGCTATGTGGGGCTTGATCCCAGGCTCCTGGGATTATGACATGAGCTGAAGGTGACAGCGAACCGACTGAGCCACCCAGGTCCCCTCACCTCTGATTGTTGATAGATTATTTATAATGAGTCCCTGTGTTCATGTCTTGACATTGATCCTACTGTGAATTCCTGAGATTGTTGAATTGGTCTTTCCTTTGCACATAAGTGTGAAGTAGAAGCCTTTAGTTCTTCCTGTCAACTCTCTGCCCCGTTTCACTCTCCTCTCCTTATGGGGTCCCCTTAATGTACATATCGGTCCACTTACGTGTCTCCTGAGTCCCCGGACTGTCCTTTCCCCCATTTTTCCTTGGTCTTCTTAGTAGACAGTTTAAAAGGGTTTTTAGCTTGTTTGATTCTTTCTTCTGCTTGAGCAAGTCTGTGGGTGACCCATTGGTATATTTTTAAATTCAGTGATTGTATTCTTCAGCTCCCCATTCCTGGGTGGTTGGTTGATATACTTTGTCTCTTTGGGTTACATTTTGGTCGTGCCCAGTTTGCTGGTACCATCTAGTTCCCTATCTGTTGTCTCCTCCTGTCTCCATGCACAGCTTTATGATGCTTACATCATTGTCATGCAATGCAGAGTTCTTCATTGATTGAGGGTCCCTTTGTGGGATTTAATTTGTTCTTGTGGTTGAACACATTTTTCTATATCTTTTGTAGTCTTGTGATCTTTTGTTGACATTTCGGGATTAAAAAAGAAAAGGAGCCTCTGGGCCCAGGTTTCTGGACTTGCTCTGTTTTAAAGCACACAGATCATAGTAATTATGTTGCGTGTCACACATATTCTGGGTATTTGTCGTGTCAAGATTCTTGTAATTTCCCAGGTACGAAAGTGCAGTTACTTTACAGCCCGTGATACCTTCCTCTGTTTCCCTTCAGCTCTATTATCTGTCTCTGTCTGAACAAATACTCCGTTCCAGAGGGCGCGCTCCTTCCCTCTTCTTTCCATGTCATTCGTGACAGAAGTGCCGTCCGTTCCTCAGGCAGCTGCGGAGAGGTCAGATCATTGAACACACAGGTCACTCACGTGTAGGAGTTTTCTCACAGTGTGGCCATGGAGTGTCAGGGAGGGTGAGCAGCTGCTATGGGAAAGTGTCAAAGCCTTTCCTTGTCTCTTTGATGTGGCTCTTCTGCATTGGTACTTGCTGGGTGTGTTGTGTTCTCCCAGCTGGCTTCTGGAGAACTCTAAAACTTAAATTGGTCTATTTTTTCTCCGTGGAAGAGCAAAGGCCAAGTGCTTCCAGTTCCTCATTTGCTGATGTCCTAGGGTAGGTATTAATGGGGCACGTTAGCACTTTAATGTATACGCATGTGAGCATAGTGAGTGGAATAACTTATTTTGATTCTTAGTTGTGTGTTTCCATAATACTCTAGGCCTGTTAGCAAAGACAGGCAAAGAAGATTGTGATATGGAAGGTACAGAAGCTGTGGCCCTGAGCCCTGAGTATCTCTAGTTACGAATGACTGGGAATGTGTTAAGAAGAGGGGAAGGACAGGACGGGTGTTATGTCAGATCAAACCAAACTTGGGACAGTTACCCATAATGAAATCGCTCCTATTGGAAGAGCTCAAGGGTAAAAAGATTCTGGGGAGGCGTTGGGGGAGAATCCCCTCCTAAGTCAGTTATATTTGCAGAAAAATGTCTTTGAACCCAAGGACCCACACCAATTTTTATAGGTTCATATTCTCTAAAAGAGCATTTGTAAATTCTAGAAACCCCCGCTAGTCCATGTTGAAAATGATCACTGAAACCATTTTAAATGTAAGTTTGGATCAGTCATGCACAGGAACATCTCTGAAAGTGAGACATCGATAAAGGAAGATAAGGATTCTAAATGGCATTGATTTGAGAAATCCTTGTCAGAAGATTCATTATTCTTGGGGCGCCTGGGTGGCACAGCGGTTAAGCGTCTGCCTTCGGCTCAGGGCGTGATCCCGGCGTTACGGGATCGAGCCCCACATCAGGCTCCTCTGCTATGAGCCTGCTTCCTCCTCTCCCACTCCCCCTGCTTGTGTTCCCTCTCTCGCTAGCTGTCTCTATCTCTGTCGAATAAATAAATAAAAAATCTTTAAAAAAAAAAAAAAAAAAGAAGATTCATTATTCTTCAACGAACACATCATCTGTCCTTTTCCAATGTCTCTGATTTTGATAAACATGGGGAGTTCTTTATGGAATCATCTATGGTCAATAGTTATGCAGTATACATAACGTGGAGCATTTTTTTTAATGTGTTGCACTGGGAGTCCTCTCTAAGGGCCCTTCTAGCTTCCAGAATTACTGAGGCATTTAGAATGGAGACAGACGTATTAATGAAATGAGTCTCTGAAAAGCATGAATGAAGGGTCCAAGTGTAATAAGCCTCAGGGAACTCAGGTTCCAGAGAACTAGTATATCATAGTAACTTAGTAATGCGTGGGGGAATGTCTTCGATGCAAGCTCGAGTCTTAGCGTACACACTGTCATGGTATCCTCACTGGGGAGAAGACGTCTAAATGCAGTAACCCTGGCAAACATCTGGACTCGTCTTCACAACTCGGTCAACAGCAGAGATTTCATATTGGAAAGAAATCTTACAATGTAAACAATGTGGCAAAGCCTTTGATTATCACTCAAAACTTATCAACTAAGGTAGTACATAGTGGTGAGAAGGCTGAGGAATGTAAAAACAGAAAAAAATGCGACAAAGCCTTTAGCAGAACTAGACCGTTCTAAACATGACAGAGAGTGCAGCGTGACAGAAACCCTACAAAATGTCGAAAATGTGGCAAAGCCATTATTTCATACTCAGAACTCTTCAACATGAGATAATACACCTGTGGAGATGCTGTACACATGTCAAGAAGGTTGGCCATGTCTTCCCATGAACACATTCTTCCTCAGCTTCAGTGAAAGCCTACTGGATAGAAATGCCTGAAATGTGATGATTGATGACAATCCTATATTTTTAACATATACTTCAAAAAAATGTCTTCGTGAAGGATAAAAATATTACAGATATGAGCAGTTGCAAACTGTGTAATGGAATGCAAGTTCTATAATATCAGCTATTCACAGCAGGAAGCAGTAAGTCCATCTCATTTTGCAGACATGATCTCAATTAGGATATTTATTATGGAGAAAATTCTAAAGTTCAAACACTTAAATCAGTTACATTTTAGCTTTGGACGATGCAGACGTTAGGAGTGTCAACTCTTCCACAATTGACAATCTGGTTTTCCCTTTTGGGTCCCTAAAAGTAAAACCCACCTACTTTCTTGAAAATAGCCTGTTGTTGAGAGGAAGCCTTACCTAAAACATAAACAGTTAATATCCCACTCTTAGTATGTTGTCTGTGTTTGTATAAGTATTGTTATAGTGATGTAAGCTTCAGAAGAGTCAGTATTAAGGAAATCACAGTGAACAGAAAATATTTTTACAGTACTGCATAGTATGTATCCACACACACGTAAAAAAAAAAAAGTATGTATAAGTGGACCCAGGCGGTTCAACCCCATGTTCTTCATTTGTCAGCTGCATTTGTTAATATGCCTAAAGGATCGAGGGAGGATGGATGTCTGGGAAGGGATAATAGTGTCTCTGTTTTTCTTTTGACCCTATTTGAGAAATTTTACTCTTCGGGAAAATACTATTTGACTCTTATCTCATGCTATGCCTTTATTACTTGTATGCCAGCAAAGTGATGTGATCCTTCTTGTCTCAGAGACACAAGGGTCTCTTGTATGATGGGGAATTCATTCCTCCATTTCGCGTAGAAGATGAAGGAGGCAGTGGTGTACGGTGTGTGAGGAAAGTCCACGTGGAGATGCCTTTGTGGTCGTCGTATAAGAGTGATAGAAATCAGGGTGGAGTAAGTCTTCAGGGAATGATTATTTACATTAAAGTAAGATAGAGAGTTGTGCCTGGTGGCTTAGTCAGTGAAGCATCCATGTCTTCATTTCGTCTGAGGTCACGATCTCAGGGTGTTGGGATGGAGCCCCATGTTGGGCTCGGGCTCAGTGGACTTTTGCTCCAGCTCCTCTGTCTCCCTCTTCACCGGCCCCGTCCTGCTATGCTCTCACAGGCTCTTTCTCTAATAAATTGTTAACATTTTTTTTTTTAAGATTTTATTTATTTATTTGACAGATGGAAAGAGAGTGAGAAAGAGGACGACTGGGGGAACAGTAGGCCGAGGATCCCCATTCGGGACTTGATCCCAGCCCCTAGGATCATGACCTGAGCTGAAGGTAGATACTTCACCAACTGAGCTACCCAGATATCCCATGGTTCCTGGTTTTTACCATTTTTAGAAATAGTCTCTTATACCAAGACCAAAGAAATACACTCCTTTCTGTTTTTCTAATAACATCATTAATTCTCTTATACTTTCTCTGAGAAATGTGTTAAACAACGTCTTCTGTGGTTTGTGTAGTGACTGAGGTTTTCTCTTGTTTAAGATTTTGTTTTTAAGTAATCTCTGTAATCAACAGGGGGATTAACCTTAAAAGTAAAGCTCAGGAATCACACAGAGTACCGACTAGCCATCCGTCTGCTCTGTGAATGATGATTCCCTTATTCCCACAGTGGAATGCTTTCTCAGGGCTTGGCAGTAGCAATAATGTAATTGTCATAGAGTGTAGCTGGAATCTTGGCAAACTGATGGCTGTCTTTACCATGATCTCTCTCCCTTTACTTCCCTGGGCTTAGGTTAAGTTCTACAGATTTTACTGCCAAACATGAGTATGGTCAACCCATCGGTCATTGTCTCCTAAGGAGTCCCACCAAGAGTGACGACTTTTGGGTGACGAGATTTCTGTCATGATTTTGGGTGTCGACTTCTTTGGTATCTTTACAGAGTGACCGGGGGTGTGTCCATTGTAGTGCAGTGTGGGACTTGGGTGTCTTCTAGACCATTAAGATTAGCCATATGTACGCTCCCTGGAAGGAGGTCAAGTCAAAGCTTCCACGTCCATGAGTTTCTCATTTTCCTCTGTATGTCACTGACGAATGAGCAGCAGAACATCCTGAAGGAAAACCTATTATGGATACTGCTGTGAATGTCAGAAGAAAATTATACATTTGGTGTATCGAGCATTCTTGTTATTCTTTGAAATCACGTTGTGAGCTCCTGATCTACACCCGCGGTTCCTTGATCTCCATCCAGTAGAGGCACAAGCAGTAGGTCAGGTCTATTCATGAGACAACATTTCCTCCCGATCTTCACCTCAGTTCAGAGCCACCCAAAGTACTTTTGTCAGTGTGACACTTCGGTTTCATTTGACTCAACCTCCTGCCTCCTTTATGTTGACGTGGGTGTAGTTTATATTCCCTGTTGATGGTTCCTGAACACCTCTGCCCTAATTCCTATGTGTTTCCCAATCCTCAGCCCTTTTACTGTAATGTGCTGTGATTCCCCTACATGCAGGGTTTACTCTTCCTGGGAAGAAATGTAAAATCCTCTCGTCGTTTCAGATGCATATAAAGTGTATGCTTTTGCTCAGTTGTTGCTTCACCCCTCTTCCTTCGAAAGCTTACAACAGAAATTGAAGGAAGATTCTTATTGGTGTTGGGATTTTGTTTTTTACTTGTTCAAATGCAAGAGGTATGGGGACCTTCACAAGTGACTGTTACAGCTCATGGGATTCTTGTCTATTGCATCCTGCGGATCATAGTCTTTAACAGTGTTTCATGATGTAGAGTGAATAGATTTTCTCCCAGATCTTGGGTCAGATTAAGGAGTATTTGACAAGGTGTTGTACACATGGGAAAATGAGGCAGGAGCCAACCAGCATCAACCTGAGTGATGGATATTGTTTTTTTTTTTTTGTTTTTTGTTTTTTGTTTTTTTATTAATAATGATTTTTTATTATATTATGTTAGTCACCATACAGTACATCCCCGGTTTTCGATGTAAGGCTCGATGATTCATTAGTTGTGTATAACACCCAGTGCACCATGCAATATGTGCCCTCCTTACTACCCATCACCGGTCTATCCCATTCCCCCACCCCCCTCCCCTCTGTAGCCCCCAGTTTGTTTCTCATAGTCCATAGTCTCTCATGTTTCATTCCCCCTTCTGATTACCCCCCCTTTCTTTATCCCTTTCTTCCCCTACTGATCATTCTAGTTCTTATGTTCCATAGATGAGAGAAATCATATGATAGTTGTCTTTCTCTGCTTGACTTATTTCACTAAGCATTATCTCCTCCAGTGCCGTCCATGTTGTAGCAAATGTTGAGAACTCATTCTTTCTGATTGCTGAGTAATATTCCATTGTATATATGGACCACAACTTCTTAATCCAGTCATCTGTTGAAGGGCATCTCGGCTCCTTCCACGATTTAGCTATTGTGGACATTGCTGCTATGAACATTGGGGTGCATATGGCCCTTCTCTTCACTACGTCTGTGTCTTTGGGGTAAACACCCAGTAGTGCAATGGCTGGATCATAGGGTAGCTCAATTTTTAACTTTTTAAGGGACCTCCACACGGTTTTCCAGAGTGGCTGTACCAACTTGCATTCCCACCAACAATGTAGGAGGGATCCCCTTTCTCCACATCCTCTCCAACAATTGTTGTTTCTTGCCTTGTCTATTTTTGCCATTCTAACTGGCGTAAGGTGGTATCTCAGTGTGGTTTTGATTTGAATTTCCTTGATGGCTAATGATTTTGAACATTTTTTCATGTGTCTGTTAGCCATTTGTATGTCTTCATTGGAAAAGTGTCTGTTCATATCTTCTGCCCATTTTTTGATTTGTTTATTTGTTTCTCGTGTATTGAGTTTGAGAAGTTCTTTGTAGATCTTGGATACCAGTCCTTTATCTGTAGTGTCATTTGCAAATATATTCTCCCATTCCGTGGGCTGCCTCTTAGTTTTTCTGACTGTTTCCTTGGATGTGCAGAAACTTTTAATCTTGATGAAGTCCCATAAATTCATTTTATCTTTTGTTTCTCTTGCCTTTGGGGATGTGTCATGAAAAAGGTTGCTTTGGCCGATGTCGTAGAGGTTGCTGCCTATGTTCTCCTCTAGAATTTTGATGGATTCCTGTCTCACATCGAGGTCTTTCATCCATTTGGAGTTTATTTTTGTGTATGGTGTGAGAGAGTGGTCAAGTTTCATTCTTTTGCATGTAGCTGTCCAATTTTCCCAGCACCATTTATTGAAGAGACTGTCTTTTTTCCACTGGATGTTTTTTCCTGCTTTATCAAATATTAGTTGCCCAAAGAGCTGAGGGTCCATTTCTGGGCTCTCTATTCTGTTCCATTGGTCTATGTGTCTGTTTTTGTGCCAGTACCATGCTGTCTTTGTGATCACAGCTTTGTAGTACAGCTCGAAATCCAGCATTGTGATGCCCCCAGCTTTGTTTTTCCTTTTCAACAGTTCCTTGGAGATTCGGGGTCTTTTCTGGTTCCATACAAATTTAAGGACTATTTGTTCCAGTTCTTTGAAAAACGTTCTCGGTATTTTGATCGGGATAGCATTGAAAGTGTAGATTGCTCTGGGTAGCATGGACATTTTAACTATGTTAATTCTTCCGATCCATGAGCATGGAATATCTTTCCATCTTTTTATGTCTTCCTCAATGTCTTTTAAGAGTGATTTATAGTTTCTAGAATAAAGGTCCTTTACGTCTCTGGTTAAGTTAATTCCAAGGTAACGTATGGTTTTTGGTGCTATTGTAAATGGGATGGATTCCCTGATTTCTCTTTCTTCGTTCTCGTTATTCGTGTACAGAAATGCAACTGATTTCTGAGCATTGATTTTGTATCCCGCCACGTTACTGAATTGCTCTATAACTTCTAATAGTTTGGGAGTGGCTTCTTTTGGGTTTTCCATATAGAGTATCATGTCGTCTGCGAAGAGAGACATTTTGACTTCTTCTTTGCCGATTTGAATACCTTTGATCCCTTTTTGTTGTCTGATTGCTGTTGCAAGGACTTCTAGTACTATGTTGAATAATAGTGGCGAGAGTGGGCATCCTTGTCGTGTTCCTGATCTTAAGGGAAAGGCTTCCAGCTTTTCCCCATTCAGAATAATATTTGCAGTAGGTTTTTCATAGATGGCTTTTATGAGATTGAGAAATGTACCTTCTATTCCTACACTCTGAAGGGTTTTAATCAGGAAAGGATGCTGTATTTTGTCAAATGCTTTTTCGGCATCGATTGAGAGGATCATATGGTTCTTGAGTCTTTTCTTGTTGATATGATGTATCACGCTGATTGATTTGCGAATATTGAACCACGCTTGCATCCCAGGTATGAATCCCACTTGATCGTGGTGGATAATCCTTTTAATGAACTGTTGGATTCTATTAGCAAGTATCTTGTTGAGGATTTTGGTGTCCATATTCATTAGGGAAATCGGTCTGTAATTCTCCTTTTTGAGGGGATCTTTGCCTGGTTTGGGGATCAAGGTAATATTGGCCTCATAGAATGAGTTTGGTAGCTTTCCTTCTGTTTCTATTTTTTGAAATAGCTTTAGGAGAATAGGTATTATTTCTTCTTTGAATGTTTGGTAGAATTCCCCAGGAAAACCGTCTGGGCCTGGAGTTTTGTTATTTGGAAGGTTGTTTATCACTGACTCAATTTCTTCATAATTATTTGGCCTGTTTAAGAAATCAATTTCTTCCTTTTTCAATCTTGGTAGTTTATAGGTTTCCAGGAAGGATTCCATCTCTTCCAGATTGCTTAGTTTATTGGCATATAGCTGTTGATAAAAATTTCTAATAATCCTTCCAATTTCAATGGTGTTCGTCGTGACCTCTCCTTTTTCATTCATAATTTTAATAATCTGGGTCCTTTCTCTTTTCTTTTGGATAAGTCTTGCCAGTGGTCTGTCAATTTTATTGATTCTCTCCAAGAACCAGCTTCTAGTCCTGTTGATCTGCTCTACTGTACTTCTGGTTTCTGCTTGATTGATTTCAGCTTTAATTTTGGTCAACTGCTTCCTTGTGCGTGGATTAGGCCTGTCCCTCTGTTGCTGTTCCAGCTTCTTGAGGTGAGAATATAAAAACTGCATTTTAGATTTTTCTATTCTTTTGAGTGAGGCTTGGATGGCTATGTATTTCCCCCTTAGGACTGCCTTTGCAGTATCCCATAGGTTTTGGACTGTTGTATTTTCATTCTCATTGGTCTCCATAAATTGTTTAATTTGATTTTTGATTTCCTGGTTTATCGAGTCATTCCTGAGCAGGATGGTTCTTAGTCTCCAAGTGTTTGAGTTTCTTCCAAATTTTTCCTTGTGGTTGAGTTCCAATTTCAGAGCGTTGTGGTCTGAGAATATGCAGGGGATAATTTCAATCTTTTGGTATCGGCTGAGACCTGTTTTGTGTCCCAGAACATGGTCTATTCTTGAAAATGTTCCATGGGCATTAGAATAGAATGAGTATTCTTTGGTTCTGGGGTGTAGTGTTCTATATATATCTAAGAGGTCCAACTCGTCGAGTATGGCATTCAAAGCCTTTGATTCTTTGCTTAGTTTTTGCCAGGGTGTTCTGTCTAATTCTGAGAGTGGAGTGTTGAGGTCCCCTACTATTAATGTATTTTTATCTATATGTCTCTTTATTCTGGTTAAGAGTTGGCTTGTGTATCTTGCTGCTCCCCTGTTGGGGGCATATATATTTATAATTGTCATATCCACTTGTTGAATACTTCCTTTAAGAATAATATAGTGCCCTTCTGCATCTCTAACTATAGTCTGTAGTTTGAAATCCAATTTATCTGATATGAGAATTGCTACCCCAGCTTTCTTTTGAGGTCCATTTGCGTGAAAGATGGTACTCCATCCCCTTACTCTCAGTCTGAATGCATCTTTGGGTTCGAAATGAGTCTCTTGTAGACAGCAAATGGATGGGTCATTTCTTTTTATCCAATCTGCAACCCTGTGGCGTTTGAAACCAGAATTTAAACCATTAATGTTAAGGCTGAGTACTGAGAGATATGCTTTTAATTCTGCCATGTTGTCAGTAAAGTCTTTGTTTGTATTGGCTGTGACTTTCTGTTTTGTATCACTCTTGGGGCCTTTTTACTCTTATAGAACCCCCCGTAATACCTCCTGTAGGGCTGGTTTCGTGGTTACGAAATTGGCTAGTGACTGTCGATTCTGAAATGTCTTTATTTCTCCATCAATTCTGAATGACAGCCTTGCTGGATAAAGGATCCTTGGCTGCATGTTTTTCTCTGAAAGAGCTTTAAAAATGCTCCCCCAACCCTTTCTCTCATTCCAGGTCTGTGTAGACAGGTCTGATGTAATTCTGATGCCTTTGCCTTGGTACGTGAGAAATTTCTTTGCCCTGGCCGCTTTCAATACTGTTTCCTTGGATCTCATATTTGCGAATTGCACTATGACGTGACGTGGTGTAGGTCTGTCATGGTTGAGCTTGGGAGGGGTCCTCTCTGCCTCTTGGACACGAATTTTTGTTTCCCTTGCTAGATTAGGGAAGTTTTCAGCTACAATTTGTTCAAATATCTCTTCTAGACCTCTGTTTTTCTCCACCCCCTCGGGGATGCCGATGATTCTAACATTGGATCGTTTCGTTGAGTCAGTAATCTCCCGTAGCCAACATTCGTGGGCGTGGATTTTTTTAAGACCATCTTCTATTTTTATTTTTTCCTCTATTAACCCATCCTCCAATTCACTAACCCTTTCCTCCGCTTCCGTGACCCTGGCCGTCAGAGCCTCTAGTTTTGCCTGCATTTGGCTCATAGAATTTTTAATTTCTGTCAAATTCGCTCTCATTTCCGCCCTTAGGGATTCTATATTCTCAGTAATATTTTCCTGAATACTTTTCTCAAGTCTACTCATTATCTTGACCATTGTTACTCTGAATTCCATTTCTGATAATTTGGTTACATCCATATCCGTTACTTCTGTGGCAGAGGCCACTGACTCACTGTCTTTTCTTTGCTGGGGGGGGGCTTCTCCTTCTTGTCATTCTGATGAAGAGAGGTTGCGGGGTTTCCAGAGCCCAAAATTATTGACTGGGTCCCAGGCCGTGCCCCTTGTTTTATAGGGATCTTAGAGATGTGGGCTTCTTCTTTAAAGATTTTATTTATTTACTTATCTGAGAGAGGGAGACAGACAGTCAGCAAGAACGAAACAGAAGCAGGGGAGTGAGAGAGGAAGAAGCAGGCTCCCAGCGGAGGAGCCCGATGAGGGACTCCTTTCCGGAACGCCGGGATCACGCCCTAAGCCGGAGACAGGAGCTCAATGACTGCGCCACCCAGGCACCTCCGGTTGTGGGCTTCTTGATTTTTCAGCCTGCCTTCTGTGTTCTGGGGGAGGGGCCTGCCGCGCCGATACTCAGGCAACCCTGTTTGGGTAGAGTCTCCGTGTCCCCTGCGAGGGAGGATGGGGATGGGCACTCTCTGAGCCGGTATTTCCAGGCTTTTGTTCTCTGGCGGCTTTCCCTGGCGGCCGGCTATGCCTCTTCTGAGGGTCAGAGCAGCAGAGGCTGCATTGTCACAGAACAGAGGGATTGCGGCCCGTTCTCCACTGATGTTCTGGCCACTTTAACTCTGTTACTGTTGGTGCTGCTCAACCCTGCAGCGTCCCGGGATGTGCGCACCAACTCGGCGACCCTGCCCTCACTTCCAGGGCCAGCGCGTCTCTGTCCTTTGTGTTTCTAATGCCGCCAGCCACCGGCCGCCCTGTCTCTGTCCTTTGTGTTTCTAATGCCGCCAGCCACCTGCCACCCCGCGCGCTCCCGGGTCTCCCGTTCTCAGTCTATGCCCGGTGAGCACACATCGATTCCGGAGTTTCGTGAGAAGCCTGGTGGCGCGCGCACCCGGTTCAGGGTCTCAGCCTGCTGTTTCGCGGGTGCCGACCGCGAGTCCGCCCGCTCAACGTGCAGGTGGCCCGCCAGCCGCCAGCCGCCCCGCGCGCGCTCCGGGAGTTCCCGGTCTCAGTCTGGATCCCGTGAGCACACCGGGATTCCGGTGTTCCGGGAGATGCCTGGTGGCGCGCGCGTTCACGGCTCACCGGTCTCAGTCCGCTCTCTCGCGGGTGCCCTCTGTGTGTCCGCCCGCTCCCCCGTGCAGGTGGCTGCCGCTTCCCGGCGCCCAAACGCCGCGGCTCCCTCCCCCTTCCGTTTATCTTCCGATATCCGTGCACGGTTTACAGCTCCCCTCTTGGTACCTCAATACTCAGCGCTGGAGATGTTCATTTGTAGAGATCCAGATGTATCATCCTGCGTCTCAGGCTGATTCCGTGGTTATATAGGCTGGTCTGGTACCTATCCAGCTCGACTCAGGGGACCGGCTGAAAAAGGGGTCCCCTACTCCTCCGCCATCTTAACTCCTCTCTCTCCCGAGTGATGGATATTGTTGGGAGATGATTCTCTGTGGGCTTATGTTTCTCCTTGTCTTATGGATGGAGGCGTTGAGCGTTTTTCTTCTTGTCTTTCCATTGAAGTTTGTGTATAAGAACGCTTTGGAATATAGTGATAGTGCCCATGCATAGAGCACAGATTGTTTTATCATATAGGGAAGTAGAGATCTCTCCTTCCGTGGCAAAGTTCAGGTAGATAGGCTAGACGATCCTTTAAGACACTGGGTTTCGTTCGCACAGGGTCGCAAAGCTGTGATACAGACTGACCGCATGTGCGGCATCTACGTGTAGGATTTGGGCTGCGCAGCGGGCACGTGACATCAGTGTGACGAAGAAGCTCATGGTGTTTGTTGTGTCATGAGCCACGAGGTCCTGCGGACTGTGACCGGGGAGTCCTCTGTCCCCAAGCAGCATTGCTAGGTTGTTACAGGCCAACTTGTTACCTTATAGAATGTGTGGAATCGAGGAATTCTTGGCCTTCTTGAGACTATCCATAGACCTTAGTCAAAACAAAATAGGTGTTTATGGGTCATTTTGTGCCTTTGTTTGTTCATTTGTTTTGTTTTTTAGATTGTACTTAAAAGTGACATCATATGGTATGTCTTTCTCTGTCCAGCTTCTCTCACCTAGCACAACACCTTATCTAGGACTCTTCCCGTTGTCTCAACAACAAACCAAACAAGAACAACAAACCAAAAAGCAAAAATAGACCCATAAAGACTGTTTTCCACCTGCTGTTTTCCAGAGTTGAATGGGATGGAGGATGGGCAAGATGGGCAAAGGGGACTGGGAAGTACAGCCTTCCAGTTAGGGCATTAATACGTCATGGGGATAATGGGTACAGCATAGCAAAGATGGTCGGTGGAGTTGTGATCGTGTCCTAGGGTGACGGCTGCTAGCTACAGTTGGGGTGAGCATAGGAGAACCTAGAGAGTAGTCCAATGACTGTGTGGTACACCTGAACGAATGTAACATTGAATGTCAGGTGTAGTTTAATAGAAAAGAATGGTAACTAGATACAGATATGCCTAAACGTGTATCACTTCAACTACTTTTTAAGAAGTTGCATGTAAACGAAAGCCAACCAACTCTACACATCAAGGGAATCCTATGTGTTCATGGTAGGATATAAACTTAGGAAAGTGAAGTTATCTGTAACCCAATACTAGAGAAAGGAGAGGACATGGGAGAGAGGTGAGAGTTCCCAGGAGGAACCCAGCATTCAGAAGTGAATGCTGGAGTCGTCACAGGCTGAGCCCCCAGAAGACACCTGAAGAGAGTCATTTCTCTGAGAGCTTCTTAAGATGTTTCCCCTGCAGAGGGCTCTCTCTCCTCTCTCACCGTTAAAGTGTATGTGATAATGGCCACTTGCTCATTATGTCTTCTCTCTGTAAGGGGTTTCTTTGGGGAATACTGGTAAGTACAATGGATTTTTATGTCCATGATCCTATTAGGCAAAGTCAGATTTTAGGAGGAAGCCTGAGTGAAAAACAGAAGAGGTCCTACCATGAAACAGTGGGAACAAGTAAGGTAGAGGGAACACTTGATATTTTTGAAGGCTGTGCATTGACTGGAGTCCAAGGTAAGAAATCTAGCCTTGCAGCCACAAGCAGATTGTCCCTGCACTCCTTGTCACAGAGGGAGCTGTTTCCAAGAATATGTTAGACATGGCAGGAGGACGAAGGAAAAGAAAAAGGTGCCGCAGAAGAGTGGCTGGTGAAATTCACCCTGGAGGGGTGGAATTAACCTGACCAATGAACCAAACATTCAAGAAATAGTAAAGCAGAATCTTGAGTGCAGGTGAGACAGCAAAAGTGATACGGACAAGAAAGCATCAGAGAAAGTCTCCAGAAACAGTGACAAAACAAGACCTAGAATGGCAGTAAACACGTATCTCTGAATAATTACCTGGAGTGTATAGTACATTTTCTTTCAATCAAGTCATATAAGGTGTCTGAATGCGCTAAGAAAACAAAACCAGAGCCATCTATATTCTGCAAACAGAAGCCACATTTTTATTTTATCTTTTATTTTAGTTGTTTGAGAGTGAGAGACAGAGCATACGCAGTGAAGATCTGAGGGAGAGGGACAACCAGACTCCATGAGAGGTGGGGAGCCTGATTCAGGGCTCAGTCCCAGGATCCCAGGATCGTGACCTGAGCCAACGTGAAATGCTGAATTGACTGAGATTCACAGATCACAAAAGTCTAATTTTACGCCTAAAGACACCTGCAGATTAAAAAAGAGGAGATGAAAATGGGTGTCCAGAGAAAGCCAGATTAACAATACTTTTATCAGACAAAGTAGACGTTTTTGTTGTAGTATCGTCTATATTCTGGTATCAGCGCTGGCGTCATAGAATGATTATGGTTGTGTTCCCTCTATTCCGCTATTTCTGACGTTTGCCTTTTTAAGTATTTGTTCGAACGGACCAATGAGTATTTGTTCGAACGGACCAATGAAGGCACGTAGTCTTGGCCTTTTCTATACTAGGGGGACATTTATTCCAAATTCAACTTTTATTTTTGTAATTGGTCTAAGAAGACTTGCTATTTCATAGTTACGAGGTTCGTATCTCAGACTTGGTAACTTCTGCTTTTTAGGAATTATCTTTCTTTCGCAATTTATCTAAATTGTTTGTATATAACTGTTTATAGTAATCTGTTATTATAGTATACATTTCTGTGGTTACATGTTGTCTCATTTTTTTTCCCCATTTCTCATATTGGATTTTCAGTCTTCATTTCTTCGTAGGTAATGTTGTTAAAGCCTTGCCAGTTTTGTTTGTTATTTTGTAAAACTTGGCATTGCCTTCAATATGACTGTTTATTTTGGTGTCTGTTTATTTTTGATTTCTGTTTGAAATTTCCTCCTAGTGATTTTCGGCTAGGTTTCTTCTTTTTCTATTTCCCTGTGGTGTCATATTCAGAAAAAGACAGTGGAGGGGCATCTGGGCAGCTCAGTCAGTGAAGTATCTGCCTTTGCCTCAGGTCATGATTCTGAAGGCAGACGCTTCACTGACTGAGCCACCCAAGCGCCTCAATCGTGCTATTTTTAAAAACGTGTCTTTATTTCCTTTAGAGAATGAAAGAGAGAGAGCTCCCAAAGACGGGGAGGGACAGTGGGAGAGAGAATCTCAGACTCCTCACTGAGCATGGAGACCAACGTGGGCTCCATCTGTCGACCACGAGATCCTGACCTGAGTTGAATTCGAGGGTCAGACCCTTAACCAGCCGAGCCACCCAGCTGCTCCCGATGGTGTCATTTTTGACACTCATTCTGTTAACGTGCAGGCTCAAATTGATAGTATTCCCTATGTTCAAATACCCTTGAATTCCCAGAAGAATCCTCACTTGTTTATGTTATAAAATGCTGGAGTGTGCTTTTGATTCAGTTGGCTGTACTTTATTGTCGACTTTGCTGGAATCTTCCTCGCAGTTGGTAGCTTGCAGCCTTTCCTTGTAGCAGCTCTGCTTTGGCTTCCATAACCTGGTAGTGCTGGTGTCACAGAGAGTGTTCTCAGCAGCTCCCTTCTCTTTGCTGCTCAGAAATGTTTGCGAAGATTTGAAGTAGTTTCTCATTATATATTTGTATGAATTATCCAGTGAAGTCTTCTGGCCCGCGAGTTTTCTTTGTTGGGCCTTTTTAAAAATTACTTTTCCATCTCCTGAGTAGTTGTTGATCAGTGGAGGTTTTTAAAAATATTTCTTCAGGATGGAGTCCTGCTTGTTATGTTTTTGGTATTTTTTGGTACCTGTTTCTTGGCATACAATTTTGTAATGTTGCTTCATATTTATTTTTATTTCTCTGGTATCAGTGATAATGTGTCTGCTTTCAAGGCTTCCGATTTTAGTCGGTCTTCCTTTTCATTCTTACTTGATTTCCTTATAGGTCTTTCAATTTTGATTTTTGTTTTTTTCTGAAAACCAAATCTGCCTATTGTTGATATTTCCCTATTTTTGCTAAATTCTATTTTGTTCATTTCTGTTTTATGTTTACATTTCCTTTCTTCTACTGGCCCGGATGGCTCGGTCAGTTACGTCTTTGACTTCTGCTCAGGTCATGATCTCAGAGTCGTGGGATTGAAGTCCGTATTGGCTCTCAGCTCTGATGAGAATGTGCTTGCCCTCTCCTTTAGGTATCCTCCCTCTCATGCTCTCCCTCTGTCTATCTGTCTGTCTCTCTCTCAAATAAGTGTTTAAACAAATTCCACCTTCTTCTGCTTGTGGGCTCATAATGGTTTTTCCTGATTATTTGAGGGAGAGGAGAGGATTTGTGTTATATCATGACAGTACTACAGAATCATCTGTTTAGCAATGTGGTCAGTATGTTGTGTGCAAGTTTATGTGTCCATGGAGAAATGAAGTCCTGATGATTCCTTCTCAGCTGTCTTGCTGACGCTCTTTGATTGATTTTATGGTTGTATATTAGACGTCATCAGTGTATTCGTCTGAAGGTAGCAGCATGGAATGACTTGAGTTTTCTGTTATTCAATCTTTCAGCGGTATCTTCACATGGCAGCCTGAGCTTCCAGCCAGAGCCGTGCAAAGAAGCTTCATTTCAAAATGTGTTAGTGGGTCATTATCAACATAGCGTCCTTGAGAAGTTACACTTAACAATAGACTGGGATCATGATTGTAATGGATATGTCCAAATTGAGAGTACTGCCCATAACAAGACTCTTACTGCCCAAGATGGTGAGGGATATGAAACATTTTGTAAACCCTTCCTTTTGAAGTCCGCTGTTTCCGCAATGCAGGGTGTGTGTGTAAGCAAAAGCTCCAATCAACTCTTCAAACGTACATATGCGTGGAAGGAGAATGTGGAAAATCTGGAAAATTACCTAGTCCATGCTGAAAATAATGATTTGAACAGTGTTGAAGAGAGGACTGGATTGGCCTTTCAGTCAAATATTTCTGAACTTCAGAGATTTCAAAATGAAGAAACAACTGCTACGTGGGGTCCACTTGAGAAGTCCTTCACCGAGAACTCAACCCTAGAAAATTATCAGAGCATTTTCAGTGGAGGCGGAGTTGCTCCAGGCAGTGAGTGTGAGAAAACGTTTGATCAAGGCTCAAATGTTAATAAAGATCTGAGGACTCATTTTCGAGAGAACCATTTCGAACATATTAAGTGTGTGGAATTCATCGATGCAAGATCCAACGATATAAATCACACTATGCATACAAGGGAGAATCTCTATAAAGGTAACGAATGTGAACGAGATTTTAACCAGTCCTCCAGCGTGAGCGATCATCAGAGAATTCATGTGGGAAAGAAACCATACGGATATGATAAGCCTGGGAACGTGTGTAGTGAGTCATCAAGAACACGTATACGTAAGACAATGTGTAGTGGAGAGAAACCTTACCAATGTATAGAATGTGGCAAGGCCTTTATCCAGAAATCACACCTTAGAAACCATCACAGAATTCATACCGGAGAGAAACCTTACAAATGTAAAGAATGTGGCAAGGCCTTTATCCAGAAATCACACCTTACTACCCATCACAGAATTCATAGTGGAGAGAAACCTTACAAATGTAAAGAATGTGGCAAGGCCTTTAAAGAGCTCTCAAAGCTTACTCAGCATATAAATACTCATACTCGAGAGAAAATGTATAAATGTAAAGAATGTGGCAAGGTCTTTTTCCACAAAAAAAACCTGACTACACATCACAGAATTCATACTGTAGAGACATATTACAAATGTAAAGAATGTGGCAAAATCTTTAAACAGCTCCCAAACCTTACTCAGCATATAAATACTCATACTCACGAGAAAATGTATAAATGTAAAGAAGGTGGCAAGGCCTTTTTCCACAAAACAAACATCACGACACATCACAGAATTCATACTGGAGAGAGACCTTACAAATGTAAAGAATGTGGCAAGGCCCTTAAGCATAAAGGAAACCTTAAAAGGCATGAGAGAATTCATACTGGAGAGAAACCTTACAAATGTAAAGAATGCGGTAAGGCCTTTTTTCACAAAGCAAACCTCACTACACATCACAGAATTCATACTGGAGAGAAACCTTACAAATGTAAAGAATGCGGCAAAGCCTTTCAGTACAAATCATCCATTAAAATCCATGAGAGAATTCATACTGGAGAGACACCTTATAAATGTAAAGAATGTGGCAAAACCTTTAAACAGCACTCAAACCTTAATCAGCATATAAACACTCATAGTCGAGAGAAAATATATAAATGTAAAGAATGTGGCAAGGCCTTTTCCCACAAAACATACCTCACTACACATCACAGAATTCATACTGGAGAGAAATCTTACCAATGTAAAGAATGTGGCAAAACCTTTCAGCACAAATCGTACCTTAACATCCATGAGAGAATTCACACTGGAGAGACACCTTACAGATGTAAAGAATGTGGCAAAACCTTTAACCAGCTCCCAAAACTTACTGAGCATGTAAATACTCATACTGGAGAGAAGATGTATAAATGTAATGAATGTGGCAAGGCCTTTTCCTACAAATCAAGCCTCACTACACATCACAGAATTCATACTGGAGAGAAAACTTACAAATGTATAGAATGCGGTAAGGCCTTTTTCTACAAAACAAACCTCATTAGGCATCACAGAATTCATACTGGAGAGACACCTTACAAATGTAAGGAATGTGGCAAATCCTTTAAACAGCCCTCAAACCTTACTCAGCATATAAATACTCATACTGGAGAGAAAATGTATAAATGTAAAGAATGTGGCAAGGCCTTTTCCTACAAATCAAGCCTCACTACACATCACAGAATTCATACTGGAGAGAAATCTTACAAATGTACAGAATGTGGCAAGACCTTTAAGCAGAAATCATGCCTTTCCGTACATTTCAGAATTCATAATGGGGCTAGTGTTAATAAATTTGAAGACTGTGAGAGAATTTGGAAGGACTGTTGAGCCCTAACTCCACATCAGCATCATAGAGTTCATACTGAGGAAAAATACTACGAATGAAAGAATGTGACAGACCTCTAGCTGGAAGTCATAACTTGCTGAATCTCATCATTAATCATACTGGAGCTAAACTGTAAGACATCAAGAAAGCGGCAAAGCCTCTTAGTGGAATTCAATCCTTTTTTTGTATGAAAAATGCAGTCTTGGTTCAAGATGTACAACGATAATGAGGAAAGACGTTGTCTTATTTTAGAAATCATCATCAGAGAGTTCAGAGAAGAAAAGTGACTTGAAGGATAGACTATGTAGAAAGATAGAAACGTATTTAATTGAACATCAAATGTCCGATATATGTCATAGAATTCACAGTAGAAAGCAGTACGTGAGTTACTCACTTCAGATATCACCTCAGAAGGCATAATACAAGGTTAGTCAGTTAGACAATGTGTATGCTATTCTGCTTCAACAGATGGAAGGGAGGGATATTTGCATGGGTGTAATTTCAGTGTGCATGCATTTCCATTGACCATATATGAGATTTGTGACTTTGGAATGTCACTGTGTTTCTACTCTCTCAACTCTTCAGAAAATTCAGTTATTCCTGGTGGTTTTGTGAAAGTACGTAGGTGATTGTTGGGTCAAGGATAAGAGATGCCCTTCTTGCTTAGGTGGGATCCGTGCATATCTCTCTTGCATGGAAGATGAAGGACAAAAGAACATACAGTATATGAAAGAAATCTAAATGGATATTCTATTTGTGCTTCTGACATTGAATAGGTCATCATGAAGTGGGTGGTGAGAACGTCATTCTTCATTTATTAGAAGTAAAACAATTTGTGACTATTACATGTTAAATGTGTTACTAATTGGTCTTTAGGGAAAAGAGATGGCTGTCCGGTCAACTGTGATTCATGTTCATAATAGTAATCGTGGGAAAGTATGAATTGATGTGGTGGAAATGAAGAAATCTTCATACATATCAGAGAACAGCTATGTTTTTCGTAAAATGAGATATGGTTGTACAGCCACTTTTTTAAAGAGTTGCCGGAGTTGTGAAAGTGTTTTAGTATGCAAAATGAAGCTGGTAAGAAGTTCAAATAGACTCCTAGATGATGTCTTCCTTAAGCCTCATGGTACTCAGAAAATGAAAAATGTAGTAGTAGATACAGAATGGGGAGGGAGAAAATAATCTAAGTATACCCTTTCAGAAAATCATCAATTCACAAAGATAGCCAATGAATAGGAAGGAGTCAAATAATTCTACACAGCCAGAAAACATAAGAATGACAGCAGTAACTTCATACTTGTGTTTTCCTTGCTTTACCTATAAAGGGACTAAGTTCTCCAAGCCAAAGATACAGATTGCCTGAATGGAAAGAAATACAAGACCCAACGTTATACACTCATCAAGAGACTCACGTCATTTAAAAAAAAGCTATTATTACTATTATTTCATTGAGAAAGAACAGAGAAAACGAGAGAGCCTGAGAGGGGCCAGGGTCAGAGGGAGAAGCAGACTCCCTGATGAGCTTGGAGCCCGATATTGGACTCCATCTGGGGACTCCTGGATCATGACCTGAGCCGAAGGCAGACACTTAATCGACTGAGACACCCAGGCGCCTTCACTTCAGCTATAAGAACACAATCAGACTGAAAGTGCAGGTGTGGAAAAAGATATTCTATGCGAAGGGAATCCAAAAGAAAGCAGGATAGCCATGCTTGCATCAGTCAACTTAAACTTTAACCAGAGAGAGTAGTAGAACACGGCAAAGGCCATTGTAAAATTAGGGGCTGACTTTCTGCAGCGTTTTTAATTATATGGTGTTTGGCAGAATGTCAAAAAGGATTTTCGCCCATTTTGGTTTTGGAAGTACAGGATGAGGAGGATGATGTCACTCGGTGGTACTTACCATGTTCAAAAGCAACACCTATTTCATAAATCTTGGTGGTGACAGTCCACTTACCTCAAAACAACTAGATACTTTCAGAACCACTTCTCTGTCTAGAATTTCTCGAGTTGGAAAAAACAGCAGTGGACAACAACTTGAGAGAGACCTATTGCTTTCAGATTCTGACGTGTGTGGAAAAACAGGTGCAGTGAAAATCTTGGCAATTGACTGTACCAAGTAGCCAGTAGTTTCTCAGGCATAACTTGTTCAGGCTCATAAATGTCCCCACAGTATTCGATTGTCTACCGTCTTGCTATGAAACATTGCATAGTGATGCAGTGGGGGAAGGTGAAGCCACAGGGATTAGCGGAGTGCACAGAGTGTGGGGTTTGGGGGAACAGCCACAGGGGAAGAGGACAGAACTTGTGTTAGTTTTCTAGGGCTCCTGGAACAAATTAGCACAACTGGGGGGGCTAAACGAGCCCCCACATTCTGGTTCTCACTTCTGGAAGTTCTTAGGTGGCTGAGGTCACGCTGTTGGCAGAGCCACACTTTATCTGTGCAATGGAGTCTTTCCTCTTTCTGACTTCTGGGCACTGTCAGCTCTCCTTGATCTTCCTCGGCTGGATCTCTATCTCTGGCTTCATCAGCACACAGTGTTGTGTGTGTGTCTAAATTCCCTCGTCTCAGTAGGACTGCAGTCATTGAATTCGGGTTTACCTGAATCCAGTATGACCTCATTTTAGCTTGACTACATCTGCAAAGATCTTATTGCCGAAGGAGGTTACAGTTACGGGTACTGAGGAAGAAGAGGTGAGCATGTTTATCTGAGGCTTTCTGTGTAACCCACAACAGGGCTGGAAGGCAGTAGGGAGTTAACTGTCACTGAGGGATTAAAGTGCACTACAGGTTTGAAGGTTGGGGGTGGGTGTATGCAGGGATATTAAGGCGATGAGGCATATATGTGTTGAGAGAATGAAAGGGTGGAGGAAAAATGGAGAGGAAGGGGATAATGGGTGATGAATTACTTGGCAAAAGGGAGATCAAAGGCACTGGTGGGTAAAAGGCAGACAAAGCTTATTGCCTAGGAATGGTGAAAGAACATAGGGTTGGGGGGGCGCTTGGGTGTCTCACTCATGAAGCATTTGCCTTCGGGTGATGTCGTATCCGGCGTCTGGGATCGAGCCCACATCAGGTACCTCGCTTCTTACTCTCCCATTCCCCTGCTTGTTTTCCCTCACTCGCTGGGTGTCTCTATCTCTGTCAAATAAATAAATAAAATCTTTGAAAAAAAAAAAAAGAACATCGGAGTGGAAGGGGGATAGTTGCTTGTGAATGGAGGCGTGGGGTGCCCAGTGGTCTGAGCAGAGATGAATGGTGGGGAAAATTTGATGCCTGGGGAACATAATGGACACAGGGTTTAATGTGGGTGGAGGGGATGTTCACAGCTGGGAGAGGGTGCGCATCAATAGGCTTAAGGGCCCATGGGAAAAAGGGAGCATAGGGTTGAGCATAATGGGTGTGGGGCCATGAGGAAACTAAGGTGTCCTGGTAAATGATGGCTGAGATACTGAGGGCAGTGGATATAAAAGACACAATAAATGGGCTGAAGTTATTAGAATGATGGGGTGGAGGGGAGATAAATGACCACGGATGAGGAGGAAAGAATGGAATATTCCAGGACAATGGATTTTGGACTAAGGGCTCTAGAATTAGGTGAAGAGGGGTTTACTGGTGTAAAAGTCTAAAATGCACAATATGAATGTGGAAGAGCATGAGGAAGCCTAGAGGGGTCATTGGAGGCAGAGTGCTAGGGTTCATGGATATCCACAGATTGTGGAGATTCAGGTCACCATGTGGCATAGAGGCAGAGGGCGAGGACGGGTACAGCTCTGGGTGATGGAGTTCCAGGAGGTCACTCATTCATTCATTCTCACTAATTCCCTGATTTGTATTTGATTCACAATTCACTGCTGTTTGTAATTTCAGTTCATGAGGCAATAACCAGACTTACATAAAATACTCGGTGAGCTTTTTGATGGAATACACAGGTAGAAGTGTGAGTCAACAATGAGAGTTGATGTTTTCTCTCTCTGGGGATACTGTTGACAATGTGTGACCATGGAGAGGATACGTATCAACAGGGAGAAGGTGATGGTTGCCCTCAACAGTCTCAGGAGTCCTTGAGGTAGATTCCCTGCTACAGGGTACACAGACGGCCCAATCCCTCATGAAACCTTGATTTTGACCTTGTTGGACCCTAAACAGAAAACTTAGCCAAGCATATAAAGAATAGAGTGTTCTTTATTAGCTCCTAAGTGTGTGAAAATTGGTTACGGTAGAGAGAGAAAACATCTACACATAGGCATAACTTGAACTGTAAAATAAAAATGAGACAATACAAACTTGGAAAATAGTTAAATAAAATAAAAATCCCCCTTAGTAGTCCCCAGCAGTGATCGCTTGATCCTTAGACCTAACAGCTGGTCAGTTTGAGGTGTACCCTCCTCCTCCTTCAATTTCAGAGTAGATGTGAAATTCCATTTGGAATTGTCTAACACATAGGCACTAAAATACTCTGGTGTTGCTTCAGTGTCCGTAAATATTGTCACATACTTCATTGAATTGTTTTCCTAAACCAATGCTATATGATGGCAGTGTTTTCCAATTAGTACAAATGGATTTACTGCATTCCCAAAACATTTCCCGTGGTAATTGTCAATAGGACACCCTTGCAGAAACGCCCCTTGTTGATGCACATACGTAGTTAAATGCATCTGTCTCTGGTTAGGACCCACATCATGAAATGTCGATGTTTGATTTGTACACAGCTGACTTAACTGTGTGGTTCTGGGACATGAGATTGTTGCACCGTCATGATTTTTTTTTTTTTTTAAGAATGTTTATTTGAGAGAGAGCAGGATTAGGTGGGAGGGTCAGAGATGGAGGGGGAAACAGACTTGCTGATGAGCTGGGAGCCAGAAGCGGGTCTCGAATCCAGAACCACAACATCCTGACCTGAGCCCAAGACAGAGGTCTACCAAGTGAGCCACCCCAGCACCCTGTGACTGCGTTCTTACAGTGAGGGGACCATTGTTGACCTAGCCTTGCAAATCAAACACCAAAACAAAACTAAGAAAGGTAGTATCCTACCAACTGTGTTTCCACTGTTAAAGCAATGACAGGGAGGCCATTAGACAAAGCAATGACAGGGAGGCCATTAGACTCCCGTGACTCTACTGTCTGTGGTGTCTACAAGCAGCCCACATATTCAGTCAATGTGCTAGAATGGAGGAAAAGGAACTCAACCGATCCAGTCAACTAGGCCTTCCAGAAAGAGGCATCTGCTTCAGGTGCAGCCCATCAGATACTGGCCTTGCTTTCCTTCCGTAGTGTGTCTGTGAACACCTCACTGCAACCTCCCCCACGAGGAGCATTCCTAACCGTTTGAAGAAACAATTCGCTGGTCAAAGTAAGTCTTCAAAATTTGAAGGTACGTCCGTTCATCTGTTACCAGCACACAGGACCACGTTTCATCTTGAGCACTTTCTCCTGTGGCCTAAACATCGTCCCTACGGTGTAAGAGAGTGGAAGACTCAACGTTACAGGTTTCCCTGTCCCGCTCCTCCCACTTGTGCACATGCGCACAGCACACCACTGCGACTCTCTGACCAGCAAGCCCAGGCCTCACCGTTGGTGATGATCGCTCACTGCGCGTGGGCAGGAATGTATCCACCGAGTGCTGCCCATGCGCACGAAGGACTTGTGACACACACAGCCCTTTTCAGGGCCGCAGTCGGCCATCTTGTGCTCTTCCCTTCACCACCTCAGGTCTCCGGAGGACCGCCTCCAGTAGCGTCTCAACCAAACCCAGGCATCTGAGTTCCCAGTTTAGACAAGCTGGGGCCAGAGGCTGTGGACAGACTAGTCGTCCCACTGAGCGACATTTTTATCACACCCAGAGTTCTGGATGGCTTTTCCGGTTTCTGCCTTTCCTGTTACCCAAACTTTGCACGTGGGGAGGAGGAGAACGCAGGTGAGCCAGCCCTTCACGGTCCTGAGTCAGGCACCTGTGTTCATGCAGAGGACCCGAGAGCAGGTGGGGATCAGGGACTGGACATCCACCATCACGCTGTGGAATAGGAACTCACAAGGCGCCCATCAGTCCCACCTCTGCAGAGGACCTTCTGAGGTCCCCGGGTTCCTGTTCCAGACTTTGGGCCCTAATATTGTGGGCACAGAGCTCAGCTACTCCAGAATTCCCACTGGGAATAGTCCCTCTGGTAAAGGCGGCTTCCACAGCCTCAGACAGATTTGTCAGTTCAAATAATGTGGAAAATGACCTCAGACCACAGAACTGCCCTCCAGGGCTCCACTGCCAATTCCTGATCCTCCCTCCGCAGAACAGTCTAGAGAACAGAGTTCGTTTTCTGGGGGGCCCGAGTTGGCATTCCCACTATCCTGAGGTTCAGACTCGGATCAAAGAGAAGAAAATACTTAGAACTTCATTTTCAGTTTTGCCTTTCTAGTTAAAACAGTGCTTCCAAGAGAACACAGAGCACCCCACCTTCCATTCTTGGGATATGCCCTGATAGTCCACATGAAAATTCACCAAATACATACATGCAGATGATGGATGCATCAGATTTCCCTCAGAGTCTCTCACCCACTCTTCTCACTCCCAGTCTGTTCCCATAGGGATTCAGTTAACCGGGAAGGTGAGACTTAGGCTGGGCCATCAGGTAGAGCATGGATCTTTCCTGATGGAGCCTTATCCTCAGATGCAGGATATGTGTCTGCTGTTTCCTGTCCCTGAGCAGGGCTCCCTGAAGTAAGATGCCTCTACTCCAGTGAGTACAGGTTACAACTAGCTGTGCTTGTGGTCATGACTGTAGGTGTTTCAGTGGGTCTTAGCCTTGCACTGTGAATGGTCTTCTTCCCTCCTGAGTTTGCAGTAACGCAGGACGTAGTGTGGTACGTTTGAATCACTATTCCTGTTGTTACTTAGAGATTCTGCAGTGAATGTGAGGTGCACCAGGTTCTTGAAGGAGCAACAAATTTGTTAACCATGTTTGTGGAGCCGTCTTCACAACCCACACCCAAGTACATGTTTGGCCAATGTAATATCTGATACTGAAATACACATTCAAATGTATTTTGAACATCTCATTCCGTCAGGAGACAATGTTACACTGCTGGTTAGATTCTGACCTTATCTCCTGGGACCATATATGCAACAAAATTATATGGATAATCATATAGTAATATAATAGGACTCATCGTATGTCTATGGTTTATTATTCATTGCTGGCATAGCTTCTCTATCTTACAGTTTTAGCTACAATTGACTGGCTTGTCATTGTACATAACCCTCTGTGAGGCATGAATATATACACGGTTGACATGGAGAAAAACAATTCAGTTTTCTCATGAGATGAGAAGCGTTTGGAATTCCTCCAGGATACAGGGAAGAGCCTGAATGCACAGTGATTGTCACTCAAGAGTAAAGGGGCTGGCATTTGGGAAGCACGCATGAAGCCCGAGTTGTTCAGTTCCCTCTCACAGTCTAATGGAAAGAGAACAATTCCAGTGATTTTACAAAGGGTCTAAAAAGTCCCAAAGGTGCTCCCAAGGAGAAGAGTGCTTGGGGTCATAGCTGTGATCTCAGAGAGGATTTAGGGGAGATATTGTGTCCAGGAGAGGGTTGGCCCTTCGGCCTTCGCACCCACAGAGTAACAACCATAATGAGCCCTAAACACAAAAGTTCTGTGGCTCGTCTGAATTCTGTACAGAGTAAGTCTGTGTGTTCCTCACCACGCGTATCAGAATAGGATCCGAAGCCTATAATGTTTGTGAAGTATTAGTAGTTCTTCTTGTCTCGTACCTACGTAGGGACTGTGATATTTACCAGCTCAGGTAGAATCTGGCACAGGATGCTGGAGGGGCCGATGCAATGTGGGATAGGAGCTTCATGCTTCGCCCACCTGGAGTCCTAGGACTGTCGGTAATGGCCTAGAAGCCACTCATGGGGCCAAGGTTGCCAGTGGAAACACCTCTGGACTCTCAGTGAAGCTTGAAAAGTCTCTATCCAGACCATGGAGAAAATGTTTCAAGCCACCAGCCGCCTAGGTATCTGGGATTCCGCTTAGAAACTATGACCTACGGGTGGCCACATTGGAATGACCAAAATAAAGCTCTCAAACTCACGCAGGTTCCTTTGTGTAAAGGGAAAAAAAATGATGACATAATATTTAGAATCCTGCAAGTTTCCACTGAAAATCCGGACCATATTACTATTGTAAAAGTGGTGCAGGCTTAGTCCATTCCGCTGTGACTCTCTGGTATTTATTTGGATTTCTTTTGTCATTACCTAGATTGCCACTTCGTTTTACACATTTCACGATTTTATGCTGTATGAACTGCACCCCGGCGGCTCCTTGTAGACATGAAGGAGGTGCTGAGCAGGGTATGATGGTGCCCAGGGCGAGCTCGTGCCGGAGAGTTCGGCCGCAAGGCCTTCTAAGGAACAAATGCGTCATCTGTAGATATACGAAAGGAGGATGTGATTCATCAGTGACCCAGGCTAAAGGTGCTTGCTACATATGAAGCCGACTAAGTTGGCTGGAAGGGCATTGGCAGGACTTCAAAGGACTTTGACAAGGTGCTCTAGGTGTATTCTGTTACTGCAACTGCAAGGGTCTCATTGTTTTGTGAGGCTGATGATACAGCATCAGTAAGTGAGACTGGGGAACTCTATCCCAAAGAGCACGAATGACTCAGAATAACTCTGGACCATATAGGCTTGCCTGCCTGGTTGGCAAAGTATTGTTGGACACACATTTGCTCTCCTTTCTCCTGTGCGTATCCTTGCCCCTTTCTGAAATGCTAAATCCCCAACCCCTTCTTAAGTCACAGTGGCCTGTAGGCATCAGTTGCCTGTCTTTGAGCCTCATGTCTCTGAGGCTCCCGTAGGTAAGAAAGCACTTTCTTTTTCCCTTGTGAATCTGTCTTATGTCCACTTACGTATTAGAGTGGCCAAGGAATTGAGAATGGAGGAAGAAAAACGTGTTCCTCTTCTTCACATTCTGCTGTCAAAACCTGACCTCCGTGCTTCGGAGCCAAAATAGAACGTGAAGCCGGAGCTGGGGATCAAGAGGAACAACAGGTTAATTACTTCGCCAGCAAGAGAGGCTGCAGCAGGTCAGGGCCTTCAAAACTACAAGCCCCCCAGAGGCAGGGCTGGGGTATTTGTCGGGAAATCCCTACAGGATCTAGCCGGTTCCACCCGGAATTGTGTGTGCCTCCAGCTGTGTCCATCACCTTTTCAGGGTGGGACCCGGTGCTGGAAAGGAAAGGCTAAGAAGGAGAGAGAGGAAGGTTGGAGAGGAGAGGGAAAAGGATCCCTAGTTTAATATCAAGGCTTGCTGATGCTTTAATGTGGCCATTTTGATTTTTGATCACTTTTATGTGTTTACGTGGTTTCAGTTCAGTCACCAGGACAGCTGTAGGAAGACTGCTTCATTTTTTGCAAAGAGAAACGACCCTGTATTTTCTAGAATGGGAAAGATAAAGAAAAAGGTTCACACCAGACTTCAGGGAGCTTGTTGAGGAATTAGAATGCTCATGTATTGCTGATGGGAGTGAACAACGTACATTCCCTTTGGAAAAGTCTGTGGCAGTTAGTTATGAAAAGTACACATTTACCTACTGACAGAGCATATGTTGTCACCCCAACATATGTCTCAATAGCATAAGGATCCTTTCACCTGGTATTTCAAAGAAAGAGCAGATAAGTACAGAAGCTGTGGCCCTGAGCATTTCTAGTACGACTGACTGGGAATGTCTTGGGGGGAGGGAAGAGCAGGACAGGTGTTATGTCAGATCAATCCAAACTTGGTACAGTTACCAGTAATGAAATCCCTTCTACAGGAAGAGGTCAAGGGTCAAAACATTCTGGGGGGCGTTGGAGGAGAATCCCCTTCTAAGTCAGTTATATTTACAGAAAAATGTCTTTGATCCCAAGGACCCACACCAATTTTTATAGGTTCATATTCTCTAAAAGAGCATTTGTAAATTCTAGAAACCCCCACTAGTCCATGCTGAAAATAATCACTGAAAGCATTTTATTTATTTATTTATTTATTTTTTATTTTCTCGCCATTTTATTAGGACAGTTTTCAAACGTACAGGAAAATCGCACCGAACACCTACTTTATACCATTTTAGCTCCTGGAATTTTTATCCTTCTGAGTTTTAGGCTGCAAAGTGTTAAGAGCCTGGCAGAAAGACTTCTTCTTCTCTGTTCTAAGCCATGAAAGACTCTGACATTTACTTCCTGTTCACATACAAGACCACAGTTTCTGATCTCCTTCTGCATGGATCCCTAAATCTGCTTTTTCCCCTCTCATTCAAACTTGAAATATTCTTAAAGCATTGATGCAGAGTCTCCCTTTTAAATCTTAAGTCTGAGATTGTTACCTTTATTTATTTTTTAATTTTTCATTTTATTTTATTTATTTATTTTTTAAAGATTTTATTTATTTATTCGACATAGAGACAGCCAGCGAGAG
This sequence comes from Ursus americanus, assembly GCF_024610735.1. Classification (NCBI taxonomy): domain Eukaryota; kingdom Metazoa; phylum Chordata; class Mammalia; order Carnivora; family Ursidae; genus Ursus; species Ursus americanus. The sequence continues at coordinate 54,384,890 of NC_142147.1, read as the reverse complement.
AGGGAACAGAAGCAGGGGGAGTGGGAGAGGAAGTAGCAGGCTCATAGTGGAGGAGCCTGATGTGGGGCTCGATCCCACAACGCCGGGATCACGCCCTGAGCCGAAGGCAGATGCCCAACCCCTGCGCCACCCAGGCGCCCCCTGAGATTTTTACCTTTAGAAAGATTTGATCTCTGGACTTTTGTTTGCAACCTGACCTTTTTTTTTTTTTTTTAAGTTTCTTTATTTTAGAGAGAGAAAGCATGAGCTGGAGGGGCAGAGGGAGAGCGAATCTCCAGCAGACTCCACACCTGGTGCAGAGCCCAACGCAGGGCTCAGCCCCACAACCCCAAGGTCATGACCTGAGCCAAACCAAGAGTCAGAGACCTAACCAACTGTGCCACCCAGTCGCCCCCTGACCTTTTTTCATCCAAGTGGTGTTTTGAACTCCACCTCAACTTCCCTGGGATGTGCGGATTCATATCCTAACATGTGGGACCTCCATTTATTTCTTAATGAAGTGTGAAAATTAGTACTGTTGAGTCTACGGAATAACAACTGCCAAGCAAAAGAAAGCTGTAATGCATGAAATGCTGGAGGCAAAAAAAAAAAAAAAAAAAAAAAAGAGGCCCATTAAAAAGAAACTATGCTTAGAGCTCCTGGCTGGCTCAGTTGGTAGAGCATGAGACTCTTGATCTCAGGGTCAGGGGTTTGAGCCCCACACTGGGCATAGACATTACTTTAGAAATAAATAAAAATTTTAAAAAAGAAGACATACTTTAACATCTACCTTAACATCTACCTATATTTAAAAATTTTAGGTTAAACACTGTGTGTTACTTAAAAATAATTTTTTAAAAAAAATTTATTTATTTGACAGAGAAAGAGAAAGCGCACAAGCAGGGGGAGAGGCAGAGGGAGAGGGAGAAGCAGACTCCCCGCTGAGCAGGGATCCCTACATGGGGCTCGATCCCAGGAGCCCGATATCATGACTTAAGCCGAAGGCAGACTCTTAACCGACTGAGCCACCCAGGCACCACTTAAAAAGAATTTTAAAAGAGGGGAAAAGATTGCAGAACCGGTCATTTTCAGTGTAAGTTGTATTAACTATTATCTTCAATTTTAACTATAGTTTTTAGATGGAAGATTCATATAGTACAGTAGCAAAGAGTGGGAGTTTGGAAATGAGGGTAAATGGGTCCAAACCAGCACTAATACTTTGTTGCTATGTCACCGTGGGAAATTCTTGAACCTCTCTGCGTGTAAGTTATCTCATCTGTAAAATGGGGATATGTTGGTTTGAGACCTTGGGAGCTTCCCCGGGGTGAAATTCAAAACTACCCCCCATACACAGAAAGGAAGGAAGGTGAGGCCACGAAGAGTCAGATGGTCCACCTGGATAGCTGGCAGGTGTAATAAACAAGGAAACTTATAGATGGCTGCAAGACGAGTAGATCTCCATACCTGACTGCCAGAACCTTAAAAAGTTTTTATGGAGACCTGAACAGGGTTCAGTCCTGTGTATTTCCAGATGGTCTCGGTAACACCTTACTCTTTCAAGGCTGTGCCCTTGGAACGGCTCCCACTGTGAAAATGCTTGCACATATCAAGGACAAAGGAGGTGGCAAGGAGTCTCCAGTTGCTCGGGGGACCAGCTCTTGGGTCAGATAGCAGTCATGTCCTCTCCGTAACCTCCCCCAACAGGATAATCATAATGACCACTTCCCACTGTCAGGAGGATCAAATGAGATAATGTTTATAATGCACTTAGCACAGAGCCTGGCACACTTTAAGTGCCTAAATAGTGCTGAATGATTGTCACAAAAGGACATAAGCGGATGGTGCCCGACAATGTGGGAGAAGGTTATTCCGGGCTCACCAGTCAGTTCTTGCTTGTGTATATTGCTTTGTAAATTGCAGATGATGGTGGTGTATACGCCACGTTCCTCCCCATGGGAATGTATGGCGGAATGGCTTTTGAACCCTTGCAAACCACCTGGTATTTTCTCCTTTGAAAAGGATTCCAAGCAATTGCTCCCAACCATCCATCCACCTTAGACAGCATTTTCCCACTAGCAGTGATTTGGTTTTGTTTTTTCTTCTTTTTACTCGGTTGGAAAATGGATAGTGACATTTCAGTGTGGTTAGATGTATAAAAATATTGCTTTCAACCAACTGTAATTAATTGAGGGAGACACAAAGACAAGGAGACTTTTGAAAAAGCGTGGAGCTTTTGTTGTGGAGCAGTTGTCTGTGGTCATAGCCGTTTCACGATAGGTTTGCACGTCCCCTAAAGGATCGTCAAGATTTTGGACAGGGGAAATGCAGGGTGTGTGTGGGGTGGTGGGGTAGGGGAGGCGGGGTGGGGGGGGGCGGCAGCACAGCGGGGAGGAAAGGCCCCTAGAGGTAAAAGCATTGGCAAAGCACAGAGGTAGAAATAAATGTGCTGAGAGAGGGGGATTGGACTGAAGCGGAATGCTCCACCACCAGGAGAGGTGACAATTATTTAAAAGTCCAGGGGTGTGTGCTGACTAGCAAGCAGATCAGTCCACTGGCCAGTGTTTCAGGTATAAACAGTGTGGAGGAGGAAGTAAGACGGATTGCCAGCGTTCCACATACTCAATTCTTGGCAAAGGTTTTGTGTTCCTTTCATCTGTCTGGAAAGCTATGCTAATTTCATTATCTCAATTTTTTTTTTTTTTAAGATTTTATTTATTTATTCGACAGAGATAGAGACAGCCAGCGAGAGAGGGAACACAAGCAGGGGGAGTGGGAGAGGAAGAAGCAGGCTCCTAGCAGAGGAGCCTGATGTGGGGCTTGATCCCAGATCGCCGGGATCACGCCCTGAGCCGAAGGCAGACGCTTAACCGCTGTGCCACCCAGGCGCCCCCATTATCTCAATTTTATTTTGTTCTGGCATTATTTCTTTTTTGAATGTACAGAATAGTATGTGCACTTTATTAAAAATTGAAATTCACCTGAAATATAAAAAGTGAAAAATGACCATAATCTGCTTCCCCCGCCCCTCCCCCATGTATTCATTCAGTAAAGAGGTATCGAGAGCTTTGTAAGTGCCAGGAAGTGTTCTAGGGGCTGCGGGTACAGTGTTGAGCAAGGCAGACAAGATTCCTGCCCACGGGGAGCTTCTATTCAGGGAAGTGAAGGCGTCAGATAATACGTAGGCAAACAAATAATGTAGCTCAAATGCTAAGTGTTACATGGGAATTAGTAGGGGTGGGGTAGTTCCCATCTGGTGGTCCAGAAATGCGTCTCTAAGAAGGTGACATTTTGCCAGTAAATGTCAGGGATCAAACGCAAAGGTCCTTGCTGTGTTAGAGGAAGAGACAGAAGGCCAAGGTGGCTGGCACCCAGAGAGTCAGGGAAGAGAATGGAGATAAATTAGAGAGGAGCCAGACTGGGTAGGGACTTGTAGGTGTGGGTACAAAAAAAAAAAAAAAAAAAAAAGTAAAGATTTTATTTCTCTTACAGAAGAAGCTACTGCCGAGTGTTAAGCAGGAGACTAACATGAGCTGGGTTTTGTTTTTAAAAGGTCATATAGGCTCCTGGATGGAGAATGAGACTTCAGTGGGCAAGTGACGATCAATGTAATTAACCTTTGCCGTGGGCCTGTTCTTTCTGAATCAATCCCACTGATAAGTGGTAGGAATTTCTGTGAGTGCGAAACGTGTGACAAGGGGCAGGGGCAGCTTGGGCTGTCTTGTGGGAGAGCAAGGTCCGGGTTCAGATTGCGGAAACGTGACCGTCTCTGCTCTATGCTGGATGGAGAGCGGATTGTGTAACTTACCGTAGGAACTATTATAGCAGGAACGCGAAGATTATGCACATGATTGTATCTCGTATGCACTTAGTACAAACCCAATTATTTATGTTTCTCTGTGTTCATACTGTTGTTTCCTTGTTTTAAATTTATTTGAGAGAGAGAAAGAGAGACAGCACAAGCAGGGTGGAGGCCAGAGGGAGAGGGAGAAGCAGGCTGCCCGCACAGCAGGGAGCCCCATGATCCCAGCCTGAGCCGAAGGCAGATGCTCAACTGACTGAGCCACCCAGGTGCCCCTGTTGTTCCATTTTTGCAAGCATTTCCTTCTTATGTGTTAATTGAAGGAAAAAACTATTTGTGCCTCTTCTTGCTCTCTGATTAGTTATTAAAGACTTATTAATAATAATAGTAGTTAATGAGTTCTAGCTGTGAATTTGAGCTTATTAAATTCTCATAACAACCCTATTAAGTCAGCTGAATTCTCACTCCCCTTTTACGGAGCGGGACATCGGGGCTTTGGGAGGTTGAGAAACTTCCTGAAGGTCCCGAACCTGAAGGTCCCGAAGCTGGTATGTGGCAGAGCTGGAGAGCCTGGATTCTGGCCCTCTGTGACCGTAAATGTTCCTCGCCCATGTCTGTATGCCTAGCATAAATGCTGCAGAGAATAGAGATGAGATATGACACAGCCTCTACCCTTAAGAAGCTTCCAGATTTGGGGAGTGTGGAGACACAGAAGTAAAGAACATTATCGTAATGTGTAATACCAGTTAACAAGAAACAAACATGAAATGAAGGGACCATGGGGAAATGAGAGAAAGGAGAGCTCTGTTCTTCCTGGGGGACCCCAGTGTGACAGCAAAGAGGAGTGTTTGCACTGGGCCTGAAGGCTAAGCAGGGTTTCCATAGGTTGCTAGTGGAGAGAAGTACATTTCGGTGGGCTGCCCAGCCCCATGCAGGGAGGTGGGGATCCCTAAGGCCAGGGTCCATGCACTAGGTTATTTTTTTTTTTAAAGATTTTATTTATTTATTTGACAGAGATAGAGACAGCCAGCGAGAGAGGAAACACAAGCAGGGGGAGTGGGAGAGGAAGAAGCAGGCTCATAGAGGAGGAGCCCGATATGGGGCTCGATCCCAGAACGCCGGGATCACGCCCTGAGCCGAAGGCAGACGCTTAACCGCTGTGCCACCCAGGCACCCCTGCACTAGGTTTTTGGGTTTTTTTTTTTCTTCCTGTCTCTTTCCCGTTGGCTTTAGGGTCCTGGGACTCAGGGTCTGTCTGGCTCATGGGTGTGAATCATCCGTTATCTGGATGAGCCTGTGGGTTGGAGACCGGCACAGGCAGACGCTAATAGCATAGCCGCTCAGACCAGCACTCACAAAGCTCCCCCAAGGATGCTGCCCGTGCTTCAGAGGCACAGAGAGGAAAAGACCCAGACCGCATCCTTAAGGAGTTTCAGGCTGTCTGTGTTCCAGGCCTCCCTCTGCTGCCTCCTCACCTCGTGATCTTGGGCCAGTCCCCTCCTCCCCTAGACCTCAATTTCCTCCCCTGAAAAATGGAAATGTACTGAATGCTGCTGAACTGTACACGGCTAAGATGGCTTATTTTACGTTATGTGTATTTTGAGGGATGGTTCTGGGGTCTGGGAGAGAAAGAGGTTCTTGAAGTAGCCTGAAAAGATGAACAGTGTTTCATTACTGATTGCGAGGAACAGCATTCCAGGCAGAGGGAACAGCATATGTGAAGACACAGACATGAAGCAGCACGTGTGACCAGGGAACTGTAAATGTATGAGCAAATGCTTGCTAGGCTCTGAATGCATGAGGGAGACAAAATCAGAGCAGAAGGTGAGTGCACTTTGGAGCCCAGGGTAAGTCCACGGAAGGCTGGATGTTGAAGCCTCAGCTCCCCATTTGAGACAAAACTTTCCTACAGGGTCCAAGTGGGGCAACTAAGGACCAGACTCGTTTGTTCGAATCAACCAGAGTCAGACTTATTAATAATTATTTTTTTTTCTTAAAATGCCTCTACACAAAGGGATGGTTAAAGGAGAAAAAAACAATTATTCTAAGGGAAGTAGAAGGGAATGATTATAAAAATGAACATGCACAGACTTCTGACGTGCCTGCCCTGTGCTCGTGTTTATATACATGCTCTAATTCACTCCTTATAAAACACCCTATGATGGGAGGTACATGGAGATATTTATTGCATTTTACAGATGAGGAAGTTGGGACTCAGGGAGATTAAGCCACTTGCCTAAGGTCACTCTGCCCTCAAACCCAAGCCTGGGTGCCTTAGTCCTGCTGCCTTCCCGATCTCCTGGTAGTGGCTGGGGCTCCCGATTCATTCAGCCGGTAAGGTCAGTTAGTGTTTTTAGTACATCTTCATGTTTCTTAGTACTGATTCTGAAAGACTTCTTGGGCAACAGAGGGGCTGATCAGTGCCGTGTTTGAGAGCAGATGCTCTGCCTACATTTGATTCCTGGCTTTATCCCTCCTAAGCTGTGTGACCCTGGACTGCTTACTTAACCTCTCTGAAGTTCAGTCTCCTCTATAAAATGGAGTTACTCACAGGACCCGCGTCATATCGTAATGGAGAAGATCCCAGGAGAAACTATGTGAAGGCCTTTGGCACAGAGCCTGGTGGTCTTGGGAAATGAGGGGACAGTGTTGATAGAACAGGACATAAAGTGGGCCTGAACTGGGTACATTTAGACAACTGGAGAGAAAGAGAGAATGAGGATGTCAAAGTGGGTGGACCACCCTCAGGACGGAATGCAGGTGATAAAGCGGATGGCGACTGCTGGAGTCATGCATGAACTTGGCAGCCCCGGGAGGAGTACTGAGGTGTGAGGTGGGTTGAACAGGGTCGCTACACTCGGCCAGAGGAAACGTGACAGGTGTCCAGAGCAGGACAAGATTTAGAAGTATTGAAAGTAGCATTTTAGGAAGACTTGTCTGGTGGTGGTTGCACCCTGGATGGAAGGACAGGGAAGCTGGAGGGTTCTGGAATCTTCTGGTCATGAGGTCGTCGAGGCTAGGGTCCAAAGCAGTGGCAGTGGGTGGGGAGGAAGGGGTAAATCAGATATCCTGAAGGGAGAAGACCTTAGTAGTTGATTACAGATAGGAAAGAAGGAGGGTTTTCTAAGAGCCGCAGTGTGGTAGGCAGGGAATAACAGTACGGTTTAGTCAGGGGTCTTAGGAATTAAATACATTGGGATCTCTGCTGCCCACTCTCACTTTCAACAGAGTATAAAGAGGTGCAGGGAGGGAGCCTGGGTAGCTCAGTGGGCCAAGCACCTGCCTTCGGCTCAGGTCATGATCCTGGGGTCCCAGGATCAAGCCCCGCATCAGGCTCCCTGCTCAGCAGGGAGTCCGCCTCCCCCTCTTCCCCTACCCCTCACCCCACTTGTTCTCTCTCTCTCTCTCTCAAATAAATAAATAAATAAATAAACAAATAAATAAATAAATAAAATCTTTAAAAAAAAAGATCTTGATTTCGTCTCAGGTCACAAACTCAGGTTTGTGAGATGGAGCCCGGCCTCAGGCTCCTCGCTGAGCATGAAGCCTGCTTGAGATTCTCTCTCTCTCTCTCCCCCTCTTCCCACCCTCCCCCTGCTCTCCTGCCTCTCTCAAAGAAACCCCAAAACCACCACCACAACAAAACCCCAAGAAGCAAAGAAACCCAAATGGTAATAAGAATGTCTAGATTCCATAATATCCAAATTGGGAAATGACCACAATTCTGTGCATTTGAAATTCCCAGACAGGTAAGCCATTCAATCACCTATTTGCCCATCCATCCATTCATTCCCTCATCCATTCAATGACATATTTATTGCTGGCCTCTTATATGCCAGTTATTGTGCTAAGGTCTTGAGAATACAGTAGCGTTTTGAGTAAGAGGTTTACAGTCCCTCCCTTCAAAGTGATTTAAGGTCTACTAGTAAAAATAGAACTACCATATGATCCAGCAATCCCACTTCTGGGTATATATTTGAAGGAAATGAAAACAAGATATTGAAGAGCTATCAGCACTCCCGTGTTCACTGCAGCATTATTCACAACAGCCAAGATATGGAAACAACCTAAATGTCCACCGACGGATGAATGGATAGAGAAGGTGTGGTGTATGCAATGCAGTATTGTTCAACCAGGAGAAAGAAGGAAGTCCTGCTCTTTTACATTTGTGACAACGGATGGTCCTTGGGACATTATGCTAAGTAAATAAATCAGACATCGATAGACAGATACTGCATGATATCACTTATATGTGGAATCGAAAAAAAAAGAAAAAGCCAAGCTCATGGGAATGCAGCAGAGAAGTGGTTGCCAGGGGCGGGGGGATGAGGGAAAGAGAGAAAGAGAGGTTGGTAAAAAGGGTATAAGCATCAGTTGTAAGATGAATAAGGTCTGAGGACCTAATGCAAAACCTGGTGACTACAGTTGATAACACTGTAGCATATAATTGAAATTTGCTAAGAATGTGGAACTTAAGTCTTTTCTCACACGCGCACACACCAGATCAATAGGTAGGGTGATGGGTGTGTTAATCACTAGGTGATAGGAGTTCTTTCATAGTGTGTCCCCATAACGAACCACGATGATGTCCACTTTGAAGATCTTACGATATCGTCGATTAGACCTCAACCAAGCTAAGGAAAGGGGGTCTACAGGGAGCAGTCCCTGTTTCCAGTGGTGCCGAACCAAAGGGCCAAGACATGATGCTGTCCGTCTTAGTCCTTTGGAAACAGGATTCAGGTCAGTTTGCTGACCCATTGCGCTCTTAGCGAAATGTTGTCCAGAGATGAATTCGGTTGTTTTGCTCTATGCTTATTTTTGAAGGCCCTTGAGAAGATGAGTCCTAATAGGGTCAAACCGCGTTTTATGGGTAAATCCAAGTGCAGTGATGTGATCCTGTCTTCTTGTGAGAACAAGGATCGCAGAAACCCTGGGTGTCATAGTCGCGCCTAAGGGCTGAACGCCCGACATCTATCACACTGGCCAGCACTTAGAAGTCTCTCATTCAATCAATAGTTGCCAAATTAGATGGCTGTTAACCCTCAAAAGACTGAGGTGCAAAGGATTTAATCATATTCTGCAAATCTTTGAAATTATCGAACTAAAGAATAAGGCTAGCTGGGGTCTCGGTCGGAATCACCTGCCCATCTCCTGGTTTAGACAGTTTGCTGCCGATGCTGCAGTTAGATGAGCACCCTTGCTTTTCTGCTTCCAGGGAAAGAGGCAAGATCTTCAGATCAGATACAGAGTAAGAGGAATAGGCACTGGGTACTGGTTCCTGGGAGGTGGTGCTGTACTCACGATGTCATGATGGGTGTAGGCTTGGCTGGATGCTTTAGGCATGAGTCACAGCACCTTGACTATAAGATGTCACAGGGGCGGGGCACACCGTTCAGAGTCACCCACATCTCTTCAGCAGCAGAAACAAAACCCAGCATGGCCACATTAAATATACTGAGCCATTAAAAGGCCTTTTAATTTCACGCAGAGAACAGGGTCATCTTAGACGCCGCTGGTGGAACTGTTTTGAGCGTTGCAGGCTTTTTGGAAAGCAACTGGATAACATCTATTAAAATTTAAAATGCTCATATGCTTTGACCTAGCAGTCCCGACTCCTGGGACTCTGTCCAACAGAAATAAAACACCAGCATACAAAAACATATGTGCAAAAAATAAAAAAAAAAAATGGACACAAAATGAAGGCCCATCAGTAGAACGATAGTTGAAGAAATTACTGTTCATCCATTGCGCAATGTTCTTTTTTTTTTTTTAATGATTTTTTGTTATGTTAGTCACCATACAGTACATCCCCGGTTTCTGATGTAAAGTTCGATGCTTCATTAGTTGCGTATAACACCCAGTGCACCACGCAATACGTGCCCTCCTTACTACCCATCACCGGTCTATCCCAGTCCCCCACCCCCCTCCCCTCTGAGGCCCTCAGTTTGTTTCTCATAGTCCATAGTCTCTCATGTTTCATTCCCCCTTCTGATTACCCCCCTTTCTTTATCCCTTTCTTCCCCTACCAATCATCCTAGTTCTTATGTTCCATAGATGAGAGAAACAATATGATTGTTGTCTTTCTCTGCTTGACTTATTTCACTTAGCATTATCTCCTCCAGTGCCGTCCATGTTGCAGCAAATGTTGAGAACTCGTTCTTTCTGATAGCTGAGTAATATTCCATTGTATATATGGACCACAGCTTCTTAATCCAGTCATCTGTTGAAGGGCATCTCGGCTCCTTCCACGATTTAGCTATTGTGGACAATGCTGCTATGAACATTGGGGTGCATATGGCCCTTCTCTTCACTACGTCTGTATCTTTGGGGTAAACACCCAGTAGTGCAATGGCTGGATCATAGGGTAGCTCAATTTTTAACTTTTTAAGGGACCTCCACACTGTTTTCCAGAGTGGCTGTACCAACTTGCATTCCCACCAACAATGTAGGAGGGATCCCCTTTCTCCACATCCTCTCCAACAATTGTTGTTTCTTGCCTTGTCTATTTTGGCTATTCTAACTTGCGTAAGGTGGTATCTCAGTGTGGTTTTGATTTGAATTTCCCTGATGGCTAATGATTTTGAACATTTTTTCATGTGTCTGTTGGCCATTTGTATGTCTTCATTGGAAAAGTGTTCATATCTTCTGCCCATTTTTTGATTTGTTTATTTGTTTCTTGTGTCTTGAGTTTGAGAAGTTCTTTGTAGATCTTGGATACCAGTCCTTTATTTGTAGTGTCCTTTGCAAACATCTTCTCCCATTCCGTGGGCTGCCTCTTAGTTTTTTTGACTGTTTCCTTGGCTGTGCAGAAGCTTTTTATCTTGATGAAGTCCCATAAATTCATTTTATCTTTAGCTTCTCTTGCCTTTGGAGATGTGTCATGAAAAAGGTTGCTTTGGCCGATGTCGTAGAGGTTGCTGCCTATGTTCTCCTCTAGGATTTTGATGGATTCCTGTCTCACATCGAGGTCTTTCATCCATTTGGAGTTTATTTTTATGAATGGTGTGAGAGAGTGGTCAAGTTTCATTCTTTTGCATGTAGCTGCCCAATTTTCCCAGCACCATTTATTGAAGAAACTGTCTTTTCTCCACCAGATGTTTTTTCCTGCTTTATCAAAGATTAGTTGCCCAAAGAGCCGAGGGTCCATTTCTGGGTTCTCTATTCTGTTCCATTGGTCTATGTGTCTGTTTTTGTGCCAGTACCATGCTGTCTTCGTGATCACAGCTTTGTAGTACAGCTCGAAATCCGGCATTGTGATGCCCCCAGCTTTGTTTTTCCTTTTCAGCAGTTCCTTGGAGATTCAGGGCCTTTTCTGTTTCCATACAAATTTAAGGACTATTTGTTCCAGTTCTTTGAAAAATGTCCTCGGTATTTTGATCGGGATAGCATTGAAAGTGTAGATTGCTCTGGGTAGCATGGACATTTTACTATGTTAATTCTTCCGATCCATGAGCATGCAATATTTTTCTATCTTTTTATGTCTTCCGCAATGTCTTTCAAGAGTGATTTATAGTTTCTAGAATATAGGTCCTTTACGTCTCTGGTTAAGTTAATTCCAAGGTAATGTATGGTTTTTGGTGCTATTGTAAATGGGATGGATTCCTTGATTTCTCTTTCTTCATTCTCGTTATTCGTGTATAGAAATGCAACTGATTTCTGAGCATTGATTTTGTATCCCGCCACATTACTGAATTGCTCTATAACTTCTAATAGTTCGGAGTGGATTCTTTTGGGTTTTCCATATAGAGTATCATGTCATCTGTGAAGAGAGACATTTTGACATCTTCTTTGCTGATTTGGATACCTTTGATCCCTTTTTGTCGTCTGATTGCTGTTGCAAGGACTTCTAGTACTATGCTGAATAATAGTGGCGAGAGTGAGCATCCTTGTCGTGTTCCTGATCTTAAGGGAAAGGCTTCCAGCTTTTCCCCATTCAGAATAATATTTGCAGTAGGCTTTTCATAGATGGCTTTTATGAGATTGAGAAATGTACCCTCTATTCCTACACTCTGAAGGGTTTTAATAAGGAAAGGATGCTGTATTTTGTCAAATGCTTTTTCTGCAACAATTGAGAGGATCATATGGTTCCTGAGTCTTTTCTTGTTGATATGATGTATCCCGCTGATTGATTTGCGAATGTTGAACCACGCTTGCATCCCAGGTATGAATCCCACTTGGTCATGATGGATAATCCTTTTAATGTACTGTTGGATTCTATTAGCAAGGATCTTGTTGAGGATTTTGGCATCCATATTCATTAGGGAAATCGGTCTGTAATTCTCCTTTTTGAGGGGGTCTTTGCCTGGTTTGGGGATCAAGGTAATATTGGCCTCATAGAATGAGTTTGGTAGCTTTCCTTCTGTTTCTATTTTTTTGCAATAGCTTTAGGAGAATAGATATTATTTCTTCTTTGAATGTTTGGTAGAATTCCCCAGGAAAACCGTCCGGGCCTGGAGTTTTGTTATTTGGAAGGTTGTTTATCACTGACTCAATCTCTTCATAATTAATTGGCCTGTTTAAGAACTGAAACCATTTTAAATGTAAGTTTGGATCAGTCATGCACAGGAACACCTCTGAAAGTGAGACATCAATAAAGGAAGACAAGAATTCTAAATGGGATTGATTTGAGAAGTCCTTGTCAGAAGGTTCATTATTCTTCAACCAACACATCATGTATCCTTTTCCAATGTCTCTGATTTTGATAAACATGGGAAGTTCTTTATGGAATCATCACTGGTCAATAGTTATGCAGAATACATAATGTGGAGCATTTTTTTTAATGTGTTGCACTGGGAGTCCCCTCTAAGGGCCCTTCTAGCTTCCAGAATTACTGAGGCGTTTATAATGGAGACAGATGTATTAATGAAAGAGTGTCTGAAAAGCATGAATCAAGGGTCCAAGTGTAATAAGCCTCAGGGTACTCAGTTTCCAGAGAACTAGTGTATCGTAGTAACTTAGTAATGCATGGCGGACTGTCTTCGATGCAAGCTCGAGTCTTAGCATGCACACTGTCATGGTATCCTCACTGGGGAGAAGACGTCTAAATGCAGTAACCCTGGCAAACATCTGGACTCGTCTTCACAACTTGATCAACAGCAGAGATTTCATATTGGAAAGAAATCTTACGATGGAAACAATGTGGCAAAGCCTTTGATTATCACTCAAAACTTATCAACATAAGATAGTACATCTTGGTGAGAAGGCTGAGGAATGTAAAAACAGAAAAAAATGCGGCAAAGCCTTTAGCAGAACTAGAACGTTCTAAACATGACAGAGTGCAGCGTGACAGAAACCCTACAAGTGTCGAAAATGTGGCAAAGCCATTATTTCATACTCAGAACTCTTCAACATGAGATAATACACCTGTGGAGATGCTGTACACATGTCAAGAAGGTTGGCCATGTCTTCCCATGAACACATTCTTCCTCAGCTTCAGTGAAAGCCTACTGGATAGAAATGCCTGAAATGTGATGATTGATGACAATCCTATATTTTTAACATATACTTCAAAAAAATGTCTTCGTGAAGGATAAAAATATTACAGATATGAGCAGTTGCAAACTGTGTAATGGAATGCAAGTTCTATAATATCAGCCATTCACAGCAGGAAGCAGTAAGCCCATCTCATTTTGCAGACATGATCTCAATTAGGGTATTTATTACGGAGAAAAATCCAAGGTTCAAACACTTAAATCAGTTACATTTTAGCTTTGGACGATGCAGACGTTAGGAGTGTCAACTCTTCCACAATTGACAATCTGGTTTTCAATTTTGGGTCCCTAAAAGTAAAACTGTACCTACTTTCCATGGAAGTAGCCTGTTGTTGAGAGGAAGCCTTACCTAAAACATAAACAGTTAATATCCCACTCTTAGTATGTTGTCTGTATTTGTATAAGTGTTTTTATAATAATGTAAGCTTCAGAAGAGTCAGTATTAAGGAAATCATAGTGAACAGAAAATATTTTTACAGTACTGCATAGTATGTATCCACAAAAAAAAAAAAAAAAAGTATGTATAAGTGGACCCAGGCCGTTCAACCCCATGTTCTTCATTTGTCAGCTGCATTTGTTAATATGCCTAAAGGATCGAGGGAGGATGGATGTCTGGGAAGGGATAATAGTGTCTCTCTTTTTCTTTTGACCCTATTTGAGAAATTTTACTCTTAGGGAAGATACTATTCGACTCTTAAATGATGTCATGCTGTGCCTTTATTACTTGAATGCCTGCAAAGTGATGTGATTCTTCCTGGCTCAGAGACACGAGGGGCTCTTGTATGCTGGGGAATTCATTCCTGCCAGTTCGCATAGAAGATGAAGGAGGCAGTGGTGTAGGGTGTGTGAGGAAAGTCCACGTGGATATGCCGTTTGTGGTCGTCCTATAAGAGTGATAGAAATCAGGGTGGAGTAAGTCTTCAGGGAATGATTATTTACATTAAAGTAAGATACAGAGCTGTGCCTGGTGGCTTAGTCAGTGAAGCATCCATGTCTTCATTTCCACTCAGGCAGGATCTCAGGGTCTTGGGATGGAGACCCACATTGGCCTCGGGCTCAGTGGACTTTTGCTGGGGCTTCTCTGTCTCCGTCTCCATCTGGCCCTCCATTGCTATGCTCTCACACGCTCTTTCTCTAAATAAATTGTTAACATTCTTTTGTTTAAGATTTTATTTATTTATTTGACAGAAGGAAAGAGAGTGAGAAAGAGGATAATCCGTGGGAACAGTAGGCAGAGGGAGAAGCAGGCTCATTGCGGAGTGAGGATCCCCATTCGGGTCTCGATCTCGCCCCTTAGGATCATGACATGAACTGAAGGTAGATACTTCACCGACTGAGCCACCCAGACATCCCATGGTTCGTGGTTTGTACCATTTTTAGAAATAGTCTTTTAAACCAAGACCACAGAAATACACTCCTTTCTGTTTTTCTAATAACACCCTTAATCCTCTCACACTTCTGCTGAGAAATGTATTAAAGAATGTCTTCTGTGGTTTGTGTAGTGACTGAGGTTTTCTCTTGTTCAAGATTTTGTTTTTAAGTAATCTCTGTAATTAACAGGGGGATTAACCTTAAAAGTAAACCTCAGGTGTCACACAGAGTACCGACTAGCCATCCAGGTGCTCCGTGAATGATGATTCCCTTATTCCCACAGCGGAATGCTTTCTCAGGGCTTGGCAGTAGCGATAATGTAATTGTCATAGAGTGTAGCTGGAATCTTGGCAAACTGATGGCTGTCTTTACCATGATCTCTCTCCCTTTACTTCCCTGGGCTTAGGTTAAGTTCTACAGATTTTACTGCCAAACATGAGTATGGTCAACCCATCAGTCATTGTCTCCTAAGGAGTCCCACCAAGAGTGACGACTTTTGGGTGACGAGATTTCTGTCATGATTTTGGGTGTCGACTTCTTTGGTATCTTTACAGAGTGGCCAGGGGTGTGTCCCTTGTAGTGCATTGGGGGTCTTGGGTGTCTTCTAGACCATTAAGATTAGCCATATGTATGCTGCTTGGAAGGAGGTCAAGTCAAAGCTTCCAAGTCCACGAGTTTCTCATTTTCCTCTGTATGTCACTGCCTAATGAGCAGCAGAACATCCTAAAAGAAAACCTATTATGGACACTGCTGTGAATGTCAGAAGAAAATTATACATTTGGTGTATCGAGCATTCTTGTTATTCCTTGAAATCACGTTGTGAGCTCCTGAGCTACACCTGCGGTTCCTTGATCTCCATCCAGTAGAGGCACAAGCAGTAGGTCAGGTGTATTCATGAGACAACATTTCCTCTCCATCTTCACCTCAGTTCAGAGCCACCCAAAGTACTTTTGTCAGTGTGACACTTCGGTTTCATTTGACTCAACCTCCTGCCTCCTTTATGTTGACGTGGCTGTAGTTTATATTCCCTGTTGACAGTTCCTGAACACCCCTGCCCTAATTCCTATGTGTTTCCCAATCCTCAGCCCTTTTACTGTAATGTGCCATGATTCCCCTACATCCGGGGTTTACTCTTCCTGGGAAGAAATGTAAAATCCTCTCATCGTTTCAGATGTATATAAGGTGTATGCTTTTGCTCAGTTGTTTCTTCACCCCTCTCCCTTCGAAAGCTCACAACAGAAATTGAAGGAAGATTCTCATTGGTATTCAGATTTTTTTTTTTTACCTGTTCAAATGCAAGAGGTATGGGGACCTTCACAAGTGACTGTTACAGCTCACGGGCTTCTTGTCTATTGCATCTGCAGATCATAGTCTTTAACAGTGTTTCATGATTTAAAGTGAATAGATTTTCTCTGACATCTTGGGTCAGGTGAAGGAGTATTTGACAAGGTGTTTTACACATGGGAAAATGAGGCAGGAACAAACCAGCGTCAATCTGAGTGATGAATATTGTTGGGAGATGATTTTCTTTTTTTTTTTTTTTAAAGATTTTTTTATTTTATTTATTCGACAGAGATAGAGACAGCCAGCGAGAGAGGGAACACAAGCAGGGGGAGTGGGAGAGGAAGAAGCAGGCTCATTGCAGAGGAGCCTGATGTGGGGCTCGATCCCATAACGCCGGGATCACGCCCTGAGCCGAAGGCAGACGCTTAACCGCTGTGCCACCCAGGCGCCCCGGGAGATGATTTTCTATGTGCTTATGTTTCTCCTTGTTTTATGGATGGAGGCGTTGAGCGTTTTTCTTCTTGTGTTTCCATTGAAGTTTGTGTATAAGAACGCTTTGGAATATAGTGATAGTGCCCATGGATAGAACACAGATTGTTTTATCATATAGGGAAGTAGAGATCTCTCCTTCTGTGGCAAAGTTCAGGTAGATAGGCTAGTCGATCCTTTAAGACACTGGGTTTCGTACGCACAGTGTCGCAAAGCTGTGATACAGACTGACCGCATGTGCGGCATCTACGTGTAGGATTTGGGCTGCGCAGCGGGCACGTGACATCACTGTGACGAAGAAGCTCATGGTGTTTGTTGTGTCATGAGCCACGAGGTCCTGCGGACTGTGACCGGGGAGTCCTCTGTCTCCAAGCAGCATTGCAAGGTTGTTACAGGCCAACTCGTTACTTTATAAAATGTGTGGAATCGAGGGATTCTTGGCCTTTTTGAGACTATCCATGGGCCTTAGTCAAAACAAACTAGGTGTTTATGGGTCATTTTGTGCTTTTGTTTGTTCATTTGTTTCGTTTTTTAGATTGTACTTAAAAGTGACATCATATGGTATGTCTTTCTCTGTCCAACTTGTCTCACCTAGCACAACACCTTTTCTAGGACTCTTCCCGTTGTCTCAAATGGCAGGGAACAAGAACCAAAAAGCAAAATAGACCCATAAATACTGTTTTCCAGCTGCTGTTTTCCAGAGTGGAATGGGTTGGAGGATGGGCAAGATGGGTAAAGGGGACTGGGAAGTACAGCCTTCCAGTTAGGGAATTAATTCGTCATGGGGATAATGGGTACAGCATAGCAAAGATGGTCGGTGGAGTTGTGATCGTGTCCTAGGGTGACGGCTGCTAGGTACAGTTGGGGTGAGCATAGGAGAACCTAGAGAGTAGTCCAATGACTGTGTGGTACACCTGAACGAATGTAACATTAAATGTCAGGTGTAGTTTAATAGAAACGAATGGAAACTAGATACAGATATGCCTAAACGTGTATCACTTCAACTACTTTTTAAGAAGTTGCATGTAACCGAAAGCCAACCAACTCTACACATCAAGGGAATCCTATGTGTTCATGGTAGGATATAAACTTAGGAAAGTGAAGTTATCTGTAACCCAATACTAGAGAAAGGAGAGGACATGGGAGAGAGGTGAGAGTTCCCAGGAGGAACCCAGCATTTAGAAGTGAATGCTGGAGTCGTCACAGGCTGAGCCCCCAGAAGACACCTGAAGAAGAGTCATTTCTCTGAGAGCTTCTTAAGATGTTTCTCCTGCAGTGGGCTCTCTCTCCTCTCTCACCGTTAAAGTGTATTTGATAATGGCCACGTGCTCATTATGTCTTCTCTCTATAAGGGGTTTCTTTGGGGAATACTGGTAAGTACAATGGATTTTTATGTCCATGATCGTATTAGGCAAAGTCAGATTTTAGGAGGCAGCCTGAGTTAAACACAGAAGAGCGCCTGTACCACGAAACAGTGGGAACAAGTAAGGTAGAGGGAACACTTGATATTTTTGAAGGCTGTGCATTGACTGGAGTCCAAGGTAAGAAATCTAGCCTTGCAACCAGAAGCAGATTGTCCCTGCACTCCT
The DNA here is from genome assembly GCF_024610735.1 of Ursus americanus. Taxonomy (NCBI): domain Eukaryota; kingdom Metazoa; phylum Chordata; class Mammalia; order Carnivora; family Ursidae; genus Ursus; species Ursus americanus. The sequence continues at coordinate 54,366,888 of NC_142147.1, read as the reverse complement.
TGTCACAGAGGGAGCTGTTTCCAAGAATATGTTAGACATGGCAGGAGGAGGAAGGAAAAGGAGAAGTTGCCGCAGAGGAGTGGCTGGTGAAATTCACCGTGGAGGGGTGGAATTAACCTGACCAATGAACCAAACATTCAAGAAATAGTAGAGCAGAATCTTGAGTGCAGGTGAGACAGCAAAAGTGATATGGACAAGAAAGCATCAGAGAAAATCTCCAGAAACAGTGACAAAACAAGAACTAGAATGGCAGTAAACACGTCTCTGAATAATTACTTTGGAGTGTATAGTACATTTTCAGTCACTCAAGACATATAAGGTGTCTGAATGCATTTAAAAAAAAGTAGAGCCATCTGTATGCTGCAAATAAGCATCATTTTTATTTTATTTTTTATTTTATTTGTTTGAGAGCGAGAGACAGAGCATAAGTGGAGTGAGGGTTTGATGGGGAGGGACAAACAGACTCCATGAGAGGTGGGGAGCCTGATTCAGGGCTCAGTCCCAGGATCCCAAGATCGTGACCTGAGCCAACGTTCAATGCTGAATTGACTGAGATTGGCAGATCACAAAAGTCTAATTTTAAACCTAAAGACACCTGCAGATTAAAAAAGAGGAGATGAAAATGGGTGTCTAGAGAAAGCCAGAGTAACAATTCTTTTATCAGACAAAGTAGACATTTTTGTTGTAATATCGTCTTTATCCTGGTACCAGCGCTGGCCTCATAGAATCATTATGGTTGTGTTCCCTCTATTCCGCTATTTCTGACGTTTGTTTGCCTTTTTAAGTATTTGTTCAAACGGACAAATGAAGGCATGTAGTCTTGGCCTTTTCTATACTAGGGGGACATTTATTCCAAATTCAACTTTTATTTTTGTAATTGGTCTAAGAAGACTTGCTATTTCATAGTACGAGGTTCTTATTTCAGACTTGGTAACTCCTGCTATTTAGGAATTATCTTTCTTTCACAATTTATCTAAATTGTTTGTATATAACTGTTTATAGTAATCTGTTATCATAGTATACATTTCTGTGGTTACGTGTTGTCTCATTTTTTTTTCCCATTTCTCATTTTGGATTTTGAGTCTTTTTTCTTAGGTAATGTCGTTAAAGCCTTGCCAGTTTTGTTTGTTATTTTGTAAAACTTGGCATTGCCTTCAATATGACTGTTTATTTTGGTGTCTGTTTATTTCTTTTTTTTTTTTTTTTAAGATTTTATTTATTTTTTTGACAGAGATAGAGACAGCCAGCGAGAGAGGGAACACAAGCGGGGGGATCGGGAGAGGAAGAAGCAGGCTCATAATGGAGGAAACTGATGTGGGGCTCGATCCCATAACGCTGGGATCACGCTCTGAGCCGAACGCAGACGCTTAACCGCTGTGCCACCCAGGTGCCCCTTGGTGTCTGTTTATTTCTGATTTCGGTTTGAAATTTCCTCCTAGTGATTTTCGGATAGGTTTCTTCTTTTTCTATTTCCCTGTGGTGTCATGTTCAGAAAAAAAAACAGTGGAGGGGCATCTGGGGCAGCTGAGTAAGTGAAGTATGTGCCTTTGTCTCAGCTCATGATCCCAAAGGCAGACGCTTCACTGAATGAGCCACCCAAGCGCCTCAATCATGCTATTTTTAAAAACATGCCTTTATTTCCTTTAGAGAGAGGAAGAGAGAGAGCTCCCAAAGAAGGGGAGGGACAGTGGGAGAGAGAATCTCAGATTCCCCACTGAGCATGGAGCCCAACGCGGGCTCCATCCCTCGACCATGAGATCATGACCTGAGCTGAAATCAAGAGTCAGACCCTTAAGCAACCGAGCCACCCACCTGCACCCGATGGTGTCATTTTTGACACTCATTCTGTTAACATGCAGGCTCATATTGATAGTATTCCCTATATACAAATACCCTTGAATTCCCGGAAGAATCCTCACTTGTTTATGTTGTAAAATGCTGGAGTGTGCTTTTGATTCAGTTGGCTGTATTTTATTGTCGACTTTGCCGGAATCTTCCTCACTGGTGGTAGCTTGCAGCCTTTCCTTGTAGCAGCTCTGCTTTGGCTTCCATAACCTGGTAGTGCTGGTGTCACAGACAGTGTTCTCAGCAGCTCCCTTCTCTTTGCTGCTCAGAAATGTTTGCGAAGATTTGAAGTAGTTTCTCATTATATATTTGTATGAATTATCCAGTGAAGTCTTCTGGCCCGCGAGTTTTCTTTGTTGGGCCTTTTTAAAAATTACTTTTCCATCTCCTGAGTAGTTGTTGATCAGTGGAGGTTTTTAAAAATATTTCTTCAGGTTGGAGTCCTGGTTTGTTATGTTTTTGGTATTTTTTGGTATCTGTTTCTTGGCATACTATTTTTATTTCTCTGGTATCAGTGATACTGTGTCTGCTTTTAAGGCTTCCGATTTTAGTTGGTCTTCCTTTTCATTCTTACTTGATTTCCTTATAGGTCTTTCAATTTTGATTTTTGTTTTTTTCTGAAAACCAAATCTGCCTATTGTTGATATTTCCCTATTTTTGCTAAATTCTATTTTGTTCATTTCTGTTTTATCCTTAAATTTCCTTCCTTCCCCTGACCCGGATGGCTCGGTCAGTTAAGTCTTTGACTTCTGCTCAGGTCATGATCTCAGGGTCGTGGGATTGAATTCTGTATTGGCTCCCTGCTCTGATGAGAATGTGCTTGCTCTCTTCTTTGGGCATCCTCCCTCTCATGCTCTCCCTCTGCCTGTCTGTCTGTCTCTCAAATAAGTGTTTAAACAAATTCCACCTTCTTCTGCTTGTGGGCTCATAATGGTTTTTCCTGATTCTTTGAGGGAGAGGAGAGGATTTGTGTTATATCATGACAGTACTACAGAATCATCTGTTTAGCAATGTGGTCAGTATGTTGTGTGCAAGTTTATGTGTCCATGGAGAAATGAAGTCCTGATGATTCCTTCTCAGCTGTCTTGCTGACGCTCTCTGATTGATTTTATGGTTGTATGTTAGATGGCATCAGTGTATTCGTCTGAAGGTAGCAGCATGGAATGACTTGACTTTTCTGTTATTCAATCTTTCAGCAGTATCTTCACATGGCAGCCTGAGCTTCCAGCCAGAGCCGTGCAAAGAAGCTTCATTTCAAAATGTGTCAGTGGGTCGTTATCAACATAGCGTCCTTGAGAATTTACACTTAACAATAGACTGGGATCATGATTGTAATGGATATGTCCAAATTGAGAGTACTGCCCATAACAAGACTCTTACTGCCCAAGATGGTGAGGGATATGAAACATTTTGTAAACCCTTCCTTTTGAAGTCCACTCTTTCTGCAATGGAGGGTGTGTGTGTAAGCAAAAGCTCCAGTCAACTCCTCAAAAGCACATATGCGCAGAAAGAGAATGTGGAAAATCTGGAAAGTTACCTAGTCCATGCTGAAAATAATGATTTGAACAGTGTTCAAGAGAGGACTGGATTGGCCTTCCAGTCAAATATTTCTAAACCTCAGAGATTTCAAAATGAAGAAACAACTGCTAGGTGGGATCCACTTGAGACGTCCTTCACTGAGGACTCAACCCTACAAAATTATCGAAGCATTTTCAATGGAGACAGAGTTGCTCAAGGCAGTGAGTGTGAGAAAACGTTTGATCAAGGCTCAAATGTTAATAACGATCTGAGGACCCATTTTCAAGAGAACTATTTTGAACATATTAAGTGTGAGGAAATCATTGATAGAAGATCCAATGTTATACATCACACTATGCATATTAGGGAGAACCCTTATCAAGGTAACGAATGTGAAAGAGATTTTAACCAGTCCTCCAGCGTGAGCGATCATCAGAGAATTCATGTGGGAAAGAAACCATACGGATATGATAAGCCTGGGAACGTGTCTAGTGAGTCATCGAGAATACGTATACATAAGACAATCTGTAGTGGAGAGAAACCTTACAAATGTAAAGAATGTGGCAAGGACTTTAAAAATAAAGTAAACCTTAAAAGCCATGAGAGAATTCATACTGGAGAGAAACCTTACAAGTGTAAAGAATGTGGCAAAGCCTTTCGACGCAAATCATGCGTTAACGTCCATGAGAGGATTCATACTGGAGAGACACCTTACAAATGTACAGAATGTGGCAAAACCTTTAAACAGCTCTCACACCTTACTCACCATATAAATACTCATTCTCGAGAGAAATTGTATAAATGTAAAGAATGTGGCAAGGCCTTTTTCCACAAAGCAAACCTCAGTACACATCACAGAATTCATACTGGAGAGAAACCTTACAAATGTAAAGAATGTGGCAAGGCCTTTTCCCACAAAACAGACCTCACTAGACATCACAGAATTCATACTGGAGAGAAACCTTACAAATGTAAAGAATGTGGCAAAGCCTTTCACTACAAATCACACGTTATCATGCATGAGAGAATTCATACTGGAGAGACACCTTACAAATGTAAAATATGTGGCAAAGCCTTTAAACAGCTCTCAAACCTTAGTCAGCATATAAATAGTCATACTCGAGAGAAAATGTATAAATGTGAGGAATGTGGCAAGGCCTTTTCCTACAAATATAGCCTCACTACACATCACAGAATTCATACTGGAGAGAAACCTTACAAATGTAAAGAATGTGGCAAAGCCTTTCAGCACAAATCACACGTTATCATCCATGAGAGAATTCATACTGGAGAGACACCTTACAAATGTAAAATATGTGGCAAAACCTTTAAACAGCTCCCAAACCTTACTCAGCATATAAATAGTCATACTCGAGAGAAAATGTATAAATGTAAGGAATGTGGCAAGTCCTTTTCCTACAGATCAAGCCTCAGGGCACATCACAGAACTCATACTCCAGAGAAACCTTACAAATGTAAAGAATGTGGGAAGGCCCTTAAGCATAAAGGAAACCTTAAAAGCCATGAGAGAACTCATACTGGAGAGAAACCTTACAAATGTAAAGAATGTGGCAAAGCCTTTCGGGACAAATCATACTTTAACAGCCATGAGAGAAATCACACTGGACAGACACCTTACAAAGAAAAGAATGTGGCAAAATCTTTAACCACTTCCCAAACCTTACTCAGCATATAAATACTCATAGTCGAGAGAAAATGTATAAATATAAAGAATGCAGCAAGGCCTTTTTCCACAAAACCAACCTCACTAGACATCACAGAATTCATCCTGTTGAGAAACCTTAAAAATGTAATGAATGTGAGAAGGCCTTTTTCGAGAGATTAAATGTCATTAACCATCACAGAATTCATAGTGGATAGAAACCTTACAAATGTAAAGAATGCTTCTAGGCCTTTAACAGGCACTCATGCCTTAGTTAACATCACAGAATCCATACTGGAGAGAAACCTTACAAATGTAAAGAATGTGGCAAGGTCTTTAATGAGCTCCCATACCTTACTCAGCATATAAATACTCATACTCGAGAGAAAATGTTTAAATGTAAAGAATATGGCAAGGCATTTTTCCACAAAACAAACCTTACTACACATCACAGAATTCATACTGGAGAGAAATCTTACCAATGTAAAGAATGCGGCAAAACCTTTCAGTACAAATCATCCGTTAACATCCATGTGAGAATTCATACTGGAGACACACCTTACAAATGTAAGGAATGTGGCAAAACCTTTAAACAGCTCCCAAACCTTACTCAGCATATAAATACTCATAGTCCAGTGAAAATATATAAATGTAAAGAAAGTGGCAAGGCCTTTCCCACAAAACAAACCTCACTACACATCACAGAATTCATACTGGAGAGAAATCTCTCCAATGTAAAGAATGTGGCAAAGCCTTTCAGCACAAATCACACGTTATCATCCGTGAGACAATTCATACTGGAGAGACACCTTACAAATGTAATGAATGTAGCAAAACCTTTAAACAGCTCCCAAAACTTACTCAGCATATAAATGCTCATACTCGAGAGAAAATGTATAAATGTAAAGAATGTGGCAAGTCCTTTAACGAGCGCTCATACCTTACTCAACATCACAGAATTCTTACTGGAGAGAAAACTTACAAATGTGTAGAATGTGGCAAGGCCTTTAAGCAGAAATCGTGCCTTACCGAACATTACAGAATTCATAGTGGGGCTCGTCTTACAAATTTGAAGACTGTGAGAGAATTTGGAAGGACTGTTGAGCCCTAACTCCACATCAGCATCATAGCGTTCATACTGAGGAAAAATACTACAAATGAAAGAATGTGACAGATCTCTAGCTGGAAGTCATAACTTGCTGAATCTCATCGTTAATCATACAGGAGCTAAACTGTAACACGTCAAGAAAGCGGCAAAGCCTTTTAGTGGAATTCAATCCTTTTTTTGTATCAAAAATGCAGTCTTGTTTCAAAATGTATAATGATAATGAATGAGGAAAGACGTTGTCTTATTTTAGAAATCATCATCAGAGAGTTCAGAGAAGAAAAGTGACTTGAAGGATAGACTATGTAGAAACATAGAAACGTATTTAATTGAACATCAAATGTCCAATGTATGTCAGAGAATTCACAGTAGAAAGCAGTACGTGAGTTACTCACTTCAGATATCACCTCACAATGAATAATACAAGGTTAGTCAGTTAGACAATGTGTATGTTATTCTGCTTCAACATATGGAAGGGAGGGGTATTTGTATGGGTGTAATTTCAGTGTGCATTGTTTCCATTGACTATATATGAGATTTGTGACTTTCAATATCACTGAGTTTCTACTCTCAACTCTTCAGAAAATTCAGTTATTCCTGGTGGGTGTGTGAAAGTATGTAGGTGATTGTTGCGTCAAGGATAAGAGATTCCCTTCTTCCTTAGGTGGGATACGTGCACATCTCTCTTGCATGGAAGATGAAGGACAATAGAACATACAGTATATGAAAGAAATCTAAATGGATATTCTATTTGTGCTTCTGACATTGAATAGGTCATCATGAAGTGGGTGTTCACAACGTCATTCTCCGTTTATTAGAACTAAAACAGTTTGTGACTATTACAAATTAAATGTGTTACTAATTGGTCTTTAGGGAAAAGAGATGGCAGTCCAGTCAACTGTGATTCATGTTCATAATAGTAATCGTGGGAAAGTATGAATTGATGTCGTAGAAATGAAGAAATCATCATACATATCAGAGAAGTGCTATCTCTTCTGGAAAATTAGATACGGTTTTACAGCCACTTTTTTAAAGAGTTGCCGGAGTTGTGAAAATATTTTAGTATGCAAAATGAAGCTGGTAAGAAGTTAAAATAGACTCCTAGAAGATGTCTTCTTTAAGCCTCATGGTACTCAGAAAATGAAAAATGTAGTAGTAGATACAGAATGGGGAGGGAGAGAATAATCTAAGTATACCCTTTCAGAAAATCACCAAATCACAAAGATAGCCAATGAATAAGAAAGAGTCAAGTAATTCGAAACAGCCAGAAAACAAAAGAACGATAGCAGTAACTTCATACTTGTGTTTTCCTTGCTTTACCTATAAAGGGACTAAGTTCTCTAAGCCAAAGATACAGATTGCCTGAATGGAAAGAATTACAAGACCCAACGGTATACAGTCATCAAGAGACTCACGTCATTTTTTTAAAACTATTCTTTTTCCATTGAGAAAGAGAACAGAGAAAACGGTAGAGTCTGCGAGGGGCCAGGGTCAGAGGGAGAAGCAGACTCCCTGATGAGCTTGGAGCCCAATATGGGACTCAGTCCGGGGACTCCTGGATCATGACCTTATCCGAAGGCAGACACTTAATCGACTGAGGCACCCAGGCCCCCTCACTTCAGCTGTAAGAACACAGTCAGACTGAAAGTGCAGGTGTGGAGAAAGATATCCTATGCAAAGAGAATCCAAAAGAAAGCAGGATAGCCACGCTTCCATCAGTCAACGTAAACTTTAACCAGAGAGAGTAGTAAAACATGGCAAAGTTCATTGTAAAATACGGGGCTGACTTTGTACCGTGTGTTTTTAATTATATGGTGTTTGGCAGAATGTCAAAAAGGATTTTCGCCCATTTTGGTTTTGGAAGTACAGGATGAGGAGGATGATGTCTCCCGGTGGTACTTAACCACGTTCAAAAGCAACACCTATTTCATAAATCTTGGTGGTGACAGTCCACTTACCCCAAAACAATTCGTTACTTTCAGAACCACTTCTCTGTCTGGAATTTCTAGAGTTGGGAAAAAGCAGCAGTGGACAACAACTTGAGAGAGACCTATTGCTTTCAGATTCTGACATGTGTGAAAAAACAGGTGCAGTGAAAATCTTGGCAATTGACTGTACCAAGTAGCCCGTAGTTTCTCAGACATAACTCGTTTAGGCTCATAAATGTTCCCACAGTATTCGATTGTCTACCGTCTTGCTATGAAACATTGCATAGTGACGCAGTGGGGGCAGGTGAAGCCACAGGGATGAACGGAGTGCACAGAGTGTGGGGTTTGGGGGAACAGCCTCAGGAGAAGAGGACAGAACTTGTGTTAGTTTTCCAGGGCTCCTGGAACAAATTAGCACAACTGAGGGGCTAAACAAGCCCCAAATTCTGGTTCTCACTTCTGGAAGTTCTTAGGTGGCTGAAGTCACACTGTTGGCAGAGCCACACTTTATCTGTGCAATGGAGTCTTTCCTCTTTCTGACTTCTGGGCACTGTCAGCTCCTTGATCTTCCTCGGCTGGATCTCTGTCTCTGGCTTCATCACCACACAGTGTTGTGTGTGTGTCTAAATTCCCTTGTCTCAGTAGGACTGCAGTCATTGAATTTGGGTTTACCTGAATCCAGTATGACCTCATTTTAGCTTGACTACATCTACAAAGATCATATTGCCCAAGGAGGTTACAGTTACAGGTACTGAGGATGAAGAGGTGAGCATGTTTATCTGAGGCTTTCTGTGTAACCCACAACAGGGCTAAAAGGCAGTAGGGAGTTAACTGTTACTGAGGGATTAAAGTGCACTACAGGTTTGAAGGTTGGGGGTGGGTGTATGCAGGGATATTAAGGTGATGAGGCATATATGTGTTGAGAGAATGAAAGGGTGCAGGAAAAATGGAGAGGAAGGCGATAATGGGTGATGAATTACTTGGCAAAAGAGAGATCAAAGGCACTGGTGGGTAAAAGGCAGACAAAGCTTATTGCCTAGGAATGGTGAAAGAACATAGGGGTGGGGGGCCCTTGGGTGTCTCAGTCATGAAGCATTTTTCTTCGGCTCATGGTGTGATCCCGGCGTCTGGGATCGACCCCCACATCAGGCTCCTCGCTTCTTCCTCTCCCATTCCCCTGCTTGTGTTCCCTCTCTCGCTGGCTGTCTCTGTCTCCGTCCAATAAATAAAATCTTTAAAAAAAAAAACAAAACATCGGGGTGTAAGGGGGATAGTTGCTTGGAATGGAGGCCTGGGGGTGCCCAGTGCTCTGAGCAGAGATGAATTATGGGGAAAAAAGTTGATGCCTGGGGAACATAATGGACACAGGGTTTAATGTGGGTAGGGGATGTTCACAGCTGGGAGACGGGTGGGCATCAATAGGCTTAAGGGCCCATGGGAAAAAGGGAGCGTAGGGTTGAGCAAAAGGGGTGTGGGGCCATGAGGAAACTAAGGTGTCCTGGTAAACGATGGCTGAGATACTGAGGTCAGTGGATATAAAAGACACAATAAATGGGCAGAAGTTATTAGAATGATGGAGTGGAGGGGAGATAAATGACCACGGATGAGGAGGAAAGAATGGAAGATTCCAGGATAATGGATTTTGGACTAAGGGCTCTAGAATTAGGTGAAGAGGGGTTTACTGGTGTAAAAGTCTAAAATGCACAATATGAATGTGGAAGAGCGTGAGGAAGCCTAGAGGGGTCATTGCAGGCAGAGTGCTAGGGTTCATGGATATCGACAGGTTGTGGAGATTCAGGTCACCATGTGGCGTAGAGGCAGAGGGCGAGGACGGGTAGAGCTCTGGGTGATGGAGTTCCAGGAGGTCACTCATTCATTCATTCTCACTAATTCCCTGATTTGCATTTGATTCACAATTCACTGCTGTTTGTAATTTCACTTCATGAGGCAATAACCACATTTACAGAAAATAGTAAGCTTTTCAATGGAATACATGGATAAAAGTGTGAGTCAACAATGAGAGTTGATGTTTTCTCTCTCTGGGGATACTGCGGACAAGATGTGACCATGGAGAGGGCACATATCAACAGGGAGAAGCTGATGGATGCCGTCAACAGTCTCAGGAGTCCTTGAGGTAGATTCCCTGCCAGAGGCTACACAGATGGTCCAATCCCTTATGAAACCTTGATTTTGACCTTGTTGGACCCTAAACAAAACTCAGCCAGGCCACTGCAATTCAGACATATAAAGAATAGAGTGTTCTTTATTAGCTCCTACGTTTGTGAAAATTGGTTACGGTAGAGAGAGAAACCATCTACACATAGGCATAAGTTGAACTGTAAAATAAAAATAACACAATACAAACTTGGAAAATAGTTCAAGTAAAATAAAAATTCCCCTTAGTTGTCCCCAGTAGTGATCACTTGATCTTTAGACCTAACAGCTGGTCAGTTTGAGGTGTACCCTCTTCCTCCTGCAGTTTCAGAGTAGATGTGAAATTCCATTTGGAATTGCCTAACACACAGGCACTAAAATACTCTGGTGTTAATTCAGTGTCCATAAATATTGTCACATACTTCATTGAATTGTTTTCCTAAACCAATGCTATATGATGGCAGTGTTTTCCTGTTAGTATAAATGGATTTACTGCATTCCCATAACATCATTTCCCGTGGTAATTGTCAATACGATACCCTTGCAGAAACGCCCCTTGTTTATGCACATACGTAGTTAAATGCATCTGTTCCCGGCTAGGACCCACATCATGAAATGTCGATGTTTGATTTGTACACAGCTGACTTAACTGTGTGGTTCTGGGACATGAGATTGTCGCACCGTCATGATTTTTTTTTTTTTTTAAATGTTTATTTGAGAGAGAGCAGCATTAGGTGGGAGGGTCAGAGATGGAGGGGGAAACAGACTTGCTGATGAGCTGGGAGCCAGAAGCGGGTCTCGAATCCAGGACCACAGCATTCTGACCTGAGCTCAAGACAGAGGTCTACCAAGTGAGCCACCCCGGCACCCTGTGACTGCGTTCTTACAGTGAGGGGACCATTGTTGACCTAGCCTTGTAAATCAAACACCAAAACAAAACAAAGGTAATATCCTACCAACTGTGTTTCCACTGTTAAAGAAATTACAGGGAAGCCATTAGACTCCCGTGACTCCTGTCTCTGTAGCGTCTGCAAGCAGCCCACATGTTCAGTCAATGCACTGGAATGGAGGAAAAGGAACTCAACCGATCCAGTCAACTAGGCCTTCCAGAAAAAGGCAACTGCTTTGGGCGCTGCCCATCAGATACTGGCCTTGCTTTCCTTCCGTAGTGTGTCTGTGAACACCTCACTGCAACCTCCCCCCCGTGGAGCATGCCTAACCATTTGAAGAAACAATTCGCTGGTCAAAGTTAAGTCTTGAAAATTTGAAGGTACGTCCCTTCAAGTGTTACCACCACACAGGACCACGTTTCATCTTGAGCACTTTCTCCTGTGGCCTAAACATCGCGTCCACGGTGTAAGAGGGTGGAAGACTCAACGTTACAAGTTTCCCTGTCCCGCTCCGCCCACTTTTGCACATGCGCACATCAGAGCACTGCGACGCTCGGCCAAGCGACCCCAGCTTTCACCCTTGGTGATGACCGCTCACAGTGCATGGGCCGGAGTCTTACATCGAGTGCTGCCCATGTGTACGAAGGACTTGTGACACACACAGCCCCTTTCAGGGCCGCAGTCGGCCATCTTGTGCTCCTCCTTTCACCACCTCAGGCCTCCGGACGACCGCCTCCAGTAGCGTCTCAACCATACCCAGGCATCTGAGTAGTAGGTGCTTAATACATAGTCCGTTGATGCATGAGCACATACCATTTCTCCCAAACAGCCGTGCACAGACACCACTGCCTCATCTAGTCCCTAACTGGCCTTCCAGGATCAGCAGAAAGTATCCTTTTTGGAACTGTTAGTAGTCTTCACTGCACATGGCAATATGTGTGGTGACACACGAAGGCTGGGTCTGAGGGAATCGGGTGTGCTCTGCGTTCTCTAGCTCAGTGCTACTGGAAATGCAGTCTGTGGACAGGGATCTCGATGGTTGTTAGAAATATAAATGAGGGATGGCTGTGTGGCTCATTTGCTAAATTGTCTGCCTCTGGCACAGGTCATGATCTCAGGGTCCTGGGATAAGCCCATATCTGAGTCCATGCTCTGGGGAGTCTGCTTCTCCCCCTTCTGCTGCCCCTACCCCCACTCGTGCTCTAGCTCTCTCTCTCAGATAAAAACTTTTACAAAATAAAAACACAAATTCATTGGTCTCATCCAGACCTAGGGATTCATGATATCTGAGTATGGAGACCCAGAATCTGTTTTTAGTGGAAATCCCAGGTGATTTGTATATACATGAAATGTTCACAAACACTGTTTAGAAAAGTTACCATCACGTAGGGCTTCACATTGGATCCCCTGTGTAGATTTTAGATCTACCATCTCCAGGGTCCCATCCCCAAGGATTCTGGCACTTTTAGCATCAGTTACGTATTGATGAAGGGGCCCAACTTACTCTACCGTGAGCCCAGTGCAAACAGTGAAGCTCCCAGGTACCGTTCTGAGATAAGTGCACTCAACAATCAAAAAGGAATAAATCACATGGGGGCCTCCACTGAGAATCTCCCTGTGTGTACAGATTTTCACATGCCTCCACTAGCAATGGAAGAGCAATCAGTACACATGGACCCTCAGTGGCCATGGGGAGGCTTTTGATTTCACCGTAACTGCCCTGGAAGACAGTAGAACACAAGGTCAGTCCTTGAGGATGTAGGAGCATGTGAAAAATGAGACAGGAGCTGTCCCTCGGTGACCACCAGAGAATTAAAGATGGGCTTTCAGAACCATTCCATTCAAGCACAGCTTCCCAAACCCCATTTTAAGCTTCAGTTTTGTCCTTTGATCTTCAGCCTCCATCTGTGTCGTCTGCTTCTGTCATCTGCCCTTACCTGGGTGTGTGGCTACTGTCTCCTTTCTCTTCATGTGCCCAGGGCTCTGTCCTGTTCCGAAAAAGATGACGGGATGCACACTAGAGATGGCAAGATCTGTTGATAAGAAAAGCAACATGACTGTTGCTGGAGATTCTTCTATTTCAAATCCAGTACCATGCTCGGTAGATAGTACAGTACAGAGGTTTGTAGAATATTATTTCTCTAGATGCTATTATTCTTTTAAGATTTTATTTATTTTTGTCAGAGATCACAAACGGGGAGCGGCAAACAAAGCAGGCAGGGGGAGAAGCAGACTCCCTTCTGTGCTAGGAGCCCATGTTGGGTCTTGATCCCAGGACCCTGGGATCATGACCTGAGTTTGAAGGCAGATGCTTTAGCAGACTGAACCACTGAGGCATCCGTAGATGCTCTGTCTGGATGGATGCTTTAGAATAGTTATGAAGCTTTTCCAATATTCAGCTCCTTAACTCTACTTGCCAGTACTAGTGAATCAGAAATTAGGATAAGATATCTGATTTTAAGATGGGAGCAACAATACCTTACGCTGTTCAGTTTCCAGAATTATCACCAAAGGGAAGGTTATAAATACCCTTAGGGAAGGGGAAAGGTAAAGTCAGGATGAAACATGAATATTTCCTTCCTTACTGCAACAAACGCCTGATTATTTCCTTGAAATGATGTCATTTGTCTTTGTCCTCAGTTACCCTGTAGAATTTTAAGACACTGAACATACAGTCATTATATGATCCTTGCTTGCTTTTGCTAAAACTTAAAAAGTAATAAAGGAGAGAATATCTGCAACACAGTTCAGAACAAAATGGAATCTTGCCAGTCCAGGACTAATTTAGAACCTTTATTTGCAAAGGCCAGGATATCCAGGAAACATTGGTGACAGCCTTTGTTTTCTGGGGGCATCTGACAGAGAGACCCTGAGCCAAGGGAAGGAAGTTAACATGAGGTGTCATGAGACACATTGATACCAGTGTCCTGAAGCACATGGAAGGACTCATCACTGCTGCCATATTGTTTAGGGGGAAAAAAAGGCAATCCTGGGAAACAGGATTCTGTGTGAAAGGCTCATGAAGCACAGGATTTCATGATAAAAACAGCAGTGAAGTCACTAAAATGTATAGTCCTTTACTCCCATGTATCAGATTCTGGGTTTTGAAAATTGTGAGCACCAGCAACGCAAAATGTGATCGGTCGAATCTGTCCTGGGAAGGAGGAGACCCCAGAGGCAGACCAGACCTGCACACAGCCTCAGAAGGGGTTAGATCTGGTTTGGCCTGGGGGGGAGCTGGTTGTGGGCTCTGATCTCCCTGCCTCTGGGGTACTTTCAGCTCTGTCATTCCTGAGCCCTTCCAAAGAAGATCAACACAGAGTTCATAGTATTTTCATCAATGTAGTTTCTTTCCATTCTATTTCCTAAAAGAAAAGAAAAAGCCAACTTCCAACAGAATTTTCTGGGACAATTGTATTAGAAAGCTTTTCTTAAGAAGAATGTGAACTGAATGCTATGACTACTGCTACTAAAAACTCTGGTCCATGGATGACCCATCAGGGGTGACACCAGAGCTCACACCACATCACAGACAGGGAACTGGCCCAACTGATGCAAAGTCCCCCATCTACCCCTGTTCTTCCTCACACTGACTCCACAATCCTGAATTCAACCATGTACCCAGAGGCTCTGACTAAGAATTCCTGGATGATTCGGATCATGACTCTTCATCTGTTTGTCTAATGACCAGTTGACATGGAAACAAGCTGTGTCTATCTGTTTGCATCTCTAGCCTTGCTCAGTGTTCTTTACACAGTCAGAGAAACCCAGGGGGACTGCCACCTGGCTACCCCGAAGGCGATTGCTTCTATGTAGGGAGGAGAGGGCCCTGGATGACTAATGCTCTTTCTCTAAGATGGAAGGAGATTCAGATTCTTGTGCTAGTCTAAACCCAGTCTACACAGGACAGCCACAAAGGTTAAAAGAGTCCCTGGTCCTGGAGAGTGTGCCCTAGCGAGATTAACCATTTGCTCCCATAGGGACTCAGTTAACCAGGAAGGTGAGACTTAGGCTGGGCCATCAGGTAGAGCATGGATCTTTCCTGATGGAGCCTTATCCTCAGATGCAGGATATGTGTCTGCTGTTTCCTGTCCCTGAGCAGGGCTCCCTGAAGTAAGATGCCTCTACTCCAGTGAGTCCAGGTTACAACTAGCTGTGCTTGTGGTCATGACTGTAGGTGTTTCAGTGGGTCTTAGCCTTGCACTGTGAATGGTCTTCCCTCCTGAGTTTGCAGTAACGCAGGACCTAGTGTGGCAAGTTTTCATCACTATTCCCGTTGCCACTTAGAGATTCTGCAGTGAGTGTGAGGGGCACCAGCTTCTTGAAGGAGCAACAAACTTGTTAACCATGTTTGTGGAGCCATCTTCACAACCCACACCCAAGTACATGTTTGGCCAATGTAATATCTGATACTGAAATACACATTCAAATGTTTTTTTAACATCTCATTCCTTCAGGAGACAATGTTACACTGCTGGTTAGATTCTGACCTTATCGCCTGGGACCATATATGCATCAAAATTATGGATAATCATATAGTATTATAATAGGACTCATCGTATGTCTATGGTTTATTATTTACTGCTGACATAGATTCTCTGTCTTACAGTTTTAGCTACAATTGACTGGCTTGTCATTGTACATAACCCTCTATGAGGCATGAATATATACACGGTTGACACGGAGAAAAACAGTTCAGTTTTCTCATGAGATGAGAAAGGTTTGGAATTCCTCCAGGATACAGGGAAGAGCCTGAATGCACAGTGATTGTCACTCAGATAATAAAGGGGCTGGCATTTGGGAAGCACGCATGAAGGCCGAGTTGTTCACTTCCCTCACACAGTCTAATGCAAAGAGAACAATCCCAGTGATTCTAGAGAGGGTCTAAAAAGTCCCAAAGGTGCTCCCGAGGAGAAGAGTGCTTGGGGTCGTAGCTGTGATCTCAGAGAAGATTTAGGTGAGATATTGTATCAGGAGAGGGTTGGCCCTTCGGCCTTCACACCCACAGAGTAACAACCATAGTGAGCCCTAAACACAAAAGTTCTGTGGCCCGTTTGAATTCTGTACAGAGGAAGTCTGTGTGTTCCTCACCGCGTGTATCAGAACAGAATCTGAAGCCTATAATGTTTGTGAAGTATTAGTGGTTCTTCTTGTCTCCTACCTACGTAGGGACTGTGATATTTACCAGCTCAGGTAGAATCTGGCACAGGATGCTGGAGGGGCCGATGCAATGTGGGATAGGAGCTTCATGCTTCGCCCACCTGGAGTCCTAGGACTGACGGTAATGGCCTAGAAGCCACTCACAGGGCCAAGGTTGCCAGTGGAAACACCTCTGGACTCTCAGTGAAGCTTGAAAAGTCTCTATCCAGACCATGGAGAAAATGTTTCAAGCCAACAGCCGCCTAGGTATCTGGGATTCTGCTTAGAAACTATGACCTACGGGTGGCCACATTGGAATGACCAAAATAAAGCTCTCAAACTCACGCAGGTTCCTTTGTGTAAAGGGAAAAAAAAATGATGACATAATATTTAGAATCCTGCAAGTTTCCACTGAAAATCCGGACCATATTACTATTGTAAAAGTGGTGCAGGCTTAGTCCATTCCGCTGTGACTCTCTGGTATTTATTTGGATTTCTTTTGTCATTACCTAGATTGCCACTTCGTTTTACACATTTCACGATTTTATGCTGTATGAACTGCACTCCGGCGGCTCCTTGTAGACATGAAGGAGGTGCTGAGCAGGGTATGGTGGTGCCCAGGGCGAGCTCGTGCCGGAGAGTTCAGCCGCAAGGCCTTCTAAGGAACAAATGCGTCATCTGTAGATATACGAAAGGAGGATGTGATTCATCAGTGACCCAGGCTAAAGGTGCTTGCTACATATGAAGCCGACTAAGTTGGCTGGAAGGGCATTGGCAGGACTTCAAAGGACTTTGACAAGGTGCTCTAGGTGTATTCTGTTACTGCAACTGCAAGGGTCTCATTGTTTAGTGAGGCTGATGATACAGCATCAGTAAGTGAGATGGGGGAACTCTATCCGGAAGAGCACAAATGACTCAGAATAACTCTGGACCATACAGACTTGCCTGCCTGGTTGGCAAAGTATTGTTGGACACACATTTGCTCTCCTTTCTCCTGTGCGTATCCTTGCCCCTTTCTGAAATGCTAAATCCCCAACCCCTTCTTAAGTCACAGTGGCCTGTAGGCATCAGTTGCCTGTCTTTGAGCCTCATGTCTCTGAGGCTCCCGTAGCTAAGAAAGCACTTTCTTTTTCCCTTGTGAATCTGTCTTATGTCCACTTACGTATTAGAGTGGCCAAGGAATTGAGAATGGAGGAAGAAAAACGTGTTCCTCTTCTTCACATTCTGCTGTCAAAACCTGACCTCCCTGCTTCGGAGCCAAAATAGAACGTGAAGCCGGAGCTGGGGATCAAGAGGAACAACAGGTTAATTACTTCGCCAGCAAGAGAGGCTGCAGCAGGTCAGGGCCTTCAAAACTGCAAGCCCCCCAGAGGCAGGGGGTGGGGTATTTGTCGGGAAATCCCTACAGGATCTAGCCGGTTCCACCCGGAATTGTGTGTGCCTCCAGCTGTGTCCATCGCCTTTTCAGGGTGGGACCCGGTGCTGGAAAGGAAAGGCTAAGAAGGGGAGAGTGGAAGGTTGGAGAAGAGAGGGAAAAGGATCCCTAGTTTAATATCAAGGCTTGCTGATGTTTTAATGTGGCCATTTTGATTTTTGTTCAGCTTTATGTGTTTACATGGTTTCAGTTCAGTCACCAGGACAGCTGTAGGAAGACCGCTTCATTTTTTGCCGAGAGAAAGACCCTGTATTTTCTAGAATGGGAAAGATAAAGAGAAAGGTTCACACCAAACTTCAGGGAGCATGTTGAGGAATTAGAATGCTCATGTATTGCTGATGGGAGTGAGCAACGTACATTCCCTTTGGAAAAGTCTGTGGCACTTAGTTATGAAAGTAACCATTTACCTACTGACGGAGCACATGTTGTCACCCCAACATATGTCTCGTTAGCATAAGGATCCTTTCGCCTGGTATTTCAAAGAAAGAGCAGATAGGTACAGACTGTGGCCCTAGGCCTGAGCATTTCTAGTTACGACTGACTGGGAATGTCTTGGAGGGAGGGAAGGGCAGGACGGGTGTTATGTCAGATCAATCCAACTTGGTACAGTTACCAGTAATGAAATCCCTTCTACAGGAAGAGGTCAAGGGTCAAAACATTCTGGGGGGCGTTGGGGGAGAATCCCCTCCTAAGTCAGTTATATTTGCAGAAAAATGTCTTTGAACCCAAGGACCCAAACCAATTTTTATAGGTTCATATTCTCTAAAAGAGCATTTGTAAATTCTAGAAACCCCCACTACTCCATGCTGAAAATGATCACTGAAACCATTTTATTTATTTATTTATTTTTTTATTTTCTCGCCATTTTATTAGGACAGTTTTCAAACGTACAGGAAAATCGCAGCGAACACCTACTGTATACCATTTTAGCTCCTGAAATTTTTTTTTAAAAGGTTTTATTTATTTATTCATTCTACAGAGATAGAGACAGCCAGCGAGAAAGGGAACCCAAGCAGGGGTGTGGGAGAGGAAGAAGCAGGCTCATAGCAGAGGAGCCTGATGTGGGGCTCGATCCCACAACGCCGGGATCACGCCCTGAGCCGAAGGCAGACGCTTAACCACTGTGCCACCCAGGCGCCCCTAGCTCCTGAAATTTTTATCCTTCTGAGTCTTAGGCTGCAAACTGTTAAGAGCCTGGCAGAAAAGCTTTCTCATCTTCTCTGTCCGAAGCCATGAAAGACTCTGACTTTTACTTCCTATTCACATACAAGACCACAGTTTCTGATTTCCTTCTGCATGGATCCCTATCTGCTTTTTCCCCCCTCATTCAAACTTGAAATATTCTTAAATCACTTATCCAGAGTCTCCCTTTTGTATCTTAAGTCTGAGATTGTTACCTTAGAAAGCTTTGATCTCTGGACTTTTGTCTGCAACCTGACCTTTTTTTTTTTTTTTTTTTTTAATATTCTTTATTTTAGAGAGAGAAAGCACGAGCTGGAGGGGCAGAGGGAGAGGGAGAGAGGATCTCCAGCAGACTCCACACCTGGTGCAGAGCCCGACGCAGGGCTCAGCCACACAACACCAAGGTCATGACCTGAACCCAAACCAAGAGTCAGACACCTAACCAACTGTGCCACCCAGGCGACCCATAACCTTTTTTGATCCAAGTGGTTTTTTGAACTCTGCCTCAACTTCCCTGGGATCTGCGGATTCATATCCTAACATGTGGGACCTCCATTTATTTCTTAATGAAGTGTGAAAATTAGTACTATTGAGTCTACGGAATAACAACTGCCAAGCAAAAGAAAGCTGTAATGCATGAAATGCTGGAGGCAAAAAAAAAAAAAAAAAAAAGAGGCCCATTAAAAAGAAACTATGCTTAGAGCTCCTGGCTGGCTCAGTTGGTAGAGCATGAGACTCTTGATCTCAGGGTCGGGGGTTTGAGCCCCACACTGGGCATAGAGATTACTTTAGAAATAAATAAAAATTTAAAAAAAGAAGACATACTTTAACATCTACCTATATTTAAATATTTTAGGTTAAACACTGTGTGTTACTTAAAAAGAATTTTTTTTTTTAAATTTATTTATTTGACAGAGAAAGAGAAAGCGCACAAGCAGGGGGAGAGGTAGAGGGAGAGGGAGAAGCAGACTCCCTCTGAGCCTGGATCCCTACATGGGGCTCGATCCCAGGACCCCGATATCCCGACTTAAGCCGAAGGCAGACTCTTAACCGACTGAGCCATCCAGGCACCACTTAAAAAGAATTTTAAAAGGGGGGAAAAGATTGCAGAACTGGTCATTTTCAGTGTAAGTTGTATTAACTATTATCTTCAATTTTAACTATAGTTTTTAGATGGAAGATTCATATAGTACAGTAGCAAAGAGTGGGAGTTTGGAAATGAGGGTAAATGGGTCCAAACCAGCACTAATACTTTGTTGCTATGTCACCGTGGGAAATTCTTGAACCTCTCTGCGTGTCAGTTATCTCATCTGTAAAATAGGTATATGTTGGTTTGAGACCTTGGGAGCTTCCCCGGGGTGAAATTCAAAACTACCCCCCATACACAGAAAGGAAGGAAGGTGAGGCCACGAAGAGTCAGATGGTCCACCTGGATAGCTGGCAGGTGTAATAAGCAAGGAAATTTACAGATGGCTGCAAGACGGGTAGATCTCCATACCTGACTGCCAGAACCTTAAAAAGTTTTTATGGAGGCCTGAACAGGGTTCAGTCCTGTGTATTTCCAGATGGTCTCGGTAACACCTTACTCTTTCAAGGCTGTGCCCTTGGAACGGCTCCCACTGTGAAAATGCTTGCACATATCAAGGACAAAGGAGGTGGCAAGGAGTCTCCAGTTGCTCGGGGGACCAGCTCTTGGGTCAGATAGCAGTCATGTCCTCTCCGTAACCTCCCCCAACAGGATAATCATAATGACCACTTCCCACTGTCAGGAGGATCAAATGAGATAATGTTTATAATGCACTTAGCACAGAGCCTGGCACACTTTAAGTGCCTAAATAGTGCTGAATGATTGTCACAAAAGGACATAAGCGGATGGTGCCCGACAACGTGGGAGAAGGTTATTCCGGGCTCACCAGTCAGTTCTTGCTTGTGTATATTGCTTTGTAAATTGCAGATGATGGTGGTGTATACGCCACGTTCCTCCCCATGGGAATGTATGGCGGAATGGCTTTTGAACCCTTGCAAACCACCTGGTATTTTCTCCTTTGAAAAGGATTCCAAGCAATTGCTCCCAACCATCCATCCACCTTAGACAGCATTTTCCCACTAGCAGTGATTTGGTTTTCTTTGTTTTTTCTTCTTTTTACTCGGTTGGAAAATGGATAGTGACATTTCAGTGTGGTTAGATGTATAAAAATATTGCTTTCAACCAACTGTAATTAATTGAGGGAGACACAAAGACAAGGAGACTTTTGAAAAAGCGTGGAGCTTTTGTTGTGGAGCAGTTGTCTGTGGTCATAGCCGTTTCACGATAGGTTTGCACGTCCCCTAAAGGATCGTCAAGATTTTGGACAGGGGAAATGCAGGGTGTGTGTGGGGTGGTGGGGTAGGGGAGGCGGGGTGTGGGGGGGCGGCAGCACAGCGGGGAGGAAAGGCCCCTAGAGGTAAAAGCATTGGCAAAGCACAGAGGTAGAAATAAATGTGCTGAGAGAGGGGGATTGGACTGAAGCGGAATGCTCCACCACCAGGAGAGGTGACAATTATTTAAAAGTCCAGGGGTGTGTGCTGACTAGCAAGCAGATCAGTCCACTGGCCAGTGTTTCAGGTGTAAACAGTGTGGAGGAGGAAATAAGATGGATTGCCAGCGTTCCACATACTCAATTCTTGGCAAAGGTTTTGTGTTCCTTTCATCTGTCTGGACAGCTATGCTAATTTCATTATCTCAATTTTATTTTGTTCTGGCATTATTTCTTTTTTGAATGTACAGAATAGTATGTGCACTTTACAAAAAATTGAAATTCACCTGAAATATAAAAAGTGAAAAATGACCATAATCTGCTTCCCCCGCCCCTCCCCCATGTATTCATTCAGTAAAGAGGTATCGAGAGCTTTGTAAGTGCCAGGAAGTGTTCTAGGGGCTGCGGGTACAGTGTTGAGCAAGGCAGACAAGATTCCTGCCCACGGGGAGCTTCTATTCAGGGAAGTGACGGCATCAGATAATACGTAGGCAAACAAATAATGTAGCTCAAATGCTAAGTGTTACATGGGAATTAGTAGGGGTGGGGTAGTTCCCATCTGGTGGTCCAGAAATGCCTCTCTAAAGGTGACATTTTGCCAGTAAATGTCAGGGATCAAACGCAAAGGTCCTTGCTGTGTTAGAGGAAGAGACAGAAGGCCAAGGTGGCTGGCACCCAGAGAGTCAGGGAAGAGAATGGAGATAAATTAGAGAGGAGCCAGACTGGGTAGGGACTTGTAGGTGTGGGTACAAAAAAAAAAAAAGTAAAGATTTTATTTCTCTTACAGAAGAAGCTACTGCCGAGTGTTAAGCAGGAGACTAACATGAGCTGGGTTTTGTTTTTAAAAGGTCACATAGGCTCCTGGATGGAGAATGAGACTTCAGTGGGCAAGTGACGATCAATATAATTAACCTTTGCCGTGGGCCTGTTCTTTCTGAATCAATCCCACTGATAAGTGTTAGGAATTTCTGTGAGTGTGAAACGTGTGACAAGGGGCAGGGGCAGCTTGGGCTGTCTTGTGGGAGAGCAAGGTCCGGGTTCAGCTTGCGGAAACGTGACCGTCTCTGCTCTATGCTGGATGGAGAGCGGATTGTGTAACTTACGTAGGAACTATTACAGCAGGAACGCAAAGATTATGCACATGACTGTATCTCGTATGCACTTAGTACAAACCCAATTATTTATGTTTCTCTGTGTTCATACTGTTGTTTCCTTGTTTTAAATTTATTTGAGAGAGAGAGAGCACAAGCACGGGGGAGGCACAGCAGGGAGCCCCATGATCCCAGCCTGAGCCGAAGGCAGATGCTCAACTGACTGAGCCACCCAGGTGCCCCTGTTGTTCCATTTTTGCAAGCATTTCCTTCTTATGTGTTAATTGAAGGAAAAAACTATTTGTGCCTCTTCTTGCTCTCTGATTAGTTATTAAAGACTTATTAATAATAATAGTAGTTAATGAGTTCTAGCTGTGAATTTGAGCTTATTAAATTCTCATAACAACCCTATTAAGTCAACTGAATTCTCACTCCCTTTTTACGGAGCGGGACATCGGGGCTTTGGGAGGTTGAGAAACTTCCTGAAGGTCCCGAAGCTGGTATGTGGCAGAGCCAGAGAGCCTGGATTCTGGCCCTCTGTGACCGTAAATGTTCCTCGCCCATGTCTGTTATGCCTAGCATAAATGCTGCAGAGAATAGAGATGAGATATGACACAGCCTCTACCCTTAAGAAGCTTCCAGATTTGGGGAGCGTGGAGACACAGAAGTAAAGAACGTTATCGTAATGTGTAATACCAGTTAACAAGAAACAAACGTGAAATGAAGGGACCCAGGGGAAATGAGAGAAAGGAGAGCTCTGTTCTTCATGGGGGACCCCGATGTGACAGCAAAGAGGAGTGTTTGCACTGGGCCTGAAGGCTAAGCAGGGTTTCCATAGGTTGCTAGTGGAGAGAAGTACATTTCGGTGAGCTGCCCAGCCCCATGCAGGGAGGTGGGGATCCCTAAGGCCAGGGTCCATGCACTAGGTGTTTTTTTTTTTTTTTTAAAGATTTTATTTATTTATTTGACAGAGATAGAGACAGCCAGCGAGAGAGGAAACACAAGCAGGGGGAGTTGGAGAGGAAGAAGCAGGCTCATAGCAGAGGAGCCTGATGTGGGGCTCGATCCCAGAACGCCGGGATCACGCCCTGAGCCGAAGGCAGACGCTTAACCGCTGTGCCACCCAGGCACCCCTGCACTAGGTTTTTGGTTTTTTTTTTTTTTTTTTTCCTGTCTCTTTCCCGTTGGCTTTCGGGTCCTGGGACTCAGGGTCTGTCTGGCTCATGGGTGTGAATCATCCGTTATGTGGATGAGCCTGTGGGTTGGAGACCGGCACAGGCAGACGCTAATAGCATAGCTGCTCAGACCAGCACTCACAAAGCTCCCCCAAGGATGCTGCCCGTGCTTCAGAGGCACAGAGAGGAAAAGTCCTCTCTAAGGGCCCTTCTAGCTTCCAGAATTACTGAGGCGTTTATAATGGAGACAGAACGTATTAATGAAATGAGTCTCTG
Source organism: Ursus americanus (assembly GCF_024610735.1). Lineage (NCBI taxonomy): Eukaryota > Metazoa > Chordata > Mammalia > Carnivora > Ursidae > Ursus > Ursus americanus. The sequence continues at coordinate 54,342,971 of NC_142147.1, read as the reverse complement.
AAAAGCATGAATCATTGTCCAAGTGTAATAAGCCTCAGGGTACTCAGTTTCCAGAGAACTAGTGTATCATAGTAACTTAGTAATGTGTGGGGGAATGTCTTCGATGCAAGCTAGAGTCTTAGCGTACACACTGTCATGGTATCCTCACTGGGGAGAAGACGTCTAAATGCAGTAACCCTGGCAAACATCTGGACTCGTCTTCACAACTCGGTCAACAGCAGAGATTTCATATTGGAAAGAAATCTTACAATGTAAACAATGTAGCAAAGCCTTTGATTATCACTCAAAACTTATCAACATAAGGTAGTACATAGTGGTGAGAAGGCTGAGGAATGTAAAAACAGAAAAAAATGCGGCAAAGCCTTTAGCAGAACTAGACCGTTCTAAACATGACAGAGAGTGCAGCATGACAGAAACCCCACAAGTGTCGAAAATGTGGCAAAGCCATTATTTCATACTCAGAACTCTTCAACATGAGATAATACTCCTGTGGAGATGCTGTACACATGGCAAGAAGGTTGGCCATGTCTTCCCATGAACACATTCTTCCTCAGCTTCAGTGAAAGCCTACTGGATAGAAATGCCTGAAATGTGATGATTGATGACAATCCTATATTTTTAACATATACTTCAAAAAAATGTCTTCGTGAACGATAAAAATATTAAAGATATGAGCAGTTGCAAACTGTGTAATGGAATGCAAGTTCTATAATATCAGCCATTCACAGCAGGAAGCAGTAAGCCCATCTCATTTTGCAGACATGATCTCAATTAGGGTATTTATTACGGAGAAAAATCCAAGGTTCAAACACTTAAATCAGTTACATTTTAGCTTTGGACGATGCAGACGTTAGGAGTGTCAACTCTTCCACAATTGACAATCTGGTTTTCACTTTTGGGTCCCTAAAAGTAAAACCATACCTACTTTCCATGGAAGTAGCCTGTTGTTGAGAGGAAGCCTTACCTAAAACATAAACAGTTAATATCCCACTCTTAGTATGTTGTCTGTGTTTGTATAAGTGTTGTTATAGTGATGTAAACTTCAGAAGAGTCAGTATTAAGGAAATCATAGTGAACAGAAAATATTTTTACAGTCCTGCATAGTATGTATCCACAAAAAAAAAAAAAAAAAAAAAAAAAAAGTATGTATAAGTGGACCCAGGCCATTCAACCCCATGTTCTTCATTTGTCAGCTGCATTTGTTAATATGCCTAAAGGATCGAGGGAGGATGGATGTCTGGGAAGGGATAATAGTGTCTCTCTTTTTCTTTTGACCCTATTTGAGAAATTTTACTCTTAGGGAAGATACTATTCGACTCTTAAATGATGTCATGCTGTGCCTTTATTACTTGAATGCCTGCAAAGTGATGTGATTCTTCCTGGCTCAGAGACACGAGGGGCTCTTGTATGCTGGGGAATTCATTCCTGCCAGTTCGCGTAGAAGATGAAGGAGGCAGTGGTGTAGGGTGTGTGAGGAAAGTCCACGTGGAGATGCCGTTTGTGGTCGTCCTATAAGAGTGATAGAAATCAGGGTGGAGTAAGTCTTCAGGGAATGATTATTTACATTAAAGTAAGATACAGAGCTGTGCCTGGTGGCTTAGTCAGTGAAGCATCCATGTCTTCATTTCCACTCAGGCACGATCTCAGGGTCTTGGGATGGAGACCCACATTGGCCTTGGGCTCGGTGGACTTTTGCTGGGGCTTCTCTGTCTCCGTCTCCATCTGGCCCTCCATTGCTATGCTCTCACACGCTCTTTCTCTAAATAAATTGTTAACATTCTTTTGTTTAAGATTTTATTTATTTATTTGACAGAAGGAAAGAGAGTGAGAAAGAGGATAATCCGTGGGAACAGTAGGCAGAGGGAGAAGCAGGCTCAGTGCGGAGCAAGGATCCCCATTCGGGTCTCGATCTCGCCCCTTAGGATCATGACCTGAACTGAACTTAGATACTTCACCGACTGAGCCACCCAGACATCCCATGGTTCGTGGTTTGTACCATTTTTAGAAATAGTCTTTTATACCAAGACCACAGAAATACACTCCTTTCTGTTTTTCTAATAACACCCTTAATCCTCTCACACTTCTGCTGAGAAATGTATTAAAGAATGTCTTCTGTGGTTTTGTGTAGTGACTGAGGTTTTTCTCTTGTTTAAGATTTTGTTTTTAAGTAATCTCTGTAATTAACAGGGGGATTAACCTTAAAAGTAAACCTCAGGTGTCACACAGAGTACCGACTAGCCATCCAGCTGCTCTGTGAATGATGATTCCCTTATTCCCACAGCGGAATGCTTTCTCAGGGCTTGGCAGTAGCGATAATGTAATTGTCATAGAGTGTAGCTGGAATCTTGGCAAACTGATGGCTGTCTTTACCATGATCTCTCTCCCTTTACTTCCCTGGGCTTAGGTTACGTTCTATAGATTTTACTGCCAAGCATGAGTTATGGTCAACACATTCGTCATGGTCACCTAAGGAGTCCCACCAAGAGTGACGACTTTTGGGTGACGAGATTTCTGTCATGATTTTGGGTGTCGACTTCCTTGGTATCTTTACAGAGTGGCCAGGGGTGTGTCCATTGTAGTGCAGTGGGGGTCTTGGGTGTCTTCTAGACCATTAAGATTAGCCCTATGTACGCTGCTTGGAAGGAGGTCAAGTCAAAGCTTCCAAGTCCACGAGTTTCTCATTTTCTTCTGTATGTCAGTGCCAAATGAGCAACAGACCATCCTGAAGGAAAACCTATTATGGATACTGCTGTGAATGTCAGAAGAAAATTATACATTTGGTGTATCGAGCATTGTTGTTATTCCTTGAAATCACGTTGTGAGCTCCTGAGCTACACCCGCGGTTCCTTGATCTCCATCTAGTAGGTCAGGTGTATTCACGAGACAACATTTCCTCTCGATCTTCAGTTCAGAGCCACCCAAAGTACTTTTGTCAGTGTGACACTTCGGTTTCATTTGACTCAACCTCCTGCCTCCTTTATGTTGACGTGGCTGTAGTTTATATTCCCTCTTGACGGTTCCTGAACACCTCTGCCCTACTTCCTATGTGTTTCCCAATCCTCAGCCCTTTTACTGTAATGTGCCATGATTCCCCTACATCCGCGGTTTACTCTTCCTGGGAAGAAATGTAAAATCCTCTCATCGTTTCGGATGCATGTAAGCTGTATGCTTTTGCTCAGTTGTTTCTTCACCCCTCTCCCTTCGAAAGCTCACAACAGAAATTGAAGGAAGATTCTCATTGGTATTGGGACTTTTTTTACCTGTTCAAATGCAAGAGGTGTGGGGACCTTCACAAGTGACTGTTACAGCTCACGGGATTCTTGTCTGTTGCATCCTGCGGATCATAGTCTTTAACAGTGTTTCATGATGTAAAGTGAATAGATTTTCTCTGACATCTTGGGTCAGGTGAAGGAGTATTTGACAAGGTGTTTTACACGTGGGAAAATGAGGCAGGAACCAACCAGCGTCAATCTGAGTGATGAATATTGTTGGGAGATGATTTTCTATGGGCTTATTTTTCTCCTTGTTTTATGGATGGAGGCGTTGAGCGTTTTTCTTCTTGTCTTTCCATTGAAGTTTGTGTATAAGAACGCTTTGGAATATAGTGATAGTGCACATGGATACAGCACAGATTGTTTTATCATATAGGGAAGTAGAGATCTCTCCTTCCGTGGCAAAGTTCAGGTAGATAAGCTAGACGATCCTTTAAGACACTGGGTTTCGTACGCACAGGGTCGCAAAGCTGTGATACAAACTGACCACATGTGCGTCATACGTGTAGGATTTGGGCTGCGCAGCGGGCACGGGACGTCAGTGTGACGAAGAAGCTCGTGGTGTTTGTTGTGTCATGAGCCATGAGGTCCTGCGGACTGTGACCGGGGAGTCCTCTGTCTCCAAGCAGCATTGCAAGTTGTTACAGGCCGACTCGTTACTTTATAGAATATGTGGAATCGAGGGATTCTTGGCCTTTTTGAGACTATCCATGGGCCTTAGTCAAAACAAAATAGGTGTTTATGGGTCATTTTGTGCTTTTGTTTGTTCATTTGTTTTGTTTTTTAGATTGTACTTTAAAGTGACATCATATGGTATGTCTTTCTCTGTCCAACTTGTCTCACCTAGCACAATACCTTTTCTAGGTCTCTTCCCATTGTCTCAAATGGCAGGGAACAACAACCAAAAAGCAAAAATAGACCCATAAAGACTGTTTTCCCGCTGCTGTTTTCCAGAGTGGAATGGGATGGAGGATGGGAAGATGGGTAAAGGGGAATGGGAAGTACAGCCTTCCAGTTAGGGAATTAATTCATCATGGGGATAATGGGTACAGCATAGCAAAGATGGTCGGTGGAGTTGTGATCGTGTCCTAGGGTGACGGCTGCTAGCTACAGTTGGGGTGAGCATAGGAGAACCTAGAGAGTAGTCCAATGACTGTGTGGTACACCTGAACGAATGTAACATTAAATGTCAGGTGTAGTTTAATAGAAACGAATGGAAACTAGATACAGATATGCCTAAACGTGTATCACTTCAACTACTTTTTAAGAAGTTGCATGTAAACGAAAGCCAACCAACTCTACACATCAAGGGAATCCTATGTGTTCATGGTAGGATATAAACTTAGGAAAGTGAAGTTTTCTGTAACCCAATACTAGAGAAAGGCGAGGACATGGGAGAGAGGTGAGAGTTCCCAGGAGGAACCCAGCATTCAGAAGTGAATGCTGGAGTTGTCACAGGCTGAGCCCCCAGAAAACACATGAAGAAGAGTCATTTCTTTGAGAGCTTCTTAAGATGTTTCCCCTGCAGAGGGCTCTCTCTCCTGTCTCACCGTTAAAGTGTATGTGATAATGGCCACGTGCTCATTACGTCTTCTCTCTGTAAGGGGTTTCTTTGGGGAATACTGGTAAGTACAATGGATTTTTATGTCCATGATCCTATTAGGCAAAGTCAGATTTTAGGAGGCAGCCTGAGTTAAACACAGAAGAGCGCCTGTACCATGAAACAGTGGGAACAAGTAAGGTAGAGGGAACACTTGATATTTTTGAAGGCTGTGCATTGACTGGAGTCCAAGGTAAGAAATCTAGCCTTGCAGCCACAAGCAGATTGTCCCTGCACTCCTTGTCACATAGGGAGCTGTTTCCAAGAATATGTTAGACATGGCAGGAGGACGAAGGAAAAGAAAAAGTTGCCGCAGAAGAGTGGCTGGTGAAATTCACCGTGGAGGGGTGGAATTAACCTGACCAATGAACCAAACATTCAAGAAATAGTAAAGCAGAATCTTGAGTGCAGGTGAGACAGCAAAAGTGATACGGACAAGAAAGCATCAGAGAAAGTCTCCAGAAACAGTGACAAAACAAGACCTAGAATGGCAGTAAACACGTATCTCTGAATAATTACCTGGAGTGTATAGTACATTTTCATTCAATCAAGTCATATAAGGTGTCTGAGTGTGCTAAGAAAACAAAACCAGAGCCATCTATATGCTGCAAACAAAAGCCACATTTTTATTTTATTTTTTATTTTAGTTGTTTGAGAGTGAGAGACAGAGCATACGCAATGAAGGTCTGAGGGGGAGGGACAACCAGACTCCGTGAGAGGTGGGGAGCCTGATTCAGGGCTCAGTCCCAGGATCCCAAGACCGTGACCTGAGCCAACGTTAAATGCTGAATTGACTGAGATTCGCAGATCACAAAAGTCTAATTTTAAACCTAAAGACACTTTCAGATTAAAAAAGAGGAGATTAAAATGGGTGTCCAGAGAAAGCCAGAGTAACAATACTTTTATCAGACAAAGTAGACGTTTTTGTTGTACTATCGTCTTTATCCTGGTACCAACGCTGGCGTCATAGAATGATTATGGTGTGTTCCTTCTATTCCTCTATTTCTGACGTCTGTTTCCCTTTTTAAGTATCTGTTCAAACGGAGCAATGAACGCGCGTAGTCTTGGCCTTTTCTATACTAGGGGGACATTTATTCCAAATTCAAGTTTTATTTTTGTAATTGGTCTAAGAAGACTTGCTATTTAATAGTACGAGGTTCGTATCTCAGACTTGGTAACTTCTGTTTTTTAGGAATTATCTTTCTTTCCCAATTTATCTAAATTATTGTATATAACTGTTTATAGTAATCTGTTATCATAGTATACATTTCTGTGGTTACGTGTTGTCTCATTTTTTTTCCCCATTTCTCATTTTGGATTTTGAGTCTTCTTTTCTTCTTAGTAATGTCGTTAAAGCCTTGCCAGTTTTGTTTGTTATTTTGTAAAAGTTGGCATTGCCTTCAATATGACTGTTTATTTTGGTGTCTGTTTATTTCTGATTTCGGTTTGAAATTTCCTCCTAGTGATTTTCGGCTAGGTTTCTTCTTTTTCTATTTCCCTGTGGTGTCATATTCAGAAAAAGACAGTGGAGGGGCATCTGGGCAGCTCAGTCAGTGAAGTATCTGCCTTTGGCTCAGGTCATGATCCCGAAGGCTGTCGCTTCACTGACTGAGCCACCCAAGCGCCTCAATCGTGCTATTTTTAAAAATGTGTCTTTATTTCCTTTAGAGAATGAAAGAGAGAGAGCTCCCAAAGACGGGGAGGGACAGTGGGAGAGAGAATTTCAGATTCCCCACTGAGCATGGAGCCCAACGCGGGCTCCATCCCTCGACCTCGAGATCATGACCTGAGCTGAAATCGAGAGTCAGACCCTTAAGCAACCGAGCCACCCAGCTGCTCCCGATGGTGTCATTTTTGACACTCATTCTGTTAACATGCAGGCTCAAATTGATAGTATTCCCTATGTTCAAATACCCTTGAATTCCCGGAAGAATCCTCACTTGTTTATGTTGCAAAATGCTGGAGTGTGCTTTTGATTCAGTTGGCTGTACTTTATTGTCGACTTTGCTGGAATCTTCCTCGCAGTTGGTAGCTTGCAGCCTTTCCTTGTAGCAGCTCTGCTTTGGCTTCCATAACCTGGTAGTGCTGGTGTCACAGAGAATGTTCTCAGCAGCTCCCTTCTCTTTGCTGCTCAGAAATGTTTGCGAAGATTTGAAGTAGTTTCTCATTATATATTTGTATGAATTATCCAGTGAAGTCTTCTGGCCCGCGAGTTTTCTTTGTTGGGCCTTTTTAAAAATTACTTTTCCATCTCCTGAGTAGTTGTTGATCAGTGGAGGTTTTTAAAAATATTTCTTCAGGATAGAGTCCTGGTTTGTTATATGTTTTTGGTAGTTTTTGGTATCTGTTTCTTGGCATACAATTTTGTAATGTTGCCTCATATTTATTTTTATTTCTATGGTATCAGTGATACTGTATCTGCTTTCAAGGCTTCCAATTTTAGTCGTTCTTCCTTTTTATTCTTACTTGATTTCCTTATAGGTCTTTCAATTTTGATTTTTGTTTTTTTCTGAAAACCAAATCTGCCTATTGTTGATATTTCCCTATTTTTGCTAAATTCTATTTTGTTCATTTCTGTTTTATCTTTAAATTTCCTTTCTTCCCCTGGCCCGGATGGCTCGGTCAGTTAAGTCTTTGACTTCTGCTCAGGTCATGATCTCAGGGTCGTGGGATTGAATTCCGTATTGACTCCCTGCTCTGATGAGAATGTCCTTGCCCTCTCCTTTGGGCATCCTCTCTCTCATGCTCTCCCTCTGTCTGTCTCTCTCTCTCTCTCAAATAAGTCTTTACACAAATTCCTTCCTTCTTCTGCTTGTGGGCTCATAATGGTTTTTCCTGATTCTTTGAGGGAGAGGAGAGGATTTGTGTTATATCATGACAGTACTACAGAATCATCTGTTTAGCAATGTGGTCAGTATGTTGTGTGCAAGTTTATGTGTCCATGGAGAAATAAAGTCCTGATGATTCCTTGTCAGCTGTCTTGCTGACGCTCTCTGATTGATTTTATGGTTGTATATTAGATGGCATCAGTGTATTCGTCTGAAGGTAGCAGCATGGAATGACTTGACTTTTCTGTTATTCAATCTTTCAGCGGTATCTTCACATGGCAGCCTGAGCTTCCAGCCAGAGCCGTGCAAAGAAGCTTCATTTCAAAATGTGTCAGTGGGTCGTTATCAACATAGCATCCTTGAGAAGTTACACTTAACAATAGACCGGGATCGTGATTGTAACGGATATGTCCAAATTGAGAGTACTGCCCGTAACAAGACTCTTACTGTCCAAGCTGGTGAGGGATATGAAACATTTTGTAAACCCTTCCTTTTGAAGTCCACTCTTTCTGCAATGGAGGGTGTGTGTGTAAGCAAAAGCTCCAGTCAACTCTTCAAATGTACATATGCATGGAAAGAGAATGTGGAAAATCTGGAAAGTTACCTAGTCCATGCTGAAAATAATGATTTGAACAGTGTTGAAGAGAGGACTGGATTGGCCTTTCAGTCAAATATTTCTAAGCTTCAGAGATTTCAAAATGAAGAAACAACTGCTAGGTGGGGTCCACTCGAGAAGTCCTTCACCGAGGACAAAACCCTACAAAATTATCGAAGCATTTTTAATGGAGACAGAGTTGCTCAAGGCAGTGAGTGTGAGAAAACGTTTGATCAAGGCTCAAATGTTAATAACGATCTGAGGACTCATTTTCAAGAGAACCATTTTGAATGTATTAACTGTGAGGAATTCATTGATAGAAGATCCAATGTTATACATCACACTATGCATATAAGGGAGAATCCTTATCAAGGTAACGAATGTGAAAGAGATTTTAACCAGTCCTCCAGCGTGAGCGATTATCAGAGAATTCATGTGGGAAAGAAACCATACGGATATGATAAGCCTGGGAACGTGTCTAGTGAGTCATCGAGAATACGTATACATAAGACAATCTGTAGTGGAGAGAAACCTTACAAATGTAAAGAATGTGGTAAGGACTTTAAAAATAAAGTAAACCTTAAAAGCCATGAGAGAATTCATACTGGAGAGAAACCTTACAAGTGTAAAGAATGTGGCAAAGCCTTTCGTCGCAAATCATGTGTTAACGTCCATGAGAGGATTCATACTGGAGAGACACCTTACAAATGTACAGAATGTGGCAAAACCTTTAAACAGCTCTCACACCTTACTCAGCATATAAATACTCATTCTCGAGAGAAAATGTATAAATGTAAAGAATGTGGAAAGGCTTTTTCCCACAAAACAAACCTCAGTACACATCACAGAATTCATACAGGAGAGAAACCTTACAAATGTAAAGAATGTGGGAAGGCCTTTTCCCACAAAACAGACCTCAGTACACATCACAGAATTCATACAGGAGAGAAACCTTACAAATGTAAAGAATGTGGCAAGGCCTTTGTCCAGCAATCAAGTTTTACTCAACATAATAGAATTCATACTGGAGAGGCACCTTACAAATGTAAAATATGTGGCAAACCCTTTAAACAGCTCTCAAACCTTAGTCAGCATATAAATAGTCATACTAGAGAGAAAATGTATGAATGTGAGGTATGTGGCAAGGCCTTTTCCTACAAATATAGCCTCACTACACATCACAGAATTCATACTGGAGAGAAACCTTACAAATGTAAAGAATGTGGCAAGTCCTTTAACAGGTGCTCACACCTTACTCAGCATATAAATACTCATACTCGAGAGAAAATGTATAAATGTAAGGAATGTGGCAAGGCCTTTTTACAAAAAACAAATCTCACTAGACATCACAGAATTCATACTGGAGAGAAAACTTACAAATGTAAAGAATGTGGCAAAGCCTTTAAGCACAAATCACACGTTATCATCCATGAGAGAATTCATACTGGAGAGACACCTTACAAATGTAAGGAATGTGGCAAAACCTTTAAACAGCTCCCAAACCTTACTCAGCATATAAATACTCATACTCGAGAGAAAATGTATAAATGTAAGGAATGTGGCAAGTCCTTTTCCTACAGATCAAGCCTCAGGATACATCACAGAACTCATACTCCAGAGAAACCTTAGAAATGTAAAGAATGTGGCAAAGCCTTTCGGGACAAATCATAGTTTAAGAGCCATGAGAGAATTCACACTGGACAGACACCTTACAAAGAAAAGAATGTGTCAAAATCTTTAACCACTTCCCAAACCTTACTCAGCATATAAATACTCATAGTCGAGAGAAAATGTATAAATATAAAGAATGCAGCAAGGCCTTTTTCCACAAAACCAACCTCACTAGACATCACAGAATTCATTCTGTTGAGAAACCTTAAAAATGTAATGAATGCGAGAAGGCCTTTTTCGAGAGATTAAATGTTATTAACCATCACAGAATTCATAGTGGATAGAAACCTTACAAATGTAAAGAATGTGGCAAGTCCTTTAACCAGCGCTCACACCTTACTCAACATCACAGAATCCATACTGGAGAGAAACCTTACAAATGTAAAGAATGTGGCAAGGCCTTTAACGAGCTCCCATACCTTCCTCAGCATATAAATACTCATACTCGAGAGAAAATGTATAAGTGTAAAGAATATGGCAAGGCCTTTTTCCACAAAACAAACCTTACTACACATCACAGAATTCATACTGGAGTGAAATCTTACCAATGTAAGGAATGCGGCAAAACCTTTCAGTACAAATCATCCATTAACATCCATGAGAGAATTCATACTGGAAAGACACCTTACAAATGTAAAGAATGAGGCAAAACCTTTAAACAGCTCCCAAACCTTACTGAGCATATAAATAGGCATAGTCCAGAGAAAATATATAAATGTAAAGAAAGTGGCAAAGCCTTTTCCCACAAAACAAACCTCACTACACATCACAGAATTAATACTGGAGAGAAATCTCTCCAATGTAAAGAATGTGGCAAAGCCTTTCAGCACAAATCACTCGTTATCATCCGTGAGACAATTCATACTCTAGAGACACCTTGCAAATGTAACGAATGTAGCAAAACCTTTAACCAGCTCCCAAAACTTACTCAGCGTATAAATGCTCATACTCGAGAGAAAATGTATAAATGTAAAGAATGTGGCAAGTCCTTTAACTAGCGCTCATACCTTACTCAACATCACAGAATTCATACTGGAGAGAAAACTTACAAATGTGTAGAATGTGGCAAGGCCTTTAAGCAGAAATCGTGCCTTACCGTACATTACAGAATTCATAGTTTGGCTCTTATTACAAATTTGAAGACGGTGAGAGAATTTGGAAGGACTGTTGAGCCCTAACTCCACATCAACATCATAGAGTTCATACTGAGGGAAAATACTACAAATGAAAGAATGTGACAGACCTCTAGCTGGAAGTCATAACTTGCTGAATCTCATCGTTAATCATACAGGAGCTAAACTGTAACACGTCAAGAAAGCGTAAATCTTTTAAGTGGAATTCAATCCTTATTTGGTGTCAAAAATGCACTGTTGGTTCAAGATGTACAACGATAATGAATGAGGAAAGACGTTGTCTTATTTTAGAAATCATCATCAGAGTTCAGAGAAGAAAAGTGACTTGAAGGATAGACTATGTAGAAATATAGAAATGTATTTAATTGAACATCAAATGTCAAATATATGTCACAGAATTCACAGTAGAAAGCAGTACGTGAGTTACTCACTTCAGATATGACCTCAGAAGGAATAATACAAGGTTAGTCAGTTAGATAATGTGTATACTATTCTGCTTCAAAAGATGGAAGGAGGGGTATTTGTATGGGTGTAATTTCAGTGTGCATTGTTTCCATTGACTGTATATGAGATTTGTGACTTTCAATATCACTGTGTTTCTACTCTCTCAACTCTTCAGAAAATTCAGTTTTTCCTGGTGGATGTGTGAAAGTAGGTAGGTGATTGTTGCGTCAAGGATAAGAGACGCCCTTCTTGCTTAGGTGGGATCCATGCACATCTCTCTTGCATGGAAGAAGAAGGACAATAGAACATACAGTATATGAAAGAAATCTAAATGGATATTCTATTTGTGCTTCTGACATTGAATAGGTCATCATGAAGTGGGTGTTCACAACGTCATTCTCCGTTTATTAGAACTAAAACAGTTTGTGACTATTACAAATTAAATGTGTTACTAATTGGTCTTTAGGGAAAAGAGATGGCAGTCCAGTCAACTGTGATTCATGTTCATAATAGTAATCGTGGGAAAGTATGAATTGATGTCGTAGAAATGAAGAAATCATCACACATATCAGAGAAGTGCTATCTCTTCCGGAAAATGAGATATGGTTGTACAGCCACTTTTTAAAGAGTTGCCGGAGTTGTGAAAATATTTTAGTATGCAAAATGAAGCTGGTAAGAAGTTAAAATAGACTCCTAGATGATGTCTTCTTTAAGCCTCATCGTACTCAGAAAATGAAAAATGTAGTAGTAGATACAGAATGTTTAGGGAGAGAATAATCTAAGTATACCCTTTCAGAAAATCACCAAATCACAAAGATAGCCAATGAATAAGAAAGAGTCAAGTAATTCTGAACAGCCAGAAAACAAAAGAATGACAGCAGTAACTTCATACTTGTGTTGTTCCTTGCTTTACCTATAAAGGGACTAAGTTCTCTAAGCCAAAGATACAGATTGCCTGAATGGAAAGAATTACAAGACCCAACGGTATACAGTCATCAAGAGCCTCACGTCATTTTTTTAAAACTATTTTTTTTTCCATTGAGAAAGAGAACAGAGAACATGCTAGAGCCTGAGAGGGGCCAGGGTCAGAGGGAGAAGCAGACTCCCTGATGAGCTTGGAGCCCGATATGGGACTCAATCTGGGGACTCCTGGATCATGACCTTATCCGAAGGCAGACACTTAATCGACTGAGGCACCCAGGCCCCCTCACTTCAGCTGTAAGAACACAGTCAGACTGAAAGTGCAGGTGTGGAGAAAGATATCCTATGCAAAGAGAATCCAAAAGAAAGCAGGATAGCCACGCTTCCATCAGTCAACGTAAACTTTAACCAGAGAGAGTAGTAGAACATGGTAAAGTTCATAGTAAAATAAGGGCTAACTTTGTACTGTGTGTTTTTAATTATATGGTGTTTGGCAGAATGTCAAAAAGGATTTTCGCCCATTTTGGTTTTGGAAGTACAGGATGAGTAGGATGATGTCTCCCGGTGGTACTTAACCACGTTCAAAAGCAACACCTATTTCATAAATCTTGGTGGTGACAGTCCACTTACCTCAAAACAACTAGATACTTTCAGAACCACTTCTCTGTCTAGAATTTCTAGAGTTGGGAAAAAACAGCAGTGGACAACAACTAGAGAGAGACCTATTGCTTTCAGATTCTGACGTGTGTGAAAAAACAGGTGCAGTGAAAATCTTGGCAATTGACTGTACCAAGTAGCCAGTAGTTTCTCAGGCATAACTCGTTCAGGCTCATAAATGTCCCCACAGTATTCGATTGTCTACCGTCTTGCTATGAAACATTGCATAGTGATGCAGTGGGGGAAGGTGAAGCCACAGGGATTAACAGAGTGCACAGAGAGTGGGGTTTGGGGGAACAGCCACAGGGGAAGAGGACAGAACTTGTGTTAGTTTTCTAGGGCTGCTGGAACAAATTAGCACAATGCGGGGGCTAAACAAGCCCCCAAATTCTGGTTCTCACTTCTGGAAGTTCTTAGGTGGCTGAAGTCACGCTGTTGGCTGTGTCACACTTTATCGGTGCAATGGAGTCTTTCCTCTTTCTGACATCTGGGCACTGTCAGCTCTCCTTGATCTTCCTCGGCTGGATCTCTATCTCTGGCTTCATCAGCACACAGTGTTGTGTGTGTGTCTAAATTCCCTTGTCTCAGTAGGACTGCAGTCATTGAATTCGGGTTTACCTGAATCCAGTATGACCTCATTTTAGCTTGACTACATCTGCAAAGATCCTGTTGCCCCAGGAGGTTACAGTTACGGGTACTGAGGATGAAGAGGTGAGCATGTTTATCTGAGGCTTTCTGTGTAACCCACAACAGGGCTGGAAGGCAGTAGGGAGTTAACTGTCACTGAGGGATTAAAGAGCACTACAGCTTTGAAGGTTGGGGGTGGGTGTATGCAGGGATATTAAGGCGATGAGGCATATGTGTGTTGAGAGAATGAAAGGGTGGAGGAAAAATGGAGATGAAGGCGATAATGGGTGATGAATTACTTGGCAAAAGGGAGATCAAAGGCACTGGTGGGTAAAAGGGAGACAAAGCTTATTGCCTAGGAATGGTGAAAGAACATAGGGGTGGGGGGCCCTTGGGTGTCTCAGTCACGAAGCATTTGCCTTCGGCTCATGGTGTGATCCCGGCATCTGGGATCGACCCCCCACATCAGGCTCCTCGCTTCTTCCTCTCCCATTCCCCTGCTTGTGTTCCCTCTCTCACTGGCTGTCTCTATCTCCGTCTAATAAATAAATAAAATCTTAAAAAAAAAAAAAAAAGAACATCGGGGTGTAAGGGGGATAGTTGCTTGTGAATGGAGGCCTGGGGGTGCCCAGTGCTCTGAGCAGAGATGAATGGTGGGGGAAAAAGTTGATGCCTGGGGAACATAATGGACACAGGGTTTAATGTGGGTGGAGGGGATGTTCACAGCTGGGAGACGGGTGGGCATCAATAGGCTTAAGGGCCCATGGGAAAAAGGGAGCATAGGGTTGAGCATAATGGGTGTGGGGCCATGAGGAAACTAAGGTGTCCTGGTAAATGATGGCTGAGATACTGAGGTCAGTGGATATAAAAGAGACAATAAATGGGGAGAAGTTATTAGAATGATGGGGTGGAGGGGAGATAAATGACCACGGATGAGGACGAAAGAATGGAAGATTCCAGGATAATGGATTTTGGACTAAGGGCTCTAGAATTAGGTGAAGAGGGGTTTACTGGTGTAAAAGTCTAAAATGCACAATATAAATGTGGAAGAGCGTGAGGAAGCCTAGAGGGGTCATTGGAGGCAGAGTGCTAGGGTTCATGGATATCGACAGGTTGTGGAGATTCAGGTCACCATGTGGCGTAGAGGCAGAGGGCGAGGACGGGTAGAGCTCTGGGTGATGGAGTTCCAGGAGGTCACTCATTCATTCATTCTCACTAATTCCCTGATTTGCATTTGATTCACAATTCACTGCTGTTTGTAATTTCAGTTCATGAGGCAAGAACCACATTTACAGAAAATAGTAAGCTTTTCAATGGAATACATGGATAAAAGTGTGAGTCAACAATGAGAGTTGATGTTTTCTCTCTCTGGGGATACTGCGGACAAGATGTGACCATGGAGAGGGCACATATCAACAGGGAGAAGCTGATGGATGCCGTCAACAGTCTCAGGAGTCCTTGAGGTAGATTCCCTGCCAGAGGCTACACAGACGGACCAATCTCTCATGAAACCTTGATTTTGACCTTGTTGGACCCTAAACAAAACTCAGCCAGGCCCACTGCAATTCAGACATATAAAGAATAGAGTGTTCTTTATTAGCTCCTACGTTTGTGAAAATTGGTTACGGTAGAGAGAGAAACCATCTACACATAGGCATAAGTTGAACTGTAAAATAAAAATGACACAATACAAACTTGGAAAATAGTTAAGTAAAATAAAAATTCCCCTTAGTTGTCCCCAGTAGTGATCACTTGATCTTTAGACCTAACAGCTGGTCAGTTTGAGGTGTACCCTCTTCCTCCTGCAGTTTCAGAGTAGATGTGAAATTCCATTTGGAATTGCCTAACACACAGGCACTAAAATACTCTGGTGTTAATTCAGTGTCCATAAATATTGTCACATACTTCATTGAATTGTTTTCCTAAACCAATGCTATATGATGGCAGTGTTTTCCTGTTAGTATAAATGGATTTACTGCATTCCCATAACATCATTTCCCGTGGTAATTGTCAATACGACACCCTTGCAGAATCGCCCCTTGTTTATGCACATACGTAGTTAAATGCATCTGTGTCCGGCTAGGACCCACATCATGAAATGTCGATGTTTGATTTGTACACAGCTGACTTAACTGTGTGGTTCTGGGACATGAGATTGTTGCACCGTCATGGTTTTTTTTTTTTTTTTTTTTAAGAATGTTTATTTGAGAGAGAGCAGCATTAGGTGGGAGGGTCAGAGATGGAGGGGGAAACAGACTAGCTGATGAGCTGGGAGCCAGAAGCGGGTCTCGAATCCAGACCACAGCATTCTGACCTGAGCCCAAGACAGAGGTCTACCAAGTGAGCCACCCCGGCACCCTGTGACTGCGTTCTTACAGTGAGGGGACCATTGTTGACCTAGCCTTGTAAATCAAATACCAAAACAAAACTAAGAAAGGTAGTATCCTACCAACTGTGTTTCCACTGTTAAAGAAATTACAGGGAAGCCATTAGACTCCCGTGACTCCTGTCTCTGTAGCGTCTGCAAGCAGCCCACATGTTCAGTCAATGCACTGGAATGGAGGAAAAGGAACTCAACCAATCTAGTCAACTAGGCCTTCCAGAAAAAGGCAACTGCTTCGGGCGCTGCCCATCAGATACTGGCCTTGCTTTCCTTCCGTAGTGTGTCTGTGAACACCTCACTGCAACCTCCCCCCCGTGGAGCATGCCTAACCATTTGAAGAAACAATTCGCTGGTCAAAGTAAATCTTGAAAATTTCAAGGTACGTCCGTACAACCGTTAACCAGCACACAGGACCACGTTTCATCTTGAGCACTTTCTCCTGTGGCCTAAACATCGAGCCCATGGTGTAAGAGGGTCTAAGACTCAACGTTACCGGTTTCCCTGTCCCGCTCCGCCCACTTTTGCACATGCGCACAGCACTGCGACGCTCGGCCAAGCGACCCCATCCTTCACCCTTGGTGATGAGCGCTCACCGCGCATGGGCCGGAGGTTTACCATCGAGTGCTGCCCATGCGCACGAAGGACTTGTGACACACACAGCCCCTTTCAGGGCCGCAGTCGGCCATCTTGTGCTCCTCCTTTCACCACCTCAGGCGTCCGGACGACCGCCTCCAGTAGCGTCTCAACCAAACCCAGGCATCTGAGTTCCCAGTTTAGACAAGCTGGGGCCAGAGGCTGTGCACAGACTAGTCTTCCCACATTTTTATCACACCCAGAGTTCTGGATGGCCTTTCCGGTTTCTGCCTTTCCTGGTACCCAAAGTTTGCACATGCGCAGGAGGAGAACACAGGTGAGCCAGCCCTTCACGGTCCTGAGTCAGGCACCTGTGTCCATGCAGAGGACCCAGGAGCAGGTGGGGTCAGGGACTGGATGTCCACCATTACGCTGTGGAATATGAATTCATACGGCGCCCATCAGTCCCACCTCTGCAGAGGACCTTCTGAGGTCCCCGGGTTCCTGTTCCAGACTTTGGGCCCTAATATTGTGGGCACAGAGCTCAGCTACTCCAGGATTCCCACTGGGAATAGTCCCTCTGGTAAAGGCGGCTGCCAGAGCCTCAGACAGATTTGTCAGTTCAGATAATGTGGAAAATGACCTCAGACCACAGAATTGCCTTCCACGATCCACTGCCAATCCCTGATCCTCCCTCCGCAGAACAGTCTAGAGAACAGAGTCGTTCTCTGGGTGGCCCGAGTTGGCATTCCCACTATCCTGAGGTTGACACTCAGATCAAGGAGAAGAAAATACTTAGAACTTCATTTTCAGTTTTGCCTTTCTAGTTAAAACAGCGCTTCCAAGAGAACACAGAGCACCCCACCTTCCATTCTTGGGATATCCCCTGATAGTCCACACATGAAAATTCACCAAATACATACATGCAGATGATGGATGCATCAGATTTCCCTCAGAGTCTCTCACCCACTCTTCTCACTCCCAGTCTGCTCTCTCTGTATGAGCCATCACATCCAACATTACTTTCAAGGTGACTGATGATGAAGAAGAAAGAAGGGAATTCTACTCCCACGGTGGCTCGTCCAGCGTTCAAATCCTCCTGGAAAAATATGAACATAAGGTACCCAATTCCAAGGGCTTTCAACAGATTAACTTGCGTCGTGTATGTCAGATTCCCAGCACGGTGTCCTGGGCTCAGGGCCTCCTCCTATACCTGGTGCATGTAGTAGGTGCTCAATAAACAATCGTTGATGCATGAGCACATACCATTTCTCCCAAACAGCCGTGCACAGACACCACTGCCTCATCTAGTCCCTAACTGGCCTTCCAGGATCAGCAGAATGTATCCTTATTGGAACTGTCAGTAGTGTTCACTGTGCATGGTACCATGTGTGGTGACACACGATGGTTTGGTCTGAGGGGCTGGGGTGTGCTCTGCTTTCTCTAGCTCAGTGCTACTGGAAATGCAGTGTATAGACAGAGACCTCGATGGTTCTTAGAAATATAAATTAGGGATGGCTGGGTGGCTCAGTTGCTAAATTGTCTGCCTCTGGCACAGGTCATGATCTCAGGGTCCTGGGATAAGCCCTTACCTTAGTCCATGCTCTGGAGTGTCTGCTTCACCCCTTTCTTCTGCCCCTACCCCGACTCGTGCTCTAGCTCTCTCTCTCAGATAAAATAAATAAGATCTTTTACAAATTAAAACCACAAATTCATGGGTCGCATCCCGACCTAGGTATTCATGATATCTGAGTATAGAGACCCAGAATCTGTTTTTAGTGGAAATCCCAGGTGATTTGTATATACAGGAAATGTTCACAAACACTGTTTAGAAAAGTCACCCTCAGGTAGGGCTTCCCATTGAAATCCCCTGTGTAGATTTTAGATCTACCATCTCCAGGGTCCCATCCCCAAGGATTCTGGCACTTTTAGCATCAGTTAGGTATTGATGAAGGGGCCCAACTTACTCTACCATGAGCCCAGTGCAAACAGTGACACTCCCAGGTACCGTTCTGAGAATGGGTCCGAGAGTGGTCAGTGGGGAAGCCTCGATGGGTAGGGCTGGTCTGCATAAGATTTGATAGGAGAAGGTCAGTCTACCCCACATTCCTGATGTTGTACGAGACTGTTTCTGTCTCCACGAGATAAGTGCACTCAAAAATCAAAAAGGAATAAATCACATGGGGGCTTACACTGAGAAGCTCCTCGTGTGTACAGATTTTCACATGACTCCACTAGCAGTGGAATAGCAATCAGTTCACATAGACCCTCAGTGGCCATGCGGAGGCTTTTGGATTTCACCGTGACTGCCCTGGAAGACACTAGAACAGAAGGTCAGTCCTTGAGGATGTAGGAGCATGTGAAGAATGAGACAGGAGCTGTCCCTCGGTGACCACCAGAGAATTAAAGATGGGCTTTCAGAACCATTCCATTCAAGCAGAGCTTCCCAAACCCCATTTTAAGCTTCAGTTTTGTCCTTTGATCTTCAGCCTCCGTCTGTGTCGTCTGCTTCTGTCATCTGCCCTTACCTGGGTGTGTGGCTACTGTCTCCTTTCTCTTCATGTGCCCAGGGCTCTGTCCTGTTCCGAAAAAGATGATGGGATGCACACTAGAGATGGCAAGATCTGTTGATAAGAAAAGCAACATGACTGTTGCTGGAGATTCTTCTATTTCAAATCCAGTACCATGCTCAGTAGATAGTACAGTACAGAAGTTTATAGAATATTATTTCTCTAGATGCTATTATTCTTTTAAGATTTTATTTATTTTTGTCAGTGATCACAAACGGGGAGCGGCAAAGAAAGCAGGCAGGGGGAGAAGCAGACTCCCTTCTGCGCCAGGAGCCCATCTTGGGTCTCGATCCCAGGACCCTGGGATCATGACCTGAGTCTGAAGGCAGATGCTTAGCAGACTGAACCACGGAGGCATCCGTAGATGCTCTGTCTGGATGGATGCTTTAGAATAGTTATGAAGCTTTTCCAATGTTCAGCTCCCTAACTCTACTTGCCAGTACTAGTGAATCAGAAATTAGGATAAGATATCTGATTTTAAGATGGGAGCAACAATACCTTACCCTGTTCAGTTTCCAGAATTATCACCAAAGGGAAGGTTATAAATACCCTTAGGGAAGGGGAAAGGTAAAGTCAGGATGAAACATGAATACTTCCTTCCTTACTGCAACAAACGCCTGATTATTTCCTTGAAATGATGTCATTTGTCTTTTGTCCTCAGTTACCCTGTAGAATTTTAAGACACTGAACATACAGTCGTTATATGATCCTTGCTTGCTTTTGCTAAAACTTAAAAAGTAATAAAGGAGAGAATATCTGTAACATAGTACAGAACAAAATGGAAACTTCCCAGTCCAGGACTAATTTAGAACCTTTATTTGCAAAGGCCAGGATATCCAGGAAACATTGGTGACAGCCTTTGTTTTCTGGGGGCATCTGGCAGAGAGACCCTGAGCCAAGGGAAGGAAGTTAACATGAGGTGTCATGAGACACATTGATACCAGTGTCCTGAAGCACATGGAAGGACTCATCACTGCTGCCATATTGTTTAGGGGGAAAAAAAGGCAATCCTGGGAAACAGGATTCTGTGTGAAAGGCTCATGAAGCACAGGATTTCATGATAAAAACAGCAATGAAGTCACTAAAATGTATAGTCCTTTACTCCCACGTATGAGATTTTGGATTTTGAACATTGTGACCACCAGCCCTGAAGAGATGAAAGGAAGAGTCAACACAGAATGTGATCGGTCGAATCTGTCCTGGGAAGGAGGAGACCCCAGAGGCAGACCAGACCTGCACACAGCCTCAGAAGGGGTTGGATCTGGTTTGGGCTGGGGGGGAGCTGGTTGTGGGCTCTGATCTCCCTGCCTCTGGGGTACTTTCAGCTCTGTCATTCCCGAGCCCTTCCAAAGAAGATCAACACAGAGTTCACAGTATTTTCATCAATGTAGTTTCTTTCGATTCTATTTCCTAAAGGAAAGAAAAAGCCAACTTCAACATTATTTTCTGGGAGAATTGTATTTAGAAAGCTTTTCTTAAGAAGAATGTGAACTAAATGCTATGACTACTGCTACTAAAAACTCCGGTCCATGGATGACCCATCAGGGGTGACACCAGAGCTCACACCACAACACAGACAGGGAACTGGCCCGACTGATGCAAAGTCCCCCACTACCCCTGTTCTTCCTCACACTGACTCCACAGTCCTGAATTCAACCATGTACCCAGAGGCTCTGACTAAGAATTCCTGGATGATTCGGATCATGACTCTTCATCTGTTTGTCTAATAACCAGTTGCCATGGGAACAAGCAGTGTCTATCTGTTTGCATCTCTAGCCTTGCTCAGTGTTCTTTACACAGTCAGAGAAACCCAGGGGGACTCCCACCTGGCTACCCCGAAGGTGATTGCTTCTACGGAGGGAGGAGAGTGCCCTGGATGACTAATGCCTCTTTCTCTAAGATGGAAGGAGATTCAGATTCTTGTGCTAGTGTAAACCCGGACTACACAGGATAGCGCAAAGGTTAAAGGAGTCCCTGGTCCTGGAGAGTGTGCCCAAGTGAGATTGACCAGATGGCCCCATAGGTATTCAGTTACCAGGAAGGTGAGACTTAGGCTGGGCCATCAGGTAGAGCATGTATGTTTCCTAATGGAGCCTTATCCTCAGATGCAGGATATGTGTGTGCTGTTTCCTGTCCCTGAGCAACGCCCCCTGAAGTAAGATGCCTCTACTCCCGTGAGTACAGGTTACAGCTAGCTGTGCTTGTGGTCATGACTGTAGGTGTTTCAGTGGGTCTTAGCCTTGCACTGTGAATGGTCTTCTTCCCTCCTGAGTTTGCAGTAACACAGGACCTAGTGTGGCAAGTTTAATCACTATTTCTTTTTTTTTTTTTTAATTTATTTGAGAGAGAGAAACAGGCAGCGAGAGAGGGAACACAAGTAGGGGGTGTAGAAGAGGAAGAAGCAGGCTCCCAGCGGAAGAGCCTGACATGGGGCTCCATCCCAGAACTCCGGGATCTCTCCCTGAGCCCAAGGCAGACGCTTAATGACTGAGCCACCCAGGCGCCCGTAATCACTATTTCTGTTGCCACTTAGAGACTCTGCAGTGACTGTGATGGGCACCAGCTTCTTTAAGACCAATAGACTTGTTAACCATGTTTGTGAAGCCGTGTTCACAACCCTCACCTAAGTAAATGTTTGGCCAATGTAATATCTGATACTGAAATACACATTCAAATGTATTTTGAACATCTCTTCATTCCTTCAGGAGACAATCTTACACTGCTGTTAGATTCTGACCTTATCTCCTGGGACTAATTTGCAACAAAATCATATGGATAATCATATAGTATTATAGTAGGATGCATCGTATGTCTATGGTTTATTATTTACTGCTGGCATAGATTCTCTGTCTTACAGTTTTAGCTACAATTGACTGGCTTGTCATTGTACATAACCCTCTGTGAGGCATGAATATGTACATGGTTGACATGCAGAAAAACAGTTCAGTTTTCTCATGAGCTGAGAATAGTTTGGAATTCCTCCAGGATACAGGGAAGAGTCTGAATGCACAGTGATTGTCACTCAAGAGAAAAAAGGGGCTGGCATTTGGGAAGCACGCATGAAGGCCGAGTTGTTCACTTCCCTCACACAGTCTAATGGAAAGAGAACAATCCCAGTGATGGCAGAGAGGGTCTAAAAAGTCCCAAAGGTGCTCCCAAGGAGAAGAGTGCTTGGGGTCATAGCTGTGATCTCAGAGAGGATTTAGGGGAGATTTTGTATCCAGGAGAGGGTTGGCCCTTCAGCCTTCGCACCCACAGAGTAACAATCATAATGAGCCCTATACACAAAACATCTGTGGCACGTCTGAATTCTGTACAGAGTAAGTCTGTGTGTTCCTCACCGCGTGTATCAGAACAGGATCCGAAGTCTATAATGTTTGTGAAGTATTAGTGGTTCTTCTTGTCTCGTACCTACGTAGGGACTGTGATATTTACCAGCTCAGGTAGAATCTGGCACAGGATGCTGGAGGGGCCGATGCAATGTGGGATAGGAGCTTCATGCTTCGCCCACCTGGAGTCCTAGGACTGTCGGTAATGGCCTAGAAGCCACTCACGGGGCCAAGGTTGCCAGTGGAAACACCTCTGGACTCTCAGTGAAGCTTGAAAAGTCTCTATCCAGACCATGGAGAAAATGTTTCAAGCTGACAGCTGCCTAGGCATCTGGGATTCTGCTTAGAAACTATGACCTACGGGTGGCCACATAGGATAACTGACAAAAGCTCTCAAACTCACGCAGGTTCCTTTGTGTAAAGGGGGGGAAAATGATGACATAACATTTAGAATCCTGCAAGTTTCCACTGAGAATCTGGACCATATTACTATTGTAAAAGTGGTGCAGGCTTAGTCCATTCCGCTGTGACTCTCTGGTATTTATTTGGATTTCTTCTGTCATTACCTAGATTGCCACTTCGTTTTACACATTTCACGATTTTATGCTGTATGAACTGCACTCCGGCGGCTCCTTGTAGACATGAAGGAGGTGCTGAGCAGGGTATGATGGTGCCCAGGGCGAGCTCGTGCAGGAGAGTTCAGCCGCAAGGCCTTCTAAGGAACAAATGCGTCATCTGTAGATATACGAAAGGAGGATGTGATTCATCAGTGACCCAGGCTAAAGGTGCTTGCTACATATGAAGCCGACTAAGTTGGCTGGAAGGGCATTGGCAGGACTTCAAAGGACTTTGACAAGGTGTTCTAGGTGTATTCTGTTACTGCAACTGCAAGGGTCTCATTGTTTAGTGAGGCTGATGATACACCATCAATAAGTGAGATGGGGGAACTCTATCTGGAAGAGCACGAATGACTCAGAATAACTCTGGTCCATACAGACTTGCCTGCCTGGTTGGCAAAGTATTGTTGGACACACATTTGCTCTCCTTTCTCCTGTGCGTATCCTTGCCCCTTTCTGAAATGCTAAATGCCCAACCCCTTTTTAAGTCACAGTGGCCTGTAGGCATCAGTTGCCTGTCTTTGAGCCTCATGTCTCTGAGGCTCCCGTAGGTAAGAAAGCACTTTCTTTTTCCCTTGTGAATCTGTCTTATGTCCACTTACATATTAGAGTGGCCAAGGAATTGAGAATGGAGGAAGAAAAACATGTTCCTCTTCTTCACATTCTGCTGTCAAAACCTGACCTCCGTGCTTCGGAGCCAAAATAGAACGTGAAGACGGAGCTGAGGATCAAGAGGAAGGACAGGTTAATTACTTTGCCAGCAATTGAGGCTTCAGCGTGTCAGGGCCTTCAAAACTGCAAGCCCCCCAGAGGCAGGGGTGGGGTATTTGTCGTGAAATCCCTACAGGATCTAGCTGGTTCTACCCGGAATTATGTCTGTGCAGCCAGCTGTGTCCATCACCTTTTCAGGGTGGGACCTGGTGGTGGAAAGGAAAGGCTAAGAAGGGAAGAGAGGAAGGTTGGAGAGGAGAGGGAAAAGGATCCCTAGTTTAATATCAAGGCTTGCTGATGCTTTAATGTGGCCATTTTGATTTTTGATCACTTTTATGTGTTTACGTGGTTTCAGTTCAGTCACCAGGACAGCTGTAGGAAGACTGCTTCATTTTTTGCAAAGAGAAACGACCCTGTATTTTCTAGAATGGGAAAGATAAAGAAAAAGGTTTACACCAAATTTCAGGGAGCATGTTGAGGAATTAGAATGCTCATGTATTGCTGATGGGAGTGAACATCGTATATTCCCTTTGGAAAAGTCTGTGGCAGTTAGTTATGAAAGTAACCATTTACCTACTGACGGAGCACATGTTGTCACCCCAACATATGTCTCGTTAGGATATGGATTCTTATTGGCTGGTAGTTTAAAGAAACAGCACACAGGGGTGCTTAGGTGTGTCAGTTAAGAGCTTTTCTTTGGCTCAGTCGTGGTCCTGGGATCTAACCCCGTGGTGGGTTCCATGCTCCGAGTGGAGTTGGCTTTTCCCTCTCTCTGCTACTCTCCCTCTCTCTGCTCTCTCATTCTCTTTCTCAAATAAATAAATAAAATCTTTAAGAAGAAGAAGAAGGAGGAGGAGGGGGAGGAGGAGGAGAAGGAGGTGGAGAAGTAGGAGAAGAAGGAGAAGAAGAAACAGGGGACCAAGAAAGAGCTCTGAAACTAGTCTGGTTATTTTTGTAGTAGACATTTGCATCTCTAAGGGAAAGCTCCATTTGTAAGGGTGGCTCCCTCCCTGTAGCAGAAAGAGGGTGAAAGTGTAAATCTCCAGAAATAGTGATCCTTGGACAAGGCGTGGAGTAAATCAGAATAACAACGACAGCCCCGATTAGTGCTTTTTGCCTGGTCACCTCCCCAAATGCTTCCCAGTAGGTTCAAGAAGGGATCAAATCCCGTGTCCCCCACCCCAGATTCTGTCAATCTGTGAGGGGGGAAACAACTGTGATGTTTTCATTAAATGCTCCACGCGATTCTAGGTGAAGCCAGGTTTAAACAGGCTTAACCAGAGGGCAGGCTTGGCTCAAGGAGAGGTAACACGGGCACTGCCACGGGAATCTGGAAGCATCAGGTCCATGCAGCACAGGTTTCTTCTTTCTGCTCTAGCAGAAGTTGTGTGTGTCTGTGGTGGGGGAGACCCCTGAACCAGAGCAGGAAAAAACTCATCAAACATTGGTCTCCAAGGAAGAATTCATTGTTTTTGAATAGCCACTGACATAAAGGGCAAGGAAATTGGGCCTTTTCTGCATTTCTAAGTCCTGCCTGCAGGCAAGACCTTTATGGGTGGAGACGCCCTGCCCTGTTGGGGGCTTTAAAGGCATTTTCTCCTGCTGCAGCTGTGATTTCTCCTGGAATCCTTCTGAGGAAGAAGTCTGGGGGACGTGGTGAAGAAGAAATGGCCAGTTCTCAGGTAAGCCTGGCGTGCGAGTTCCGAGGTCTGTCGTCTTTTTCTCGAGAAATTTCTTACATTTAGAAATTGTTAATATTGATTTTTTTCTACTTCGGTTGTTCTGCTCTATGTTTACACCTAGTGGTTTTTGTTTTTGTTTTGTTTTTTTAAAGATTTTACTCATTTATTTGACAGAGAGAGACAGCCAGCAAGAGAGGGAACACAAGCAGGGGGAGTGGGAGTGGAAGAAGCAGGCTCTTAGTGGAGGAGCCTGATGTGGGGCTCGATCCCACAACGCTGGGATCACGCGATGAGCCGAAGGTAAATGCTTAACCACGGCGCTACCCAGGCGCCCCTACACCGTTTTTATTTTTTTATTTTATTTTTATTTTTTTAAAGATTTTATTTATTCATTTGACAGAGACAGAGACAGCCAGCGAGAGAGGGAACACAAGCAGGGGGAGTGGGAGTGGAAGAAGCAGGCTCATAGCGGAAGAGCCTGATGTGGGGCTCGATCCCATAACGCTGGAATCACGCCCTGAGCCGAAGGCAGACGCTTAACCGCTGTGCCGCCCAAGCGCCCCCCTACACCCAGTTTTTAAACCTTTTCAGACATTACACTCAAATTTGGTCTTTAGAACCCTTCTCCCCTATCAGCCAGAGCCTTCTATGCCTTCCCTCTAACCGGGCTTAGAGTAGGTCTTCAACAGTTGTCGCTTTGAATAAAAGACCTGCCTGCCAGTATTGCAAATAGTCCCTTGGTGACAGATCCTTGGGAAGGTGTTGAGTTAAAGATTCCTATTGCTGAAGGGGTCTGGTCCTGGGATATCAGTGATGGAAAATGGTCTTATTTAGGCCCCATCTGGAAGCCTTATAAGGTCTGTGTAGACCAGGAGTAAGAAAATGCACAGATAAACAGTGAATATGATATGATATCCAGAATCATTTGGAGTATTCTCCGAAAAAAGAGGGGTTCATATCCTTTAGAATGTATCTAAAATATACTAGGTGTTACCAGACCGGGAAAGTATGTGATTGAAGTTTCTATAAATCGACTGAATTCTCATAATGTAATTGACATGCTGGTTTACTGTTAGGGGCTACAAGAATGTGGTTCCTAATGGGGTGTCTTTTGACCGGATGGGGATTTTTGGTGACGAGCAGGTGTGGGCCATTTGCAGAGGAAGTGAGAGAATTCAGCTGAGGCAGAACAAAGGAGCCAGGAGCTCACTGAATGCACAGCCAGGGAATGGGGGTGGGGAAGGACAGGAGAGAGGCCTAGTGCCAGGAGGTAGTGGGTGGGGCCTGGTTTTAAAGGGGAAGATGAGGCAGTCTGGGAACAGATGGAATCTTCCCTTTTTGGGAACCGTATCTGGTTGTAAGTAGCCCATTGGTGAGTTAGGACCTATGGCTCTTTGAGGGTGGGTCGCTCCTGGGCCTGTCTGCATTCAGGCAGAGAGTCACCGGCCCCTTCCCCATTCCAGTACTCAAGCCAGTTTGCCTGAGAGGAGGCCTCTAGAAGGAACACGTGGTGCCGGGTTCTTGTGTGGTGTAGCAGAATGAGTATCAGGCACAAAAGGAGAAAGTGATAGTTTATCACGTGAAGGTGAGAACAGAAAGCAAGCTTTCTAGAGTGAGCAGGGTCCTGAATGGTTGCCACCCAGCGCCTTTATGGTTGGTCTTTTATAGAAAACTGACCGGGGACCTTCAATCTCCTTGATGTCACCGCTGATAGCAGCATGATTACTTCTCCTTTGAATATGTCATCTCTGGCGTTTAAAACAAACGAGGAGGTCTGGTCACATTCACTTAGCTCTTGTTTTCTTTATGTCCCTCTTTCCTGGGATTTTTGATGACCCTGGTCACCTAGCCCCGTAGCTGTCCACCCCTCCCTAGTCCCACCTGTCCCTTACTCAACACCAAGCAACAGGTCCTTCAGTGTGCCTTAGGCGCTGATGATCAACTCGGTCATTAGGGCTGATGTTAACTTCTTGTAATGGCTTGTTGCTCTGCCAGATAGCTCCCCCTGTAAGGCTCACGTTGTCCTTGTTAATTCCTAAGGGTCTTGGACGGATTTACTGGGTGATGGGCTGAAACCATCCCATTTCACCTGGAAGCTTCTTTCTTTTGATTTTGCCTTTGCTTGTAGTTTCTGATCAGGAGAACAAAGCAAAAGAAATGTAGAGAAGAAGGAAATGTCCTTGCAACTTGCAGGCCACAGATAGATACTTGGCACATGGAAAGATTGAGTTTCCTCAAGGAATTCCCAAGTGCCTTAGTGTTAATGCTTTGCTGGAGGCAAAAGCAGCCTTAGCTTGATCATAGCCAGACCTCCAGGATCCTCTTGAACATAGCAAAATCCCCTCAGAGACTTCTGTTATCTCTACCCCTACAGGAAGAGTTTATAGTCAGTACCTTCTCACAGTCACACTGCAGCTCTTCTGCCAACGGGTCCTGTCCCCGAGGTTTAATGAGAACGGATTTCTTTCATGAAAATGTCTTCGGGAATACTTTCTTGACCATTTCCCCCAAAGCCCCTACATGAGTTTCCACTTCGTGTAGTTGGTAGTATTGTCTCCTGGGCCTGGGGGATCTAAGTCAGTCATTCCGCCATCCTGTGAGTTTTTACTTTATTCCACACTCATGTGGTAGACATTCTCTTCATTTAAAAAAAAGAAGAGTAGTTTATTTATTTATTGTAGTGAGTGAGAGAACTAGTGTGTTTGTGTGAGAGGAGGAGAGGTGATCCCGTAGAGCCAGAGGGGGAGGGAGAGAAGTTCATGCCGACTCTGTGCTGAGTGGTTCCCTGGACCCCGAGACCATGACCTGAACCAAAATCAAGAGTTGGACACCTGAGCCATTGCATCATCCAGGCGCCCTCTTTCCCTCTGTGTATTTTCAGATGAAGAAAACAAGAATTCTATAATTAACATGTTTGAGTGTCTTAAACCCTGAATTATATCACAGATGATGATTGGCACAAAAGCATCAATGAAATGCTGTGTTGTGGGATCCTTGAGAATGTTGGTCAAGAATGAATTCTTGAGATGTGTTACGGTGCCCGAGAGTCGGTTTATTGAGTAGCTCGGGGACAGCAGCTGTGAGCAGAAAGAGCTGCACATTGGCTGCATGAAGCGGGTGGTTTTATGCTTAGTGTTGGGGCGGGGTAAGTGCACCGAGTATAAGATCAGAAAGGTTTCTTTGAATTTGTGCTTGTTACTTTGGCCCAATCTGTCCGATGCTATCTCTCCGTTCGATGTTAATATCGGTGAAATGTACAGGCAGTTAAGAGACCGTAAGATAACAAGTAGCATGTATTTGACTCTTAGCAGAGCTATGCCGTCTGTGGGTCAGCCTTCTGAGTTAAAGGTGAACATTTTTCTTCCTCTATCCTTCATCATACCAGACTCCTAAATAATAGCTGTTTTATGTGTATCATTCTCTGTGTTTTTGTTGATAGTGTGAATAAAAGGTAGAAACATCATCATCCACAAAGTGATTTATAAGTGTGACGTCATTGTAAATGGTTCTTGTATCAACACCATGAGAATTTTCTACTCTATCACGTTTCATGTGTATTTAACTACTTCCTACATGTGTGGATGGGTTAATGAAATGTAAATAGTTAGATTGATTTTGTGGGGATAACTTTTTGTTTCCATCATTTTTCTCACGTTTGACACCTGCTTTGAACATTGGTGTAGTGTTCTCTTTATATTGGACCTGTGTGTCCTTTTCAGTGAACTCTAGGATCATACCCTGAGTTCAAACCTGATCCCTTTGCACATTCGGTAAATAAGGATTCTGCTTCTCCATAGTTGGACAATACTAGCTTTATATTGAGGTAAAGGTAACTAGTTTACTCCATGGGTTACATCCGGGTCCCTCTGCGTCAAACTGGGCTAGCCCAAGCACTTCCGCTGGGCGGTCATTACCTTTCATTGGATAGATTCTGTTTTCCCCGCAGGAGACTCTGCCCACGGGTGTTCTGGCTGAAGTAAAGGATAACGTGGACAGAAGAAGTGAAGTAAAATGTGGGATCTAGTTTGGGGGGTACAGTGGTAAGCACTGAAGCTCAGGTGATGGGGTCAAGCGAGTGACATTAACTCCTTCTTGATCTTAGGGACCATTGTGAACTCTGTCGATGGCCACTTGGTGACTGTGGTATTTCTTGCAGAGACTGCTGACATTCAGGGATGTGGCCATAGAATTCTCCCAGGAGGAGTGGCGATGCCTGAGCCACACGCAGCGGGAATTGTACAGGGACGTGATGCTGGAGAACTACAGACACCTCCTGTTCTTGGGTGAGGATGACTCTTTCCAGATGTCCCAAGCCACACTCGGGGGTTTCTTCTTTCCTTTCAAGACTTTCTCTTGGATGACTCCTCTTTGCACATTGGAATTCAGGTCACTGCCCTAAGGGACTAAAGTAAGGATTTGTAGATGGAGACAGAAATCTTCTTGTTGTTTGCTTTTCAGGTCTAGCTTCCGCTTCCTTAGGGTAATATCGTTTCTGTTGATTAGTTATAGTTCTGAACCTGGCGTGGCGTGGAGCGGTACTGCCTGCATTTAAACTCCAAGTTTTACGCCGCCTTATTGTCTCAGTAGAACTTGGAAGTGCAAGTTAGGAAGTGAGTGTTTGAAACTCCTGCATGTTCTCTAGAGGCTGTTGGTGATCAGTGTTGGGGAAATCATCTTCTAGAATTCTGCAATGTCCTCTCTTCCCTACTCAGCCCAGTAGTGGCTTGCAAGGATCCACAGCCATACTTATATTCTGTTTCTCTATTAAACAGGTCTCATTGTGTCGAAGCCTGATTTGGTCTCCCTTTTGGAGCAGAGGAAGGAGCCGTGGGATGTGAAGAGGAAGAAGACAGGAGTCTTTGATCCAGGTAGGTGGGAATGACTGAAGCCGATGACAGAGGGACGTCCAAGTCTGAAGGAGGAGGAAGATAGACCTTAAAATGGGGTTCCAATAGCTCTGGTGCAATGAAAATCACTTGGAGAAGCCCAAGTGTATTTCCCCGTCTGTCACAGAGGGACATCTTTTCACAATATTGTCATGCTTTCATATTCTCGAAGGCTTCTGCTTCAGCTGCAGTGATGGGCCACCACAGCCACAGTGAGGGCCATGGGGTGGGGGAGGGCCTCCATAATCGGAGAGCTTTCCCATTGCTTTGAGGGCCTTAGGGAAATCTCCCTATTCCGGAGGGTCTGTGCTAAGCCTCTTCTAAGTTCCGTTTTGCCTCTTGGGAGAAAGTGTTCAGAGTTGTGTGGGGCATACTGGGGATTGGGGCGGAATCCCCGCAGCACTGGAGGCAGACATCATGTGTTTTCTGGTTCATGCTTTCCAGTGTTACGGAGGCTTCAGTCTTAATCGTACACAATGGAGACTCAGTAATGTCATCAGGTAACTTCAAAGCACTTCCCGAATAGGAGAAAATACCATACTTTATTTCACTTCAGATGTTCATTTTCCTTTGTATTAACTAGAAGAAGAGGTTTCCACGCCTTACGTTCCATTCCTCAGTGGTGAAATAATGTAATGTCTCTATTTGTTCCCTAGACTTCCTACATACAGTAATGTTATACGGGATTTACAACTTTTGGAACCTGCAGCCTATAGTAAAGTCTCATTTCTTAGCTTCTTAATAAGTGCATCATTTTCTAATTTTGTTTCGTATAATAAGTTCCTGTGACGTTGTCTTATGTTTTCACTTTCTTATTAGTTGTCTGTGAGACTCAGCTCTTATTTCTTAGATCAAAAGTTCTGATGTGACATGGGCATGTGCTTTATTTTTATTTATTTTTATTTTTTTATTAAGATTTTATTTATTTATTGACAGAGAGAGACAGCCAGCGAGAGAGGGAACACAAGCAGGGGGAGTGGAAGGGGAAGAAACAGGCTCACAGTGGAGCAGGGAGCCTGATGCGGAGCTTCATCCCAGTACCCTGGGATCACACCCTGAGCCTAAGGCAGACGCCTAATGACTGAGCCACCCAGGCGACCCGGGCATGTGCTGTGTAAGAAGTGATGTGGATAGTAAAATTCCCCTAGTGACACAAATGTTCTGTTCCTAAATGGAATTTTACCTCGGGAATAATTAATCATAAGGTTTTTTGCTATTTTCCTTGAAATATATCTGGATTTACTCCCCAGTATTTATTTTTTATGAAATGATTATCGGCCTATTTTATAACTGTGATGGTGTTTGTTTAGAAAGGGAAGGTTTTTGCTTTCTTACTTCGTTATAAAGAATGGGTTATGCCCTTTAATTCTGTGTAAGACGAGGAATATACGAGTAAAAGAATACATTTTTTGATGTCACTTAAGTCCTTATTCATAATATTTTTCGTTACAACTTTTCATGGTTGATTTTAATGAATATTCCTTCCAGTTTACTCTCAGCGAACATATACCAAAATTGAAAATGCCTGTTTTTCATCGATACACAGAGTTTAAAATTACAGCTCTATAGAAGGTTTCCTTTTAAACAATTCATATATTGCATTATGTGGCATTTTTTCAGTTAATGTTTGGCTTGTTCTCGTTTTGGAATTCCTAAATAACGGGCTTCCTTTTGTATGGGACTTTCCTCAACATCAGTTAGTTGTGGGTTTTGGTTTTTGTTTTTTTTACTGATATATTTCGTTAGATGATGACAGTTTTCAGCACTGTACACTTTTGAACAATGTGAGTGTGACTTAAATGTGAATGAGGTTTATGCCCTTTGCCAGGAACATTATGTATGTGTCTATGAAATATCACCCCTACAGAGTGTGTAACTCGTCTTGTGTATTTCTGGTGGTTATGAATGTTCTAGCATATCTAGGTGAGTTGTTAATACTTGTAATAATTTCAACATCTGTTTATTGTTGAATTTATATTCTCTTTGCATGAGAAGCACTTTTGGTTAATCGAAAGCAAATTTATGATTTTTCTCCGTCTGTATCGCATATAGGAATTATGTTTTATCTCAATTCTGGTGTTACACCCATGATATACTTTGACACCTTTCTCATTCACTTACGTGTCTTCTGTCTGTATTTTCATTCTGGTTGCCTTAGAGATTCCTTAAAACATCTTACAGGTATAAGAAACCATTTTCAACTGCTGTCGTCAATTTTATAGGCAACTTTTCTCCTTCATCCTCTCCATCCCTGAACCTGTTGGATGTTACCACTATCACAAGTTCTATCTTTTATGTGGTGTAGTTTATTTATTATGCAGATTTGTGCATTTTACGCTTCTATTTAAGACAATTCTGTAGCAGAAATACAAGTGATTGGGCTACCTCATTACAGCACTGCAGGTTTCTAGAAGTGGGTACGTACTGACATGAGCAGGAGTTTTATGTTGTCCTGTGGTTCCAGTTACCCTTTAGAATCCTTGGTTTCCAACCAGAAAGACTTCCTTTCACATTTCTTGTAGGACAGCTTTACTAGTAAATTGAAGGGTCTTTTACTTGGCATTGTCCTCATTTTCCCTTCGTGGAAAACAGGTAGATTATGCCAGGTAGATGACTCTTGGTGCAGACTGTTGAATCTTTCTGTACTCGAATACACGATCCCATTCCCTTCTTCCTATAGGGTCTGCTGAGAACTGCAGTAATCATCTTACAGGGGCTCTTCTGCAGAAGAGGAGTTGCTCTTGTCAGGCTTTTTCAAAATTCTCTTTTCATGTGTGATTTTTTTTTTTTAAGGTTTTTTTTCTTTATATGTCAGAGAGAGAGCGAGCGAGAGAGAGTGCAACCGGCACACAAGCATGGGGAGTGGTGAGCAGGGAGCACTATGTGGGGCTTGATCCCAGGCTCCTGGGATTATGACATGAGCCGAAGGGGACACCGAACCGACTAAGCCACCCAGGTCCCCTCACCTGTGATTTTTGATAGGTTATTTATAATGAGTCACTGTGTTCATGTCTTGACATTGATCCTACTGTGAATTCCTGAGATTGTTGAACTGGTCTTTCCTTTGCACATAAGTGTGAAGTAGAAGCCTTTAGTTCTTCCTGTCAACTCTCTGCCCCGTTTCACTCTCCTCTCCTTACGGGGTCCCCTTAATGTACATATCAGACCACTTAGGTGTCTCCTGAGTCCCCGGACTGTCCTTTCCCCCATTTTTCCTTGGTCTTCTTAGTAGACAGTTTAAAACAAGGGGTTTTTAGCTTGTCGGATTCTTTCTTCTGCTTGAGCAGGTCTGTGGGTGACCCATTGGTGTGTTTTTAAATTCAGTGATTGTATTCTTCAGCTCCCCATTCCTGGCCGGTCGGTTGATATACTTTGTCTCTTTGGGTTACATTTTGGTCGTGCCCAGTTTGCTGGTACCATTTAGTTCCCTATCTGTTGTCTCTTCCTGTCTCCATGCACAGCTTTATGATGCTTCTGTCTTTGTCATGCAATGCAGAGTTCTTCATTGATTGAGGGTCCCTTTGTGGGATTTAATTTGTTCTTGTGGTTGAACACATTTTTCTATTTCTTTTGTAGCCTTGTGATCTTTTGTTGACATTTCGGGATTAAAAAAAAAAAAAGAGCCTCTGGGCCCAGGTTTCTGGACTTGCTCTGCAGAGAAGCACACAGATCATAGTAATTATGGTGCGTGTCACACATATTCTGGGTATTTGTCGTGTCAAGATTCCTGTAATTTCCCAGGTTACAAAAGTGCGGTTACTTTACAGCCGTGATACCTTCCTCTGTTTCCCTTCAGCTCTATTATCTGTCTCTGTCTGAACAAATACTCCGTTCCAGAGGGCGCGCTCCTTCCCTCTTCTTTCCATGTCGTTCATGACAGAAGTGCCGTCCGTTCCTCAGGCAGCTGCGGAGACGTCAGATCATTGAACACACAGGTCACTCACGTGTAGGAGTTTTCTCACAGTGTGGCCATGGAGTGTCAGGGAGGGTGAGCAGCTGCCGTGGGCAAGTGTCAAAGCCTTCCCTTGTCTCTTTGACGTGGCTCTTCTTCATTGGTACTTGCTGGGTGTGTTGGGTTCTCCCAGCTGGCTTCTGGAGCACTCTAAAAGGTAAATTGGTCCATTTTTGTCTCCATTGAAGAGCAAAGGCCAAGTGCTTCCAGTTCCTCATTTGCTGATGCCCTAGGGTAGGTATTAATGGGGCATGTTAGCACTTTAATGTATATGCATGTGAGCATAGTGAGTGGGGTAACTTATTTTGATTCTTAGTTGTGTGTTTCCATAATACTCTAGGCCTGTTAGCAAAGACAGGCAAAGAAGATTGTGATATGGAAGGTACAGAAGCTGTGGCCCTGAGCCCTGAGTATTTCTAGTTACGAATGACTGGGAATGTGTTGGGAAGAGAGGAAGGACAGGACGGGTGTTATGTCAGATCAAACCAAACTTGGGACAGTTACCCATAATGAAATCGCTCCTATTGGAAGAGGTCAAGGGTAAAAAGAATTTGGGGGGGCTTTGGGGGAGAATCCCCTCCTAAGTCAGTTATATTTGCAGAAAAATGTCTTTGAACCCAAGGACCCACACCAATTTTTATAGGTTCATATTCTCTAAAAGAGCATTTGTAAATTCTGGAAACCCCCGCTAGTCCTTGCTGAAAATAATCACTGAAACCATTTTAAATGTAAGTTTGGATCAGTCATGCACAGGAACATCTCTGAAAGTGAGACATCGATAAAGGAAGATAAGGATTCTAAATGGCATTGATTTGAGAAATCCTTGTCAGAAGGTTCATTATTCTTCAGCGAACACATCATCTGTCCTTTTCCAATGTCTCTGATTTTGATAAACATGGGGAGTTCTTTATGGAATCATCACTGGTCAATAGTTATGCAGAATACATAACGTGGAGCTTTTTTTTTAATGTGCTGTACACTGTAAGTCCTCTCTAAGGGCCCTTCTAGCTTCCAGAATTACTGAGGCATTTAGAATGGAGACAGACGTATTAATGAAATGAGTCTCTGAAAAGCATGAATGAAGGGTCCAAGTGTAATAAGCCTCAGGGAACTCAGTTTCTAGAGAACTAGTGTATCGTAGTAACTTAGTAATGCATGGCGGACTGTCTTCGATGCAAACTCGAGTCTTAGCGTACACACTGTCATGGTATCCTCACTGGGGAGAAGACTTCTAAATGCAGTAACCCTGGCAAACATCTGGACTCGTCTTCACAACTCCATCAACAGCAGAGATTTCATATTGGAAAGAAATCTTAACGATGTAAACAATGTAGCAAAGCCTTTGATTATCACTCAAAACTTATCAACATAAGATAGTACATATTGGTGATAAGGCTGAGGAATGTAAAAACAGAAAAAAATGCGGCAAAGCCTTTAGCAGAACTAGACCGTTCTAAACATGACAGAGTGCAGCGTGACAGAAACCCTACAAATGTTGAAAACATGGCAAAGCCATTATTTCATACTCAGAACTCTTCAACATGAGATAATATACCTGTGGAGATGCTGTACACATGTCAAGAAGGTTGGCCATGTCTTCCCATGAACACATTCTTCCTCAGCTTCAGTGAAAGCCTACTGGATAGAAATGCCTGAAATGTGATGATTGATGACAATCCTATATTTTTAACATATACTTCAAAAAATGTCTTCGTGAAGGATAAAAATATTACAGATATGAGCAGTTGCAAACTGTGTAATGGAATGCAAGTTCTATAATATCAGGCATTCACAGCAGGAAGCAGTAAGCCCATCTCATTTTGCAGACATGATCTCAATTAGGGTATTTATTATGGAGAAAAATCCAAAGTTCAAACACTTAAATCAGTTACATTTTAGCTTTGGACGATGCAGACGTTAGGAGTGTCAACTCTTCCACAATTGACAATCTGGTTTTCACTTTTGGGTCCCTAAAAGTAAAACCATACCTACTTTCCATGGAAATAGCCTGTTGTTGAGAGGAAGTCTTACCTAAAACATAAACAGTTAATATCCCACTCTTAGTATGTTGTCTGTGTTTGTATAAGTGTTGTTATATTGATGTAAGCTTCAGAAGAGTCAGTATTAAGGAAATCATAATGAACAGAAAATATTTTTACAGTACTGCATAGTACGTATCCACACACACGCAAAAAAAAAAAAGTATGTATAAGTGGACCCAGGTCGTTCAACCCCATGTTTTTCATTTGTCAGCTGCATTTGTTAATATGCCTAAAGGATCGAGGGAGGATGGATGTCTGGGAAGGGATAATAGTGTCTCTGTTTTTCTTTTGACCCTATTTGAGAAATTTTACTCTTCGGGAGTCAAATACTATTTGACTCTTATCTCATGCTATGCCTTAATTACTTGTATGCCAGCAAAGTGATGTGATCCTTCTTGTCTCAGAGACATGAGGGTCTCTTGTATGCTGGGGAATTCATTCTTGCCATTTCGCGTAGAAGATGAAGGAGGCAGTGGTGTACGGTGTGTGAGGAAAGTCCACG
Organism: Ursus americanus; assembly: GCF_024610735.1. NCBI lineage: Eukaryota > Metazoa > Chordata > Mammalia > Carnivora > Ursidae > Ursus > Ursus americanus. The sequence continues at coordinate 54,305,976 of NC_142147.1, read as the reverse complement.
TGGAGATGCCGTTTGTGCTCGTCGTATAAGAGTGATAGAAATCAGGGTGGAGTAAGTCTTCAGGGAATGATTATTTACATTAAAGTAAGATAGAGAGTTGTGCTGGTGACTTAGTCAGTGAAGCATCCATGTCTTCATTTCCACCAGGTCACGATCTTAGGGTGTTGGGATGGAGCCCCATGTTGGGCTCGGGCTCAGTGGACTTTTGCTCCGGCTCCTCTGTCTCCCTCTTCATCAGGCCCTCCCCTGCTCTGCTCTCACAGGCTCTTTCTCTAAATAAATTGTTAACATTCTTTTTTTTTTTTTTAAGATTTTATTTATTTTTTTGACAGAAGGAAAGAGAGTGAGAAAGAGGACGATTAGGGGGAACAGTAGGCCGAGGGAGAAGCAGGCTCCCTGTGGAGCGAGGATCCCCATTCGGGACTTGATCCCAGCCCCTAGGATCATGACCTGAGCTGAAGGTAGACACTTCACCGACTGAGCCACCCAGACATTCCATGGTTCCTGGTTTTTACCATTTTTAGAAATAGTCTCTTATACCAAGACCAACGAAATACACTCCTTTCCGTTTTTCTAATAACATCATTAATTCTCTTATACTTTTTCTGAGAAATGTGTTAAACAACGTCTTCTGTGGTTTGTGTAGTGACTGAGGTTTTCTCTTGTTTAAGATTTTGTTTTTAAGTAATCTCTATAATCAACAGGGGGATTAACCTTAAAAGTAGAGCTCAGGAGTCACACAGAGTACCGACTAACCATCCGTCTTCTCTGTGAATGATGATTCCCTTATTCCCACAGTGGAATGCTTTCTCAGTGCTTGGCAGTAGCAATAATGTAATTGTCGTAGAGTGTAGCTGGAATCATGGCAAACTGATGGCTGTTTACCATTATCTCTCTCCCTTTACTTCCCTGGGCTTAGGTTAAGTTCTACAGATTTTACTGCCAAACATGAGTATGGTCAACCCATTGGTCATTGTCTCCTAAGGAGTTCCACCAAGAGTGATGGCTTTTGGGTGACGAGATTTCTGTCATGATTTTGGGTGTCGACTTTTTGGTATCTTTACAGAGTGACCAGGGGTGTGTCCATTGTAGTGCAGTGGGGGTCTTGGGTGTCTTCTAGACTATTAAGATTAGCCCTATGTACGGTGCTTGGAAGGAGATCAAGTCAAAGCTTCCAAGTCCACGAGTTTCTCATTTTCCTCTGTATGTCAGTGCCGAATGAGCAGCAGAACATCCTGAAGGAAAACCTATTATGGATACTGCTGTGAATGTCAGAAGAAAATTACACATTTGGTGTATCGAGCATTGTTGTTATTCTTTGAAATCACGTTGTGAGCTCCAGATCTACACCCGCGGTTCCTTGATCTCCATCCAGTAGAGGCACAAGCAGTAGGTCAAGTCTATTCATGAGACAACATTTCCTCCCGATCTTCACCTCAGTTCAGAGCCACCCAAAGTACTTTTGTCAGTGTGACACTTCGGTTTCATTTGACTCAACCTCCTGCCTCCTTTATGTTGACGTGGCTGTAGTTTATATTCCCTGTTGATGGTTCCTGAACACCCCTGCCCTAATTCCTATGTGTTTCCCAATCCTTAGCCCTTTTACTGTAATGGGCCGTGATTCCCCTACATGCAGGGTTTACTCTTCCTGGGAAGAAATGTAAAATCCTCTCGTTGTTTCAGATGCATATAAGGTGTATGCTTTTGCTCAGTTGTTTTTTCACCCCTCTCCCTTCGAAAGCTTACAACAGAAATTGAAGGAAGATTCTTATTGGTGTTGGGATTTTTTTTTACCTGTTCAAATGCAAGAGGTATGGGGACCTTTTTTTTTACCTGTTCAAATGCAAGAGGTATGGGGACCTTCACAAGTGACTGTTACAGGTCACGGGCTTCTTGTCTATTGCATCTGCAGATCATAGTCTTTAACAGTGTTTCATGATGTAAAGTGAATAGATTTTCTCTCAGATCTTGGGTCAGATTAAGGAGTATTTGACAAGGTGTTTTACACATGGGAAAATGAGGCAGGAACCAACCAGCGTCAACCTGAGTGATGGATATTGTTGGGAGATGATTCTCTGTGGGCTTATGTTTCTCCTTGTCTTATGGATGGAGGCATTGAGCGTTTTTCTTGTCTTTCCATTGACGTTTGTATATAAGAACGCTTTGGAATATAGTGATAGTGTGTTGCCCATGGATAGAGCATGATTGTTTTATCATATAGGGAAGTAGAGATCTCTCCTTCCGTGGCAAAGTTCAGATAGGTAGGCTAGACGATCCTTTAAGACACTGGGTTTCGTACGCACAGGGTCGCAAAGCTGTGATACAGACTGACCACATGTGCGGCATCTACGTGTAGGATTTGGGCTGCGCAGCAGGCACGTGACATCAGTGTGACGAAGAAGCTCATGGTGTTTGTTGTGTCATGAGCCACGAGGTCCTGCGGACTGTGACCGGGGAGTCCTCTGTCTCCAAGCAGCATTGCAAGGTTGTAACAGGACAACTTGTTACTTTATAGAATGTGTGGAATTGAGGGATTCTTGGCCTTTTTGAGACTATCCATGGACCTTAGTCAAAACAAAATAGGTGTTTATGGGTCATTTTGTGCCTTTGTTTGTTCATTTGTTTCGTTTTTTAGATTGTACTTAAAAGTGACATCATATGGTATGTCTTTCTCTGTCCAACTTCTCTCACCTAGCACAATACCTTTTCTAGGACTCTTCCCGTTGTCTCAAATGGCAGGGAACAACAACCAAAACGCAAAAATAGACCCATAAAGACTGTTTTCCAGCTGCTGTTTTCCAGAGTGGAATGGGATGGAGGATGGGCAAGATGGGTAAAGGGGACTGGGAAGTACAGCCTTCCAGTTAGGGCATTAATACGTCATGGGGATAATGGGTACAGCATAGCAAAGATGGTCGGTGGAGTTGTGATCGTGTCCTAGGGTGACGGCTGCTAGCTACAGTTGGGGTGAGCATAGGAGAACCCTCTAGAGAGTAGTCCAATGACTGTGTGGTACACCTGAACTAATGTAACATTGAATGTCAGGTGTAGTTTAATAGAAACGAATGGAAATTAGATACAGATATGCCTAAACGTGTATCACTTCAACTACTTTTTAAGAAGTTGCATGTAAACGAAAGCCAACCAACTCTACACATCAAGGGAATCCTATGTGTTCATGGTAGGATATAAACTTAGGAAAGTGAAGTTATCTGTAACCCAATACTAGAGAAAGGAGAGGACATGGGAGAGAGGTGAGAGTTCCCAGGAGGAACCCAGCATTCAGAAGTGAATGCTGGAGTCCTCACAGGCTGAGCCCCCAGAAGACACCTGAAGAGAGTCATTTCTCTGAGAGCTTCTTAAGATGTTTCCCCTGCAGAGGGCTCTCTCTCCTGTCTCACCGTTAAAGTGTATGTGATAATGGCCACGTGCTCATTACGTCTTCTCTCTGTAAGGGGTTTCTTTGGGGAATACTGGTAAGTACAATGGATTTTTATGTCCATGATCCTATTAGGCAAAGTCAGATTTTAGGAGGAAGCCTGAGTGAAAAACAGAAGAGGTCCTACCATGAAACAGTGGGAACAAGTAAGGTAGAGGGAACACTTGATATTTTTGAAGGCTGTGCATTGACTGGAGTCCAAGGTAAGAAATCTAGCCTTGCAGCCACAAGCAGATTGTCCCTGCACTCCTTGTCACATAGGGAGCTGTTTCCAAGAATATGTTAGACATGGCAGGAGGAGGAAGGAAAAGGAGAAGTTGCCGCAGAGGAGTGGCTGGTGAAATTCACCCTGGAGGGGTGGAATTAACCTGACCAATGAACCAAACATTCAAGAAATAGTAAAGCAGAATCTTGAGTGCAGGTGAGACAGCAAAAGTGATACGGACAAGAAAGCATCAGACAAAGTCTCCAGAAACAGTGACAAAACAAGACCTAGAATGGCAGTAAACACGTATCTCTGAATAATTACCTGGAGTGTATAGTACATTTTCATTCAATCAAATAATATAAGGTGTCTGAATGCATTAAAAAAACAAAACCAGAGCCATCTTTATGCTGCAAACAAAAGCCACATTTTTATTTTATTTTTTATTTTAGTTGTTTGAGAGTGAGAGACAGAGCATACGCAGTGAAGGTCTGAGGGGGAGGGACAACCAGACTCCATGAGAGGTGGGGAGCCTGATTCAGGGCTCAGTCCCAGGATCCCAAGATCATGACCTTAGCCAACGTTAAATGCTGAATTGACTGAAATTCGCAGATCACAAAAGTCTAATTTTATTATTATTGTTTTTATTTTTATTTATTTATTTTTTATTACTGATTTTTTATTATATTATGTTAGTCACCATACAGTATATCCCCGGTTTCTGATGTAAAGCTCGATGATTTATTAGTTGCATATAACACCCAGTGCACCATGCAATACGTGCCCTCCTTACTACCCATCACCGGTACAAAAGTCTAGTTTTAAACCTAAAGACACCTGCAGGTTAAAAAAGAGGAGATGAAAATGGGTGTCCAGAGAAAGCCAGAGTAACAATACTTTTATCAGACAAAGTAGACGTTTTTGTTGTAGTATCGTCTTTATCCTGGTACCAACGCTGGCCTCATAAAATGATTATGGTTGTGTTCCCTCTATTCCGCTATTTCTGACGTTTGTTTGCCTTTTTAAGTATTTGTTCAAACGGACCAATGGAGGCATGAGTCTTCGGCTTTTCTATACTAGGGGAACATTTATTCCAAATTCAAGTTTTATTTTTGTAATTGGTCTAAGAAGACTTGCTATTTCATAGTACGAGGTTCATATTTCAGACTTGGTAACTTCTGCTTTTTAGGAATTATCTTTCTTTCCTAATTTATCTAAATTGTTTGTATATAACTGTTTATAGTAATCTGTTATCACAGTATACATTTCTGTGGTTACGTGTTGTCTCATTTCCCCCCCCCCCCATTTCTCATTTTGGATTTTGAGTCTTCTTTTCTTCTTAGTAATGTCGTTAAAGCCTTGCCAGTTTTGTTTGTTATTTTGTAAAACTTGGCATTGCCTTCAATATGACTGTTTATTTTGGTGTCTGTTTATTTCTGATTTCGGTTTGAAATTTCCTCCTAGTGATTTTCGGCTAGGTTTCTTCTTTTTCTATTTCCCTGTGGTGTCATGTTCAGAAAAAAACAGTGGAGGGGCATCTGGGCAGCCCAGTCAGTGAAGTATCTGCCTTTGGCTCAGGTCATGATCCCGAAGGCAGACGCTTCACTGACTGAGCCACCCAAGCGCCTCATTCGTGCTATTTTTAAAAACTTGTCTTTATTTCCTTTAGAGAGTGAAGAGAGAGAGTTTCCAAAGACGGGGAGGGACAGTGGGAGAGAGAATCTCAGACTCCCCCCTGAGCATGGAGACCAACGTGGGCTCCATCCTTCGACCACGAGATCCTGACCTGAGTTGAATTCGAGAGTCAGACCCTTAACCAGCCGAGCCAACCAGCTGCTCCCGATGGTGTCATTTTTGACACTCATTCTGTTAACGTGCAGGCTCAAATTGATAGTATTCCCTATGTTCAAATACCCTTGAATTCCCGGAAGAATCCTCACTTGTTTATGTTGTAAAATGCTGGAGTGTGCTTCTGAATCAGTTGGCTGTACTTTATTGTCGACTTTGCCGGAATCTTCCTCACAGGTGGTAGCTTGCAGCCTTTCCTTGTAGCAGCTCTGCTTTGGCTTCCATAACCTGGTAGTGCTGGTGTCACAGAGAGTGTTCTCAGCAGCTCCCTTCTCTTTTCTGCTCAGAAATGTTGGAGAAGGGGCGCCTGGGTGGCGGTCGTTAATCATCTGCCTTCTGCTCAGGGTGTGATCCCAGCGTTCTGGGATCAAGGCCCACATCAGGCGCCTCTGCTGGAAGCCTGCTTCTTCCTCTCTCACTCCCCCTGCTTGTGTTCCCGCTCTTGCTGGCTGTTTCTCTCTGTCAAATTAATAAATAAAATCTTTAAAAAAAAAAAAAAAAGAAATGTTTGAGAAGATTTGAAGTAGTTTCTCATTATATATTTGTATGAATCATCCAGTGAAGTCTTCTGGCCCGTGATTTTTCTTTGTTGGGCCTTTTTAAAAATTACTTTTCCATCTCCTGAGTAGTTGTCGATCAGTGGAGGTCTTTAAAAATATTTCTTCAGGATGGAGTCCTGGTTTGTTATATGTTTTTGGTATTTTTTGGTACCTGTTTCTTGGCATACAATTTTGTAATGCTCCCTCATATTTATTTTTATTTCTCTGGTATCAGTGATACCGTGTCTGCTTTCAATGCTTCCGATTTTAATTGGTCTCCCTTTTTATTCTTACTTGATTTCCTTATAGGTCTTTCAATTTTGATTTCTGTTTTTTTCTGAAAACCAAATCTGCCTATTGTTGATATTTCCCTATTTTTGCTAAATTCTATTTTGTTCATTTCTGTTTTATGTTTACATTTCTTTTCTTCTACTGGCCTGGATGGCTCGGTCAGTTAAGTCTTTGACTTCTGCTCAGGTCATGATCTCAGGGTCGTGGGATTGAATTCCGTATTGGCTCTCCGCTCTGATGAGAATGTGCTTGCCCTCTCCTTTAGGCATCCTCCCTCTCATGCTTTCCCTCTGTCTATCTGTCTGTCTCTCTCTCAAATAAGTGTTTAAACAAATTCCACCTTCTTCTGCTTGTGGGCTCATAATGGTTTTTCCTGATTATTTGAGGGAGAGGAGAGGATTTGTGTTATATCATGACAGTACTACAGAATCATCTGTTTAGCAATGTGGTCATTATGTTGTGTGCAAGTTTATGTGTCCATGGAGAAATGAAGTCCTGATGATTCCTTGTCAGCTGTCTTGCTGACGCTCTCTGATTGATTTTATGGTTGTATATTAGACGTGATCAGTGTATTCATCTGAAGGTAGCAGCATGGAATGACTTGACTTTTCTGTTATTCAATCTTTCAGCGGTGTCTTCACATGGCAGCCTGAGCTTCCAGCCAGAGCCGTGCAAAGAAGCTTCGTTTCAAAATGTGTCAGTGGGTCGTTATCAACATAGCGTCCTTGAGAATTTACACTTAACAATAGACCGGGATCATGATTGTAACGGATATGTCCAAATTGAGAGTACTGCCCATAACAAGACTCTTACTGCCCAGGATGGTGAGGGATATGAAACATTTTGTAAACCCTTCCTTTTGAAGTCCACTCTTTCTGCAATGCAGGGTGTGTGTGTAAGCAAAAGCTCCAGTCAACTCTTCAAACGTACATATGCGTGGAAAGAGAATGTGGAAAATCCGGAAAGTTACGTAGTCTATGCTGAAAATAATGATTTGAACAGTGTTGAAGAGAGGACTGGATTGGCCTTCCAGTCAAATATTTCTAAACTTCAGAGATTTCAAAATGAAGAAACAACTGCTAGGTGGGGTCCACTTGAGAAGTCCTTCACCGAGGACTCAACCCTACAAAATTATCGAAGCATTTTCAATGGAGACAGAGTTGCTCAAGGCAGTGAGTGTGAGAAAATGTTTGATCAAGGCTCAAATGTTAATAACGATCTGAGGACTCATTTTCAAGAGAACCAATTTGAACGTATTAAGCGTGAGGAAATCATTGATAGAAGATCCAATGTTATACATCACACTATGCATATAAGGGAGAATCCTTATCAAGGTAACGAATGTGAAAGAGATTTTAACCAGTCCTCCAGCGTGAGCGATCATCAGAGAATTCATGTGGGAAAGAAACCATACGGATATGATAAGCCTTTGAACGTGTCTAGTGAGTCATCGAGAATACGTATACATAAGACAATCTGTAGTGGAGAGAAACCTTACAAATGTAAAGAATGTGCCAAGGCCTTTTTTTACAAAACAAGCCTCACTAGACATCACAGAATTCATACTGGAGAGAAACCTTACAAATGTAAAGAATGTGGCAAGGACTTTAAAAATAAAGGAAACCTTAAAAGCCATGAGAGAATTCATACTGGAGAGACACCTTACAAATGTAAAGAATGCAACAAGGCTTTTTCCCACAAAACAAACCTCACTACACATCACAGAATTCATACTGGAGAGAAACCTTACAAATGTAAAGAATGTGGCAAAGCCTTTCGACGCAAATCATGCGTTATTGTCCATGAGAGGATTCATACTGGAGAGACACCTTACAAATGTACAGAATGTGGCAAAACCTTTAAACAGCTCTCACACCTTGCTCACCATTTAAATACTCATTCTGGAGAGAAATTGTATAAATGTAAAGAATGTGGCAAGGCCTTTTCCCACAAAACAAGTCTCACTACACATCACAGAATTCATACTGGAGAGAAACCTTACAAATGTAAAGAATGTGGCAAGGCCTTTTTCCACAAAACAGAACTCACTAGACATCACAGAATTCATACTGGAGAGAAACCTTACAAATGTAAAGAATGTGGCAAAGCCTTTAACCACAAATCTAGCGCTATCATGCATGAGAGAATTCATACTGGAGAGGAACCTTACAAATGTAAAATATGTGGCAAAGCCTTTAAACAGCTCTCAAACCTTAGTCAGCATATAAATAGTCATACTCGAGAGAAAATGTATGAATGTGAGGTATGTGGCAAGGTCTTTTCCTACAAATATAGCCTCACTATACATCACAGAATTCATACTGGAGAGAAACCTTACAAATGTAAAGAATGTGGCAAGTCCTTTAACAGGTGCTCACACCTTACTCAGCATATAAATACTCATACTCGAGAGAAAATATATAAATGTAAGGAATGTGGCAAGGCCTTTTTCCAAAAAACAAACCTCACTACACATCACAGAATTCATACTGGAGAGAAACCTTACAAATGTAAAGAATGTGGCAAAGCCTTTCAGCACAAATCACACGTTATCATCCATGAGAGAATTCATACTGGAGAGGAACCTTACAAATGTAAAGAATGTGGCAAAACCTTTAAACAGCTCCCAAACCTTACTCAGCATATAAATAGTCATACTCGAGAGAAAATGTATGAATGTGAGGTATGTGGCAAGGTCTTTTCCTACAAATATAGCCTCACTATACATCACAGAATTCATACTGGAGAGAAACCTTACAAATGTAAAGAATGTGGCAAGTCCTTTAACAGGTGCTCATACCTTACTCAGCATATAAATAGTCATACTCGAGAGAAAATATATAAATGTAAGGAATGTGGCAAGGCCTTTTCCTACAGTTCAAGCCTCAGGATACATCACAGAACTCATACTCCAGAGAAACGTTACAAATGTAAAGAATGTGGGAAGGCCCTTAAGCATAAAGGAAACCTTAAAAGCCATGAGAGAACTCATACTGGAGAGAAACCTTAGAAATGTAAAGAATATGGCAAAGCCTTTCGGGACAAATCATACTTTAACAGCCATTAGAGAATTCACACTGGACAGACACCTTACAAAGAAAAGAATGTGGCAAAATCTTTAACCACCTCCCAACCTTACTCAGCATATAAATACTTATAGTCGAGAGAAAATGTATAAATAGAAAGAATGCAGCAAGGCCTTTTTCCACAAAACCAACCTCACTAGACATCACAGAATTCATTCTGTTGAGAAACCTTAAAAATGTAATGAATGTGAGGCCTTTTTCGAGAGATTAAATGTTATTAACCATCACAGAATTCATAGTGGATAGAAACCTTACAAATGTAAAGAATGCTTCTAGGCCTTTAACAGGCACTCATGCCTTAGTTAATATCACAGAATTCATACTGGAGCGAAACCTTACAAATATAAAGAATGTGGCAAGTCCTTTAACCAGCGCTCACACCTTACTCAACATCACAGAATCCATACTGGAGAGAAACCTTACAAATGTAAAGAATGTGGCAAAACCTTTAAACACCTCCCAAACCGTACTCAGCATATAAATACTCATAGTCCAGAGAAAATATATAAATGTAAAGAAAGTGGCTAGGCCTTTTCCCACAAAACAAACCTCACTACACATCACAGAATTCATACTGGAGAGAAATCTCTCCAATGTAAAGAATGTGGCAAAGCCTTTAAGCACGAATCACACGTTATCATCCGTGAGACAATTCATACTGGAGAGACACCTTACAAATGTAAAGAATGTAGCAAAACCTTTAACCAGCTCCCAAAACTTACTCAGCATATAAATGCTCATACTCAGGAGAAAATGTATAAATGTAAAGAATGTGGCAAGTCCTTTAACCAGCACTCATACCTTACTCAACATCACAGAATTCATACTGGAGAGAAAACTTACAAATGTAAAGAATGTGGCAAGGCCTTTAAGCAGAAATCGTGCCTTACCGAACATTACAGAATTCATAGTGGGGCTCGTCTTACAAATTTGAAGACTGTGAGAGAATTTGGAAGACTGTTGAGCCCTAACTACACATCAGCATCATAGAGGTCATACTGAGGAAAAATACTACAAATGAAAGAATGTGACAGACCTCTAGCTGGAAGTCATAACTTGCTGAATCTCATCGTTAATCATACAGGAGCTAAACTGTAACACGTCAAGAAAGCAGCAAAGCCTTTAAGTGGAATTCAATCCTTTTTTTGTATCTAAAATGCAGTCTTGGTTCAAGATGTACAATGATAATGAATGAGGAAAGACGTATTATTTTAAAATCATCATCAGAGAGTTCAGAGAAGAAAAGTGACTTGAAGGATAGACTATGTAGAAACATAGAAACGTATTTAATTGAACATCAAATGTCCTATGTATGTCACCGAATTCACAGTAGAAAGCAGTACATGAGTTACTCACTTCAGATATCACCTCAGAAGGAATAATACAAGGTTAGTCAGTTAGATAATGTGTATGCTATTCTGCTTCAAACGATGGAAGGGAGGGATATTTGTATGGGTGTAATTTCAGTGTGCATGCGTTTCCATTGACCCTATATGAGATTTGTGACTTTGAATATCACTGTGTTTCTAGTCAACTCTTCAGAAAATTCAGTTATTCCTGGTGGGTGTGTGAAAGTACGTAGGTGATTGTTGCGTCAAGGATAAGAGATGCCCTTCTTCCTTGGGTGGGATCCGTGCACATCTCTCTTGCATGGAAGATGAAGGACAATAGAACATACAGTATATGAAAGAAATCTAAATGGATATTCTATTTGTGCTTCTGACATTGAATAGGTCATCATGAAGTGGGTGTTCACAATGTCATTCTCGGTTTATTAGAACTAAAACAGTTTGTGACTATTACAAATTAAATGTGTTACTAATTGGTCTTTAGGGAAAAGAGATGGCAGTCCAGTCAACTGTGATTCATGTTCATAATAGTAATCGTGGGAAAGTATGAATTGATGTCGTGGAAATGAAGAAATCGTCATAGATATCAGAGAAGTGCTATCTCTTCCATGAAATGAGATACGGTTGTACAGCCACTTTTTTAAAGAGTTGCTGGAGTTGTGAAAATATTTTACTATGCAAACTTAAGCTGCTAAGAAGTTAAAACAGACTCGTAGATGATGTCTTCTTTAAGCCTCATGGTACTCAGAAAATGAAAAATGTAGTAGTAGATACAGAATGGGGAGGGCGAAAATAATCTAAGTATACCGTTTCAGAAAATCATCAAATCATAAATATAGCCAATGAATAAGAAAGAGTCAAGTAATTCTAAACAGCCAGAAAACAAAAGAACGACAGCAGTAACGTCATACTTGTGTTTTCCTTGCTTTACCTATAAAGGGACTAAGTTCTCTAAGCCAAAGATACAGATTGCCTGAATGGAAAGAATTACAAGACCCAATGGTATACAGTCATTAAGAGACTCACGTCATTTTTTTAAAACTATTTTTTTTCCATTGAGAAAGAGAACACAGAACATGCTAGAGCCAGAGAGGGGCCAGGATCAGAGGGAGAAGCAGACTTCCTGATGAGCTTGGAACCTGATATGGGACTCAATCCGGGGACTCCTGGATCATGACCTGAGCCAAAGGCAGACACTTAATCGACTGAGGCACCCAGGCCCCCTCACTTCAGCTGTAAGAACACAGTCAGACTGAAAGTGCAGGTGTGGAGAAAGATATCCTATGCAAAGAGAATCCAAAAGAAAGCAGGATAGCCACGCTTCCATCAGTCAACGTAAACTTTAACCAGAGAGAGTACTAAAACATGGCAAAGTTCATAGTAAAATAAGGGGCTAACTTTCACTGTGTGTTTTTAATTATATGGTGTTTGGCAGAATGTCAAAAAGGATTTTCGCCCATTTTCGTTTTGGAAGTACGGGATGAGGAGGATGAGGTCTCTCGGTGGTACTTAACCACGTTCAAAAGCAACACCTATTTCATAAATCTTGGTGGTGACAGTCCACTTACCTCAAAACAACTAGATACTTTCAGAACCACTTCTCTGTCTAGAATTTCTAGAGTTGGGAAAAAACAGCAGTGGACAACAACTAGAGAGAGACCTATTGCTTTCAGATTCTGACGTGTGTGAAAAAACAGGTGCAGTGAAAATCTTGGCAATTGACTGTACCAAGTAGCCAGTAGTTTCTCAGACATAACTCGTTTAGGCTCATAAATGTTCCCACAGTATTCGATTGTCTACCGTCTTGCTATGAAACATTGCATAGTGATGCAGTGGGGGAAGGTGAAGCCACAGGGATTGGCGGAGTGCACAGAGTGTGGGGTTTGGGGGAATAGCCACAGGGGAAGAGGACAGAACTTGTGTTAGTTTTCTAGGGCTCCTGGAACAAATTAGCACAACTGGGAGGCTAAACAAGTCCCCACATTCTGGTTCTCACTTCTGGAAGTTCTTAGGTGGCTGAGGTCACACTGTTGGCAGAGCCACACTTTATCTGTGCAATGGAGTCTTTCCTCTTTCTGACTTCTGGGCACTGTCAGCTCTCCTTGATCTTCCTCGGCTAGTAGATGGATCTCTGTCTCTGGCTTCATCACCACACAGTGTTGTGTGTGTGTCTAAATTCCCTCGTCTCAGTAGGACTGCAGTCATTGAATTCAGGTTTACCTGAATCCAGTATGACCTCATTTTAGCTTGATGACATCTTCAAAGATCCTATTGCCCAAGAAGGTTACAGTTACGGGTACTGAGGAAGAAAAGGTGAGCATGTTTATCTAAGGCATTCTGTGTAACCCACAACAGGGCTGGAAGGCAGTAGGGAGTTAACTGTCACTGAGGGATTAAAGTGCGCTACAGGTTTGAAGGTTGGGGTTGGATGTATGCAGGGATATTACTGATAATGAGGCATATGTTAGTTGAGAAAATGAAAGGGTGGAGGAAAAATGGAGAGGAAAGGGAAAATGGGTGATGAGTTACTTGGCAAAAGGGAGATCAAATGCACTGGTGGGTAAAAGGCAGACAAAGCTTATTGCCTAGGAATGGTGAAAGAACATAGGGGTGGGGGGCCCTTGGGTGTGTCAGTCACGAAGCATTTGACTTTGGCTCATGGCGTAATCCCGGCGTCTGGGATCAACCCCCACATCAGGCTCCTCGCTTCTTCCTCTCCCATTCCCCTGCTTGTGTTCCCTCTCTCGCTGGCTGTCTCTATCTCCGTCCAATAAATAAATAAAATCTTAAAAAAAAAAAAAAACATCGGGGTATAAGTGGGATAGTTGCTTGTGAATGGAGGCCTGGGGGTGCCCAGTGCTGTGAGCAGAGATGAATGGTGGGGAAAAAAGTTGATGCCGGGGGAACATAATGGACACAGGGTTTAATGTGGGTGGAGGGGATGTTCACAGCAGGGAGACGGGTGGGCATCAATAGGCTTAAGGGCCATGGGAAAAAGGGAGCATAGGGTTGAGCATAATGGGTGTGGGGCCATGAGGAAACTAAGGTGTCCTGGTAAATGATGGCTGAAATACTGAGGGCAGTGGATATAAAAGACACAATAAATGGGCAGAAGTTAGAATGATGGGGTGGAGGGGAGATCAATGACCACGGATGAGGAGGAAAGAATGGAAGATTCCAGGACAATGGATTTTGGACTAAGGGCTCTAGAATTAGGTGAAGAACATCATTTCCCGTGGTAATTGTCAATACGACACCCTTGCAGAAACGCCCCTTGTTTATGCACATAAGTAGTTAAATGCATCTGTTCCCGGCTAGGACCCGCATCATGAAATGTCGATGTTTGATTTGTACACAGCTGACTTAACTGTGTGCTTCTGGGACATGAGATTGTCGCACCGTCATGATTTTTTTTTTTTTTAAATGTTTATTTGAGAGAGAGCAGCATTAGGTGGGAGGGTCAGAGATGGAGGGGGAAACAGACTTGCTGATGAGCTGGGAGCCAGAAGCGGGTCTCGAATCCAGGACCACAGCATTCTGACCTGAGCTCAAGACAGAGGTCTACCAAGTGAGCCACCCCGGCACCCTGTGACTGCGTTCTTACAGTGAGGGGACCATTGTTGACCTAGCCTTGCAAATCAAACACCAAAACAAAACAAAGAAAGGTAATATCCTACCAACTGTGTTTCCACTGTTAAAGAAATTACAGGGAAGCCATTAGACTCCCGTGACTCCTGTCTCTGTAGCGTCTGCAAGCAGCCCACATGTTCAGTCAATGCACTGGAATGGAGGAAAAGGAACTCAACCGATCCAGTCAACTAGGCCTTCCAGAAAAAGGCAACTGCTTTGGGCGCTGCCCATCAGATACTGGCCTTGCTTTCCTTCCGTAGTGTGTCTGTGAACACCTCACTGCAACCTCCCCCACGTGGAGCATGCCTAACCTTTTGAAGAAACAATTCGCTGGTCAAAGTAAATCTTGAAAATTTGAAGGTACGTCCCTACAACCGTTAACCAGCACACAGGACCACGTTTCATCTTGAGCACTTTCTCCTGTGGCTTAAACATCGCGCCCACGGTGTAAGAGGGTGGAAGACTCAACATTACAGGTTTCCCTGTCCCGCTCTGCCCACTTTTGCACATGCGCACAGCACACCACTGCGACTCTCGGCCAAGCGACCCCATCCTTCACCCTTGGTGATGACCGCTCACCGTGCATGGGCCGGAGGTTTACCATCGAGTGCTGCCCATGCGCACGAAGGACTTGTGACACACACAGCCCCTTTCAGGGCCGCAGTCGGCCATCTTGTGCTCCTCCTTTCACCACCTCAGGCCTCCGGAGGACAGCCTCCAGTAGCGTCTCAACCAAACCCAGGCATCTGAGTTCCCAGTTCAGACAAGCTGGACCCAGAGGCTGTGGACAGACTAGTCTTCCCACATTTTTATCACACCCAGAGTTCTGGATGGCCTTTCCGGTTTCTGCCTTTCCTGGTACCCAAACTTCGCACATGCGCAGGAGGAGAACACAGGTGAGCCCTTCACGGTCCTGAGTCAGGCACCTGTGTCCATGCAGAGGACCCAGGAGCAGGTGGGGATCAGGGACTGGATGTCCACCATCATGCTGTGGAATATGACTTCATATGGCGCCCATCAGTCCCACCTCTGCAGCAGACCTTCTGAGGTCCCCGGGTTCCTGTTCCAGACTTTGGGCCCTAATATTGTGGGCACAGAGCTCGGCTACTCCAGAATTCCCACTGGGAATAGTCCCTCTGGTAAACGCAGCTGCCAGAGCCTCAGACAGATTTGTCAGTTCAGATTCTGAGGAAAATGACCTCAGACCACAGAATTGCCTTCCACGGCTCCACTGCCAATCCCTGATCCTCCCTCCGCAGAACAGTCTAGAGAACAGAGCTCCTTCTCTGGGTGGCCCGAGTTGGCATTCCCACTATCCTGAGGCTGACACTCAGATCAAGGAGAAGAAAATACTTAGAACTTCATTTTCAGTTTTGCATTTCTAGTTAAAACAGCGCTTCCAAGAGAACACAGAGCACCCCACCTTCCATTCTTGGGATATCCCCTGATAGTCCACACATGAAAATTCACCAAATACATACATGCAGATGATGGATGCATCAGATTTCCCTCAGAGTCTCTCACCCACTCTTCTCACTCCCAGTCTGCTCTCTCTGTATGAGCCATCACATCCAACATTACTTTCGAGGTGACTGATGATGATGAAGAAAGAAGGGAATTCTACTCCCACAGTGGCTCGTCCAGCACAGATCCTCCTGGAAAAAAATGAACATAAGGTACCCAATTCCCAGGGCTTCCAAGAGATTAGCTTGTATCATGTATGTCAGATTCCCAGCATGGTGTCCTGGGCTCAGGGCCTCCTCCTATACCTGATGCATGTAGTAGGTGCTCAATAAACAATCGTTGATGCATGAGCACATACCATTTCTCCCAAACAGCCGTGCACAGACACCACTGCCTCATCTAGTCCCTAACTGGCCTTCCAGGATCAACAGAAAGTATCCTTATTGGAACTGTCAGTAGTGTTCACTGCGCATGGTACTATGTGTGGTGACACACGATGGTTTGGTCTGAGGGGCTGGGGTGTGCTCCGCTTTCTCTAGCTCAGTACTACTGGAAATGCAGTGTATGGACAGGGACCTAGACGGTTGTTAGAAATATTAATTATGGATGGCTGGGTGGCTCAGTTGCTAAATTGTCTGTCTCTGGCACAGGTCATGATCTCAGGGTCCTGGGATAAGCCCGTATCTGAGTCCATGCTCTGGGTAGTCTGCTTCTCCCCCTTCTGCTGCCACTACCCCTGCTCGTGCTCTAGCTCTCTCTCTCAGATAAAATAAATAAGATCTTTTACAAATTAAAACCACAAATTCATGGGTCGCATCCCGACCTAGGTATTCATGATATCTGAGTATAGAGACCCAGAATCTATTTTTAGTGGAAATCCCAGGTGATTTGTATATACAGGAAATGTTCACAAACACTGTTTAGAAAAGTCACCCTCAGCTAGGGCTTCCAATTGGAATCCCCTATGTAGATTTTAGATCTACCATCTCCAGGGTCCCATCCCCAAGGATTCTGGCAGTTTTAGCGTGAGTTAGGTATTGATGAAGGGGCCCAACTTACTCTACCGTGAGCCCAGGGCAAACAGTGACGCTCCCAGGTACTGTTCTGAGAATGGGTCCGAGAGTGGTCAGTGGGGAAGCCTCGATGGGTAGGGCTGGTCTGCATAAGATTTGATAGGAGAAGGTCAGTCTCCCCCACATTCCTGATGTTGTACCAGACTGTTTCCACAAGATAAGTGCGCTCAAAAATCAAAAAGGAATAAATCACATGGGGGCTTACACTGAGAAGCTCCCTGTGTGTACAGATTTTCACATGCCTCCACTAGCAATGGAACAGCAATCATTCACATAGACCCTCAGTGGCCATGCGGAGGCTTTTGGATTTCACCGTGACTGCCCTGGAAGACAGTAGAACACAAGGTCAGTCCCTGAGGATGTAGGAGGATGTGAAGAATGAGACAGGAGCTGTCCCTCGGTGACCACCAGAGAATTAAAGATGGGCTTTCAGAACCATTCCATTCAAGCAGAGCTTCCCAAACCCCATTTTAAGCTTCAGTTTTGTCCTTTGATCTTCAGCCTCCGTCTGTGTCGTCTGCTTCTGTCATCTGCCCTTACCTGGGTGTGTGGCTACTGTCTCCTTTCTCTTCATGTGCCCAGGGCTCTGTCCTGTTCCGAAAAAGATGATGGGATGCACACTAGAGATGGCAAGATCTGTTGATAAGAAAAGCAACATGACTGTTGCTGGAGATTCTTTAATTTCAAATCCAGTACCATGCTCGGTAGATAGTACAGTACAGAAGTTTATAGAATATTATTTCTCTAGATGCTATTATTCTTTTAAGATTTTATTTATTTTTGTCAGAGATCACAAACGGGGAGCGGCAAAGAAAGCAGGCAGGGGGAGAAGCAGACTCCCTTCTGCGCCAGGACCCAACTTGGGTCTCAATCCCAGGACCCTGGGATCATGACCTGAGTCTGAAGGCAGATGTTTAGTAGACTGAACCACTGAGGCATCCGTAGATGCTGTTTCTGGATGGATGCTTTAGAATAGTTATGAAGCTTTTCCAATATTCAGCTCCTTAACTCTACTTGCCACTACCAATGAATCAGAAATTAGGATAAGATATCTGATTTTAAGATGGGAGCAACAATACCTTACCCTGTTCAGTTTCCAGAATTATCACCAAAGGGAAGGTTATAAATACCCTTAGGGAAGGGGAAAGGTAACGTCAGGATGAAACATGAATACTTCCTTCCTTACTGCAACAAACGCCTGATTATTTCCTTGAAATGATGTCATTTGTCTTTGTCCTCAGTTACCCTGTAGAATTTTAAGACAGTGAATATACAGTCGTTATATGATCCTTGCTTGCTTTTGCTAAAACTTAAAAAGTAATAAAGGAGAGAATATCTGCAACACAGTTCAGAACAAAATGGAAACTTGCCAGTCCAGGACTAATTTAGAACCTTTTTTTGCAAAGGCCAGGATATCCAGGAAACATTGGTGACAGCCTTTGTTTTCTGGGGGCATCTGGCAGAGAGACCCTGAGCCAAGGGAAGGAAGTTAACATCAGGTGTCATGAGACACATTGATACCAGTGTCCTGAAGCACATGGAAGGACTCATCACTGCTGCCTTATTGTTTGGGGGGGTGGGAGAAAAGGCAATCCTGGGAAACAGGATTCTGTGTGAAAGGTTTATGAAGCACAGGATTTCATGATAAAAACAGCAATGAAGTCACTAAAATGTATAGTCCTTTACTCCCATGTATCAGATTCTGGGTTTTGAAAATTGTGAGCACCAACCCTGAAGAGATGAAAGGAAGGGTCAACGCAGAATGCGATCCGTCAAATCTGTCCTGGGAAGGGAGGAGACCCCAGAGGCAGGCCAGACCTGCACACAGCCTCAGAAGGGGTTGGATCTGGTTTGGGGTTGTGGGGAGGCTGGTTGTGGGCTCTGATCTCCCTGCCTCTGGGGTACTTCCAGCTCTGTCATTCCTGAGCCCTTCCAAAGAAGATCAACACAGAGTTCACAGTATTTTCATCAATGTAGTTTCTTTCCATTCTATTTCCTAAAGGAAAGAAAAAGCCAACTTCAACATTATTTTCTGGGACAATTGTATTAGAAAGCTTTTCTTAAGAAGAATGTGAACTAAATGCTATGACTACTGCTACTAAAAACTCTGGTCCATGGATGACCCATCAGGGGTGACACCAGAGCTCACACCACAACACAGACAGGGAACTGGCCCGACTGATGCAAAGTCCCCCATCTACCCCTGTTCTTCCTCACACTGACTCCACAATCCTGAATTCAACCATGTACCCAGAGGCTCTGACTAAGAATTCCTGGATGATTCGGATCATGACTCTTCATCTGTTTGTCTAATGACCAGTTGCCATGGGAACAAGCAGTGTCTATCTGTTTGCATCTCTAGCCGTGCTCAGTGTTCTTTACACAGTCAGAGAAACCCAGGGGGACTCACACCTGGCTACCCCGAAGGCGATTGCTTCTATGGAGGGAGGAGAGTGCCCTGGATGACTAATGCCTCTTTCTCTAAGATGGAAGGAGATTCAGATTCTTGTGCTAGTGTAAACCCGGACTACACAGGATAGCGCAAAGGTTAAAGGAGTCCCTGGTCCTGGAGAGTGTGCCCAAGTGAGATTGACCAGATGGCCCCATAGGTATTCAGTTACCAGGAAGGTGAGACTTAGGCTGGGCCATCAGGTAGAGCATGTATGTTTCCTAATGGAGCCTTATCCTCAGATGCAGGATATGTGTGTGCTGTTTCCTGTCCCTGAGCAACGCCCCCTGAAGTAAGATGCCTCTACTCCAGTGAGTACAGGTTACAGCTAGCTGTGCTTGTGGTCATGACTGTAGGTGTTTCAGTGGGTCTTAGCCTTGCACTGTGAATGGTCTTCTTCCCTCCTGAGTTTGCAGTAACACAGGACCTAGTGTGGCAAGTTTAATCACTATTTCTTTTTTTTTTTAAATTTATTTGAGAGAGAGAAACAGGCAGCGAGAGAGGGAACACAAGAAGAGGGAGTAGGAGAGGAAGAAGCAGGCTCCCAGCGGAAGAGCCTGACATGGGGCTCCATCCCAGAACTCCGGGATATCGCCCTGAGCCCAAGGCAGACGCTTAATGACTGAGCCACCCAGGTGCCCGTAATCACTATTTCTGTTGCCACTTAGAGATTCTGCAGTGACTGTGACGGGCACAAGCTTCTTTAAGGACCAACAGACTTGTTAACCATGTTTGTGAAGCGGTGTTCACAACCCTCACCGAAGTAAATGTTTGGCCGATGTAATATCTGATACTGAAATACACATTCAAATGTATTTTGAACATCTCTTCATTCCTTCAGGAGACAATCTTACACTGCTGTTTAGATTCTGACCTTATCTCCTGGGACTAATTTGCAACAAAATCATATGGATAATCATATAGTATTATAGTAGGATGCATCGTATGTCTATGGTTTATTATTTACTGCTGGCATAGATTCTCTGTCTTACAGTTTTACCTACAATTGACTGGCTTGTCATTGTACATAACCCTCTGTGAGGCATGAATATATACACGGTTGACATGGAGAAAAACAGTTCAGTTTTCTCATGAGATGAGAAAGGTTTGGAATTCCTCCAGGATACACGGAAGAGCCTGAATGCACAGTGATTGTCACTCAAGAGAAAAAAGGGGCTGGCATTTGGGAAGCACGCATGAAGGCCGAGTTGTTCACTTCCCTCACACAGTCTAATGGAAAGAGAACAATCCCAGTGATGGCAGAGAGGGTCTAAAAAGTCCCAAAGGTGCTCCCAAGGAGAAGAGTGCTTGGGGTCATAGCTGTGATCTCAGAGAGGATTTAGGGGAGATATTGTGTCCAGGAGAGGGTTGGCCCTTCGGCTTTCGCACCCACAGAGTAACAATCATAATGAGCCCTAAACACAAAAATTCTGTGGCACGTCTAAATTCTGTACAGAGTAAGTCTGTGTGTTCCTCACCACGTATATCAGAACAGGATCCGAAGCCTATGTTTGTGAAGTATTATCAGTTCTTCTTGTCTCGTACCTACGTAGGGACTGTGATATTTACCAGCTCAGGTAGAATCTGGCACAGGATGCTGGAGGGGCCGATGCAATGTGGGATAGGAGCTTCATGCTTCGCCCACCTGGAGTCCTAGGACTGTCGGTAATGGCCTAGAAGCCACTCACGGGGCCAAGGTTGCCAGTGGAAACACCTCTGGACTCTCAGTGAAGCTTGAAAAGTCTCTATCCAGACCACGGAGAAAATGTTTCAAGCCGACAGCTGCCTAGGTATCTGGGATTCCGCTTAGAAACTATGACCTACGGGTGGCCACATTGGGATAACTGACAAAAGCTCTCAAACTCACGCAGGTTCCTTTGTGTAAAGGGGGGGGGGGAATGATGACATAACATTTAGAATCCTGCAAGTTTCCACTGAAAATCCGGACCATATTACTATTGTAAAAGTGGTGCAGGCTTAGTCCATTCCGCTGTGACTCTCTGGTATTTATTTGGATTTCTTTTGTCATTACCTAGATTGCCACTTCGTTTTACACATTTCACGATTTTATGCTGTATGAACTGCACCCCGGCGGCTCCTTGTAGACATGAAGGAGGTGCTGAGCAGGGTGTGTTGGTGCCCAGGGCGAGCTCGTGCCGGAGAGTTCGGCCGCAAGGCCTTCTAAGGAACAAATGCGTCATCTATAGATATACGAAAGGAGGATGTGATTCATCAGTGACCCAGGCTAAAGGTGCTTGCTACATATGAAGCCGACTAAGTTGGCTGGAAGGGCATTGGCAGGACTTCAAAGGACTTTGACAAGGTGCTCTAGGTGTATTCTGTTACTGCAACTGCAAGGGTCTCATTGTTTTGTGAGGCTGATGATACAGCATCAGTAAGTGAGATGGGGGAACTCTATCCGGAAGAGCACGAATGACTCAGAATAACTCTGGACCATACAGACTTGCCTGCCTGGTTGGGAAACTATTGTTGGACACACATTTGCTCTCCTTTCTCCTGTGCGTATCCTTGCCCCTTTCTGAAATGCTAAATGCCCAACCCCTTCTTAAGTCACAGTGGCCTGTAGGCATCAGTTGCCTGTCTTTGAGCCTCATGTCTCTGAGGCTCCCGTAGGTAAGAAAGCACTTTCTTTTTCCCTTGTGAATCTGTCTTATGTCCACTTACGTATTAGAGTGGCCAAGGAATTGAGAATGGAGGAAGAAAAACATGTTCCTCTTCTTCACATTCTGCTGTCAAAACCTGACCTCCCTGCTTCGGAGCCAAAATAGAATGTGAAGACGGAGCTGGGGATCAAGAGGAACAACAGGTTAATTACTTTGCCAGCAATCGAGGCTGCAGGATGTCAGGGCCTTCAAAACTGCAAGCCCCCCAGAGGCAGGGGGTGGGGTATTTGTCGTGAAATCCCTACAGGATCTAGCCGGTTCCACCCGGAATTATGTCTGTGCAGCCAGCTGTGTCCATCACCTTTTCAGGGTGGGACCTGGTGGTGGAAAGGAAAGGCTAAGAAGGGAAGAGAGGAAGGTTGGAGAAGTGAGGGAAAAGGATCCCTAGTTTAATATCAAGGCTTGCTGATGCTTTAATGTGGCCATTTTGATTTTTGATCACTTTTATGTGTTTACGTGGTTTCAGTTCAGTCACCAGGACAGCTGTAGGAAGACTGCTTCATTTTTTGCAAAGAGAAACGACCCTGTATTTTCTAGAATGGGAAAGATAAAGAAAAAGGTTCACACCAAATTTCAGGGAGCATGTTGAGGAATTAGAATGCTCATGTATTGCTGATGGGAGTGAATAATGTACATTCCCTTTGGAAAAGTCTGTGGCAGTTAGTTATGAAAGTAACCATTTACCTACTGACGGAGCACATGTTGTCACCCCAACATATGTCTCGTTAGGATATGGATTCTTATTGGCTGGTAGTTTAAAGAAGGAGCACACAGGGGTGCTTAGGTGTGTCAGTTAAGAGCTTTTCTTTGGCTCAGTCGTGGTCCTGGGATCAAACCCCGTGGTGGGTTCCATGCTCCGAGTGGAGTTGGCTTCTCCCTCTCTCTGCTACTCTCCCTCTCTCTGCTCTCTCATTCTCTTTCTCAAATAAATAAATAAAATCTTTAAGAAGAAGAAGAAGAAGAAGGAGGGGGAGGAGGAGGAGAAGAAGGAGAAGAAGAAACAGGGGACCAAGAAAGAGCTCTGAAACTAGTCTGGATAATTTTTGTAGTAGACATTTGCATCTCTAAGGGAAAGCTCCATTTGTAAGGGTGGCTCCCTCCCTGTAGCAGAAAGAGGGTGAAAGTGTAAATCTCCAGAAATAGTGATCCTTGGACAAGGCGTGGAGTAAATCAGAATAACAACGACAGCCCCGATTAGTGCTTTTTGCCTGGTCACCTCCCCAAATGCTTCCCAGTAGGTTCAAGAAGGGATCAAATCCCGTGCCCCCCACCCCAGATTCTGTCTATTGGTGAGGGGGGAAACAGCTGTGATGTTTTCATTAAATGCTCCACGCAATTCTAGGTGAAGCCAGGGTTAAGCAGGCTTAACCAGGAATAGAAGACAGCTGAGTTCAGACTTGGCTCAAGGAGAGGTAACACGGGCACTGCCACGGGAATCTGGAAGCATCAGGTCCATGCAGCACAGGTTTCTTCTTTCTGCTCTAGCAGAAGTTGCGTGTGTCTGTGATGGGGGAGACCCCTGAACCAGAGCAGGAAAAAACTCATCAAACATTGGTCTCCAAGGAAGAATTCATTGTTTTTGAATAGCCACTGACACAAAGGGCAAGGAAATTGGGCCTTTTCTGCATTCTAAGTCCTGCCTGCAGGCAAGACCTTTATTGGTGGAGACGCCCTGTTGGGGGCTTTAAAGGCATTTTCTCCTGCTGCAGCTGTGATTTCTTCTGGAATCCTTCTGAGCAAGAAGTCCGGAGGACAAGGTGAAGAAGAAATGGCCAGTTCTCAGGTAAGCCTTCCATGCGAGTTCCGAGGCCCGTTGTCTTTTTCTCGAGAAATTTCTTACATTTAGAAATTGTTAATAGTGATTTTTTTCTAGTTCGGTTGTTCTGCTCTATGTTTACACCCAGTGTTTTTTGTTTTTGTTTTTGTTTTAAAGATTTTATTCATTTATTTGACAGAGAGAGACAGCCAGCGAGAGAGGGAACACAAGCAGGGGGAGTGGGAGTGGAAGAAGCAGGCTCTTAGTGGAGGAGACTGATGTGGGGCTCGATCCCAGAACGCCGGGATCACGCGATGAACCGAAGGCAGATGCTTAACCACTGCGCTACCCAGGCGCCCCTACACCCAGTTTTTAAACCTTTTCAGACATTATACTCAAATTTGGTCTTTAGAACCCTTCTCCCCTATCAGCCAGAGCCTTCTATGCCTTCCCTCTAAAAGGGCTTAGAGTAGGTCTTCAACAGTTGTCGCTTTGAATAAAAGACCTGCCTGCCAGTATTGCAAATAGTCCCTTGGTGACAGATCCTTGGGAAGGTGTTGAGTTAAAGATTCCTATTGCTGAAGGGGTCTGGTCCTGGGATATCAGTGATGGAAAATGGTCTTATTTAGGCCCCATCTGGAAGCCTTATAAGCTCTGTGTAGACCGGGAGTAAGAAAATGCACAGATAAACAGTGGATATGATATGATATCCAGAATCATTTGGAGTATTCTCCGAAAAAAGAGGGGTTCATATCCTTTAGAATGTATCTAAAATATACTAGGTATTACCAGTCCGGGAAAGTATATGTGATTGAAGTTTCTATAAATCGACTGAATTCTCATAATTTAATTGATATGCTGGTTTACTGTTTAGGGGTACAAGAATGTGGTCCCTAAATGGGGTGTCTTTTGAGCAGATGGGGATTTTTGGTGATGAGCAGGTGTGGGCCATTTGCAGAGGAAGTGAGAGAATTCAGCTGAGGCAGAACAAAGGAGCCAGAAGCTCACTGAATGCACAGCAAGGGAGCGGGGGTGGGAAGGACACCAGAGAGGCCTAGTGCCAGGAGGTGGTGGGTGGGGCCTGGTTTTAAAGGGGAAGATGAGGCAGTCTGGGAACAGATGGAATCTTCCCTTTTAGGGAACCGAATCTGGTTGTAAGTAGCCCATTGGTGAGTTAGGACCTATGGCTCTTTGGGGGTGGGTCGCTCCTGGGCCTGTCTGCATTCAGGCAGATTGTCACCGGCCCCTCCCCTATTCCAGCTCTCAAGCCAGTTTGCCTGAAAGGAGGCTTCTAGAAGGAACACGCTGGTGCTGGGTTCTTGTGTGGTGTAGCAGAATGAGTATCAGGCACAAAAGGGGAAAGTGATAGTTTATCACGTGAAGGTGAGAAGAGAAAGCAAGCTTTCTAGAGTGAGCAGGGTCCTGAATGGTTGCCACCCAGCGCCTTTATGGTTGGTCTTTTATAGAAAACTGACCAGGGGCCTTCAATCTCTTTGATGTCACCGCTGATAGCAGCATGATTACTTCTCCTTTGAATATGTCATCTCTGGTGTTTAAAACAAACGAGGAGGTCTGGTCACATTCGCTTAGCTCTTGTTTTCTTTATGTCCCTCTTTCCTGGGATTTTTGATGACCCTGGTCACCTAGCCCCGTAGCTGTCCACCCCTCCCTAGTCCCACCTGTCCCTTACTCAACACCAAGCAACAGGTCCTTCAGTGTGCCTTAGGCGCTGATGATCAACTTGGTCATTAGGGCTGATGTTAACTTCTTGTAATGGCTTGAAGCTCTGCCAGATAGCTCCCCCTGTAAGGCTCACGTTGTCCTTGTTAATTCCTAAGGGTCTTGGACGGATTTACTGGGTGATGGGCTGAAACCATCCCATTTCACCTGGAAGCTTCTTTCTTTTGATTTTGCCTTTGCTTGTAGTTTCTGATCAGGAGAACAAAGCAAAAGAAATGTAGAGAAGAAGGAAATGTCCTTGCAACTTGCAGCCCACATATAGATACTTGGCACTTGGAAAGATTGAGTTTCCTCAAGGAATTCCCAAGTGCCTTAGTGTTAATGCTTTGCTGGAGGCAAAAGCAGCCTTAGCTTGATCATAGCCAGACCTCCAGGATCCTCTTGAACATAGGAAAATCCCCTCAGAGACTTCTGTTATCTCTACCCCTACATGAAGAGTTTATAGTCAGTACCTTCTCACAGTCACACTGTAGCTCTTCTGCCAACGGGTCCTGTCCCTGACGTTTAATGAGAACGATTTCTTTCATGAAAAATGTCTTCGGCCCCTACATCAGTTTCCACTGCACAAATGAAGACTCTCACCTTCGTGTAGTTGGTAGTATTGTCTCCTGGGCCTGGGGGATCTAAGTCAGTCATTCCGCCATCCTGTGAGTTTTTACTTTATTCCACACTCAAGTGGTAGACATTCTCTTCATTTAAAAAAAAGAAGAGTACTGTATTTATTTATTGTAGTGAGTGAGAGAACTAGTGTGTGTGAGAGGAGGAGAGGTGATCCCGTAGAGCCAGAGGGGGAGGGAGAGAAGTTCATGCGGACTCTGTGCTGAGTGGTTCCCTGGACCCCGAGACCATGACCTGAACCAAAATCAAGAGTTGGACACCTGAGCCATTGCGTCATCCAGGCGCCCTCTTTCCCTCTGTGTATTTTCAGATGAAGAAAACAAGAATTCTATAATTAACATGTTTGTCTTAAATGCTGAATTATATCACAGATGATGATTGGCACAAAAGCATCAATGAAATGCTGGGTTGTGGGGTCCTTGAGAATGTTGGTCAAGAACGAATTCTTGAGATGTGTTACGGTGCCCGAGAGTCGGTTTATTGAGTAGCTCGGGGACAGCAGCTGTGAGCAGAAAGAGCTGCACATTGGCTGCATGAAGCGGGTGGTTTTATGCTTAGTGTTGGGGTGGGGTAAGTGCACCGAGTATAAGATCAGAAAGGTTTCTTTGAATTTGTGCTTGTTACTTTGGCCCGATCTGTCCGATGCTATCTCTCCGTTCGATGTTAATATCGGTGAAATGTACAGGCAGTTAAGAGACCGTAAGGTAACAAGTAGCATGTATTTGACTCTTAGCAGAGCTATGCCGTCTGTGGGTCAGCCTTCTGAGTTAAAGGTGAACATTTTTCTGCCTCTATCCTTCATCATAGCAGACTCCTAAATAATAGCTGTTTTATGTGTATCATTCTCTGTGTTTGTGTTGATAGTGTGAATAAAAGGTAGAAGCATCATCATCCACAAAGTGATTTATAAGTGTGACGTCATTGTAAATGGTTCTTGTATTAACACCATGAGAATTTTCTACTCTATCACGTTTCATGTGTATTTAACTACTTCCTACATGTGTGGATGGGTGCATGAAATGTAAATAGTTAGATTGATTTTGTGGGGATAACTTTTTGTTTCCATCATTTTTCTCACATTTGACACCTGCTATGAACACTGGTGTAGTGTTCTCTTTATATTGGACCTGTGTGTCCTTTTCAGTGAACTCTAGGATCATACCCTGAGTTCAAACCTGATCCCTTTGCACATTCGGTAAATAAGGATTCTGCTTCTCCATAGTTGGACAATACTAGCTTTATATTGAGGTAAAGGTAACTAGTTTACTCCATGGGTTACATCCGGGTCCCTCTGCGTCAAACTGGGCTAGCCCAAGCACTTCCGCTGGGCGGTCATTACATTTCATTGGATAGTTTCTGTTTTCCCGCAGGAGACTCTGCCCACGGGGTGTTCTGGCTGAAGTAAAGGATAAGGTGGACAGAAGAAGTGAAGTAAAATGTGGGATCTAGTTTGGGGGGTACAGTGGTAAGCACTGAAGCTCAGGTGATGGGGTCAAGCGGGTGACATTAACTCCTTCTTGATCTTAGGGACCATTATGAACTCTGTCGATGGCCACTTGGTGACTGTGGTATTTCTTGCAGAGACTGCTGACATTCGGGGACGTGGCCATAGAATTCTCCCAGGAGGAGTGGCGATGCCTGAGCCACACGCAGCGGGAACTGTACAGGGACGTGATGCTGGAGAACTACAGACACCTCCTGTTCTTGGGTGAGGATGACTCCTTCCAGATTTCCCAAGCCCCACTCGGGGTTTCTTCTTTCCTTTCAAGACTTTCTCTTGGATGACTCCTCTTTGCACATTGGAATTCAGGTCACTGCCCTAAGGGACTAAAGTAAGGATTTGTAGATGGAGACAGAAATCTTCTTGATGTTTGCTTTTCAGGTCTAGCTTCCGCTTCCTTAGGGTAATATCGTTTCTGTTGATTAGTTATAGTTCTGAACCTGGCGTGGCATGGAGCAGTACTGCCTGCATTTAAACTCCAAGTTTTACGCCGCCTTATTGTCTCAGTAGAACTTGGAAGTGCAAGTTAGGAAGTGAGTGTTTGAAACTCCTGCATGTTCTCTAGAGGCTGTTGGTGATCAGTGTTGGGGAAATCATCTTCTAGAATTCTGCAATGTCCTCTCTTCCCTACTCAGCCCAGTAGTGGCTTGCAAGGATCCACAGCCATACTTATATTCTGTTTCTCTATTAAACAGGTCTCATTGTGTCGAAGCCTGATTTGGTCTCCCTTTTGGAGCAGAGGAAGGAGCCGTGGGATGTGAAGAGGAAGAAGACAGTAGTCTTTGATCCAGGTAGGTGGGAATGAATGAAGCCGATGACAGAGGGACGTCCAAGTTTGAAGGAGGAGGAAGATAGACCTTAAAATGGGGTTCCAGTAGCTCTGCTGGAATGAAAATCAGTTGGAGAAGCCCAGGTGTATTTCCCCGTCTGTCACAGAGGGACATCTTTTCACATATTGTCATATTTTCATATTCTCAAAGGCTTCTGCTTCAGCTCCAGTGATGGGCCGCCACAGCCACAGTGAGGGCCATGGGGTGGGGGAGGGCCTCCATAATCAGAGAGCTTTTCTATTGCTTTGAGGGCCTTAGGGAAATCTCCCTATTCCTGAGGGCGTCTGCACTATGTCTCTTCTAAGTTCCGTTTTGCCTCTTGGGAGAAAGTGTGCAGAGTTGTGTGGGGCATACTGGGGATTGGGGCGGAATCCCCGCAGCACTGGAGGCAGACATCATGTGTTTTCTGGTTCATGCTTTCCAGTGTTATGGAGCCTTCAGTCTTAATCGTACACAATGGAGACTCAGTAATGTCATCAGGTAACAAAGCACTTCCCGAACAGGAGAACATACAATCCTTTATTTCACTTCAGATGTTCATTTTCCTTTATATTAACGAGAAGAAGAGGTTTCCACGCCTTACGTTCCATTCCTCAGTGGTGAAATAATGTAATGTCTCTATTTGTTCCCTGGACTTCCTACATACAGTAATGTTATTCGGGATTTACAACTTTGGAACCTGCAGCCTATAGTAAAGTCTCATTTCTTAGCTTTTGAAAAATGCATCATTTTCTAATTTTTCTCGTATAGTAAGACGTTCCTGTGACTTTGTCGTAAGTTTTCACTTTCTTATTAGTTGTCTCTGAGACTCAGCTCTTATTTCTTAGATCAAAAGTTCTGATGCGACCCGGGCATGTGCTGTGTAAGAAGTGATGTAGATGGTAAAATTCCCCTAGTGACAAAAATGTCCCGTTGCTGTTGGAATTTTACTTCACGAAAAATTAATCATAAGGTTTTTTTTACTAGTTTCTCAGGAATGTATCTGGATTTACTCCCCTGTATTTCTTTCTTATAAAATGATTGTCAGCATATTTTATAACTGTGACGGTGTTTGTTTATTTAGAAAGGGAAGGTTTTTGCTTCTCTGCTTTGTTCTAAGGTATGGGTTACCCCCTTGAATTCTGTGTAAGAGGAGGAATATATGAGTAACAGAATACATTTTTTGATGTCACTTAAGTCCTTATTCATAATATTTTTCATTACAGCTTTTCATGGTTGATTGTAATGAATAATCCTTACAGTTTTACTGTCACTGAACTTATGCCAAAATAGACAATGCCTGTTTTTCATGGATACACAGAGTTTAAATTCTACCTGTATTGAAGGTTTTCTTTTCAATAATTCGTATATTGCATTATGTGGCATTTTTTCAGTTTAATTTTGCTTGTTCTCATTTTTGAATTCCTTAATAACAGGCTTCTTTTTGTATGGGACTTTCCTCAATGTTAGTTAATTGTGGCCTTTTTTTTTTCTTTACCGATGTATTTTGTGATATGATGACAGTTTTCAGCCCTGTACACTTTTGAACAATGTGTGACTCAAATGTGAATCAGGTTTGTGCCCTTTGCCAGGAACATTATGTATGTGTCTATGAAATATCACCCCTACAGAGTTTGTAACTCGTCTTGTGTATTTCTGGTGGTGGTGAATGTTCTAGCATATCTAGGTGAGTTGTTATAATACTCGCAATAATTCCAACATCTGTTGTTGAATTTATATTCTCTTGGCATGAGAAGCTTTTTTGGTGAATCAAAAGCAATTTAAAAAATTTTCTATGTCAGTATATTGTGTAGGTCCTATATTTTATCTTACTTGTGGTGTTGTACGCATGATATGGTTTGACACCATTGTCATTCACTTTTCTGTTTTCTGTCTGTATTTTCATTCTGGTTGCCTTAGAGATTCCTTAAAACATCTTAAGGGTATAAGAAACTATTTTCAACTGCTGTCGTCAATTTTATAGGCAACTTTTCTCCTTCATCCTCTCCATCCCTGAACCTGCTGGATGTTACCACTATCACAAGTTCTATCTTTTATGTGGTGTAGTTTATTATGCAGATTTCTGCATTTTATGCTTTTGTTTAAGACAATTCTGTAGCAGAAATACAAGTGATTGGGCTACCTCATTACAGCACTGCAGGTTTCTAGAATTGTGTACGTACAGACATGAGCAGGAGTTTTATGTTGTCCTGTGGTTTCAGCTACCCTTTAGAATCCTTGGTTTTCAACCCAAAAGACGTCCTATCACATTTCTTGTAGGACAGGTTTACTAGTAAATTGAAGGGTTTTTTACTAGGCATTGTTTTTATTTCTACCTTCGTGGAAAACAGGTAGATTATGCCAGGTAGATGACTCTTGGTGCAGACTGTTGAATCTTTCTGTACTCGAATACACGATCCCATTCCCTTCTTCCTATAGGGTCTGCTGAGAACTGCAGTAATCATCTTACAGGGGCTCTCCTGCAGAAGAGGAGTTGCTCTTGTCAGGCTTTTTCAAAATTCTCTTTTCATTTGTGATTTTTTTTTTTTAAGGTTTTTTTTCTTTATATGTCAGAGAGAGAGCGAGCGAGAGAGAGTGCAACCGGCACACAAGCATGGGGAGTGGTGAGCAGGGAGCACTATGTGGGGCTTGATCCCAGGCTCCTGGGATTATGACATGAGCCGAACGGGACACTGAACCGACTGAGCCACCCGGGTGCCCTCACCTCTGATTGTTGATAGGTTATTTATAATGAGTCACTGTGTTCATGTCTTGACATTGATCCTACTGTGAATTCCTGAGATTGTTGAATTGGTCTTACCTTTGCACATATGTGTGAAGTAGAAGCCTTTAGTTCTTCCTGTCAACTCTCTTCTCCGTTTCACCATCCTTTCCTTATGGGGTCCCCTTAATGTACATATCGGTCCACTTAGGTGTCTCCTGAGTCCCCAGTCCGTGTCCTTTCCCCCATTTTTCCTTGGTCGTCTTAGTAGACAGTTTAAAACAAGGGGTTTTTAGCTTGTCTGATTCTTTCTTCTGCTTGATAAAGTCTGTGGGTGACCCATTGGTGTGTTTTTAAGTTCAGTGATTGTATTCTTCAGCTCCCAATTCCTGGGTGGTTGGTTTATATACTTTGTCTCTTTGGGTTACATTTTGGTCGTGCCCAGTTTGCTGGTACCATCTAGTTCCCTATCTGTTGTCTCCTCCTGTCTCCATGCACAGCTTTATGATGCTTACACCTTTGTCATGCAATGCAGAGTTCTTCATATTTGAGGGTCCCTTTGTGATATTTAATTTGTTCTTGTGGTTGGAACACATTTTTCTATATCTTTTGTAGCCTTGTGATCTTTTGTTGACATTTCAGGATTAAAAAAGAAAAAGAGCCTCTGGGCCCAGGTTTCTGGACTTGCTCTGCAGAAAAGCACACAGATCATAGTAATTATGGTGCGTGTCACACATATTCTGGGTATTTGTCGTGTCAAGATTCTTGTAATTTCCCAGGTTAAGAAAGCGCAGTTACTTTACAGCCCGTGATAGCTTCCTCTGTTTCCCTTCAGCTCTATTATCTGTCTGTGTCTGAACAAATAGTCCATTTTGTCTGAGAAGCTACCACAGTGCTTCCAGAGGGCGTGCTCCTTCCCTCTTTTTTCCATGTCGTGCATGACAGAAGTGCTGTCCGTTCCTCAGGCAGCTGCAGAGAGGTCAGATCACTGAACACACAGGTCAGTCCGTTGTAGGAGTTTTCTCACAGTGTGGCCATGGAGTGTCAGGGAGGGTGAGCAGCTGCCGTGGGCAAGTGTCAAAGCCTTCCCTTGTCTCTTTGACATGGCTCTTCTTCATTGGTACTTGCTGGGTGTGTTGGGTTCTCCCAGCTGGCTTCTGGAGCACTCTAAAAGGTAAATTGGTCCATTTTTGTCTCCATTGAAGAGCAAAGGCCAAGTGCTTCCAGTTGCTCATTTGCTGATGCCCTAGGGTAGGTATTAATGGGCCATGTTAGCACTTTAATGTATATGCATGTGAGCATAGTGAGTGGGGTAACTTATTTTGTATCTCTTAGTTGTTTGTTTCCGTAATACTCTAGGCCTGTTAGCAAAGACAGGCAAAGAAGATTGTGATATGGAAGGTATAAAAGCTGTGGCCCTGAGCCCTGAGTATCTCTAGTTACAACTGACTGGGAATCTTGGGGGAAGGGAAGGACAGGACGGGTGTTATGTCAGATCAAACCAAACTTGGGACAGTTACCCATAATGAAACCCCTCCTACTGGAAGAGGTCAAGGGCAAAAACATTCTGGGGGGTCATTGGGGGAGAATCGCCCCTTAGTCAGTTATAATTGCAGAAAAATGTCTTTGAACCCAAGGACCCAAACCAATTTTTATAGGTTCCTATTCTCTAAAAGTGCATTTGTAAATTCTAGAAACCCCCACTAGTCCATGCTGAAAATAATCACTGAAACCATTTTAAATGTAATTTTGGATCAATCATGCACAGGAACATCTCTGAAAGTGAGACATCGAAAGAGGAAGATAAGAATTCTAAATGGGATTGATTTGAGAAGTCCTTGTCGGAAGATTCATTATTCTTCAACCAACACATGATCTATGCTTTTCCAATGTCTCTGATTTTTTTTTTAAAGATTTTATTTTTATTTATTCGAAAGAGATAGAGACAGCCAGTGAGAGAGGGAACACAAGCAGGGGGAGTGGGAGAGGAAGAAGCAGGCTCATAGCCGAGGAGCCTGATGTGGGGCTCGATCCCATAACGCCGGATTACGCCCTGAGCCGAAGGCAGACGCCTAACCGCTGTGCCACCCACGCGCCCTCCAATGTCTCTGATTTTTATAAACATGGGGGTTTCTTTATGGACTCATCACTGGTCAATAGTTATGTAGAATACATAATGTGGAGCATTTTTTTTTTATGTGTTGTGCACTGGGAGTCCTCTGTAAAGGCCCTTCTAGCTTCCAGAATTACTGAGGTGTTTAGAATGGAGACAGAACGTATTAATAAAATGAGTCTCTAAAAAGCATGAATCAAGGGTCCAAGTGTAATAAGCCTCAGGGAACTCAGTTTCCAGAGAACTAGTGTATCGTAGTAACTTAGTAATGCATGGTGGACTGTCTTCGATGCAAGCTCGAGTCTTCGCGTACACACTGCCATGGTACCCTCACTGGGGAGAAGACAACTAAATGTGGTAAGTCTGGCAGATATCTGGACTCATCTTCACAACTCGGTCAACAGCAGAGATTTCATATTGGAAAGAAATCTTGCGAATGTAAACAATGTGGCAAAGCCTTTGATTATCACTCAAAACCTATCAACATAAGGTAGTACATAGTGGTGAGAAGGCTGAGGAATGTAAAAATAGAAAAAAATGTGGCAAAGCTTTTAAGTAGAAGTACAATTTTCTAACCATGAGAGAGTGCAGGATGACAGAAACCCTACAAATGTCGAAAATGTGGCAAAGCCATTATTTCATACTCAGAACTCTTCAACATGAGATAATACTCCTGTGGAGATGCTGTACACATGTCAAGAAGGTTGGCCATGTTTTCCCATGAACACATTCTTCCTCAGCTTCAGTGAAAGCCTACTGGATAGAAATGCCTGAAATGTGATGATTGATGACAATCCTATATTTTTAACATATACTTCAAAAAAATGTCTTCGTGAAGGATAAAAATATTACAGATATGAGCAGTTGCAAACTGTGTAATGGAATGCAAATTCTATAATATCAGGCATTCACAGCAGGAAGCAGTAAGCCCATCTCATTTTGCAGACATGATCTCCATTAGGATATTTATTACGGAGAAAAATCCAAGGTTCAAACACTTAAATCAGTTACATTTTAGCTTTGGACGATGCAGACGTTAGGGGTGTCAACTCTTCCACAATTGACAATCTGGTTTTCACTTTTGGGTCCCTAAAAGTAAAACCGTACCTACTTTCCATGGAAATAGCCTGTTGTTGAGAGGAAGCCTTACCTAAAACATAAACAGTTAATGTCCCACTCTTAGTATGTTGTCTGTATTTGTATAAGTGTTTTTATAATAATGTAAGCTTCAGAAGAGTCAGTATTAAGGAAATCATAATGAACAGAAAATATTTTCACAGTACTGCATAGTACGTATCCACACACACACACACAAAAAAAGTATATAAGTGGACCCAGGTCGTTCAACCCCATGTTCTTCATTTGTCAGCTGCATTTGTTAATATGCCTAAAGGATCGAGGGAGGATGGATGTCTGGGAAGGGATAATAGTGTCTCTCTTTTTCTTTTGACCCTATTTGAGAAATTTTACTCTTAGGGAAGATACTATTCGACTCTTAAATGATGTCATGCTGTTCCTTTATTACTTGTATGCCTGCAAAGTGATGTGATCCTTGCTGTCTCAGAGACACGAAGGGGCTTCTTTAAATCCACACTTCTGCTGAGAAATATATTAAAGAATGTCTTCTGTTTTTCTAATAACACCCTTAATTCTCTCACAGTTCTGCTGAGAAATGTATCAAAGAATGTCTTCACTTTGTAGTGACAGGTTTTCTCTTGTTTAAGATTTTGTTTTTAAGTAATCTCTGTAATTAACAGGGGGATTAACCTTAAAAGTAAAGCTCAGGTGTCACACAGAGTACCGACTAGCCATCCAGCTGCTCTGTGAATGGTGATTCCCTTACTCCCATAGCGGAATGCCTTCCCAGGGCTTGGCAGTAGCGATAATGTAATTGTCATAGAGTGTAGCTGGAATCTTGGCAAACTGATGGCTGTCTTTACCATGATCTCTCTCCCTTTACTTCCCTGGGCTTAGGTTAAGTTCTACAGATTTTACTGCCAAACATGAGTATGGTCAACCCATTGGTCATTGTCTCCTAAGGAGTCCCACCAAGAGTGACGGCTTTTGGGTGACGAGATTTCTGTCATGATTTTGGGTGTCGACTTCTTTGGTATCTTTACAGAGTGACCAGGGGTGTGTCCATTGTAGTGCAGTGTGGGTCTTGGGTGTCTTCTAGACCATTAAGATTAGCCCTATGTACGCTGCTTGGAAGGAGGTCAAGTCAAAGCTTCCAAGTCCACGAGTTTCTCATTTTCCTCTGTATGTCAGTGCCGAATGAGCAGCAGAACATCCTGAAGGAAAACCTATTATGGATACTGCTGTGAATGTCAGAAGAAAATTACACATTTGGTGTATCCAGCATTGTTTTTATTCCTTGAAATTACGTTGTGAGCTCCTGATCTACACCTGTGATTTATTGATTTCCATCTTGTAGAGGCACAAGCAGTAGGTCAAGTCTATTCATGAGACAACATTTCCTCCGGATCTTCACCTCAGTTCAGAGCAACCCAACGTTAACATATTTCTTCAGGATGTAATCCTGGTTGGTTATGTTTTTGATACTTTTGGTATCTGTTTCTTGGCATACAATTATGTAATGTTGCCTCATAATTATTTTTATTTCTATTGTTTCAGTGATACTGCATCTGCTTTCAAGGCTTTTGATTTTAGTTGTTCTTCCTTTTCACTTTTACTTGATTTACTTAAAGGTCTATTGATTTTTATTTTTGTTTTATTCGTAAAACCATATCTGCCTATTGATATTTCCTTATTTTTGGTGAATTGTATTTTGTTCATTTCCATTTTATGTGTAAATTTCCTTTCTTCCACTGGCCCAGATGGCTCGGTCAGTTAAGTCTTTGACTTCTGCTTGGGTCATGATCTCAGGGTCATGGGATTGAATCCCGTATTGACTCCCTGCTCTGATGAGAATGTGCTTGCCCTCTCCTTTGGGTATCCTCCCTCTCATGCTCTCCCTCTGTCTCTCTCTCTCTCAAATAAGTGTTTTAAAAAATTCATCCTTCCTCTGCTTGTGGCCTCAGAATGGTTTTTCTGATTCTTTGAGGGAGAGGAGAGGATTTGTGTTATATCATGACAGTACTACAGAATCATCTGTTTAGCAATGTGGTCAGTATGTTGTGTGCAAGTTTATGTGTCCATGGAGAAATGAAGTCCTGATGATTCCTTGTCAGCTGTCTTGCTGACACTCTCTGATTGATTTTATGGTTGTATATTAGACGTCATCAGTGTATTCATCTGAAGGTAGCAGCATGGAATGACTTGACTTTTCTGTTATTCAATCTTTCAGCGGTATCTTCACATGGCAGCCTGAGCTTCCAGCCAGAGCCGTGCAAAGAAGCTTCATTTCAAAACGTGTCAGTGGGTCGTTATCAACATAGCGTCCTTGAGAATTTACACTTAACAATAGACTGCGATCATGATTGTAACAGATATGTCCAAATTGAGAGTACTGCCCATAACAAGACTCTTACTGCCCAAGATGGTGAGGGATATGAAACATTTTGTAAACCCTTCCTTTTGAAGTCCACTCTTTCTGCAATGCAGGGTGTGTGTGTAAGCAAAAGCTCCAGTCAACTCTTCAAGTGTACATATGCATGGAAAGAGTATGTGGAAAATCTGGAAAGTTACCTAGTCCATGCTGAAAATAATGATTTGAACAGTGTTGAAGAGAGGACTGGATTGGCCTTTCAGTCAAATATTTCTGAACGTCAGACATTTCAAAATGAAGAAACGACTGCTAAGTGGGTACCACTTGAGAAGTCCTTCACTGAGGACGCAACCCTAGAAAATTATTGGAGCATTTTCAATGGAGACAGAGTTGCTCAAGGCAGTGAGTGTGAGAAAATGTTTGATCAAGGCTCAAATGTTAATAAAGATATGAGGACTCATTTTCAAGAGAACCAATTTGAACGTATTAAGTGTGCGGAATTCATTGATGCAAGATCCAACCTTATACATCACACTATGCATATAAGAGAGAATTCTTATAAAGGTAACGATTGTGAAAGAGAGTTTAACCAGTCCTCCAGCGTGAGAGATCATCAGAGAATTCATGTGGGAAAGAAACCATACGGATATGATAAGCCTTTGAACGTGTCTAGTGATAAGCCTTTGAACGTGTCTAGTGAGTCATCGAGAATACATTTACATAAGTCAATCTGTAGTGTAGAGAAACCTTACAAATGTAAAGAATGTGTCAAAGCTTTTAAGCAGAAACCAAAACTTACTAAACATCACAGAATTCATACTGGAGAGAAACCTTACAAATGTAAAGAATGTGGCAAGGACTTTAAAAATAAAGGAAACCTTAAAAGCCATGAGAGAATTCATACTGGAGAGAAACCTTACAAGTGTAATGAATGCAACAAGGCCTTTTCCCACAAAACAAACCTCACTGCACATCACAGAATTCATACTGGAGAGAAACCTTACAAATGTAAAGAATGTGGCAAAGCCTTTCGACGCAAATCATGCGTTAACGTCCATGAGAGGATTCATACTGGAGAGACACCTTACAAATGTACAGAATGTGGCAAAACCTTTAAACAGCTCTCACACCTTACTCACCATATAAATACTCATTCTCGAGAGAAATTGTATAAATGTGAAGAATGTGGCAAGGCCTTTTTCCACAAAGCAAATGTCAGTACACATCACAGAGTTCATACTGGTGAGAGACCTTACAAATGTAAAGAATGTGGCAAAGCCTTTCGGCACAAATCACACGTGAACATACATGAGAGAATTCATACTGGAGAAACACCTTACAAATGTACAGAATGTGGCAAAACCTTTAAACAGCTCTCACACCTTACTCACCATATAAATACTCATTCTCAAGAGAAAGCATATAAATGTAAAGAATGTGGCAAGGACTTTAAAAATAAAGGAAACCTTAAAAGCCATGAGAGGATTCATACTGGAGAGACACCTTACAAATGTACAGAATGTGGCAAAACCTTTAAACAGCTCTCACACCTTACTAACCATATAAATACTCATTCTCGAGAGAAATTGTATAAATGTGAAGAATGTGGCAAGGCCTTTTTCCACAAAGCAAACGTCAGTACACATCACAGAGTTCATACTGGTGAGAGACCTTACAAATGTACAGAATGTGGCAAAACCTTTAAACAGCTCCCACACCTTAGTGTGCATATAAATACTCATTCTCAAGAGAAAGCGTATAAATGTAAAGAATGTGGCAAGGACTTTAAAAATAAAGGAAACCTTAAAAGCCATGAGAGAATTCATACTGGAGAGACACCTTACAAATGTAATGAATGCAACAAGGCCTTTTCCCATAAAACAAAACTCACTAGACATCACAGAATTCATACCAGAGAGAAACCTTACAAATGTACAGAATGTGGCAAGGCCTTTAAGCAGAAATCATGCCTTACCGAACATTACAGAATTCATAGTGGGGCTCGTCTTACAAATTTGAAGACTGTGAGAGAATTTGGAAGGACTGTTGAGCCCTAACTCCACGTCAGCATCATAGAGTTCATACTGAGGAAAAATACTACAAATGAAAGAATGTGACAGACCTCTAGCTGGAAGTCATAACTTGCTGAATCTCATCACTAATCATACAGGAGCTAAACTGTAACACGTCAAGAAAGCAGCAAAGCCTTTTAGTGGAATTCAATCCTTATTTGGTATCAAAAATGTAGTCTTGGTTCAAGATGTACAACGATAATGAATGAGGAAAGATGTTGTTTTATTTTAGAAATCATCATCAGAGTTCAGAGAAGAAAAGTAACTTCAAAGATAGAACTATGTAGAAACATAGAAACGTATTTAATGAACATCAAATGTCCAATGTATGTCACAGAATTCACAGTAGAAAGCAGTACGTGAGTTACTCACTTCAGATATCACCTCAGAAGGAATAATACAAGGTTAGTCGGTTAGATAATGTGTATGCTATTCTGCTTCAAACGATGGAAGGGAGGGATATTTGTATGGGTGTAATTTCAGTGTGCGTGCATTTCCATTGACCCTATATGAGATTTGTGACTTGGGAATATCAATGTGTTTCTGCTCTCTCAACTCTTCAGAAAATTCAGTTATTCCTGGTGTATGTGTGAAAGTACGTAGGTGATTGTTGGGTCAAGGATAAGAGATGCCCTTCTTGCTTAGGTGGGATCCATGCATATCTCTCTTGCATGGAAGATGAAGGACAATAGAACATACAGTATATGAAAGAAATCTAAATGGATATTCTATTTGTGCTTCTGACATTGAATAGGTCATCATGAAGTGGGTGTTCAAAACGTCATTCTCCGTTTATTAGAACTAAAACAGTTTGTGACTATTACAAATTAAATGAGTTACTAATTGGTCTTTAGGGAAAAGAGATGGCAGTCCAGTCAACTGTGATTCATGTTCATAATAGTAATCGTGGGAAAGTATGAATTGATGTGGAAATGAAGAAATCGTCATAGATATCAGAGAAGTGCTATCTCTTCCATGAAATGAGATACGGTTGTACAGCCACTTTTTTAAAGAGTTGCTGGAGTTGTGAAAGTGTTTTAGTATGCAAAATGAAGCTGGTAAGAAGTTAAAATAGACTCCTAGAAGATGTCTTCTTTAAGCCTCATGGTACTCAGAAAATGAAAAATGTAATAGTAGATACAGAATG
Organism: Ursus americanus; assembly: GCF_024610735.1. Classification (NCBI taxonomy): domain Eukaryota; kingdom Metazoa; phylum Chordata; class Mammalia; order Carnivora; family Ursidae; genus Ursus; species Ursus americanus. Next base: position 54,265,993 of record NC_142147.1, on the reverse strand, counting down.
GGGAGGGAGAAAATGATCTAAGTATACCGTTTCAGAAAATCATCAAATCACAAAGATAGCCAATGAATAAGAAGGGGTCAAATAATTCTACACAGCCAGAAAACAAAAGAATGACAGCAGTAACTTCATACTTGTGTTGTTCCTTCCTTTACCTATAAAGGGACTAAGTTCTGTAAGCCAAAGATACAGATTGCCTGAATGGAAAGAAATACAAGACCCAAAGGTATAGAGTCATGAAGAGACTCGCTTCATTTTTTAAAAACTATTATTATTTTTTTTAATTGAGAAAGAGAACAGAGAAAACAAGAGGGAGCCTGAGAGGGGCCAGGGTCAGAGGGAGCAGACTCCCTGATGAGCTTGGAGCCTGATATTGGACTCCATCTGGGGACTCCTGGATCATGACCTGAGCCGAAGGCAGACACTTAATCGACTGAGGCACCCAGGCGCCCTCACTTCAGCTGTAAGAACACAGTCAGACTGAAAGTGCAGGTGTGGAGAAAGATATCCTATGCAAATGGAATCCAAAAGAAAGCAGGATAGCCACGCTTCCATCAGTCAACGTAAACTTTAACCAGAGAGAGTGGTAAAACATGGCAAATTTCATTGTAAAATACGGGGCTGACTTTGTACTGTGTGTTTTTAATTATATGGTGTTTGGCAGAATGTCAAAAGGGATTTTTGCTCATTTTGGTTTTGGAAGTACAGGATGAGGAGGATGATGTCACTCGGTGGTACTTACCATGTTCAATATAACACCTATTTCCATAAATCTTGGTGGTGACAGTCCACATACCTCAAAACAACTCGTTACTTTCAGAACCACTTCTCTGTCTTTCTAGGGTTTGGAAAAAACAGCAGTGGACAGCAACTTGAGAGAGACCTATTGCTTTCAGATTCTGACGTGTCTGGAAAAACAGGTGCAGTGAAAATCTTGGCAATTGACTGTACCAAGTAGCCCGTAGTATCTCAGACATAACTCATCCAGGCTCTTAAATGTGTCCCATGGTATTCAGTTGTCTACCGTCTTGCTATGAAACATTGCATAGTGATGCAGTGGGGGCAGGTGAAGCCACAGGGATTAACAGAGTGCACAGAGTGTGGGGTTTGGGGGATAGCCACAGGGGAAGAGGACAGAACTTGTGTTAGTTTTCTAGGGTTCCTGGAACAAATTAGCACAACTGGGGGGCTAAACAAGCCCCCAAATTCTGGTTCTCACTTCTGGAAGTTCTTAGGTGGCTGAGGTCACGCTGTTGGCAGAGCCACACTTTATCTGTGCAATGGAGTCTTTCCTCTTTCTGACATCTGGGCACTGTCAGCTCTCCTTGATCTTCCTGGGCTGGTAGATGGATCTCTGTCTCTGGCTTCATCATCACACAGTGTTGTGTGTGTGTCTAAATTCCCTCGTCTCAGTAGGACTGCAGTCATTGAATTCGGGTTTACCTGAATCCAGTATGACCTCATTTTAGCTTGACTACATCTGCAAAGATCCTATTGCCCCAGGAGGTTACAGTTACAGGTACTGAGGATGAAGAGGTGAGCATGTTTATCTGAGGCATTCTGTGTAACCCACAACAGGGCTGGAAGGCAGTAGGGAGTTAACTGTCACTGAGGGATTAAAGAGCACTACAGGTTTGAAGGTTGGGGGTGGGTGTATGCAGGGATATTAAGGCGATGAGGCATATGTGTGTTGAAAGAATGAAAGGGTGGAGGAAAAATGGAGAGGAAGGGGATAATGGGTGGTGAATTACTTGGCAAAAGGGAGATCAAATGCACTGGTGGGTAAAAGGCAGACAAAGCTTATTGCCTAGTAATGGCGAAAGAACATAGGGGTGGGGGCCCTTGGGTGTCTCAGTCAGAAAGCATTTGCCTTCGGCTCATGGCGTGATCCCAGCGTCTGGGATCGACCCCCCACATCAGGCTCCTCGCTTCTTCCTCTCCCATTCCCCTGCTTGTGTTCCCTCTCTCGCTGGCTGTCTCTATCTCCGTCCAATAAATAAATAAAATCTTAAAAAAAAAAAAAAAAAGAACATCGGGGTGTAAGGGGGATAGTTGCTTGTGAATGGAGGCCCGGGGGTGCCCAGTGCTGTGAGCAGAGATGAATGGTGGGGAAAAAAGTTGATGCCAGGGGAACATAATGGACACAGGGTTTAATGTGGGTGGAGGGGATGTTCACAGCTGGGAGACGGGTGGGCATCAATAGGCTTAAGGGCCCATGGGAAAAAGGGAGCATAGGGTTGAGCATAATGGGTGTGGGGCCATGAGGAAACTAAGGTGTCCTGGTAAATGATGGCTGAGATACTGAGGGCAGTCGATATAAAAGATACAATAAATGGGCAGAAGTTATTAGAAAGATGGGGTGGAGGGTAAATAAATGACCACAGAGGAGGAGGAAAGAATGGAAGATTCAAGGACAATGAAATTTTGGACTAAGGGCTCTAGAATTAGGTGAAGAGGGGTTTACTGGTGTAAAAGTCTAAAATGCACAATATGAATGTGGAAGAGCGTGAGGCAGCCTAGAGGGGTCATTGCAGGCAGAGTGCTAGGGTTCATGGACATCGACAGGTGTGGAGATTCAGGTCACCATGTGGCGCAGAGGCAGAGGGCGAGGACAGGTAGAGCTCTGGGTGATGGAGTTCCAGGAGGTCACTCATTCATTCATTCTCACTAATTCCCTGATTTGCATTTGATTCACAATTCACTGCTGTTTGTAATTTCAGTTCATGAGGCAATAACCACACTTACATAAAATACTCAGTAAGCTTTTCGATGGAATACACAGGTAAAAGTGTGAGTCAACAATGAGAGTTGATGTTTTCTATCTCTGGGGATACTGTGGACAATGTGTGACCATGGAGAGGGTAAGTATCAACAGGGAGAAGCAGATGGATGCCATCAACAGTCTCAGGAGTCTTGAGGTAGATTCCCTGTTAGAGGCTACACAGATGGTTCCATCCCTCATGAAATCTTGATTTTGACCTTGTTGGACCCTAAACAGAAAACTCAGCCAAGCCCACTGTAATTCAGACATATAAAGAATAGAGTGTTCTTTTTTTGCCTCCTAAATTTGTGAAAATTGGTTACGGTAGTGAGAGAAAACATCTACACATAGGCATAACTTGAACTGTAAAATAAAAATGAGAGAATACAAACTTTGAAAATATTTAAATAAAATAAAAATCTCCCTTAGTTGTCCCCAGTAGTGATCGCTTGATCTTTAGACCTAACAGCTGGTCAGTTTGAGGTGTACCCTCCTCCTCCTGCAATTTCAGAGTAGATGTGAAATTCCATTTGGAATTGTCTAACACACAGGCACTAAAATACCTTGGTGTTGCTTCAGTGTTCGTAAATATTGTCAGATACTTCCTCTCCATTGAATTGTTTTCCTGAACCAACGCTATATGATGGCAGTGATATCCTGTTATTATAAATGGATTTACTGCATTCCCAAAACATCATTTCCTGAGTAATTGACAATACAACACCTTTGGAGAAACATCCCTTGTTTATGCACATGCCTAGTTAAATGCATCTGTCTCCGGCTAGGACCCACATCATGAAATGCCGATCTTTATACACAGGTGACTTATCTGCGTGATTCTGGGACATGAGATGGTTGCACCGTCATGATTTTTTTTTTTTTTTGAATGTTTATTTGAGAAGGAGCAGGATTAGGTGGGAGGGTCAGAACGGGAGGGAGAAGCAGATTTTCTGCTGAGCTTGGAGCCAGAAGTGGGTCTTGAATCCAGGACCACAGCATCCTGACCTGAGCCTAAGACAGCTCTACCAAGTGAGTCACCCCAAGACCCTCTGACCGTGCGTTCTAACAGTGAGGGGACAATTGTTGACCTAGCCTTGCAAATCAAACACCAAAACAAAACAGACAAATGTAATATTCTACCAAATATGTTTCCACTGTTAAATTACAGGGAAGCCATTAGACTCCCGTGACTCTACTGTCTCTGTAGCGTCTGCAAGCAGCCCACATGTTCAGTCAATGCACTGGAATGGAGGAAAAGGAATTCAACCAATCCAGTCAACTAGGCCTTCCAGAAAAAGGCAACTGATTCAGGCGCTGCCCATCAGATACTGGCCTTGCTTTCCTTCCGTGGTGTGTCTGTGAAGACCTCACTGCAACCTCCCACACATCGAGCATGCCTAACCATGTGAAGAAACAATTCGCTGGTCAAAGTAAGTCTTGAAAATTTGAAGGTACATCCGTTCAAGTGTTACCACCACACAGAACCACGTTTCTTCTTGAGTACTTTCTCCTGTGGCCTTAACATTGCGCCCACAGTGTAAGAGGGTGGAAGACTCAACGTTACAGTTTTCCCTGTCTGGCTCCGCCCACTTTTGCACATGCGCACAGCACACCAGTGCGACTCTCTGCCAAGCGACCCCAGCCTTCACCCCTGGTGATGACCGCTCACCGCGCATGGGCCGGAGGTTTACCATCGAGTGCTGCCCATGCGCATGAAGGACTTGTGACGCACACAGCCCCTTTCAGGGCCGAAGTCCGCCATCTTGTGCACCTCCATTCACCACCTCAGGCCTCCGGAGGACCGCCTCCAGTGGCTTCTCAACCAAAACCAGACATCTGAGTTCCCAGTTCAGACAAGGTGGGGCCAGAGGCTGTGGACAGACCAGTCCTCCCACTGAGCGATATTTTTATCGCACCCAGAGTTTTGGATGGCGTCTCCGGTTTCTGCCTTTCCTGGTACCCAAACTTCGCACATGCGCAGGAGGAGAACGCAGGTGAGCCCTTCACGGTCCTGAGTCAGGCGCCTGTTCCAGTGCAGAGGACCTCGGACTGCTAGGGATCAGGGACTAGGCATCCACCATCACGCTGTGGAATAGGAACTCGTAAGGCAGCCATTAGTCCCACCTCTGCAGCAGACCTTCTGAGGTCCCTGGGTTCCTCTTCCAGAATTGGGGCCCTAACATTGTGGAAACAGCTCAGCTACTCCAGAATTCTCAGTGGGAATAGTCCCTCTGGTAAAAGCGGCTGCCAGAGCCTCAGACAGATTTGTCAGTTTAGATTCTGTGGAAAATGACCTCAGACCACAGAACTGCCTTCCACGGTCCACTGCCAATCCCTGATCCTCCCTCCGCAGAACAGTCTAGAGAACAGAGCTCCTTCTCTGGGTGGCCCGAGTTGGCATTCCCACTATCCTGAGGCTGACACTCAGATCAAGGAGAAGAAAATACTTAGAACTTCATTTTCAGTTTTGCCTTTCTAGTTAAAACAGCGCTTCCAAGAGAACACAGAGCACCCTACCTTCCATTCTTGGGATATGCCCTGATAGTCCACACATGAAAATTCACCAAATACATACATGCAGATGATGGATGCATCAGATTTCCCTCGGAGTCTCTCACCCACTCTTCTCACTCCCAGTCTGCTCTCTCTGTATGAGCCATCACATCCAACATTACTTTCAAGGTGACTGATGATGAAGAAGAAAGAAGGGAATTCTACTCCCACGGTGGCTCGTCCAGCGTTCAAATCCTCCTGGAAAAATATGAACATAAGGTACCCAATTCCAAGGGCTTTCAACAGATTAACTTGCGTCGTGTATGTCAGATTCCCAGCACGGTGTCCTGGGCCCAGGGCCGCCTCCTATACCTGGTGCATGTAGTAGGTGCTTAATACATAGTCCGTTGATGCATGAGCACATACCATTTCTCCCAAACAGCCGTGCACAGACACCACTGCCTCATCTAGTCCCTAACTGGCCTTCCAGGATCAGCAGAAAGTATCTTCATTGGAACTGTCAGTAGTGTTCACTGCACATGGCAGTATGTGTGGTGACGCATGATGGTTGAGTCTGAGGGACTCTGTGTGCTCTGCGTTCTCTAGCTCAGTGCTAATGGAAATGCAGTCTGTGGACAGGGACCTCGACGGTTGTTAGAATATAAATTAGGGTTGCCTGGGTGGCTCAATTGCTAAACTGTTTGCCTCTGGCACGGGTCATGATCTCAGGGTCCTGGGATAAGCCCCTGTCTGAGTCCACACTCCCTGGGGAGTCTACTCCTCCCCCTTCTGCTGCCAATACCCCCACTCCTGCTCTCTCTGTCTGTGTCTCAGATAAATAAAATGCTTTACAACATAAAAACGCAAATTCATGGGTCTCATCCAGACTTAGGGATTCATGATATCTGAGTATAGAGACCCAGAATCTGTTTTTAGTGGAAATCCCAGGTGATTTATATATACATGAAATGTTCACAAACACTGTTTAAAAAGTCACCCTCAGGTAGGGCTTCCCATTGAAATCCCCTGTGTAGATTTTAGATCTACCATCTCCAGGGTCCCATCCCCAAGGATTCTGGCACTTTTAGCATCAGTTAGGTATTGATGAAGGGGCCCAACTTACTCTACCATGAGTCCAGTGCAAACAGTGAAGCTCCCAGGTACCGTTCTGAGAATGGGTCCGAGAGTGGTCAGTGGGTAAGTCTCGATGGGTAGGGCTGGTCTGCATAAGATTTCATAGGGGAGGGTCAGTCTCCCCCACATTCCTGATGTTGTACCAGACTGTTCTGTCTCCACGATATAAGTGCACTCAAAAATCAAAAAGGAATAAATCACATGGGGGCTTACACTGAGAAGCTCCCTGTGTGTACAGATTTTTCACATGCCTCCACTAGCAGTGGAACAGCAATCAGTTCACATAGACCCTCAGTGGCCATGGGGAGGCCTTTTGATTTCACCGTGACTGCCCTGGAAGACACTAGAACAGAAGGTCAGTCCTTGAGGATGTAGGAGCATGTGAAGAATGAGACAGGAGCTGTCCCTCGGTGACCACCAGAGAATTAAAGATGGGCTTTCAGAACCATTCCATTCAAGCAGAGCTTCCCAAACCCCATTTTAAGCTTCAGTTTTGTCCTTTGATCTTCAGCCTCCGTCTGTGTCGTCTGCTTCTGTCATCTGCCCTTACTTGGGTGTGTGGCTACTGTCTCCTTTCTCTTCATGTGCCCAGGGCTCTGTCCTGTTCCGAAAAAGATGACAGGATGCACACTAGAGATGGCAAGATCTGTTGATAAGAAAAGCAACATGACTGTTGCTGGAGATTCTTTAATTTCAAATCCAGTACCATGCTCGGTAGATAGTACAGTACAGAAGTTTATAGAATATTATTTCTCTAGATGCTATTATTCTTTTAAGATTTTATTTTTGTCAGAGATCACAAATGGGGAGCGGCAAACAAAGCAGACAGGGGGAGAAGCAGACTCCCTTCTGGGCAAGGAGCCTGACTTGGGACTCGATCCCAGGACCCTTACATCATGACCTGAGTCTGAAGACAGATGCTTTAGCAGACTGAACCACTGAGGCATCTGTAGATGCTGTTTCTGGATGGATGCTTTAGAATAGTTATGAAGCTTTTCCAATACTCAGCTCCTTAACTCTACTTGCCAGTACTAGTGAATGAGAAATTAGGATAAGATATCTGATTTTAAGATGGGAGAAACAATACCTTACGCTGTTCAGTTTCCAGAATTATCACCAAAGGAAAGGTTATAAATACCCTTAGGGAAGGGGAAAGGTAAAGTCAGGATGAAACATGAATACTTCCTTCCTTACTGCAACAAACGCCTGATTATTTCCTTGAAATGATGTCATTTGTCTTTTGTCCTCAGTTACCCTCTAGAATTTTAAGACCCTGAACATACAGTCATTATATGATCCTTGCTTGCTTTTGCTAAAACTTAAAAAGTAATAAAGGAGAGAATATCTGTAACACAGTACAGAACAAATGGAAACTTGCCAGTCCAGGACTAATTTAGAACCTTTTTTTTGCAAAGGCCAGGATATCCAGGAAACATTGGTGACAGCCTTTGTTTTCTGGGGGCATCTGGCAGAGAGACCCTGAGCCAAGGGAAGGAAGTTAACATCAGGTGTCATGAGACACATTGATACCAGTGTCCTGAAGCACATGGAAGGACTCATCACTGCTGCCTTATTGTTTAGGGGGGGAAAAAAAGCAATCCTGGAAAACAGGATTCTGTGTGAAAGGCTCATGAAGCACAGGATTTCATGATAAAAACAGCAATGAAGTCACTAAAATGTATAGTCCTTTACTCCCACGTATGAGATTTTGGATTTTGAACATTGTGACCACCAGCCCTGAAGAGATGAAAGGAAGAGTCAACACAGAATGTGATCGGTCGAATCTGTCCTGGGAAGGAGGAGACCCCAGAGGCAGACCAGACCTGCACACAGCCTCAGAAGGGGTTGGATCTGGTTTGGGCTGAGGGGGAGCTGGTTGTGGGCTCTGATCTCCCTGCCTCTGGGGTACTTTCAGCTCTGTCATTCCCGAGCCCTTCCAAAGAAGATCAACACAGAGTTCATAGTATTTTCATGAGTGTAGTTTCTTTCCATTCTATTTCCTAAAGGAAAGAAAAAGCCAAATTCTTTCTCAGAATTTTCTGGGACAATTGTATTAGAAAGCTTTTCTTAAGAAGAATGTGAACTGAATGCTATGACTACTGCTACTAAAAACTCTTTGGTCCATGGATGACCCATCAGGGGTGACACCAGAGCTCACACCACAACACAGACAGGGAACTGGCCCAACTGATGCAAAGTCCCCCGTCTACCCCTGTTCTTCCTCACACTGACTCCACAATCCTGAATTCAACCATGTACCCAGAGGCTCTAAGAATTCCTGGATGATTCGGATCATGACTCTTCATCTGTTTGTCTAATGACCAGTTGCCATGGGAACAAGCAGTGTCTATCTGTTTGCATCTCTAGCCTTGCTCAGTGTTCTTTACACAGTCAGAGGAACACAGGGGGACTCCCACCTGGCTACCCCGAAGGCGATTGCTTCTACGGAGGGAGGAGAGTGCCCTGGATGACTAATGCCTCTTTCTCTAAGATGGAAGGAGATTCAGATTCTTGTGCTAGTGTAAACCCAGACTACACAGGACAGCCGTGAAGGTTAAAGGAGTCCCTGGTCCTGGAGAGTGTGCCCAAGTGAGATTGACCAGATGCCCCCATAGGGATTCAGTTACCAGGAAGGTGAGACTTAGGCTGGGCCATCAGGTAGAGCATGTATGTTTCCTAATGGAGCCTTATCCTCAGATGCAGGATATGTGTGTGCTGTTTCCTGTCCCTGAGCAACGCCCCCTGAAGTAAGATGCCTCTACTCCAGTGAGTACAGGTTACAGCTAGCTGTGCTTGTGGTCATGACTGTAGGTGTTTCAGTGGGTCTTAGCCTTGCACTGTGAATGGTCTTCTTCCCTCCTGAGTTTGCAGTAACACAGGACCTAGTGTGGCAAGTTTAATCACTATTTCTTTTTTTTTTTTTTTAATTTATTTGAGAGAGAGAAACAGGCAGCGAGAGAGGGAACACAAGCAGAGGGAGTAGGAGAGGAAGAAGCAGGCTCCCAGCGGAAGAGCCTGACATGGGGCTCCATCCCAGAACTCCGGAATATCGCCCTGAGCCCAAGGCAGACGCTTAATGACTGAGCCACCCAGGCGCCCGTAATCACTATTTCTGTTGCCACTTAGAGATTCTGCAGTGACTGTGACGGGCACAAGCTTCTTTAAGGACCAACAGACTTGTTAACCATGTTTGTGAAGCGGTGTTCACAACCCTCACCGAAGTAAATGTTTGGCCAATGTAATATCTGATACTGAAATACACATTCAAATGTATTTTGAACATCTCTTCATTCCTTCAGGAGACAATCTTACACTGCTGTTTAGATTCTGACCTTATCTCCTGGGACTAATTTGCAACAAAATCATATGGATAATCATATAGTATTATAGTAGGATGCATCGTATGTCTATGGTTTATTATTTACTGCTGGCATAGATTCTCTGTCTTACAGTTTTACCTACAATTGACTGGCTTGTCATTGTACATAACCCTCTGTGAGGCATGAATATATACACGGTTGACATGGAGAAAAACAGTTCAGTTTTCTCATGAGATGAGAAAGGTTTGGAATTCCTCCAGGATACACGGAAGAGCCTGAATGCGCAGTGATTGTCACTCAAGAGAAAAAAGGGGCTGGCATTTGGGAAGCACGCATGAAGGCCGAGTTGTTCACTTCCCTCACACAGTCTAATGGAAAGAGAACAATCCCAGTGATGGCAGAGAGGGTCTAAAAAGTCCCAAAGGTGCTCCCAAGGAGAAGAGTGCTTGGGGTCATAGCTGTGATCTCAGAGAGGATTTAGGGGAGATATTGTGTCTAGGAGAGGGTTGGCCCTTCGGCCTTCGCACCCACAGAGTAACAACCATAATGAGCCCTAAACTCAGAAGTTCTGTGGCACGTCTGAATTCTGTACAGAGTAAGTCTGTGTGTTCCTCACCACGTGTATCAGAACAGGATCCGAAGCCTATAATGTTTGTGAAGTATTAGTAGTTCTTCTTGTCTCGTACCTACGTAGGGACTGTGATATTTACCAGCTCAGGTAGAATCTGGCACAGGATGCTGGAGGGGCCGATGCAATGTGGGATAGGAGCTTCATGCTTCGCCCACCTGGAGTCCTAGGACTGTCGGTAATGGCCTAGAAGCCACTCATGGGGCCAAGGTTGCCAGTGGAAACACCTCTGGACTCTCAGTGAAGCTTGAAAAGTCTCTATCCAGACCATGGAGAAAATGTTTCAAGCCGACAGCTGCCTAGGCATCTGGGATTCCGCTTAGAAACTATGACCTACGGGTGGCCACATTGGAATGACGGAAATAAAGCTCTCAAACTCATGCAGGTTCCTTTGCATAAAGGGAAAAAAAAATGATGACATAACATTTAGAATCCTGCAAGTTTCCACTGAGAATCCGGACCATATTACTATTGTAAAAGTGGTGCAGGCTTAGTCCATTCCGCTGTGACTCTCTGGTATTTATTTAGATTTCTTTTGTCATTACCTAGATTGCCACTTCGTTTTACACATTTCACGATTTTATGCTGTATGAACTGCACCCCGGCGGCTCCTTGTAGACAAGAAGGAGGTGCTGAGCAGGGTATGATGGTGCCCAGGGCGAGCTCGTGCCGGAGAGTTCAGCCGCAAGGCCTTTTAAGGAACAAATGCGTCATCTGTAGATATGCGAAAGGAGGATGTGATTCATCAGTGACCCAGGCTAAAGGTGCTTGCTACATATGAAGCCGACTAAGTTGGCTGGAAGGGCATTGGCAGGACTTCAAAGGACTTTGACAAGGTGTTCTAGGTGTATTCTGTTACTGCAACTGCAAGGGTCTCATTGTTTTGTGAGGCTGATGATACACCATCAGTAAGTGAGATGGGGGAACTCTATCCGGAAGAGCACGAATGACTCAGAATAACTCTGGACCATACAGACTTGCCTGCCTGGTTGGGAAACTATTGTTGGACACACATTTGCTCTCCTTTCTCCTGTGCGTATCCTTGCCCCTTTCTGAAATGCTAAATCCCCAACCCCTTCTTAAGTCACAGTGGCCTGTAGGCATCAGTTGCCTGTCCTTGAGCCTCATGTCTCTGAGGCTCCCGTAGGTAAGAAAGCACTTTCTTTTTCCCTTGTGAATCTGTCTTATGTACACTTACATATTAAATTGGCCAAGGAATTGAGAATGGAGGAAGAAAAACGTGTTCCTCTTCTTCACATTCTGCTGTGAAAACCTGACCTCCCTGCTTCGGAGCCAAAATAGAACGTGAAGCCGGAGCTGGGATCAAGAGGAAGGACAGGTTAATTACTTCGCCAGCAAGAGAGGCTGCAGTGGGTCAGGGCCTTCAAAACTGCAAGCCCCCCAGAGACAGGGCTGGGGTATTTGTCGGGAAATCCCTACAGGTCTAGCCGGTTCCACCCGGAATTGTGTCTGTGCCGCCAGCTGTGTCCATCACCTTTTCAGGGTGGGACCCGGTGCTGGAAAGGAAAGGCTAGGAGGGGAGAGTGGAAGGTTGGAGAAGAGAGGGAAAAGGATTTAATACCAAGGCTTGCTGACGTTTGAATGTAGCCATTTTGATTTTGTTTAGCTTTATGTGTTTACGTGGTTTCAGTTCAGTCACCAGGACAACTGCAGGAAGACCGCTTCATTTTTTGCAGAGAGAAACGACCCCGTATTTTCTAGAATGGGAAAGATAAAGAAAAAGGTTCACACCAAATTTCAGGGAGCATGTTGAGGAATTAGAATGCTCATGTATTGCTGATGGGAGTGAGTAATGTACTTTCCCTTTGGAAAAGACTGCGGCACTTAGTTATGAAAGTAACCATTTACCTACTGACGGAGCACATGTTGTCACCCCAACATATGTCTCGTTAGCATAAGGATCCTTTTCGTCTGGTATTTTAGAGAATGAGCAGACAGGGGTGCTTTGATGTGTCAGTCAGTTAAGCGCTTGTCTTTGACTCTGTCGTGGTCCTGGGATCAAACCCCATGGTGGGTTCCATGCTCAGTGGGGAGTCTGCTTCTCCCTCTCCCTCTGCTACTCTTCCTGTCTCTGCTCTCTCACTCTCTCTCAAATAAATAAATCTTTAAAAAGAAGAAGAAGAAGAAAAAGGAGGGGGGGAGGAGGAGGAGGTGGAGAAGGCAGAGAAGGAGGAGAAGAAGAAGAAACAGCAGACCAAGAAAGAGCTCTGAAACCTGGCTATTTTTGTAGTAGACATTTGCATCTCTAAGGGAAAGCTCCATTTGTAAGGGTGGTTCCCTCCCTGTAGCAGAAAGAGGGTGAAAGTGTAAATCTCCAGAAATAGTGATCCTTGGACAAGGCGTGGAGTAAATCAGAATAACAACGACAGCCCCGATTAGTGCTTTTTGCCTGGTCACCTCCCCAAATGCTTCCCAGTAGGTTCAAGAAGGGATCAAATCCCGTGTCCCCCAACCCCAGATTCTGTCTATCGGTGAGGGGGGAAACAACTGTGATGTTTTCATTAAATGCTCCTGGCGATTCTAGGTGAAGCCAGGGTTAAACAGGCTTAACCAGAGGGCAGGCTTGCTCAAGGAGAGGGAACAAGGGCACTGCCACGGGAATCTGGAAGCATCAGGTTCATGCAGGACACCTTTCTTCTTTCTGCTCTAGCAGAAGTTCTGTGTTTCTGTGGTGGGGGAGGCCCCGTGAACCAGAGAAGGAAAAATTCCAAGATTAGTCTCCAAGGAAGAATTCATTGTTTCTGAATAGCTCCTGACACAAAGGGCAGGAAAGTGGGCCTTTTTGTGCATTTGAAAGTCCTGCCTGCAGGCAAGACTTTAATGGGTGGAGACGCCCTGTTGGGGGCTTTAAAGGCATTTTCTCCTGGTGCAGCTGTGATTTCTCCTGGGATCCTTCTGAGCCAGAAGTCTAGAGGATTTGGTGAAGAAATGGCCAGTTCTCAGGTAAGCCTGGCGTGCGAGTTCCAAAGCCCTATCGTCTTTTTCTTGAGAAATTCCTTACATTTAGAAATTAATATTGATTTTTTTTCTAGTTCTGATGTTTCTGCTCTATGTTTACACCCAGTTTTCAAACCTTTTCAGACATGATACTCAAATTTGGTCTTTAGAACCATTTACCCCTATGAGTCAGAGGCTTCTTTTTTTTTTTTTTCCTAAGGTTTTATTTATTTATTTGACAGAGAGAGACAGGCAGCGAGAGAGGGAAGACAAGCAGGGGAGTGGGAGAGGAAGAAGCAGGCTGCCAGTTAAGGAGCCCGATATGGGTCTCGATCCCAGTACACCAGGATCACGCCCTGAGCCGAAGGCAAAAGCTTAATGACTGCACCACCCAGGTGCCCCGAACCAGAGCCTTCTATCCCTTCTCTCCAACCTGGCTTAGAGTAGGTCATCAACGGTTTTCACTTTGAATGAAAGACCTGCCTGCCAGTATTGCAAATAGTCCCTTGGTGACAGATGCTTGGGAAGGTGTTGAGTTAAAGATTCCTATTGCTGAAGGGGTCTGGTCCTGGGATATCAGTGATGGAAAATGGTCTTATTTAGGCCCCATCTAGGTGCCTATCAGCTCCGTGTAGACCAGGAATAAGAAAATGCACAGATTGGGGCGCCTGGGTGGCACAGCGGTTAGGCGTCTGCCTTCAGCTCAGGGCGTGATCCCGGCGTTGTGGGATCGAGCCCCACATCAGGCTCCTCCACTAGGAGCCTGCTTCTTCCTCTCCCACTCCCCCTGCTTGTGTTCCCTCTCTCGCTGGCTGTCTCTATCTCTGTTGAATAAATAAATAAATAAAATCTTAAAAAAAAAAAAAAGAAAATGCACAGATAAACAGTGAATATGATACGATATCCAGAATCACTTGGAATATTCTCTGAAAAAAGAGGGGGTTCATATCCTATAGAATGTATCTAAAATAGACTAGGTGTTACCAGACCAGGAAAGTATATGTGATTGAAGTTTGTATAAATCGACTGTATTCTCATAATATAATTGATACGCCGGTTTACTGTTTAGGGGTACAAGAATGTGGTACCTAAATGGGGTGTCTCTTGAGCAGATGGGGATTTTGGGTGATGAGCAGGCATGGGCCACTGCCAGGGGAAGTGAGAGAATTCAGCTGAGGCAGAACAAAGGAGCCAGAAGCTCACTGAATGCACTGCAAGGGAGCGGGGGTGGGGAGGACACCAGAGAGGCCTAGTGCCAGGAGGTAGTGGGTGGGGCCTGGTTTTAAAGGGGAAGATGAGGCAGTCTGGGAACAGATGGAATCTTCCCTTTTGGGGAACCGTATCTGGTTGTAAGTAGCCCATTGGTGAGTTAGGACCTATGGCTCTTTGGGGGTGGGTCGCTCATGGGCCTGTCTGCATTCAGGCAGAGAGTCACCGGCCCCTCCCCCATTCCAGTACTCAAGCCAGTTTGCCTGAAAGGAGGCCTCTAGAAGGAACACATGGTGCCGGGTTCTTGTGTGGTGTAGCAGAATGAGTATCAGGCACAAAAGGAGACAGTGATAGTTTATCACATGAAGGTGAGAACAGAAAGCAAGCTTTCTAGAGTGAGCGGGGTCCCGAATGGTTGCTACCTAACGCCTTTATGGTTGGTCTTTTGTAGAAAATTGACCAGGGGCCTTCAATCTCCTTGAGGTCACCGCTGATAGCAGCATGATTACTTCTCCTTTGAATATGTCATCTCTGGTGTTTAAAACAA
This sequence comes from Ursus americanus, assembly GCF_024610735.1. Classification (NCBI taxonomy): domain Eukaryota; kingdom Metazoa; phylum Chordata; class Mammalia; order Carnivora; family Ursidae; genus Ursus; species Ursus americanus. The sequence goes on along the minus strand of NC_142147.1, from coordinate 54,250,946 downwards.
ACGAGGTGGTCTCGTCACATTCCCTTGGCTCTTGTTTTCTTTATGTCCCTCTTTCCTGGGATTTTTGGTGAGCCTGGTCAATTAGCCCCGTAGCTGTCCACCCCTCCCTAGCCCCACCTGTCCCTTACTCAACACCAAGCAACAGGTCCTTCAATGTGCCTAGGGGCCGATGATCAATGTTCCATTGCAGCTGATATTAACTTCTTTTAATGGCTTGAGTCTCTGCCAGATAGCTCCCCCTGTAAGGCTCAAACGTCCTTCTTATTTCCTAAGGGTCTTGGACAGATATACTGGGTGATGTGCAGAAACCATCCCATTTCACCTGGAAGCTTCTTTCCATTGAGTTTCTCTTTGCTTGTAGTTTCTTTTCTTTCTTTCTTTCTTTCTTTTTTTTTTTTTTTTTAAGATTTTATTTATTTATTTGACAGAGATAGAGACAGCCAGCGAGAGAGGGAACACAAGCAGGGGGAGTGGGAGAGGAAGAAGCAGGCTCATAGCGGAGGAGCCTGATGTGGGGCTCGATCCCAAAACGCCGGGATCACGCCCTGAGCCGAAGGCAGACGCTTAACCACTTTGCCATCCAGGCGCCCCTGCTTGTAGTTTCTGATCAGGAGAACAAAGCAAAAGAAATGTAGAGAAGAAGGAAATGTCCTTGCAACTTGCAGCCCACAGATGGATACTTGGCACATGGAAAGATTGAGTTTCCTCAAGGAATTCCCAAGTGCCTTAGTGTTAATGCTTTGCTGGAGGCAAAAGCAGCCTTAGCTTGACCATAGCCAGACCTCCAGGATCCTCTTGAACATAGCAAAATCCCCTCAGAGACTTCTGTTATCTCTACCCCTACATGAAGAGTTTATAGTCAGTACCTTCTCACAGTCACACTGCAGCTCTTCTGCCAACGGGTCCTGTCCCTGACGTTTAATGAGAACGGATTTCTTTCATGAAAAATGTCTTCAGAAATACTTTCTTGACCATTTCCCCCAATACCCCTACATCAGTTTCCACTGCACAAATGAAGACTCTCACCTTCGTGTAGTTGGTAGTATTGTCTCCTGGGCCTGGGGGATCTAAGTCAGTCATACCGCCATCCTGTGAGTTTTTACTTTATTCCACACTCAAGTGGTAGACATTCTCTTCATTTAAAAAAAAGAAGAGTACTGTATTTATTTATTGTAGTGAGTGAGAGAACTAGTGTGTGTGAGAGGAGGAGAGGTGATCCCGTAGAGCCAGAGGGGGAGGGAGAGAAGTTCATGCAGACTCTGTGCTGAGTGGATCCCTGGACCCTGAGACCATGACCTGAACCAACCAAGAGTTGGACACCTGAGCCATTGCATCATCCAGAAGCCCTATTTCCTTCAGTGAATTTTCAGATGAAGAAAACAAGAATTCTCTAATTAACATGTTTGAGTGTCTTAAACCCTGAATTATATCACAGATAATGATTGACAAAAAGCATCAATGAAATGCTGTGTTGTGGGATCCTTGAGCATGATGGTAAGGAACGAATTCTTGAGATGTGTTACGGTGCCCGAGAGTCGGTTTATTGAGTAGCTCGCGGACAGGAGCTGTGGGCAGAAAGAGCTGCACGTTGGCTGCATGAAGCGGGTGGTTTCATGCTTAGTGTTCAAGGGGGAGGGTAGGTGCACCGAGTATAAGATCAGAAAGGTTTCTTTGAATTTGTGCTTGTTACTTTTGACCCATCTGTCCGATGCTATCTCTCCATTCGATGTTAATATCGGTGAAATGTACAGGCAGTTAAGAGAACGTAAGATAACAAGTAGCATGTATTTGACTCTTAGCAGAGCTATGCCGTCTGTAGGTCAGCCTTCTGAGTTAAAGGTGAACATTTTTCTGCCTCTATCCTTCATCATGGCAGACTCCTAAATAATAGCTGTTTTATGTGTATCATTCTCTGTGTTTGTGTTGATAGTGTGAATAAAAGAAACATCATCATCCACAAGGTGATTTATAAGAGTGAAGTCATTGAAAATTGTTCTTGAATTACTGATCATGAGAACTTTCTACTCTATCACTTTTCACGTGTGTATAACTACTTCCTACATGTGTGGATGGGTGCATGAAATGTAAATAGATAAACTGGTTTTGTGGGGATAACTTTTTGTTTCTATCATTGTTCTCACGTTTGACACCTGCTATGAACACTGGTGTAGAGTCTTCTCTTTATGGACCTGTGTGTCCTTTTCAGTCAACTCTAGGATCATAACCTGAGTTCAAACCTGATCCCTTTGCACATTCGGTACATGAGGTTTCTGCTTCTCCAGGGATGGAGAATACTAGCTTTATATTGAGGTAAAGGTAACTAGATCACTCCATGGGATACATCCGGGTCCCTCTGCCTCAAACTGGGTTAGCCCAAGCACTTCCGCTGGGCGGTCATTACATTTCATTGGATAGTTTCTATTTTCCCCGCAGGATTCTCTGCCCACGGGTGTTTTGGCTGAAGTAAAGGATAAGGTGGACAGAAGAACTGAAGTAAAATGTGGGATCTAATTTGGGGGGTACAGTGGTAAGCAGTGTAGGTCAGATGTTGGGGTCTAGCTGGTGACACTAACTCCCTCTTGATCTTAGGGACCACTGTGAACTCTGTCGATGGCCACTTGGTGACGGTGGTATGTCTTGCAGGGACTGCTGACATTCGGGGACGTGGCCATAGAATTCTCCCAGGAGGAGTGGCAATGCCTGAGCCACACGCAGCGGGAACTCTACTCGGACGTGGTGCTGGAGAACTATGGACACCTCCTGTTCTTGGGTGAGGATGACTCCTTCCAGATTTCCCAGTCCACACTCGGGGTTTCGTTCTTCCTTTCAAGACTGTCTCTTGGATGATTCCTCTTTGCACGTGGAACTCAGGTCACTGCACTAAGGAAGAAAAGTAAGGATTTGTAGATGGAGACAAAAATCTTCCTGATGTTTCCTTTTCAGCTTTAGCTTCTGCTTCCTTAGGGTCACATCATTTCTGTGGAATAGCGGTAGTTCTGAACCTGGCGTGGTGTGGAGCGCTACTGCCTGCGTTTAAACTCCAATTTTTACGCCGCCTTATTGTCTCGGTAGAACTTGTAAGTGCAAGTTAGGAAGTGAGTGTTTGAAACTCCTGTATGTTCTACAGGGGCTGTTGGTGAACAGTGTTGGGGAAATCATCTTCTAGAATTCTACAATGTCCTCTCTTCCCTACTGAGCCCAGTAGTGGCTTGCAAGAATCCACAGCCATACTTATATTCTGTTTCTTTATTAAACAGGTCTCATTGTGTCCAAGCCTGATTTGGTCTCCTTTTTGGAGCAGAGGAAGGAGCTGTGGGATGAGAAGAGGAACAAGACAGTAGTCTTTGATCCAGGTAGGTGGGAATGAATGAAGCTGATGACTGAGGGACGTCCAAGGAGGAGAAGGAAGACAGACCTTGAAATGTGGTTCCAGTAGCTCTGCTGGCATGAAAATTAGTTGGAGAAGCCCACGTGTATTGTTCCGTCTGTCACAGAGGGACATCTTTTCACAGTATTGTCATGCTTTCATATTCTCGAAGGCTTCTGCTTCAGCTCCAGTGATGGTCCCTCACAGCCACAGTGAGGGTTCCAGGGTGTGGGAGGGCCTCCATAATCAGAGAGCTTTTCCATTGCTTTGAGGGCTTTTGAGAAATCTCTGTATTCCTGAGGGCCTCTGCGCTAAGCCTCTTCTAAGTTCCACTTTGCCTCCTGGGAGAAAGTGTGCCGAGTTGTGTGGGGCATACTGGGGATTGGCTCAGGAATCCCCGCAACACTGAAGGCAGACATCACGTGTTTCTGGTTCATGCTTTCTAGTTTTCTGGAGGCTTCAGTCTTAATTGTACACAATGGAGACTCAGTAATGTCATCAGGCAACAGAGCACTTCCCTAACAGGAGAAAATACAATCCTTTATTTTACTCCGTATGTTCATTTTCCTTTGTATTAACAAGAAGACGACATTTCCCCTCCATGCGTTCCATTCCTCGGTGGTGAAATAAGGTAATGTCTCTGTATGTCCTTAGATTTCCTACATACAGTAATGTTATGCGGGATTTACCTCATTTGTAACCGGCAGCCTGTAGTAAAGTCTCATTTCTTGGCTTCTTAGTAAGTGCATCATTTACTAATTTTGTCTCATATAGTAAGAAGTTCCTGTGACGTTGTCATAAGTTTGCACTTTCTTATTAGTTGTCTCTGAGGCTCAGCTCTTATTTCTTAGATCAAAAGTTCTGATGTGACGTGGGCATGTGCTGTGTAAGAAGTGATGTAGATGGTAAAATTCCCCTAGTGACAAAAATGTCCCGTTGCTGTTGGAATTTTACTTCACGAAAAATTAATCATAAGGTTTTTTTACTACTTTCTCAGGAATGTATCTGGATTTACTCCCCTGTATTTCTTTCTTATAAAATGATTGTCAGCATATTTTATAACTGTGACGGTGTTTATTTAGAGAGGGAAGGTTTTTGCTTCTCTGCTTTGTTTTAAGGAATGGGTTATACCCTTGAATTCTGTGTAAGAGGAGGAATATATGAGTAACAGAATACATTTTTTGATGTCACTTATGTCCTTATTCATAATATTTTTCATTACAGCTTTTCATGGTTGATTGTAATGAATAATCCTTACAGTTTTACTGTCAGTGAACTTATGCCAAAATAGACAATGCCTGTTTTTCATGGATACACAGGTTTAAAATTCTACCTGTATTGAAGGTTTTCTTTTCAATAATTCGTATATTGCATTATGTGGCATTTTTTCAGTTCAATTTTGGCTTGTTCTCATTTTGGAATTCCTTAATAACGGGCTTCTTTTTGTATGGGACTTTCCTCAATGTTAGTTAATTGTGGCCTTTTTTTTTTTCTTTACCGATGTATTTTGTGATATGATGACAGTTTTCAGCCCTGTACACTTTTGAACAATGTGTGACTCAAATGTGAATCAGGTTTGTGTCCTTTCCCAGGAACATTATGTATGTGTCTATGAAATATCACCCCTACAGAGTGTGTAACTCGTCTTGTGTATTTCTGGTGGTGGTGAATGTTCTAGCATATCTAGGAGAGTTGTTATAATAATCACAATAATTCCAACATTTATTGTTGAATTTATATTCTCTTGGCATGAGAAGCACTTTTGGTGAATTGAACGCAATTTTACGATTTTTGTACATCTGTATATTGTGTAGATCCTATATTTTATCTTAATTCTGGTGTTCTATGCATGATATGGTTTGACACCATTGTTATTCACTTTTCTGTCTTCTGTCTGTATTTTCATTCTGGTTGCCTTAGAGATTCCTTAAAACATCTTACAGGTATAAGAAACCATTTTCAACTGCTGTCGTCAATTTTATAGGCAACTTTTCTCCTTCATCCTCTCCATCCCTGAACCTGTTGGATGTTACCACTATCACAAGTTCTATCTTTTATGTGGTGTAGTTTATTTATTATGCAGATTTGTGCATTTTACGCTTCTGTTTAAGACAATTCTGTAGCAGAAATACAAGTGATTGTGCTACCTCATTACAGCACTGCAGGTTTCTAGAATTGGGTACGTACTGACATGAGCAGGAGTTTTATGTTGTCCTGTGGTTCCAGTTACCCTTTAGAATCCTTCGTTTCCAACCAGAAAGACTTCCTTTCACATTTCTTGTAGGACAGGTTTACTAGTAAATTGAAGGGTCTTTTACTAGGCATAGTCCTCATTTTCCCTTCGTGGAAAACAGGTAGATTATGCCAGGTAGATGACTCTTGGTGCAGACTGTTGAATCTTTCTGTACTCGAATACACGATCCCATTCCCTTCTTCCTGTAGGGTCTGCTGAGAACTGCAGTAATCATCTTACAGGGGCTCTTCTGCAGAAGAGGAGTTGCTCTTGTCAGGCTTTTTCAAAATTCTCTTTTCATGTGTGATTTTTTTTTAAGGTTTTATTTCTTTATATGATGGAGAGAGAGAGTGAGAGTGCAATCAGATACACAAGCAGGGGGAGTGGTGAGCAGGGAGCGCTATGTGGGGCTTGATCCCAGGCTCCTGGGATTATGACATGAGCCAAAGGGGACACCAAACCGACTGAGCCACCCGGGTGCCCTCACCTCTGATTGTTGATAGGTTATTTATAATGAGTCACTGTGTTCATGTCTTGACATTGATCCTACTGTGAATTCCTGAGATTTTGTTGAATGGGTCTCTCTTTGGCACATATATGTAAAGTAGAAGCCTTTAGTTCTTCGTGTCAACTCTCTGCCCCCTTTCACTCCCCTCATGGGGTCCCCTTAATGTACATATCGGTCCACTTAAGGTGTCCCCTGAGTCCCCAGACTGTGTCTGTTCCCGCATTTTTCCTTGGTCTTCTTAGTAGACAGTTTAAAACAAGGGGTTTTTAGCTTGTCTGATTCTTTCTTCTGCTTGATAAAGTCTGTGGGTGACCCATTGGTGTGTTTTTAAGTTCAGTGATTGTATTCTTCAGCTCCCAATTCCTGGGTGGTTGGTTTATATACTTTGTCTCTTTGGGTTACATTTTGGTCGTGCCCAGTTTGCTGGTACCATCTAGTTCCCTATCTGTTGTCTCCTCCTGTCTCCATGCACAGCTTTATGATGCTTACACCTTTGTCATGCAATGCAGAGTTCTTCATATTTGAGGGTCCCTTTGTGATATTTAATTTGTTCTTGTGGTTGGAACACATTTTTCTATATCTTTTGTAGCCTTGTGATCTTTTGTTGACATTTCAGGATTAAAAAAGAAAAAGAGCCTCTGGGCCCAGGTTTCTGGACTTGCTCTGCAGAAAAGCACACAGATCATAGTAATTATGGTGCGTGTCACACATATTCTGGGTATTTGTCGTGTCAAGATTCTTGTAATTTCCCAGGTTACGAAAGTGCAGTTACTTTACAGCCCGTGATACCTTCCTCTGTTTCCCTTCAGCTCTATTATCTCTCTGTGTCTGAACAAATAGTCCGTTTGGTCTGAGCACCTACCACCGTGCTTCCAGAGGGCGCGCTCCTTCCCTCTTTTTTCCATGTTGTGCATGACAGAAGTGCCTTCCGTTCCTCAGGCAGCTGCAGAGAGGTCAGATCATTGAACACACAGGTCACTCACATGTAGGAGTTTTCTCACAGTGTGGCCATGGAGTGTCAGGGAGGGTGAGCAGCTGCCGTGGGCAAGCATCAAAGCCTTCCCTTGTCTCTTTGATGTGGCTCTTCTGCATTGGTACTTGCTGGGTGTGTTGGGTTCTCCCAGCTGGCTTCTGGAGCACTCTAAAAGGTAAATCGGTCCATTTTTGTCTCCATGGAAGAGCAAAGGCCAAGTGCTTCGAATTCCTCCTTTGCTGATGCCCTAGGGTAGGTATTAATGGGGCATGTTAGCACTTTAATGTATATGCGTGTGAGCATAGTGAGTGGGATAACTAATTTTGTATCTCTTAGTTGTTTGTTTCCGTAATACTCTAGGCCTGTTAGCAAAGAGAGGCAAAGAATATTGTGATATGGGAACATATGGAAGCTCTAGCCCTGAGCCCTGAGTATCTATACTTATGAATGCCTGGTAATGTGATGGGGGAGGGAAGGGCAGGAAGGGTGTTATGACGAATCAAAGCAAAGTGGGACAGTTACATGTAATGAACTCCCTCCTACCAGAAGAGATCAAGGGTAAAACATTCTGTGGGGCATAGAGTTTGAACCTCACCTAAGTCAGTTATATGTTCAGAACGATGTCTTTGAACCCAAGGACCCAAATCTATTTGTATACATACATCTTCTTTGAATGGGCGTTTGTAAATTCTAGAAAAAACCCTAGTCCATGGTGAAGATAATCATTGGAACCACTTCAAACATAAGTTTGGATGAGTCATGCACAGGAACATCTGTGAAAGTGAGGCATGGAAAAAGGAAGATAAAAATTCTAAATGGGATTGATTTGAGAAGTCTTGTAGAATGTTCATTATTCTTCAACGAACACATCATCTGTCCTTTTCCAATGTCTCTGATTTTGATGAACATGGTGGGGGGTCTTCATGGAAAAGTCACTGTTCAATAGGTATGCGTAATGTGGAGCAATTTTCTTGTTACGTGTTGTGCACTGGGAGTCCTCACTAAAGGCCTTTCTAGCTTCCAGAATTACTGAGGTGTTTGTAATGGAGACAGAACATATCAATGGAATGAATGTTGGAAAAACATGAATCAAGGGTCAAATCTTAAGAAGCCTCAGTGAACTCAGTTTCCAGAGAACTAGTGTAACAGTAATACATGTGGGAATGTCTTTGATGGAAGCTCCAATCTTAGCGTACCTCATTGTGTCCTCACTGGAGAGAAGACTTCTGAATGTAGTAACTCTGGCAAACATCTGAACTAACTTCAGAACTTGGTCAACGACAGAGATTTCATATGGGAAACAAATCTTACACATGTAAACAATGTGGCAAAGCCTTTGACTACCACTCAAAACGTATCAACAGAAGGTAGTACATAGTGGTGAGAAGGCTGACAAATGTAAATAAAAGAAAAACATGTGGCAAATCTTTAAGCAGAACTACAGCTTCCTAAACATCAGAGAGTGTACAATGATAGAAATCCTACAAATGTCAAATACGTGGCAAAGCTGTGGTGTACGGTGTGTGAGGAAAGTGCACATGGAGATGCCGTTTGTGGTTGACGTAGAGGAGTGATAGAAGTCAGGGTGGAGTAAGTCTTCAGGGAATCATTATCTACATTAATGTAAGATAGAGAGCTGTGCGTGGTGACTTAGTCAGTGAAGCATCCATGTCTTCATTTCGACTCAGGTCAGGATCTCAGGGTCTGGGGATGGAGCCCCAGAGTGGGCTCGGGCTCCGTGGAGTCCGCTGGGGCTTCTCTGTCTCCTTCTCCGTCTGGCCCTCCCCTGCTATGCTCTCACATGCTCCTTCTCTAAATAAATGGATACATTCTTTTTTAAAAAATATTTTATTTGTCGGTGGGGGGAAGCAGGGGCAGCAGCATGCAGAGGGAGAAGCAGGCTCCCCGAAGAGCGAGGATCCCCGTTCGGGACTCGATCCCAGCCCCTAGTATCATGACCTGAGCTGAAGGTAGACACTTCACCGACTGAGCCACCCAGACATCCCATGGTTTGTGGTTTTTACCATTTTTAGAAATAGTCTCTTATACCAAGACCACAGAAATACACTCTTTTCTGTTTTTCTAATAACATCATTAATTCACTTTCAGTTTTGCTCAGAAATGCATTAAACAACGTCTTCTTTGGTTTGTGTAGTGACTGAGGTTTTCTCTTGTTTAAGATTCTATTTTTAAGTAATCTCTGTAATCAACATGGGGTTTAACCTTAAAACTTTGAGCTCAGGAGTCGCATGGACTACCGACTGAGCCATCCAGCTGCTCAGTGAATTATGATGCCCATGTTCCCACAGCAGAATGCCTTCTCAGGGCTTGGCAGTAGCGATAATGTAGTTATCATTGAGTGTAGCTGGAATCTTGGCAAACTGATGGCTGTTTTTACCATGATCTCTCTCCCTTTACTTCCCTGGGCTTAGGTTAAGTTTTACAGATTTTACTGCCAAACATGAGTATGGTCAACCCACTGGTCATCTTCTCCAGTGGAGTCCCACCAAGAGTGATGGCTTTTGGGTGACGAGATTTCTGTCATGATTTTGGATGTCAGCTTCCTTGGTATCTTTAGGGACTGGCCAGGAGTATGTCCATTGTAGTGCAGTGGGGGTCTTGGGTGTCTTCTAGACCATTAAGATTAGCCATATGTACTCTGCTTGGAAGGAGATCAAGTCAAAGCTTCCACGTGCACGAGTTTCTCATTTTCCTCTGTATGTCAGTGCCGAATGAGCAGCAGAACATCCTGAAGGGAATCCTATTAGGCATAGTATTGTGGATGTCAGAGGAAAATTATACATTTGCTCTCTCCAGCATCATTGTTACAACTTGAAATCATGTTGTGAGCTCTTGATGTACACCCGCCGTTCCTTCATTTGCATCTCGTAGAGGCACAACAGTAGGTCAAGTCTATTCATAAGATCAACATTTCCTCCAGGTCTTCACCTAAGTTCAGAGCCACCCAAAGTACTTTTGTCATTGAGGTACTTCGGTTTCATTTGACTCAACCTCCTGCATCTTTTATGTCTACATGGCTGTTGTTACTATTCCCCATTGATACTTCCTGAACACCCTGCGCCAATTCTTATGTGTTTCCCAATCCTCAGCCCTTTTACTATAATGTGCCGTGATTCGACTACATGCAGGGCTTACTGTTCCCGGGAAGAAATGTAAAATCCTCTCATCTTTTCAGATGCATGTAAACTGTATGCTTTTGCAAAGTTGTTTCCTCACCTCTCCTTTAGAAAGCTCACAGCAGAAATTGAAGGAAGACTCTCATGGGTATTGGGATTTTTTTTACCTGTTCAAATACAAGAGCTATGGGGATCTTGACAAGAGAATGTTACAGCTCATGGGATTCTACTGTATTGCATCCTGCAGATCATAGTCTTTAACAGTGTTTCATGATGTAAAGTGAATAGATTTTCTCCCAGATCTTGGGTCAGATTAAGGAGTATTTGACAAGGTGTTGTACACATGGGAAAATGAGGGAGGAACGAACCAGCGTCAACCTGAGTGATGGATATTGTTGGAAGATGATTCTCTGTGGGCTTCTGTTTCTCCTTGTCTTATGGATGGAGGCGTTGAGCATTTTTCTTCTTGTCTTTCCATTGAAGTTTGTGTATAACAACGCTTTGGAATATAGTGATAGTGCCCATGGATAGAGCATGATTGTTTTATCATATAGGGAAGTAGAGATCTCTCCTTCCGTGGCAGAGTTCAGGTAGATAGGCTAGACGATCCTTTAAGACACTGGGTTTCGTTCGCACAGGGTCACAAAGCTGTGATACAGACTGTCCGCATGTGCGGCATCTACGTGTAGGATTTGGGCTGCGCAGCGGGCACGTGACATCAGTGTGACGAAGAAGCTCATGGTGTTTGTTGTGTCATGAGCCACGAGGTCCTTCGGACTGTGACCGGGGAGTCCTCTGTCTCCAAGCAGCATTGCAAGGTTGTTACAGGCCAACTTGTGACATTATAGAATGTGTGGAATCTTGGAATTTTTGGCCTTCTTGAGACTATCCATGGACCTTAGTCAAAACAAAATAGGTGTTTATGGGCCATTTTGTGCTTTGGTTTGTTCATTGTTTTGTTTTTTAGATTGTACTTAAAAGTGACATCATATGGTATGTCTTCTCTGTCCAACTTCTCTCACTTAGCATAATACCTTTTCTAGGTCTCTTCCCATTGTCTCAAATGGCAGGGAAGAACAACCACAAAGCAAAATAGACCCATAAATACAATCAACCAGCTGCTGTTTTCCAGAGTGGAATGGGACAGAGGATGGGCAATGTGGGTAAAGGGGAATGGGAAGTACAGCCTTCCAGTTAGGGAATTAATATGTCATGGGGATAATGGGTACAGCATAGCAAAGATGGTCAGTGGTGTTGTGATCGTGTCCTAGGGTGACAACTGGTAGCTACACTTGGGGTGAGCATAGGAGAACCTAGAGAGTTGTCAAATGACTGTGTGGTACACCTGAACTAATGTAACATTGAATGTCAGTTGTAGTTTAATAGAAAAGAAAGAGAACTAGATACAGATATGCCTAAACATGTATCACTTAAACTACTTTTTACGACGTTGCATGTAAACGAAAGCCAACCAACTCTACACATCAAGGGAATCCTATGTGTTCATGGTAGGATATAAACTTTGCAAAGTGAATTTATCTGTAACACAGTGCTAGAGAAAGGAGAGGACATGGGAGAGAGGTGAGAGTTCCCAGGAGGAACCCAGGATTCAGAAGTGAATGCTGGAGTCGTCACAGGCTGAGAGTCCAGAAGACACGTGAAGAAGAGTCATTTCTGTGAGAGCTTCTTAAGATGTTTCCCCTGCAGTGGGCTCTCTCTCCTGTCTCACCTTTAACATGTATGTGATAATGGCCACATGGCTCATTATGTCTTCTCTTTATAAGGCATTTCTTTGAGGAATACTGGTAAGTGCATCAGATTTTTATGTACATGCTCCTATTAGGCAAAGTCAGATTTTAGGAGGCAGCCTGAGTTAAACACAGAAGAGCGCCTGTACCATGAAACAGTGGGAACAAGTAAGGTAGAGGGAACACTGGATATTTTTGAAGGCTGTGGTTTGACTGGAGTCCAAACTAAGAAATCTAGCCTTGCAGCCACAAGCAGATTGTCCCTGCACTGCTTGTCAACGAGGGAGCTGTTTCCGAGAATATGTTTGATGGCGGCAGGACGAGGGAAAGGAAAAGGTGGCTCAGAAGAGTGGCTGCTGAAATTCCCTGTGGAGGGGTGGAATTAGCTTGACCAAGGAACCAGCCCTGCAAGAAATGTTAAAGCAGAATCTTGAGTGCAGGTGAGACAGCAGAAGTGATACCGACAAGAAGGCAGCAGAGAAAATCTCCAGAAACAGTGACAAAACAAGAACTAAAATGGCAATAAACACGTATGTCTGAATAATTATTTCAGAGTGTATAGTACATTTTCATTCAATCAAGACTCATAAGGTATCTGAATAGATTAAAAAAAACACACCCATCTATATGCTGTATACAAAAGCCTCATTTTTATTTTATTTTTTAAAAGTTTATTTGTTTGAGAGAGAAGCAGAGAGCGTATCCAGAGTGAGGGTCTGAATGAGAGGGAGAAGCTGACTCCACGCTACGTGGGGAGCCTGATCCAGGGCTCACTCTTAGGATCCCAAGATCATGACCTGAGTGAGTTAGATGCTGAATAGACTGAATAGGCTGCCACGACAGCCCTACAGAAGACTAATTTTCAAATGAAAGACACCTGCAGATTGGAAGGGAGGGGATGAAAATGGATGTCAAAGGAAAACCGAGTAACAATACTTCTATCAGACAAAGTAGACATTTTTGTTCGTGTCATTTTTAACCTGGTACAAAGCTGGCCTCATAGAATGATTTTGATTGTGCCCCCTCTATTCTGCTATTTCTAAAGTTTGTCTTTTTTTTTTTTAATGTATTTGTTCGAATTGACCAATGAAGTCATATAGTCTTGGACTTTTCTGTAGTGGGGGGATCTTTATTCCAATTTCAACTTTTATTTTGTAATTGGTCTACGAAGACTTGCTATTTCACAGTACGAGGTTCATATTTCAAACTTGGTTATTTCTGCTTCTTAGGAATTATCTTTTGTTCCCTAATTTACCTAAATTGTTAGTATATAACCGCTTATAGTAATCTGTTATCATAGTATATATTTCTGTAGTTATGTATTGTATCATTTTTTTTTCCATTTCTCATTTTGGTTTTTGAGTCTTCTCTCATTTTCTTTTTAGGCAGTGTCATTAAAGCATTGCAAGTTTTGTTTGTTTTTTTTGTAGAACTGGGCATTGCTTTCAATATTACTGTTTATTTCGGTGTCTGTTTGTTCCTGCTTTCTCTTTGGTATTTCCTCCTAGTGATTTTCAGCTAAATTTGTTCTTTTTCTATTTCCCTGTGGTGTCATGTTATGAAAAAACAGTAGAGGGGCATCTGGGCGGCTCAGCCAGTGATGTGTCTGCCCTTGGCTCAGGTCATGATCCCGAAGGCAGACGCTTCACTGACTGAGCCACCCAGGCGCCTCAGTCGTGCTATTTGTAAAAACATGGATTTATTTCCTTTATAGAGACAAAGAGAGAGAGCTCCCAAAGAGAGGGAGGGACAGCGGGAGAGAGAGAATCTCAGATTCCCCACTGAGCATGGAGCCCAACGTGGGCTCCATCCCTTGACCACCAGATCATGACCTGAGCTGAAATCAAGAGTGAGACCCTTAAGCAACTGAGCCACCCAGCTGCTCCTGATGGTGTCATTTTTGACACTCATTCTGTTAACATGCAGGCTCAAATTGATAGTATTCCCTATGTTCAAATACCCTTGAATTCCCGGAAGAATCCTCACTTGTTTATGTTGTAAAATGCTGGAGTGTGCTTCTGATTCAGTTGGCTGTACTTTACTGTCGACTTTGCCGGAATCTTCCTCACAGGTGGTAGCTTGCAGCCTTTCCTTGTAGCAGCTCTGCTTTGGCTTCGGTAACCTGGTAGTGCTGGTGTCACAGACAGTGTTCTCAGCAGCTCCCTTCTCTTTACTCCTTGGAAATGTTTGAGGAGCTGTGAAGTAATTTCTCATTATATATTTGTATGAATTATGCAGCGAAGTCCTCTGGCCCGGGAGTTTTCTTTGTTGGGCCTTTTTAAAAATTACTTTTCAATCTACTAAAGAGTTGTAGATTATTGGAGGATTTGTAAAAATATTTCTTCTCAATGTGGTTTTGATTCGAATTTCCCTGATGGCTAATGATTTTGAACATTTTGTCATGTGTCTGTAAGCCATTTGTATGTCTTCACTGGGAAAGTGTACATATCTTCTTTCCCTTTTTTTGATTTGATTATTTGTTTCCCATGTATTGAGTTTGAGAAGTTCTTTGTAGATCTTGGATACTAGTCTTTTATCTGTAGCATCATTTGCAAATAACTTCTCCCATTCCGTGGGCTGCCTCTTAGTTTTTTTGACTGTTTCCTTGGCTGTGCAGAAGCTTTTTATCTTGATGAGTCCCACAAGTTCATTTTTTCTTTTGTTTCTCTTGCCTTTGGAGATGTGTCATGAAAAAAGTTGCTGTGGCCAATATCAAAGAGGTTGCAGCCTATGTTCTCCTCTGTGATTTTTCTCAGGGAAATTCAAATTAAAACCACATTGAGATACCACCTTACACCAGTTAGAATGGTAAAAATTGACAAGGCAGGAAACAACAAATGTTGGAGAGGATGTGGAGAAAGAGGATCCCTCTTACACTGTTGGTGGGAATGCACGTTCGTATAGCCACTTTGGAAAACAGTGTGGAGGTCCCTTAAAAAGTTAAAAATTGAGCTACCCTATGATTCAGCAATTGCACTACTCGGTACTTACCCCAAAAATACAGATGTAGTGAAGAGAAGGGTCATATCTACCCCACTGTTCAAAGCAGCATTGTCCACAATCGCCAAATTGTGAAAGGAGCCGAGATGCCTTCGACAGACGAGTGGATAAAGAAGATGTGGTCCGTATATACAATGGAATATTACTCAGCCATCAAAAAGAACGATTACACATTTGCAGCAACATGGATGGAACTGGAGGAGATAATGCTAAGTGAAATAAGTCAAGAAGGGAAAGACAATTATCATATGGTTTCACTCATTTCGGGAATATAAGAAATAGGAAAATCGGTAGGAGAAGGAAGGGAAGATTAAAGGGGGGTAAACAGAAGGGGGAATGAACCATGAGAGACTGTGGACTCTGGGAAACAAACTGAGGGCTTTAGAGGGGAGGAGGGTGGGGGATTGGGATAGGCTGGTGAGGGCCCATATTGCATGGTGCACTGGGTGTTATACGGAAATAATGAATCAGGGAACATTATCAAAACTAAGGATAT
Source organism: Ursus americanus (assembly GCF_024610735.1). Lineage (NCBI taxonomy): Eukaryota > Metazoa > Chordata > Mammalia > Carnivora > Ursidae > Ursus > Ursus americanus. The sequence goes on along the minus strand of NC_142147.1, from coordinate 54,235,484 downwards.
GGTGACTAATATAACATAATAAAAAATTATTATAAAAAAATAAAATAAAAATAAAAATATTTCTTCACGTTGGAGTCCTGGTTGGTTATATGTTTTTGATATTTTTTGGTATCTGTTTCTTTGCCTATAATTATGTATTGTTGCCTCATAATTTTTTTTTAATTTTATTTATTTGACAGAGAGAGACAGCCAGCGAAAGAGGGAACACAAGCAGGGGGAGTGGGAGAGGAAGAAGCAGGCTCTTGGTGGAGGAGCCTGATGTGGGGCTCGAACCCGGAACGCCGGGATCATGCCCTGAGCCGAAGGCAGTTGCTTAACCACTGCGCTACCCAGGCGCCCCTACCTCATAATTATTTTTATTTCTATGATATCAGTGATACTGTGTCTGCTTTCATGCCTTCCGATTTTATTTGGTCTCCTCTTTCATTCTTACTTGATTTATTTATAAGTCTGTCAATTTTGATTTTTGTTTTTTTCTGAAAACCAAATCTGCCTATTGTTGATATTTTCCTATTTTTGCTGAATTCTGTTTTGTTCATTTCTGTTTTATGTGTAAATTTTCTTTCTTCCACTGGCCACAATGGCTCAGTCAGTTAAGCCTTTGACTTCTGCTCAGGTCACGATCTCAGGTTTGTGGGACTGAATCCTGTGTCTGCTCCCTGCTCAGATGAGAATGTGCTTGCCCCTCTCCTTTGGGCCTCCTCTTGCTCATACTCTCGCTCTCTCTCTCTCAAATAAGTCTTTAAAAAACTTCCTTTCTGGGGCGCCTGAGTAGTGCAGTCATTAAGCGTCTGCCTTCGGCTCAGGGTGTGGTCCCGGCGTTCCGGGATCGAGCCCCACGTTGGGCTCCTCCGCTGGGAGTCTGCTTCTTCCTCTCCCACTCCCCTACTATGTTCCCTCTCTCGCTGGCTGTCTCTCTGTCACATAAATAAATAAAATCTTAGAAAAAAAAAAACCTTCCTTTCTTTGATTTTCACTCATAATGGTACTTTTCCTGATTATTGGAGGGAGAGGAGAGGGATTTGTGTTACACCATGACAGTACTACAGAATTATCTCTTAGCTATGTGGCCCGGGTGTTGTGTGCAAGTTTATGTGTCCATGGAGGAATAAAGTCTGGATGATTCCTTCTCAGCTGTCTTGCTGACGCTCTCTGATTGATTTTATGGTTGTTTGTTAGACGTCATCAGTGTATTTATCTGAAAGTAGGAAGTGGAATGACTTGACTTTTCTATTATTCAATATCTTTCAGCGGTATCTTCACATGGCGCCCTGAGCTTCCTGCCAGAGCCCTGCAAAGAAGCTTCATTTCAAAATGTGGCAGTGGGTCGATATAAACATAGCGTCCTTGACAAGTTACACTTAATGATAGACTGGGATCATGATCGTAAAGGATATGTCCAAATTGAGACTGCCGCCCATAATAAGACTCTCACTGCCCAAGATGGCGAGGGATATAAAACAGTTTGTAAAACCTTCCATTTTAAGTCCACTCTTTCTGCAAAGCAGGGTGTTTCTGTAAGCAGGAGCTCCAATCAACTCTTCGAACGGACAGATACATGGAAAGAGAATGTGGAAAATCTGGAAAGTTACCTAGTCCATGCTGAAAATAATGATTTGAACAGTGTTGAAAATAGGATTGCATTGACCTCTCAGTCAAATATTTCTACACTACAGAGGTTTAAAAATGAAGAAACAACCGCTAAGTGGGGTCCACTTGAGAAGTCCTTCACCGAGGACTCTACCCTACAAAATGACTGGTGCATTTTCAGTGGAGACAGAATTGCTCAAGGCAGTGAATGTGAGAAAAAACTTCATCAAGGCTCAAATGTTAAGAAACATCTGAGGACTCATTTTCTAGAGAACCATTTTGAACGTATTAAATGTGGGGACATCTTTGATCAAAGGTCCAACCTTATATATAACACTATGCATATAAGAGAGAATCCTCATGAAGGTAACGAATGTGAAAGAGATTTTAATCAGTCCTCCAGTGTGGGTGATCGTCAGAGAATTCATGTGGGACAAAACCCATACAGATATCATAAGCCTGGGAACATGTCTAGTGAGTCATCAAGAATACGTATACATAAGACAGTCTGTAGTGGAGAGAAACCTTACAAATGTAAAGAATGTGGCAAAGCCTTTATCCAGAAATCACACCTTAGTGGGCATCACAGAGTTCATACTGGAGAGAAACCTTACAAATATACAGACTGTGGCAAAGCCTTTATCAATCCATCAGGCCTTACTGGGCATCACAGAGTTCATACTGGAGAGAAACCTTACAAATGTAAAGAATGTGGCAAGGCCTTTAAGAAGAAATCAAACCTTAACAGGCATGAGAGAATTCATACTGGCGAGACACCTTACAAATGTAAAGAATGTGGCAAAGCCTTTATCCAGAAATCACACCTTACTGTGCATCACAGAATTCATACTGGAGAGAAACCTTACAAATGTACAGACTGTGGCAAAGCCTTTACTGATCCATCAGGCCTTACTGGACATCACAAAGTTCATACTGGAGAGAAACCTTACAAATGTAAAGAATGTGGTAAGGCCTTTAAGAAGAAATCAAACCTTAGCAGGCATGAGAGAGTTCATACTGGAGAGAAACCTTACAAATGTAAAGAATGCGGCAAGGCCTTTAAGAAGAAATCAAACCTTAACAGGCATGAGAGAATTCATACTGGAGAGAAACCTTACAAATGTACAGACTGTGGCAAACCCTTTATCGATCCATCAGGCCTTACTGGGCATCACAGAGTTCATACTGGAGAGAAACCTTACAAATATACAGACTGTGGCAAAGCCTTTACCGATCCATCAGGCCTTACTGGGCATCACAGAATTCATACTGGAGAGACACCTTACAAATGTAAAGAATGTGGCAAGGCCTTTAAGAAGAAATCAAACCTTACCAGGCATGAGAAAATTCATACTGGAGAGAAACCTTACACGTGTAAAAAATGTGGCAAGGTGTGTAAGGTTAAATCAGACTTTAGACAGCATCACAGAATTCATATGGGAGAGAAACCTTACAAATGTACAGACTGTGGCAAAGCCTTTACCGATCCATCAAGCCTTACCAGGCATCACAGAATTCATACTGGAGAGAGACCTAACAAATGTAAAGAATGTGGCAAGGCCTTTAAGAAGAAATCAAACCTTACCAGGCATGAGAAAATTCATACTGGAGAGAAACCTTACAAATGTAAAGAATGTGGCAAAGCTTTCAACAATCTAGGAAGCCTTACTGGGCATCACAGAATTCATACTGGAGAGACACCTTACAAATGTAAAGAATGTGCCAAGGCCTTTAACCATAAATCAAACCTTAACAGGCATGAGAAAATTCATACTGTAGAGAAACCTTAGAAATGTAAAGAATGTGGCAAGGTGTTTGGGGTTAAATCAGTCCTTACTGAACGTCACAAAATTCATACTGGATAAAAAATTTACAAATGCAAGGAATGTGGCAAGGCCTTTATCCTTAAATCAAGCATGAGGCAACATCACAGAATTCATACTGGAGAGAAACCTTACAAATCTAAAGAATGTGGCAAAGCCTTTACCCATCCATCAAGCCTTACTGAACATCACAGAATTCATACCAGGGAGAAAACTTTCAAATGTAAAGAATGTGGCAACGCCTTTAGTTCATGCTCAGACCTTACTCGCCATTACCAAATTCATACTGGCGAGAAACCTTACAAATGTAAAGAATGTGGCAAGTCCTTTAATCAGCGTTCACACCTTACTCAACACCACAGAATTCATATTGGAAAGAAACCTTAGAAATGGAAGGAATGTCGCAAGGCTTATCCAAAAATCAGGCCTTACTCAACATCACAGAATTCATATTGGAGAGAAACCTTACCAATGTACAGAATGTGGCACGGCTTTTAAGCAAAAACCATGTCTTACTGTACATCACAGAATTCATCGTGAGGCTGGTCTTACAAATTTGAGGACTGTGAGAGAATTTGGAAGGATTGTTGATCCCTAACTCCACATCAACATCATAGAGTTCATACTGAGGAAGAATACTACAAATGAAAGAATGTGGCAAACTTCTAGGTGGAAGTCATAACTTGCTCAAACTCATCCTTAATCATACAGGAGCAAAACCGTAACATGTCAAGAAAGTGGCCAAGCGTTTAAGTGGAATACAATCCTTATTTGGTGTCCAAAAATGCAGTCTCGGTTCAAGATGTACAAACACAATGAATGAGGAACGATGTTGTCTTACAGTTTAGAAATCATCATCAGAGAGTTCAGAGAAGAAAAGTAACTTGAAGATAGAATTATGTAGAAATGTATTGAATTGAACATCAAATGTCAAATATATGTCACAGAATTCACAATAGAAACAAGTACATCAGTCACTTTAGAGATGACATCAGAAGTAATCATACCAGGTTAGTCAGTTAGATAACATATATGTATTCTGCTTTAAAAGATGGAGGGATTTTTGCATGGGTGGAATTTTAGTGTGTGTGTGTTTCCATTGACTCTATATGAGATTTGTGACTTGCGGATATCGGTGTGTTTCTACTCTCACAAGTCTTCAGAAAATTCATTTATTCCTGGTGGGTGTGTGAAACTCTGTGGGTATTGTTGTTGTGTCAAAGATAAGAGATGCCCTTTTTCCTTAGGTGGCATCCATGCATATCTATTTTCCGTGGAAGATGAAGGACAATAGAACGTAAAATATATGAAAAAATCGAAATGGATATTCTGTTTGTGGTTCTAGCATTGATATAGGTCATCATGAAGTCTGTGCTCAGAACATCATTCTCCATTTTTTAAAATGAAAAAAATTTATGACTTATTAAATGTTTTACTAATTGCTCTTTAAGGGAAAAGAGACAGCACTCCAGTAAACTGATGATACATCTCTATAATACTAATTGTTGGAAAGTACAAACTGATGTGGTTGAAATGAAGAAATCCTCATAGATATCAGAGAATAGCTAACTCTTCCATAAAATAAGATACAGTTGTACATCGGCATTTTTAAAGAATTACCGGAGTTGTTAAAGTGTTTTACTATGCAAAACTAAGCTGGAAAGAAGTTAAAATAGACTCCTATAAGATGTCTTCTTTAAACCTTATGGTACTCACAAAATAAAAATGTAGTAATAAATACAGAATAGAGAGGGCGAAAATAGTCTAAGTATATCCTTTAAGAAAACCATCAAGTCACAAAGATAGCCAATGAATAAGAAAGGGTCAAATAATTCTAAACAGCCAGAAGACAATAAAAAGAATGACAACATTAACTCTATACTTGTGTTGATACTTGCTTTAAATACGAAGGGACTAAATTCTCCAATCCAAAGATACAGATTGCCTGAATGGAAAGAAATACAAGACCCAACAGAGTCAAGAGACTCACTTCAGGTTAAAAAAAATTTTTTTTTTCTTGAGAGAGCCCGAGAGGGGCAGGGTCAGAGGGAGAAGCAGACTCCCTGATGAGCGAGGTGCCTGATGTTGGACTCGATCCGGGGACTCCTGGATCATGACCTGAGCCGAAGACAGACACTGAATCGACTGAGCCACCCAGGCGCCCTCACTTCAGCTTTAAGAACACAGTCAGACTGAACGTGCAGGTGTGGAAAAAGATATTGTCTGCAAAGGGAATAGAAAAGGGTGCAGGTTAGCTATGCTTACGTCTGTCAAAATTAACATTAAGCCAGAGAGAGTAGTAAAACACAGCAAAGGTCATTTAAAATAAAGGGCTGACTTTGTGCCGTGTTTTTATTTTCATAGTGTTTGGCAGATGTCAAATAGGATTTCCCCCATTTTGGTTTCGGAAGGCCAGGAATAGTATGAAGATGTAACTTGTGTAGTACTTCCCTCTTTCAAAACCAATACCTTTTCCCAGAAATGGTGGTGGTGTTGATCCACGTACCCCAATTGTAGCTTGTGTAAGTTTTGTGAACATGGATATCTTAGGAGTCCCCTAAACAAGTAGTGGATTTTCAAAAACCTTTTTCTGTGTTTTGAGGGTTGGGGGGGAAAAAACCTCTGAAGAACAATGTGAGAAAAACCTATTGCTTTCAGATTTTGATGTATGTGGGAAAATACGATTGCAGTGAAAATCTTGGCAATTTCCTGTAACAAGTAGCCAGTAATTTATCAAAAGTAGCTGAGGCTACTACATCTTTTCCACAGTATTCCGTTTTCTAACCTCTTGCTATTAAACGTTGCCTATGTTTTTCACATGTTATTGAATTTACATTGTTATCTGCTATTTAAAGTCCCAAAATAAATGATTGTACTTTCAGGGAGGTTACTAAAATGCCCTTCGGGAAGATTTCTTTTTTTTTTTTTTTGGTGGGGGGGGGCTCATCCGGGATATCGGGAAGATTTCTGATATCATTTCTGGGCAGTATTTCTTTATATACGGCTGCAAGTGATAGGCTTTGTCTGGGTCACCTTGGCCATAGTTGTGACAGTGGATTTAGTTCAACCTGGGTTTTTTCTGAAATGTACATCTTCCCATAGGAACCCCGTACATTCTAGTTAGTTCACAATTTTTAGCGTAACTTACAGGTGACTACCAGTTGTATACAGTATATATGCATTTAGTAAATATAAAACATTCAATCCTTTAAAGTTGGAGAAATGTAGGTAACACATGTGCTTATGATTTGCATTATATTAAAGCTGTAGGATTCTATATTCATGTAGTCTGTAGTGACAAGACATTTCTCGCGATTGCTTTCCGCTCTCAGAAAAAAAAAAAAAACCAGTCTTGTGCATTGGATTGCTGTGTTGTTTACAATTTGGATACATAGGAGTCACTTGCTTTTTTTTTATAATAATATTTTTTTATTATGTTAGTCACTGTACAGTACATCCCTGGTTTTCGATGCAAAGTTCCATGATTCATTAGTTGCAAATAACACCCAGTGCACCATGTAATACGTGCCCTCCTTACTACCCATCGCCAGCCTATCCCATTCCCCCACCCCCTCTCTGAAGGCCTCAGTTTGTTTCTCAGAGTCCATAATCTCCCAGGCTTCATTTCCCCTTCTGATTACCCCCCCCCCTTTCTTTATCCCTTTCTTCTCCTACCGATCTTCCCAGTTCTTATGTTCCATAGATGAGAGAAACCATATGATAATTGTCTTTCTCTGCTTGACTTATTTCACTCAGCATTATCTCCTCCAGTGCCATCCATGTTGCAGCAAATGTTGAGAAATCGTTCTTTTTGATAGCTGAGTAATATTCCATTGCTTTTAAAAACTAATTTTGTTTGATCTATAGTAATCTTTTACATTTTTCAAATAAATAGAACCTGTTTTTCCTAAAAGAATAAATAATACAAAATAAAGGGGTCGGTTTGAGAAACGGATATAACTTTTGTAATTATTCATGCACCCAACTTAGAAGCACTTAACACGTAAAGCAACTATTAACAGACAAGAACAGAGAAAGAGACAGCAGTTCATTAGAGAGGGACTTCAGTACTGTGCCTTCAATAGTGGCCAGGTTATCCAGATACAATCAGTACGGGGACGTGAGACGACAATAATAGGAAGCAGACAGACTTTGCACGTGCATCCAACAGTATCAGAAAACACGTTCTCACATGCACATGGAGCATTCTCCGGTCTAGTGTATATGTTGGGCCACAAAACAAGTCTTAATAAATTTATAATCAAAATCCTACCAAGCATCTTTTCCAACCACTATTTCTTTTTTTTTTTTTTAAGATTTTATTTATTTATTTGACAGAGATAGAGACAGCCAGCGAGAGAGGGAACACAAGCAGGGGGAGTGGGAGAGGAAGAAGCAGTCTCAGCGGAGGAGCCTGATGTGGGGCTCGATCCCATAACACCGGGATCACGCCCTGAGTTGAAGGCAGACACCCAACCGCTGTGCCACCCAGGTGCCCCCCAACCGCTATTTCATGAAACTAGAAGTCAGAGGTACAAATCTAGAAAATTCAGAAATAGGTGAAAAATAAACATGCAACTTTATGCATAATAGCCAAAAGAATGGAAAATTCCTTGTCCATTGTCAGATGAGCAGAGAATGTGGTGTATATATACAGTGTATACTTGATATAATTAACAATACAATTGAGAGTTGTTAAGAGAATAGCTCTTAAAAATTCTCACCACATGAAAAATTAGAACTCTGAGGTGATAATTATGTTTTGCAATATATACTTAATATAATGTTAATGTTAATTATATCTCAGTGAGACTGAGAAAAAAATGAAATAAGCAGTTAGTGGTTTCCTAGCCACAGGGATAAGAGGATGGGGATGGGGATGGGGAAGGTGATGCATTGTAAAATTGACTATGGTTTGCTTGCACCTATGTGTGAATCACTTAAAAGCCTACCGTTTGTACATTTTAAGTGTATAAATTATACAGCACTTAAATTCAATGCAAATAAAGCTGTTTAAAAAGAACCCCAAAGAAGGAATGCCTGTATAAGAAGGCCTAGTATTATAACATACCACGACTACATAAATTGAACCATGACACACGTACATGTGTAAGATTTCAGGGGGAATTTAGGATTTAACTTTTTCCTGTGTTTTCGATTTTGTGAAAATACAAAAAGAATTTGTAAGAAGCGTATGGGAAGGAAGTTTGTCAAATTATATATATTTAATTATTAGTGTGAGTTATGTTCAACACTTTGATGTTGAAGAAAATGTACAGATGCTAAAATCTGGGTTTCTCCAAGGCAACAAACAATAGAATGGATATCTATGTATCTCTTTTTGTATTTTCGGTATCTCTATTTGCATAGACCTATAGATACAGAAGAAGATATAGGCATATGATAAATAGGAAGCAATCTCTATTTCTCTATAAATCTCTACATAGAGAGAGGGGAAAGATTTCTTTAATGAATTGGCTAACCCGATCGTGAGAGATGGCAAGAGTCACGTGTGCACGTCCAGCAGGTGAGAGGGCCAGGGAAGAGCTGATGTTGAAGCTGGAGAATCTCCAGACAGTCGAAACAGACGCAGGTCAGTAGGAAAGAGCCCCTTCGGAATACACAGCTAATTACTGTGTTCTCCAGAATACACTGTCTAGTAAGTGGTATGGTTTCATTTGCATAAATTTAATGTAAACTATTTGAAATGGGAAAAAATACAAATAATTTCTAAAGAGTTAAACATCATCTTCGACTATTTTGACTACACGGATGAGAATAGATAGCATTTTGAAGCATGCCTTAGTGTACGCCTTCCACCAGAAACAAATCAGAATTACGGTAGAGAGAGAACAATATAATCAAGAGCATATGCATTTTTCTTAGATGTATAAGTAAATAAAAATTAGTGAAGGAGAAAATATTTTAATTGTTAAACAGGATTAAAAGACAAAAAATAGCTCTGCAATTTAAAGCTTATTTTTCTAAGTATAGGAAAAGTTAATTGATCGAATAACTGGAACATTCAGTAATGAAAATTGCTCCAATTTCACAGCTGGTAAGTAGAATAGACATAAAGACACGACATGACTTCTAGCCTCGTGATAGATGAAATTAAAATGAGTGGTAATAAAGAGTGTTGGTGAGGCCAGGAGGAAACACTACGTATAAAATAGGACATAAGTGCAACTTTGCGGAAGAGCTCCTGTCCGGTATCTATAAAAATTTCGAATTCATTCACCTTTGAAGCAGTAATTACAGTTCACATTCTACAACTCAATGAAATATATACAAATTTGTCTGAAACAGGAATCACAACATTCTTTATATGGAGGAAGTGAATCATGACATAGGTAATCAATAAGAAAATACTTACATGGATCTTTTAAAGAATGTCCTAATTCCATTTTTACTAATAAAACATCTCTAGGGGCGCCTGGGTGGCTCAGTCAGGTAAGCGTCTGCCTTTGGCTCAGGTCATGATTCCAGGGTCCTCGGATGGAGACCGGAGTCAGGCTCCTTGCCTATGGGGGGCCTGCTTATCGCTCTCCCTCTCCCTCTGCCCCCCCCCATTGTCTGTCTGTTGCTCTTTTTCTCTCTCAAATCTTTAAAAAAAAAAAGCTCTACAATAGATCTCTCTAAAATAGAGGACATGAATGTTGAGAAAAGCTGCATCACGTTCTAGAACACAATAAGCAACAAAATGGTATGCATACCTTTAACTCAATATCTGTGTGTATATATTTATTTATACAGCTAGAAAATCTGAGTGTATGTTTCTGTAGAGAGGGAGTCATGATGCGTATATAATAGTAAAGAATAGAACTTATTTCTCATTCAGAAGTATTTGAAATATTTGCCCAAGAAAGCCATGTTGCATTGGTACAACTGTTGGAACCACACTTGAAACCGTCCATCTGATCACAAAGCCAAAGTTCTAGGTTGCTTCCTCTGTTGAATTGTAAGCATTTTTCTCTCGTTTATACTGAATGCTGCAGAGCAATTATTTGGTATACAGCTGGCCTTCAGTTCAATGCATGTGGTATCTATTAATAGATCTCCAATTTTCAGATATCTACATTTATTCTTATTGTAAAAACTAAGTCTTTAATAAATCAAGTTTGTCATATGATTTTAAAGGTAGTGTCACTAAGAACTGATTTCCGGTTATGAAATGATTTTATTCTATTCCCTATAACACCTCTGTTTGGTATTCAGTAATGCTCTCGTTCACTCTCCAAAGACCATTTTAAAATCTGGTGGAGCAAATTCCCCCTTAGTACTTGCTTTTTTCAGAATTTTGCACTTTATTGGGGCCATTGACCTCAACTGGATTACATGTGCAGTTTCTTTAATCCCAGTCTACACAGAGCAGCCCGAATTTCCAATGCCCACTAACACTACAGGCGGTCCCTCCTCTTTGATATCCAGAACTTGACCTCCAACTCCAAAAGGAATCTTGGCGTCAAAGCTGATCCACTCCCAACACAAACCTCAGAAGCTTTAGGTCATTACTTCATGGTGAAAATTGTTCAGGGCACGTAAAAAGCCTGAGGAGAAAGAAGTGAGAACTGACAGGGGCTTCTGTGATGTAGAAGAGAAATATTCAGAGAGCCAGCCTTCAGTAGAACAAGAAAATAAGGCAACATGTCAATGAAAAGAAGCCCATCGGGCAGGACACCTCAGAGGTAGAGAAGTAACAGGTTTCAAGTTGTAAAAAATGGAATTGCGCAAAGACAGGAAACATCGTGGACCTGAGACATCCCATCCCTGAAAACCAGTGGGCAGTCTCCTTCTCCCTCTGCCTGCCCTGCTTGTGCTCTCTCTCTTGCTCTCTCTCAAATAACATCTTTTAAAAAAAATCAAACATTTCTCTATCCTGTTTAAAAAAATGTAGGCACAACAACAAAAACTCTCGGAACTACTAATTTACCCTTCCTTTCTGTATTTTTCTGTTCCTCCCTACTTCACTCCTGTAGAATACGAACATTTTTTTTTTCAATCAATAGGGAAACAGAAGATGAGGCCGATAGGTGGGGCGTGGTGTCCACCTCCTCATGGTTATTACAGGACACCTAGTGCCCAGCGCGCGGGGTATTATGGGGGTGACGTCACATCGTATGTGCAACACGGTGCACCATAACTTGCTGGGGAACAGAAAATCAGTGTCAGGCAACATTGCCGTAACCAACGTATGCACGCTGCTTACCACATAGAGACTTGCTCCGACATGAGCGCTCACTAGCCTTCTTTCTGTAAACTGTAAAGTGCTGTGAAAGCATGTGGTCCTTCAGGATGGCAATGGTGGTCTTTGCTGGGACCGACCGTAAACTCACAATAGTGAGAAGTAAATAGTAAACTCTTTCCTGGGTACTCGGCAGGAGTTGTTTGTGTTGACATAAGACCGCGGGTGTGGGGGGCTCAGGTGCGCTGTGCCTGCGTTCTCCAGTGTGGCCACTAACCGTGGGTCTCCAGGAGCAGCGTCCCCACTAAGAAGGAACTCATGACAGATGCCAATTCTCAGACCCTGTTACAAACCTGCAGAATCACCATTTCTTCTATGGAACCTGGACACCAAATGATTTCTATGCACATTCAAGCTCGAAAGCACATCATTGCTTATCAGCCTGGGTTTACAGTAAAGGGTGAGTTTTCAGAACCACCATCACCTGCGCCCTCTGCCAGAGTCTGTCTATTGGTCAGGGCGAGAGCGTCAGTGCTGCTTTACCTCTGTGCTCCAGGTGCTTCTCAGGTAGACCAGGGTGAAGCACAAGGAGTCACGGATACAGTTGTGAGAGCTGCTTTCAGTTGAAGAGAAGATACCAGAGTGTTCGGCCTTCCCTTGGAAGGCGCAGGTCAGTGCAGCCCACGTTCCCCATGCTGTGGCAGGATCTGTGGCTGTCTGTGGGAGGGGAGGACATCTGAAACCGGGACGGAGAAACTCACGCAAGTGTCCGTGTAGGACCTCTTTTCTTCTGAATCTTTCCTGTGACAGAGGGCAGCCTCTTGTGCATTTCGAGATCCTTCTGCCTCTGACCTGATGATAGCAGGTGAAGAAGCTGTGCTGAGGCCTTTAAAGGCTTCCAGGTGTGATTTCTCGATATAATCTCACCCATGGAAACAAGAGCAGGAGGGAGAGGAAGAAATGGCCGCTTCTCAGGTAAATTTGTCTTGCCTTAGCTTAGGGCAGTGTCCTCATTTCTTCCCCAAATGCCATATATTTAGAATTTGCACATTCAGTTCTCTACCTCTGGTTGTCCTTCCTAGCAAATTTGTTTTGCTATTTATCCTTTTAATGAGAGTGAGAGTGAATTCTTAGGGTATTTCTCTCTTGCATTGCTGGGGCCGTCTCCATTCTCTCCGACTGTGCTTTCTAAGCAGCGTAGGGAATTCCTACCATGAATTCATTCCCTGGAGTATGAAAATATTCCCGCTATGACAGATCAACAAGGGGCTTGTTGCTACCCAAGATTCACACCTGGGGACGTTTTGGGTTTCAGGACCCCAGTGAAGGGGGAGAATATATAATATTTATGGTTCTGCCTGGGTGTGGCCTCAGTCTTCAGAAACTAGATGAACATGAAAAAACAATCCAGATGGCTATTAGGCCCAGAACAAGTCAGCGCTCTGAAAAAGAGAGCCTTGCTGTCTACATTGCTTCAAAGAAGGACTTAGTATTTGAAATATATTAAAGGTTACAGGACACTGGAGCAATCTGTGGCTTGAAATTTCATAACTGCTATACTTTCACAATTGGAATCCTAGGATTTGTTTTTCTTTTTGTTTTTTGGGGGGGGTTTTTAGTTTTTTTGTTTTCTTGTTTTGTTTTTTTAGTAAATATCACAGCAGTGATGAGTCCTACGTGCTCAAGGGCAGTAATTATAATTTTTCTCATTACAGCTGATGTTAACTTTGTTCACTTGGCTCAGGGTCTCTCTGCCTGATTACCCCAGAAAATGGAGGCTATCACGTTTGTTTCCTGGAGATCCTGGCCTTTGCAAATAAAGGTTCTAAATTAGTGCTGGACCTTGAAGTTTCCATTTTATTGTGCACAGTGTCACAAACATTTTCTTTATTTTTGTATTTTTAGCAAAAGGAAACCAGTATCATGCAATTCGTATATGTTCACATGTCTTAAAATTCTATAGTGTATCTCATCCCAAATAACATCATTTCAAGGAAATAATCAGGCATTTGTTGGTGTTAGGAAGGAAGTCTTCATGATGTTTTATCTTGGCTTTAACTTTTCCTTCCCTGAGGTTATCTGCAACCTTCCTTTTCTATTTGTGATAATTCTAGAACCTAAGTGGCATAGAATACTGTTATCCACATCTTCAAATGAGGTATCTATTCCTTATTTTTGATTCAGTAGTACTTGGAAGTGGAGGTAAGGAGCTGAACATTGAAGAAGCTTCCTCGGTATTCTAAAGAGGCCATTAGAAAATAGCATTTTGAGAAAAAAATTTCTATATCGTTCTGTAATATGCTCTCTTCTCTACCGAGCGTAGTACATAGTACAATTTGAAATTGTACATTCTCCATCAAGTCCTGTTTCTTTTCTTATAAACAGGGCTTGCTGTCTCTAGACTGTGTCCGGTCAACTTCTTTGGAAAAGGAAAGAGTCCCGGGCACATGAAGAGAAAGGAGACAGTAGCCACACACCCAGGTAGGTGGGAATGAATGAAGCAGATGACACAGGTGGGGGCCAAAGGAGAAACCTCAGTCTTAAAATGTGGTTTAGGATGCTGTGCTTGAATGGAATGATTCTGGAAGCCCATCCTTAATTCTCTGGTGGTCACAGAGGGACATCTCCTGTCTCATTCTTCACATGCTGCTACATTCTCCAAGGATTTCCCTTCTCTTCCAGTGTCTTCCCTGGCATTCACAGTGAAATCCAAAAGCCTCCCCTTGGCCAGTGAGAGTGCATGTGATTGCTATTCCATTGCTTGTGGAAGCATGTGAACAAAGGTACACATCGGTAATCTCAAAGTGGGGGCTCCATGTGATTTGCTCCTCTCTCATTTTTGGGTGCACTTGTCTTCTGCGGACACACACAAAGTCTGGTACAAAATGAGGAATGTGGGGTAGACTGCCCCTCCCCTATCAAATCTTCTGCAGAACAGCCCTCGCCATGGAGGCTTCCCCACTGACTAGACCCTGTGCTCTGTCCTCAGAAATGTACTTGAGGGGGTGCCTGGGTGGTGCAGACAGTTGGGTGTCTGACCCTTGGTTTCAGCTCAGGTTTTGATCTCCGGGTCTGGGATCAAGCTCCGTGTTGGGCTCCGCACTCCTTGTGGAGTCTGCCTAAGACTCTGTCTGCCCCCCTTCAAAATAAATGAATAAATCTTAAAAAGAAAAAAAAGAAATGATATGTACTTGAGAGCCTCAATGTTTACATTGGTGTCACAGTGGAAAGTGTTGGGCCACTTCATGAAGACCTAATTAATGTTAGGTTCCATCAAGGACAACGTGCCAGAACCTCTGGGGCTGGGACACTGGAGATGGTAGTTCTAAAAACTACACAGGGGATCCCAATGTGAAGCAAAACCTGAGACCGACTTTTCTAAACATTGCTTGTCAGAATTTCCTGTAGATACAAACCCTTTGAGGTTCCCACGAGAAACAGACTCTGGGGACCCACCCTCGGATATCACAAATCCCTGGGTCTGGATGAAGCCCGTTAATGTGTACTTTTAACAACCATTGAGGTTGCTGTTCCCAGACTTTGTTTCCAGTAGCCCTAGTCCAGAGACAGCAGAAGAGCACACCCGAGTCCCTTCTACCAAACCATCCTATGTCTGTACAAATACTGCCATTCCCAGCGAAGGCGACTAGCAGCTCCACGGAGATGAGATTCTCTGCTCATCCCCAGCAAGTGGGGAAGGGACTAGATGAGGCAGTGGTGTCTGTGCACGGCTGTTTGGGAGAAATGGTATGTGCTCATGCATCAAAGGGCTGTTTATTGAGCACCTACTACGTGCTTCACGTATAGGAGGCGGCCCTGGGCCCAGGTCGCTGCTGGGAATCTTCCATATGTTATGCATGCTAATCTTTCTAAAGGTCTGGGAATTGAGTACTCTATGATCGTTTTTTCCAGGAAGGTTTGCATACTGGGTGTGCCTTCTTGGGAGTAGAGATTCTCTTCTTTTTCATGATCAGTAGTCTTAAAAATAATGTTGGATATGATGGCACATATATAGAGAGCAAACTGGGAGACAGGAAGGAAGGGTGGATCATTTGCACTTTGTCTTTGGTTATCATTAATGTGTGGACTATGAATGGACATCCCAGGAATGGAAGGTGGGATGCTCTGTGTCATCTTGGAAGCAGTGTTTTCACCAGAAAGGTGAAACTGACCAGCAAATTGTAAGTCCTTTGTTCTCCTTTATCTGAGTCTGAGCCTCAGAAAAGTGTGAATGCTAACTTGGGCCTCCCAGGAGATGGAGCTGCCAGGAACTCTGTGTTCTGAACCGTTCTGAGGAGGAAGGATCAGGAACTGGCAGAGGAGTGTGGAGGGCAGTTTTGTGGTCTCAGGTTGAATAACTGGCAGAATCTGAACTGACAATTTACTTAGGCTCCGCAAGCCCCCTTTACGCAGAGGGACTATCTCCTATGGAAATTCGGGGGCAGCTGAGCTCTGTGCCCGCAATGTTAGGCCCGAAGTTTGAAACAGGAATCCAGGGGCGTCAGCAGGTCTGCAGGGAGAGGTGGAGCTGATGGGCGCCTTAGGTGTTTGTATTGCACAGAGTGATCAGGGAAGACCAACCCCTGTCCCCATGTGCTCTGGTGTCCTCTGCATTGTGGCAGGTGCCTGACTCAGGACCTCGAGGGGTTCACCTGTGTGCTTGCTCTGCACGTGTGAAGTTTTGGCCCTAGGAAGGGCAGACATGGGAGAAGGCATCAAGAACTCTGAACCTGATAACACCACCAGAGGGAGGACTGGTCTGTCGTAGCTCTGGTCCCAGCTTGCCTGAAGGGTGACCTCCGATGTCTGGGCCGGGTTGAGGTTGGATTCAAGGCCGGTGTTCTGGAGACCAGGGCAGGTGAAGGGAGGAGCATGTGCCTGCGGGTTTTGGCCCTGAGGAGGGCCGTGTGTGCCGCACGTCCTCTGTGGGCATGTGTAGCACGTGGTGGGAAAGTTGTGGGGAGCCGTTACCAGGAGTGAAATCTGGGGAAGTGAGAAGGAGTCGTGTTAGTTTCTTGTGTGCATGTGTGAAGGTGAGTGAGGAGAGGCAAGAAAAGCTGTCATACTGAGTCCTGAGCCTGCGTTGCAAGCCAGTGAGCAAGGCGGTAGTGTTTGGTGTTAAAAGATGAAGTGATATGGGGCACCTGGGTGGCTCAGTCGGTTAAGCGTTGGACTCTGATTTTGGCTAAGGTCAAGATCTCAAGGTGGTGAGATCGAGCCCCCAGTGTGGGCTCTGAGTTCAGTGCAGAATCTGCTTGAGACTCTGTCGTTCCCTCTCCATCTGCCCGTCCCCCTGCTCGCTCTGTCTCTCTCAATAAGTAAATAAAATCTTTAAAAAGAGATGAAGCGATACACATTCAAATTTTTAAGAGTTAATTTGTCTATTCAAATGACGAGGCATGCTCCACCTGTAGGACCTAGTGAGGAGGTTTTTATAGAGAGGATATGGAAGGAAAGCAAGGACACTGATTGAATATACCTAAAGCAGTTGCCTTATTTTTGGAAGGTCTAGTTGGCAGTAATTGTTTGTTCTTTTTTTTTTTTATTTAAGATTTTATTTATTTGACAGAGATACAGACAGCCAGCGAGAGAGGGAACACAAGCAGGGGGAGTGGGAGAAGAAGAAACAGGCCCACAGTGGAGGAGCCTGATGTGGGGCTCGATCCCATAACGCCAGGATCACGCCCTGAGCCGAAGGCAGACGCTTTAACTGCTGTGCCACCCAGGCGCCCCAGTAATTGCTTGTTCTTAAGTTCATTTTCTTCCACTCCGGCGCATTGACTGTGAAATAAGTTGTTTGCTTACAGAGGCTACCGAGGCGTTAAAGTCACTTGAGTCTAATGGTTTCCCTGTTGAATTTCTTTCACAGTGGAAACAGTTGGTAGGATATGTTGGTTGTTGTGGTTGTTTTTATCTCTTTGCAAGGTTAGTTCAGCAATTGTCCACTCATTGTAAGAATGCACACTCATGATGGTGCAAGAGCCTCATGCCCAGAACCACCCAGTGAGGGCACATGTGTACAGATCAAAGATCCACTTTTCACGATGTGCATCGTAGCGGGAGAGTGATACGTTTAACTATGTAAGTGTATAAACAAGGAGGTGTTTCAACAAGGGTGTTATATTTCCTATTACTGTGGGATATGGTATTTTAGGAATGGAGTAAATCCATTTCTACTGGTGTGAAACTGCCACCCTCATACTACGTTGGTTAAGGAAAGCAATTTGATTCATAGTAAGTTAGATATGAGAATATTTATGTAAACATTGAACCAAGTGCGAAATAGTTTGTGTTCTACAGTTTCAAATGGAACTTCACATATGCTCTGAAATTGCACAAGAAAGAGGGTACAGCTCAAACTGCTGAGCTCTTACGTCCGAAGATTAAACTATTACTGATTGGTGGCAATTAAGAAGGATTTTTATTTTATTTAAATATTTTGAACACTTATATTGTCTAATTTTTATTTCACAATTAAAGTTCTGCCTATGTGTAGGTGTTTTCTGTCTCTACCATCACCAATTTTCACACATTTAGGAGCTCAAAAAGAAAACTCTGCTCTTTGTATGTCTGAATTGCAGTGGGCTTGGTTGGGTTTTCTCTTTGGGGTCCAACAAGGTCAAAAGCAAGGTTTCGTGAGGGATTGGACTTTCTGTGCAGCCTCTAGCAGTGAATCTACTTCTGGGACCATTCAGATGTTGACAGCATCCATCTCCTTCTCCTGGTTGCCACGTGCCCTCTCCATGTCACACCTTGTCCATAGTATCCCCAAAAAAGAGAAAATATCAACTCTCGTTGACTCACAATTTTACCTGTAGTCCTTTACCGTATATTCCATTGAAAAGCTTACTGAGTATTTTATAAAAATAAGGGTATTGCCTCATGGACCGAAATTAGAAACTGTTGACAATTGTGAATCAAATGCAGATCAGGGAATTAGTGAGGAGGAGAATGAATTAGTGACCTCCAAGAGAACTCCTGGAACTCCATCACCCCCAGCTCCACCCCTCCTCACCCTCCACCTCTATCCCCCATGGTGACCTGAATCTTTGCATGACCTGTAGATACTACGAACCCTAGCACTCTCCCTCCAAATGAGCTTCTAGGCTTCCTCCTGCTCTTCTACATTCATCTTGAGCACGTTAGACTTCTACACCAGTAAACCCCTCTTCACCTAATTCTAGAGCCCTCAGTTCAAACTTCCTTCCATTGTCCCCGAATCTCCATTCTTTCCTCCTCTCCCATGGTCATTTATCTCCCCCTCCCACCACCACTCTAATAACTTCAGCCCATTTATTGTGTCTTTTATGTCCACTACCCTCAATGTCTCAGCCATCATTTATCAGGAGTCCTTAGATTCCTCATGACCCTGCACCCGTTATCCCCAACCCTACACTCCCTAACACTTTCTCACGGGCCTTAAACGTACTGATGTCAACTGTTCTCCCAGCTCCAATGATCCCCCTCCACCCACATTAACTACGTGTGTCATTATGTTCTCCAGGCATCGGCTTTCTTGCCACCATTCATCTCTGGTTAGAGCACTGAACCACCCCCCCCCCCAGGCCTCCACTCACAAGCAACTATCCCCCTTCCACCCCATGTTCTTTTACCCTTCCCAGGCAGTAAGGTTTGTCTGCCTTTTACCCACCCTTCCTTGCCTTTGAACTCTCTTTTGCCAATGAATTCATCACCCATAATCCCCTTCCTTCCCATGATTTCCTTCACCCTCTTATTCCCTCAGGACATCTATGCCTCATATCCTTTTTTTTTTTTTTTCTTAAAGACTTTTTTTTAAAGACTTTATTTGAGAGAGAGCACAAGAGAACCCAAGCAGGGGGAGCAGCAGAGGGAGAGAGAGAGAAGCAGGCTGCCAGCTGAGCAGGGAGCCCTGTGTGGGACTTGCTCCCAGGATTCTGAGATCATGACCTGAGCTGAAGGCAGGTGTTTAACTGACTGAGCCGCCCAGGCACCCCTGCCTCATATCCTTAATATCCCTGCATGGTCCCACTCCGAACCTTCAGACCTGTCGTGCGCTTCAATCCCTCAGTGACAGTTAACTCCCTAGTGCCCGTTAGGCCTGTGGAGGGTTACACAGCGTGCCTCAAACCTGCGCAAGTCCTCCTCCTCAGTGCCTGTACTTGTAACCTCCTTGGGCAATAGGATCTCTGCAGACGTAGTCAAGCCGAAATGAGGTCGTACTGGATTCAGGTAAACCCGAATTCAATGCCTGCTGTCCTAATGAGACGAGGGAAATGAGACACACACACAACAGTGTGTGGTGATGAGGGCAGAGACTGAGCGATGCAGCTGCCAGCCGATGAAGGCCGAGGAGAGCTGACGGTCCCCAGAAGTGAGAAAGAGGGAAGACTCAATTCTTGAGATGAAGTGTGGCCCTGCCAACAGGTTGGCTTCAGGTTTCTAAGAACCTCCAGAACTGTGAGACAGTAATTTTTCAGGTTGTTCAGCTCCCATAGAAACCCCACCGTCACAAACGCCCCATAAACAAACACAAACTGCCTCTCCTTAAATGCCTTTTTCTAACCTACTCCAAATGTAATGATTACTTCATTATAGACTTTGTCACTTTGAAGACCATGCGGGTGAACCCCTAAAAGTCATAAGACCAGTAGGGTCAATTGATATAATCACTAAAAAAAGAAACAGAATTGCCTTTTACAGATCACCAAATTATGCCTTTGTCCAAGCCTGTGTGTATATAAACTTTTCATATTCACCAGAGATCTTTACAAGATTAGCAAGTACGTCTTTTTTTGCCCTCCCTGAACATACATTCAAGTTCATATATGCACATTTTCACATGAATTTAAATATACTAAGTTTCTTCCGTAATGTCACGTTTCAAATGAATACCATCTCCGTAGGATGGATTGTGCAAAGTTGGTAAGCTGACCCACCACTTCCCTGCTGCCCTAAACTGAATTTGCCCCCAGCCGCACCACAGCCTACTTCATTATTCTGTACGTCCATTGTTTTCTTCAGCTTCTTGAATGACCATCATATTTGCTTCCTTATTGTTAAAATTGTCCTAAATTCCCATGCCTGCTTGACATCTGGAAATCTTCATTTGTCACATTGAAAGTTACACAGTCAAATATTTCTCTATAATTTACAGACTGTTTTAGCACGTTAACATTTCGTTAACTCATATACTCTAATCTTTCTCCTTTAAACATTAATAAATTTGAAAGCTACAAGTCCACAATACATGGCAATCCCCTTACATTCCCTTAAATTGCTATTACAGTTTGCTTTTAATTGGGCAGGGCTCTGTCTGTCTGTCTTCGTCACTACTTGTCTGTAATGTGTTGAATAATAGAGCTTAGGCTTGGCAGGGGATGAATGAATAAATATCTGAACGTTGTTAATACCCAGAATTTACATCTCTCTCATTATATTGAGGAACTTGAGTTCCTATCCAGTCCCAGCAGAGCCCAGGTAGACTGGAGTCATGACTCATGAGAAGAAAGGGGCAGACAGTTGGGAAACAGGCAGCAGAATAGTGCAGGGATGGTCACCATCACCCAGCTGGGGTTATTCCCAAGAGCACTGCACACCTGGCAGCTGGAGGGGAGCGTGTTCGAGGATACAGAAGTGCTCCGCACGACAAGAATGTTCTGGGTGACTGTGGTCTCCTGGGGGGATCTGGGGAAAACCCACTTTCTATGAACGTGTTGGACCCCTGCTGCTTTTGCCTGGGCAGCCTGAAAACCAGGGAGCCGCTGGCCCAGACCATCAGCCCCGAAGGTAAAACACCAGGCAATAATAGCCATGCACTGTGATTTCTCCTTGAAATGTAGCAGAACAGTATCCAAAATCTTTCTTCTTTGTGATGTGTAAGCAGTTCGATTTGGCCTCCCATGCTTAGGAAAAAGCAGATTAATCCGTGTATATAGCATCCGATAAGGGAGCATAGAGGGCTCCATGTACTTGGGAGTTTGACTTTCGGTTCTGCCCACCTGCAGTTCCGGGACTGACCGTGTTCCCCTGAAGTGCACGTAGGGGGCGGCTGGTGCCACCAGACGGACCCCTGCCCTCTTCATGAGCGTACAACACAAGTTTGCATCCAAGATCACTGAGACAGTTTTCCAACCCCAGACCTGCCATCGTCTGGGTGACTCCTTTATTTACTAATTTGTGAAGATTTTATTTATTTGACGGAGGGAGAGAGAAAGGGAACACAAGGGGAGCGTGGGAGGGAGCCCGATGTGGCGCTCAATCCTCGCGCCCTGGGATCATAACCTGAGCCGAATGCAACCTTCACGGCTGAGCCACCCAGGCGCCCCAGGGTGACTCCTTTAGAAAGAAGCAGCAAGGAGTTGGCTGTGGTCCGGTGTTTGAGAATCAGGTCTGTGGACCTCCCTGGTCCCGGTGGAGAGAAAAGGCAGGTACAATGGTAAAGGAGAGAGAAATTCCTCAGGATTTCAACTATACTAGAAATGTTACTCCTATTGTCAAGTGTCCCGAGGCTATTCTGCTGGTTTCCAGATGACGGCTTATGCACCTTTGTTGCCAGATTCCTGTTGGAAATATGAGGCAGGAGTTATAGGGAGCATGTCAGCTGAGAGCCAATAGTTTCCATTTATTACTAGTTCCTACTCAAAGGAAATTACTAAAATATAGGTGCTTTTGTTTAGAGGCTTCCAGAGTTTACCATAGTAGCCTTTATATAACCATTTGCATGGATCACTGGTATGGACACTGTACATGCATTGATTTTTAAAATCTTAACAAGTCTTTAGTAAGGGCCCATACATCGTTTTCATTTTCAGAGGAAAATGAAGGAGGCACAGAATGGTTAGCCTGTACGTGAACATGCAGACACTGCGTAGGGGGCGGAGTGCTGGGGTGGGGCAAAGATGATCTTCTTAGCTGTCCTACGCTAATAAATTATGACCCTGGGCTTTCAGATAAATTAGATCTCTATTTAGTGTTGCTTCCTATACCCTGACATTTTAATTTAGATTGAGAGATTTTTTTTTCAATAATTCTGGTTTTCACAGGTTTTTTTTTTTCCTTGTATAAATATTCTACAGGCCAATATCGAGTATGAAAAATGATTTGGGGTTCTTATTACGTTAGGTGAACTGCTGAGTGTGATAGAAAAAAGACTCTCCCCTGTGACTAACCTGGTTTTAAGAAAAACAGAATGACTCCCTTATCAGACAGGACTTCTTTGCTTGTGTGCCAGTGCCAGCGTGCAGTGTCAGGTGTCCCGGTGAGTGACCAGTAATATCACGTTATGAAACCATTGACGTGATACCCCGACTATGAAACTTCAGTCATGGACATAACAGTGTGTAGAAATGAATGTTTACTATTTTCAGATCACGTATTTCTCTATTCACACCTGAGATTAATGAAACTATTGCCAATAAAGTGAGACGGGTGAAATCTTGTGCATGGTAGAAAGTTGTGGAGAAATTCATGTTGAGCTTAGGCTGGATACTAAAATATTTGTAAACCAGGGAAAATGTCACAACGTGCATTTGATCCTGACAGCTGCTCTCTAAAACACACAATGCAAAGGTTTACTACTCTACTTCCTCAGTTCCGCAGTCTCTCCATCATCAGACAGCAGGTGTTCTAGGAGACACAGAATCAGTGTCTCCCTTACGTACACCATACCCCGTAGTTAGAAAAAAATGTATCTGTGTTAGAAACTGTCCCTCAGAGGCTGTTCTCGTGTAGGATTACGGGATTCCGAGGACCCACCTGCTCATCATGACAAGCCAGGCACCCTGCAGTGATCCTGAAAGGTTAGTCTAGAGAAATTCCAGCCAGAGCCATCAGGGATTGGTGTGGCGTCAGAAGCCTCACTTCTCTCTGCCAGCTCAGCTCAGGCCTCAGGAATTTTCCTCATTCCTGTGTCGCTTTGAACTGGAGCACCGTCCACCCCAAAATTCCATCGACTCACACGATCACTACCCAGACTGTTGACACGCCTCCTGCCCTTACGGACTGTGTCCCTCCCACTGAAGCAGAAAATACACGATGCTTTTCTGCTGCCAGGACGGTGGGTGGAGTGTGAAGGTTGTAACAGCTGTTGCATGTGTGACAGGGAGGCAGCCAGACCCTGCCCTATGGATCTGTGATTCTATGACCTCACCTCCCTTCCGAACTGCAAAGTAGTATTTTCCCTGGAGTGGCAGTGACCGTGCAGCCTTGGGGACCTGGGAATCGTTATGGGGTGGAGGGAGTCACTGTTACTGCCTACTAAAGACAATCACAACCTTCTGTTAGCATCTCTGAAGAGACCATGTTCGTGGAGTTTAGGAGAAGCCCCCCTTTTGCATGATCCCTGGATGCAGATAGGAACTCATAGAGAGGAAGCTGGAAGTTCTGAGCCCTGACAGGAGATGGCCTGACAAGGTAGCAATAGAGCTCATTGACTCAGTGGATTCCCTCTTTGCTGAGTTGTTATTCTGCCTGAAAATGCATTTTTTTTTTTTTTACTAAGTCATAGGCACAGAGATATACCATCTCACGATTTATGAGCAGAAATTTGGAATCTGACAACATACTTGCTATGGATATTCACTGAGATACAAGTAAAAAAGAACTTGAAGCCACTAATGTGCGTTAGAAATGATTAGATTCATTGCACAACTCGATTCCAATGAATGTGAAGGTTAGATAATGAGGAACTTTTGTGGGAAAACGTGATTGAGCAATATTGACCCCAATCCTGCAGGAAGTCTAAATAAAACCATATCCAAAGATTTGTAAGTAAACCAAAGCACCATCATCTGATGCTTTCACAGGCAGATTCTCCCCTTTAAAGAATGTCGGGGGTGCCTGGGGGGCTCAGTCATTTAAGTGTCTGTGGCTCGAGTCATGATCTCAGGGTCCTGGGATCGAGTCCCATATCAGGCTCCCTGCTCAGCGGGGAGTCTGCTTCTCCCTCTGCCCCTCCCCCTGCTCATGCTTGGGCGCTCTCTCTCTCTCTCTCTCTCTCTCTCTCTCTGAAGTAAGTAAAATCTTTTTAAAATAGGTCAAATAATTCAATTCTCCTCACTCAGTTCAAGATCACTGAATAACTACCACACTCCTCTACTCGTTGTTGAATCTCATGTCATGGGCACGCATTACTTTTGTAAGCAATGAAGGAATTTAAATTTGAGTATATACCAATCCTTGATATTTCTAAACAAGAATTCCAGAATTTGCTTCTGGCTCACGATCTAATTATCATCCATTTCTAAGTGAGGGATTAGAGCTGTGATGGTGGAGAAACACAGACACATGTCACACACAAATGTAAACCCGTCATGTACGCATTTACACTTGCACACGGCCCTGTGCTCTCTACCAGCCCCATCATCCACACATTTACCACAACCTCAACTTGAGTCCTTCACACAACACACACACACACACTCCTATGATCACAGTCACATTCACATGCCCACATACCACAACCACAGTGGTGTGTGTCATGATAGCATGTTCACATGTGGAAGAATAGTAATGCTTCCAGAACTCAGGATGACTGAGAAATGGGACCTTTTGTACCTTTTAGACTTTCCAAACCCTTAACATCCCACCAGGTATGTGCGGTGACCTTTGCCTCTTCAGGATGAGATGCGAGGCAGGAAAGCTGGAGTGTTTGTGTAACATTGTAAGTGTGAGAATGTGCAGAGTGAGAACGAGGACACAGAATGTACAGGGTAAGACGCAGGGGAGCATAGGGAGAGTTGGGACACAGGGAGCCTGGGGATGTGGGGAGAGAGGGTGCAAGGGGAGAGTGCGGATAGTTAGAGAGTGAGGCTGTCGGCCACAGATCTTAAAATCTATTGTGGGTTTAATGGTACAAGGGACAGTGTATGCAAAGAAGTTAAGGGATTGGGGGGTGGTGGATACTGAGGGCTATGGAAAAAAATGGAGAGAGTCGTGGTAGCAAAGGCGATAACTGGGAATAGTTCAATAGTATGAGAGACAACAGCAAACTTCGTCTGTACAAGCCAAATCTTGCCACATAACCACATCGTTTTCCTCTCTGTGTATGTTTTTGTGTTATCACGTGAGAATAATGTTGACCTTAAATCTGAAACAGCAAAAATGGATTTGGGAATGGCAGAGAATTGCAAATAGGGACAAGCAAGTGATGGCAAAGGAATAGCTTAGCATGGAGAACAAAGCAGAGGAACACGCTTTTCTAGTGGAAGATGTGGGGTTTGGAAGGGCTGCCATAAGCAAAAGCCCGTTGGAGAAACTGGGTGTTTGAGGTGTAGTGGCTTCTCATTGGTGAGCTGGGACGGTCTCTGGCTTGGCTGTTGCCAGGCAAGGAGAAGAGCTCTCTTCATCCTGCGGGGAAAGTCTAGTGGAAAGACTTCTTCCTGCTGAGGTCCGCGATAGCAGTGGTAGGGGGCTGGGAGCGCCCCCTTCTGGCCTCCCTACGCCATTGCAGTGAGGCTTCCTTTACTCCGCTTCACAGTAAGGTGCTGGTATCCTGACATGCTGCCCCTTTCAGTATCAGAATGTTTACTCCCTAAGAAGATCATTGTCCTACATAACCACAGTACACTTGCCACACTTTGTGCACTACCAATTTTTTTAAGATTTATTTATCAGAGAGCAAGCAAGCGAGCGCACACAAGCAGGGGGAGTCCCAGACAGAGGGAGAAGCAGGCTCCCCGCTGAGCAGGGGGCCCAATGTGGGGCTGAGTCTCAGGACCCTGAGATCATGACCCGGCCGAAGGCAGACACTTACCCAGCTGAGCCACCCAGGTGTCCCACCGCTGTTATATTACATGCACCTAGCCGGGAGTCTGTATACACGTTTCCTCCAGTGATGCAATCATGCCGTGTTTTCATCTCCAGGATTCAATCATGTTTCACGGATTGCATGAGTCATCTTGACTCTTTTGGCTCTAGTTTCTTTCCCCTGGAACAGTGGTCTCCATTTTTTTTTTCCATCTTGTAGGACACGATTTTGTGGAATGTGCATCACGTTTCTCAGGACCTCCTGGAGTGTGAATTTCTCTTCTCTTCAGAATCCAGTCCTAAGGATGAGTCACGCTGACACACACATGAGCTTATAAGCCTCTTAGGCTATCACAGCACAGGTGGGTGTTACAGGTACTTTCCATTTTTGGTGATGTTTGGTTGTCATAGAGACAGCCTGTCTGAGTCTGCAGGGCTTAACAGAAAACTGTCGGATCAGGTTTGCTCTAGCAAAACTCTGAGACCAGGCAGTAGCCCCACCCTGGCCCCTCGCCCACTCCCTCCTACTGCTCTGTGTTTCTGGAACAGCTCAGAGAACATGAGAGCTCATGGCAGCCACCCGTCCTGCTGGTCCAGGGCTGGTGCTATCTCCTGACACCTGCACTCAGATCTTAAATTTGATGAGCCAATGTCTGTCTTTCTGGTTAAAACATGGGCTTCAAGAGTAGCTTGCAGCACCCGCCTTCTATTTCTGGGGAGCGTATTGATCGTCCTTCATGGTGAAGACAAACAAAATACATGATGCAAGTGAATAATCTACCCAACTCTGTCAACTGCTCTATTCTCTCTCTTTCTCTTTTGAGACAGAAAGGCCCTGCTCCATCCTCCTCTTCTCACTTAGTTGTGCTCTCGTGCAGGACTCTTCGTAGGATCAGTAAGGTAAGGAAAGAGACAGAGAGAATCCGTGTTCCTAGAATTACCAGGCCCAGCACCTGTAAGCCCCTGGGAAAGATGTCACCACCTCCCAGGGTATTTCCAGGATTGGCTCACAGAATGCGAGGTTCCTAGCACAGTGTCGCACATGCATGCTCCTACAGCGCATGTGAGTACATAGTAGGTGTTCTAGAAACACTTCTCTACTTTTCTGAAGTACAGCTGACACACAACGTGGCATTAGTTTCAGGTGTTCCACACAGTGATTGTGCAAGTCTGTCTGTGAGCCTACACTCAGCGTAGGTGTAACTATTATCTGTCATCCTACAACACTATGAAAATACCCTCGCCTCGGTTCCCTGTGCCGTACTTTCGTCTTCATGCCTTTTTCGTTCTGTCCCGTGCACTCTGAAGACTCCACGTCCTACTCCCTTCATCCATTCTGCAATCCGCCCGCTCCTCTCCGTTCTGGCCACCAGTTGGTGTCTAGAGACATTTATCTCATAAATGAGTGAATGGATGTTGTTTCCCAAATACAGCCTTGTTCAAATACTGCTCTTGTCTCTAGTCCCCTCTCATGTTACAGAGAGACAACTGCAAACATGAGCTCTCAGGGAAGTCTATACTGGCAACAAATACTATTTGTGTTGCGATATGCATGTGGGCGAAAGAGGCTCTCGTTTTCTCTGCCTCCTTTCACTAGATCATAGCAACCAGAAGTGGGATTCAAGGGTCCAGCGTCAAACCATCTGAGGATGTGGACTAGTTCCTTAGATCTACTCCTGCAGTAAATTTATGTATGCACTGCGGTATTATTACGTATAGTCACCGTGCTGTATATTAGATCTCCAGAACTTACGGAAGTTTGTACCCTTGACAGACATCCCCCATTTCCCCCCATCTCCCAGCCCTCACCGTGCACACGCACACACACACACACACGACATCAGTGTGCAGTGATGGATATGATAATTATCTTGGTGCGGTACTCATATCATCGTGTATACATGTACAAAAAATCATTTGTATAGCTTACACATATACAATTTTTCTGGTCGATCATAGTTCAGTAGAGCTGAAAATAAAATTACTTTCAGTGTTGCAACAGGAGAAAATATAAGTTCATAGGCCCCAACCTGGACCAGCTGATTCAGAATTTTTTTTTGGTTAAATATTTATTTGAGAGAGAGAGTGTGCAAAAAAGAGAAAACACGTAAGTGGGGGTGGGGGAGGAGAAGGGAGGCAGAGGGAGGGAGAGAAGCAGACTCCCTGCTGAGCCTGGAGCCCATGCTCAGGAACCTGAGATCATGACCTGAGCTGAAATCAAGACCCCCGTGCTCAACCAGCTGAGCCACTCAGGTGCCCCTGAATCATAATTTCTAAGTGTGGAGCCTTATAATTTGTTTTATCAAACTCTTCAAGTGACTAGCATGCATGTTACAGGTTGAGAAGCAATATACAATATTAATACCATAAATGCATGCTTTTCAGTCCAGTTTCTCTGGGGATCACATGGGTAGTTTTAAAAATTACCCTCATCTGTGACGGTCTCTAAATAGCTCTGTCCTGGCATCTGCAGTGAAGCCCAATTTCTAAGTTGTTTTAATGAAATGTCCCAGGGGGACACCTGGGTGCCTCAGTCAGTTGAGCATCTGCCTTTGGCTGTGGTCACGATCCCAAGGTCCTGGGATCGAGCCCCACATTGGGCTCCCTGCTCAGTGGGGAGTCTGCTTCTCCCTCTCCCTCTGCTCCTCCCCTCCTTACTCATGTTCTCTCTTGCTCTCTCTCTCTCTCAAATAAATACATAGATAGACAGACAGTTAGATGATAAATAGATAAAATGTCCCAGGTAACTCCAATATAAAGAAAGGCTTGAGCACCAGGGCTCCCAGTTACATTTCTGAAAGCGGAGAACTTGCTCTGGTCATGAGGTTACAGGATCTCTACTGTGTATGTTTGGGGAGGAACCTCAGTCTAGCCACATCCCCATTGCCACAGCAGAATTGGGGGCATTTGTAGGAGAGGAGGGCACCTGAAGACACAGAGAAGTTTGCATTTTGGCCTCCAGGTGGATGCTGGTTGTCCCTGCATCTCTCCTGCGGCAAGGAAAGAGAGGGTGGCCCTTTGTCATCAAGGTGCTTCTGCTTGTGGGTGCGGTGGTGGCATGGGAAGGGGTAGCATGGGAACTGCGGTATGTTGGCATCTTAAACATGTACTCTGAAATGCAAGTGTGCTTCTGCAAGAGAATTTCATCTGGGAAAGAAGCCCAGAGAGGTAGGGAGAAGAGAGGAAATGACTGGTGCTCGGTGGTGGAATGAATGTCTCAGGGCCGTGGTTGGGTCCTGTCTTCATACAACACCATCTCTTCACAGTGTGAACACCTTTACTTCTCTTGCTCTGAGGTGTCCTGCCTAGTGGGCTTCTTTTCATCGACTGGTTTCCTTATTTTCCTTGTTCTGCTGAAGGCTGGCTCTCTGAGCATTTCTCCCCCATATCACAGAATCTCCTGTCAGTTCTCACTTCTTTCTCCTCGGGCTTTTTATGTGCCGTGAACAATTCTCACCATGGAGTAATGACCTAAAGCTTTTGAGGGTTGCGTTGGGGGTTGATCAGCTTAGATGCCCAGGATTCCTTTTGGAGTTGGTGGTCAGGTTCTGGATATCAAGGAGCCTGTAGTGTTAGTGGGCATTGGATAGTTGGGCTGCTCTGTGTAGACCGGGATTAAAGGACCTGCACATGTAATCCCGATGGGGTCAATGACCTCAATAAAGTGCGAAGTCCTGAAAAATGCAGAGTACTAGGGGAATTCGCTCTGCCAGAATTTAAAAAGCTCATTAGAGGATGACCAAGAGCATTACTGAATACCAAACAGAGGTGTTAGAGGGAATAGACTAAATCATTCCATAACCTGAAATCAGTAACTATCAACAGTGCCCTTAAATCATATAACAAACTTAAGTTATTAAGCTATTAATTTTCGGGGGCACCTGGATGGCTCAGATGGTGAAGCGTTTGCCTTTAGCTCAGGTCATGATCTCCAGGTCCTGGGACTGAGCCCCGCATTGGGCTCACAGTGCAGCGGGGAGTCTGCTTTTCCCTCTCTCTCTGCTTCTCCCCCTGCTCATGCTCTTTCTCTCTCTCTATCTCTCTGTATCAAATGAATAAATAAAATGTTTTTAAGAAATTAATTTTTAAAAAATAGAGTCAACCTAGATATGTAAAAATTAGAGGTCTGTGAAACAATCCTTGCCTTATCCATTGAACTCAAAGCTAGTTATATACTGAGTAACTGGTTACCGGGTGACTCAGTTAAACGTGACTCTTGATTTCAGCTCAGATCATGATCTCAGGATGGTGAGATTGAGATCCGTGTCTGGCTCTGCACTGAGTGTGAAACCTGCTTGAGATTCTCTCTCTCCCTCTCTCTGTGTTCCTCCCCCAGCCCCTTTTGCACTCAGGAAGGAAGGAAGGAAGGAAGGAAGGAAGGAAGGAAGGGAGGAAAAAGAAAGAAGAAAAACATGCTTACAATTCAATTGAAAAAGTAGAAAAGCAGTTTGTGTTTTTGATCAGTTTCAAGTGTGGTTCCGACATTTGTTACCCATGTAACATTTCTGTTTTGGGGAAATAGCTTAAAGACTTCTGAATGAGAAGTACATTATATTCTTCACTTTTATATACCCAATATAAATCCCTCTCTTTTAGAAACATACATTCCTATTTGTCCCTGGCTGTATAGTTTTAATCTCTTATAAATACACGTATTGATATTGAGTTAAAAGGTTGTATGTCGGGGCGCCTGGGTGGCTCAGTTGGCTAAGCGTCTCCCTTCGGCTCAGGTCATGGTCCCGGTGTCCTGGGATCAAGCCCTGCATCGGGCTCCCTGCTCAGCGGGGAGTTGGCTTCTCTCTCTCCCTCTGCTGCTCCCCTTGCTTGTGGGCTGCTCTCTCTCTCTCTCTGTCAGTTAAATATATAAAATCAAGTATTAAGTTTGCATGTCATTTATGTACATATTGTGTTTTATATAATGTTACGTAGCTGCTCTCAACATTTATGTGCTGTATTGTGGAGATGTTTTATCAGTAGTAAAAATAGAATTAGTACATAAAATATTCATGTAATCATTTGCTTATTGGTCACATACATTTTGTAAGATTTCTTTCATAGAAAGAATGTTAACATTTGTTTCAAACAGCTGTGTGTGTGGATTTCTATGGGTGATAGGGTGTGAACTGTGATCACTGGTTTAAAGGTGTATGCATGTAATCTTTTGATAGATGCTCTAAGGCATCCTTGAATTGAGGCATCTTTGATATTTATCACAATACTGAGTCTATTTATTTAGGAATTATTAAGTCGTTATTGTTTTCTTAAAAACAGCTTTATTGGAGGGGGACCTGGGTGGCTCAGTTGGTTAAGCATCTTCCTTGGGCTCAGGTCATGGTCCCAGGGGTCTGCTTCTCAATCTCCCATAGCCCCTACCCTACCCCCCTACCCCCGCCTCGCGCTGTCATGCTCTCTCTCTTTTTTTCTTTCTCGAATAAATAAATAAATAAAATATTTTAAAAACAGCTTTAGGGGCGCCTGGGTGGCTCCGTTGGTTATGTGTCTGCACAGTACTGTTAACTATAGTCATCATACACTCTGTATATCCCACTGTCTGTATTGACTCGTCTTACAGTCGACACTTAGGTTGTACCCATGTCTTGGTATTGTAGAAGCAATGACCATGGGGGTGTCCAGAGATCTCTTAAAGACAGAAATTCTCTTTTCTTTGGATATATACCCAGAAGTAGGATTGCCTGATGATAGGATAGTTGTATTTTAATTTTTTGAGGGACCTTCATACTGTTTTTGACAGTGGCTGCACCAATTTCCATTCCCACCAACTGTGCACAAGGGTTCTGTTTTCTCTACATCCTTGCCAACACTTGGTATCTTTTGTCTTTTTGATGATAGCGATCTGACAGGGAGAGTGTTTAGGGTTTTCTGTATATGATATCATGCCATCTGCAAATGGAGAACACGTTACTTCTTCCTTTCCAATATGTCTACTTTTAATTTCTGTTTTGTACCTAATTATTCTAGCTAAAACTTCCAGGAGTAATTTGACTGAAAGGGGCAAGAGTGGGCATCCTTGTTTTGTTCCTGATCTTAGATGGAATGACTTTCAGCATTTCGCCATTGAGTATTATGTTAGCTGTGGCCTTGTCATACATGGCCTTTATTATATCGCGCTACCTTCTCCCTGTACCCAGTTTGTTCAGAGTTTTCATCATGAATAGATGTGACTATTGTCAGAGGCTTTCCTGCATCTGTTGGGGGGATACGATTTTCATCCTTCACATTGTTAATGAGGGGTATCACATTGGTTGCTTTATGGATATTGAGCCATCCTTGCATCCCTGAAATAAATCCCACTTGATCATGGTGCATGCTCCTTGTAATGCCCTGTTGAATTTGACATGCTAACATTTTGTTAAATATTTTTTTGCAGCTATGTTCATCAGCGATGTAATTTTATTTTCTTGTAGTATCCTTATCTTGTTTTGGTATCAGGGTAATGCTGGCCATGAAAGTGAGTTTGGAAATGTTCTGTCCTCTGTGATATTCTGGAAAGAGTTGGAAAAGAGTTGGTATTTTCTCAACGTTTGGTTGAATTCACCAGTGAGCCATCTAGGCCTCTGGGCTTTCATTTGATGAGAGGTTTTTGATTACTTTTTCAATATCCTTGCTCGTAAGTGGTCCATTTAGATTTTTTTTTTGTTCTTCATGCTTCAGTCTTGGTAGGTTGTAGGTTTTTAGGAATTTATTTCTAATACATTCTCCAGTTTGTTGACATAATTGTCCACAGTGGTCTCTCTTGATCATTTAAATTTGTGTGCTACCAGTTGTAATGTCTCCTCTTCCATTTCACATTTTATTTACGTTCTCTCTCCTTCTCCTCCCCCCTCTGGTTAGTCTAGCTAAAGTTATATCAACTAAGTTCTTCTTTTCAAAAAAAAAAAAAAGATTTTCTTTTCACCAAACTTTTCTATTGTCTTTAAAAAAATTTTTTTATTATGTTAGTCACCATACAGTACACCCTTAGTTTTTGATGTAGCTCCATGATTCATTGTTTGCATATAACACCCAGTGCTCCATGCAGTACATGGCCTCCTTAATACCCATCACCGGCCTATCCCAAGCCCCCACCCCTCTCCCTTCTGAAGCCCTCCGTTTGTTTCCCAGAGTCCATAGTCTCTCTTGGTTCATTCCCCTTTTGTTTACCCCCCCCTTCATTCTTCCCTTCCTTCTACCGATCTCCATATTTCTTATGTTCCATTAATGAGTGAAACCATATGATAATTGTCTTTCTGTGCTTGATTTATTTCACTCAGTGTAATCTCCTCCAGTCCCGTCCATGTTGCTGCAAATGTTGGTTAATGATTCTTTCTGATGGCTGAGTAATATTCCATCGTATATATGGACCACATCTTCTTTATCCATTTGTCTGTTGAAGGGCATCTCGGCTCCACAATTTAGCTACAGGGGACAATGCTGCTATGAACATTGGGGTGCATATGGCCCTTCTCTTCACTATGTCCATATCTTTGGAGTAAATACACAGTAGTGCAATTACTGGGTCATAGGGTAGCTCTATTTTTAACTTTTTGAGGAACCTCCACACTGTTTTCCAAAGTGGCTGTATCAACTTGCATTCCCACCAACAGTGTAAGAGGGTTCCCCTTTCTCCACATCCTCTCCAACATTGGTTTTTTCTTGACTTCTCCATTTTTGCCATTCTAACTGGCATAAGGTGGTATCTCAGTGTGGTTTTGATTTGAATTTCCCTGATAGCTAATGATGTTGAACATTTTTTCATGTGTCTGTTAGCCATTTGTATGTCTTCATTGGAAAAATGTCTGTTCATATCTTCTTCCCATTTTTTGATTTGATTATTTGTTTCTTGTGTGTTGAGTTTGAGGAGTTCTTTGTAGATCTTGGATACCAGTCTTTGATCTGTAGTGTCATTTGCAAATATCTTCTCCTGTTCTGTGGGCTGCCTCTTAGTTTTTTTGACTGTTTTCTTTGCTGTGTGGAAGCTTTTTATCTTGATGAAGTCCCACAAGTTCATTTTTCTTTTGTTTCTCTTGCTTTTGGAGATGTGTCATGAGAGAAGTTACTGTGGCCGATGTAAAAGAGGTTACAGCCTATGTTCTCCTGTATGATTTTGGTGGATTCCTGTCTCACATTTAGGTCTTTCATCCATTTGGAGTTTATCTTTGTGTATGGTGGGAGAGAGTGGTCAAGTTTCATTCTTTTGCTTATAGCTGTCCAATTTTCCCAGCACAATTTATTGAAGAGGCTGTCTTTTTTCCACTGGATGTTTTTTCCTGCTTTGTGAAGATTAGTTGCCCATAGAACCAAGGGTCCATTTCTGGAGTCTCTATTCTGTTCCATTGATCTATGTGTCTGTTTTTGTGCCAGTACCATGCTGTCTTTATGATCACAGCTTTGTAGTATAGCTTGAAATCAGGCAATATGATGCTGCCAGCTTTGTTTTTGCTTCTCAACATTTCCATGGCTATTCGAGGTCTGTTCTGGTTCCACACAAATTTAAAGCTGTTTGTTCCAGCTCTTTGAAAAAGGTCAGTGGTAGTTTGTTCAGGGTGGCATTGAAAGTGTAGATTGCTCTGGGTAGAATAGACACTTTAACTATGTTTATTCTTCCGATCCATGAGCATGGAATATTCTTCTATCTTTGTGTGTCATCTTCACTGTCTTTGAAGAGTGATTTGTAGTTTCTGGAATATAGATCCTTTACGTCTCTGGCTAGGTTAGTTCCGAGATAACGTATAGTTTTTGGTGCTATTGTAAATGGAATGCATTCCCTAATTTCTATTTCTTCATTCTCATTGTTCATGTATAGAAATGCAACTGATTGCTGAGCATTGATTTTGTATCCCGCCACATTACTGAATTGCTCTATAACTTCTAGTAGTTTGGGGGTGGAGTCTTTTGGGTTTTCTATATAGAGTATCATGTCATCTGTGAAGAGAGACAGTTTGACTTCTTCTTTGCCAATTTGAATACCTTTTATCCCTTTTTGTTGTCTGATTGCTGTTGCAAGGACTTCTAGTACTATGTTGAATAATAATGGTGAGAGTGGGTATCCTTGTCATGTTCCTGATCTTAAGGGAAAGGCTTTCAGCTTTTCTTCATTGAGACTGATATTGGCGATAGGCTTTTCATAGGTGGTTTTTATGAAATTGAGGAATGTACCCTATATCCCTACACTCTGAAGGGTTTTAATCAGTAAAGGATGCTGCATTTTGTCAAATGCTTTTTCTGCATCATTTGAAAGGATCGTATGGTTCTTGACTCTTTTCTTGTTGATGTGGTCTATCACACTGATTGATTTGCGAAAATTGAACCACCCGTGCATCCCAGGGATGAATCCCACTTGGTCGTGATGTATAAATCTTTTAATGTACTGTTAGATCCTATTAGTTAGGATCTTGTTGAGAATTTTGGCATCCATATTCATCAGGGGTATCAGTCTGTAATTCTCCTTTTTGATGGGGTCTTTGCCTGGTTTGCTGATCAAGGTAATACTGGTCTCATAGAATGAGTTTGGTAGTTTTCCTTCTGTTTCTATTTTTTGAAACAACAGCTTCAGGAGAATAGGTATTATTTCTTCTTTGAATGTTTGGTAGAATTCCCCGGGGAATCCGTCAGGCCCTGGACTCTTATTTTGGGGGAGGTTTTGTTTTGTTTTGTTTTGTTTTTTAAAGATTTTATTTATTTATTCAACAGAGATAGAGACAGCCAGCGAGAGAGGGAACACAAGCAGGGGGAGTGGGAGAGGAAGAAGCAGGCTCATAGCGGAGGAGCCTGATGTGGGGCTCGATCCCATGACGCCGGGATCACGCCCTGAGCCGAAGGCAGACGCTTAACCGCTGTGCCACCCAGGCGCCCCTTGGGGGAGGTTTTTGATCACTGCTTCAATCTCTTCATAATTAATCGGTCTGTTTAAATAATCAATTTCTTCCTGTTTCAGTCTTGGTAGTTTATAGGTTTCCAGGAAGGCATCCATTTCTTCCAGGTTGTTTAATATATTGGCATAAAGCTGTTGATAAAAGTTTCTAATGATCCTTCCTATTTCATCAGTGTTGGTTGTGACCTCTCCCTTTTCAGTCATAATTTTATTAATTTGGGTCCTTTCTCTATTCTTTTGAATAAGTCCGGCCAGTGGCTTATCGAGCTTATTTATTCTTTCAAAGAACTAGCTTCTAGTTCTTTTGATCTGCCCTACTGTGCTCCTGGGTTCTAATTCATTGATCTCTGCTCTAATCTTGATCACCTGCCTTCTCGTGGGTGGGTTAGGCCTGTTCTTCTCTTCCAGCTCCAGCTTCTTGAGGTGAGAATATAAAAACTGTACTTTAGATTTTTCTGTTCTCTTGAGTGAGGCTTGGATGGCTATGTATTTTCCCCTTAGGACTGCCTTTGCAGTGTCCCATAGGTTTTGGACCGATGTGTTTTCATTTTCATTGGTCTCCAAAAATTGTTTAAACTGATTTTTAATTTCCTGGTTTACCCAGTCATTCTTGAGCAGGATGGTTCTTCGTTTCCAAGTGTCTGAGTTTCTTCCAAATTTTTCCTTGTGGTTGAGTTCCAATTTCAAAGCATCATGGTCTGAGAATGTGCAGAGAATACTCTCAGTCTTTTGGTATCAGTTGAGACCTGTTTTGTGACCCAGTATATGGTCTATTCTGGAGAAAGTTCCATGTGCATTTGAAAAGAATGAGTATTCTGTTGTTCTGGGGTGTAGTGTTCTATATATATCTATGAGGTCCATCTGGTCTAGTATGTCATTCAAAGCTTTTGTTTCTTTGTTGATTTTCTGCTTAGGTGATATGTCTATTGCTGAGAGTGGAGTGTTGAGGTCCCCTACTATTAATGTATTATTATCTATATGTCTCTTTATTCTGGTTACGAGTTTGCTTGTGTATCTTGCTGCTCCCCTGTTGGGGGGATAGATATCTATAATTGTCATATCCACCTCTTGAATACATCCTTTAAGAATAGTCTAATGTCCTTCTGTATCTCTAACAACAGTCTGTAGTTTAAAATCTAATGTGTCTGATATGAGAATTGCTACCCCAGCTTTCTTTTAAGGTCCATTGGTGTGAAAAAATGGTTTTCCATCCCTTCACTTTCAAAGTCTGGATGTATCTTTAGGTTGAAAATGAGTCTTTTGTAGACAGATAATGGATGGGTCATGTCTTTTTATCCAATCTGCAACCCTGTGGCTTTTATGGGAGCATTTAGGCCATTCACATTGAGAGTGATTATTGAGAGAGATGATTTTAATGATGTCATGTTGCCTGTGAAGTCTTTGTTTCTGTAGATTGTAAATTTCTGTTCTGTATCACTCTTGGGGCCTTTTTACTTTTATAGAACCACGTCTCTGTAGACAGGTCTGACGTTATTCTGATATTCCTATCTCTGTAGGTTAGGATTTTCTTCCCCCTGCTGCTTTCAATACTGTATCCTTGGATCTAACATTTGAGAATTGAACTATGATGTGACGTGATGTAGGTTTGCTGTGATTGACCTTGGGAGGGGTCCTCTCTGCCTATTGGACACAGAATGCTTGTTTCCTTTGCCAGATTAGGGAAGTTTTCAGCTGCAGTTTGTTCATCCATCCCCTCGGGGATGCCAATGATTCTGACACTGGAATGTTTCATTGAGTCAGTAATCTCCTGAAATCTACATTCTTGAGCATGTATTTTTTTGAGCCCAGTTTCTGTTTTCACTTTCTCTTCTACCATCCCATCCTCCAATTCACTCATTTGTTCTTCTGCCTCATTTACCCTGGCCATCAGAGTGTCTAGTTTAGACTGCATTTGATTCATAGCATTTTTCATTTCTGCCAGATTTGCTCTCATTTGCCCTTAGAGAGTCTATATTCTCCTTAATATTGTCGTTAACATTTTTTCCAAGTCTATACATCATCTTGACCATTGTTACTCTGAACCCCATTTCTAACAATTTGGTCATATCCATATCCATCAGTTCTGTGGCAGAGGCCACAGACTCATTATCTTGTCCTTGCTGGAGGGGGTTTTCTCCTCATCATTCTGATGAGGAGAGGTTGCGGGGATGCCCAGAGCCCCAATTATTGACCAGGACCCAGGCAGTGTGCACTTGTTTTATAGGGACCTTAGGGATGTGGGCTTCTTGATTTGTCAGCCTGCCTTCTGGGGGAGGGGCCCGCCACGCTGATACTCAGGCAAACTTGTTTGGGTAGAGTCTCCCTGTCCCCTGGGAGGGGGGATGGAGATTAGCACAGTGTGAGCTGGTATTTCCAGGGTTTTGTTCTCTGGCGACTTTCCCTGGTGGTTTTTCTGTGACCCTTCTGAGAGAGCAGCAGCGGCTGTATCCTAGCGTCTGTCTCAGAACAGAGGGATCGCAGTCCACTCTCACTGAGCTCTCCTGGCCACATTAACTCTGTTTCTGTCGGTGCTGCCAAAAACCCTGCAGTGTCCTGGGCTGTGCGCCCCACAGTCGCTCTCCCAGCCCTCACTTCCAGGGCCAGCATGTCTCTGTCCTTTCTATTTCTAATACCGCCAGCCGCCAGCTGCCCCGGTTCCTGCGCATGCTCCCGAGCTCCAGTTCAGTGTGGTCCATGCGCATGCGCTCTCCGGAGCGCCGGTTTTCAGTCAGCTCACCTGCGCTCCCAAGCTCCCGGTTTCAGTCCGGTTGCAGTGAGTGCTCCGGAGCGCCGGTTTTCAGTCTGGTCGCGCGTTCCCAGGCTCACGGTCTCCGTGTGCTTTCCTGAGGGTGCCGGTCCGCGAGTCCGCCCGCTCCCCAGTGCAGGTGGCTACCGCTTCCCGGCGCCTGAACACGGCAGCTCCCTCCCCCTTCCGTTTATCTTCTGATATCTGTGCGAGGATTCATGGCTCCCCGTTTTGTACCTCAATACTCAGCGCTGGAGATGTTCCTTTGTAGAGATCCAGATGTATCTTCCTGCATTTCAGGCTGATTCCGTGGGTGTTCAGGATGGTCTGGTATGTATCCAGCTCGACTCAGGACCAGCTGAGAAAGGGGTCCCCTGCTCCTCCACCATCTTTTCTCCTCCTTGCAGAAAGTGGTCACTTTTCTGTTCATAGAGTTTCTGCTACTCTTTTCTTCGTTCTCCGGTTGCGCTCATAGGTATTCAGAATGGCTCGGTAGCTCTGTAGCTGAATTCCAGGGACCAGACGAACGTTAGGTCTCCTGCTCCTCCGCCATCTTGGAACCGCCCCTCACCCTTGATATTTTTTTCTTGTCTAATTTTTGTGGCTAGGACTTCAGGTACTATGTTGAATGAAAATGGTGGGAATCTGATTCCTGACCTTAGGGGAAAAGCTTGCAGTTTTCCCCCACTGAGTATAATGTTCACTGTGGGGTTTTTCATATATGGCCTTAATTATGTTCCCTTTTACTTTATTGAGGTCTTTTATCATGAATGGATGTTGTACTTTCTCAGGTGCTTTTTTTGGGTCTATTGAAATGATCATATGGTTTTTATCCTTTCTC
Source organism: Ursus americanus (assembly GCF_024610735.1). Classification (NCBI taxonomy): domain Eukaryota; kingdom Metazoa; phylum Chordata; class Mammalia; order Carnivora; family Ursidae; genus Ursus; species Ursus americanus. The sequence goes on along the minus strand of NC_142147.1, from coordinate 54,195,701 downwards.
TTATCGATGTGACGTATCACATTGATTGATTTGAGTATTGAGCCACTCTTGTCACCCAGGATTATATCCCCCTTGATCATGGTAAATGGTTTTTTAATGTATTGTTGGATTCGTTTTGCTACTATTTTATTGAGGATTTTTACATCTATGTTCATCAGGATGTTTCCCTATAGTTGTCTTTCTCTATAGTGTTTTGGTTTTGGTATCAGGCTAATGCTGGCCTTCTAGGATGAATTGGGAACTTTTCCTTCCGTTTCTATTGTTTAGAATAGTCTGAGAATAGATATTAACTCTTCTGTCTGTTTTTGGTAGAATTCATCCATGAAGCCATCTAGTCTTGAACTTTTGTTATTTGAGTGGTTTTTTGTTTGTTTGTTTGTTTGTTTGTTTTTTTACTGATTCCTTCTCCATTCTGATAATTGGTCCATAAATTTTCTATGTCTTCCTACTTCAGTTTTAGTAGGTTATACGTTTCTATGAATGTATCCATTTCTTCTAGGTTGTCTGATTTGTTGGCATGTAGTTTTTCATAATATTCAGAAACCTGTAGTGTTGGTTGCTATTTCTCTTCTTTTATTCGTGATTTTGATTCCTATCGATTTCTTTCTGATGAGTCTGTCTAGAGGTTTATCAATTTTGTTGCTCTTTTCAAGGAACCAGCACCTGGTTTCATTGATCTGATTTTTTAAAAATTTTTCTTTATTATTTACTTCTGCTCTAATCTTTATTATTTCCTTTCTTCTGCTTTGGCGTTTTGTTTTTCTTTTTCTGGCTCCTATAGGTACAAAGTTAGGTTGTCTATTTGACATGCTTCTTGCTTGTTGAGGTTGGCCCATATTACTCTAAACTTCCTCTCAGAACCCTTTTTGCTTCATCCCTAAGATTTGGGACCATTTTTTTTCAATGTAATTTGTTTCCATGTACTTGTTTATTTCTTCTTTGATTTCTTGGTTGACTCATTCACTGTTTAGTAGCATGTTATTTTAGCTCTGTGTTTTTGTGGTATTCCTAGGTTTTTTTCTTCTTAACTTCGAGTTTCATAGCAGTGAGGTTAGCAAAGATGCACGGTGTGACTTCAGTCTTTTCTAATTTGTTGAGGCTTTTTTTGTGGCCTAATATGTCATCTATTCTGGAGAATATCCTGTATGTACTTGAAGAGATTATGTGTTCTGCTGTTTTAGGATGGAATATTCTGAATATACCTGTTAAATCCATCTAGTCCAGTGTATCATTCAAAGCCACTGTTTTGTTGTTGATTTTCTGTTTGGATGATCTGTCCGTTGACGTTAGTGAGGTATGAAAGTCCTCTCCTATTATTGTATTACTACTGATGAGCCCTTTTATGTTTCTTATTAACTGTTTTATGTATGTGGGCGCACCCATGCTGGGTCCATGAGTATTTACAATTGTCATATCTTTTTGTTGGATTGTCCCTTTTATTACTACATAGTGTCCTTCTTTGTCACTTTTTGCAGACATTGTTTTAAAGTCTAGCTTGTCCAATATAAGGATTGCTACTCCAGCTTTCTTTTGACGTCCATTTGCATGAAAAATATTTCTCCATCCCCTCACTTTCAATCAGCAGGTGTCTTTAGGTCTGAAATGAATCTGTCGTAAACAGCATGTAGATGGGCCTTTTTTTTTTTTTTTTAAATGCACTGTCACAGTATGTCTTTTGATTGGAGCGTTTCCTGCATTTACATTCAAAGTAATTATTGATAGAGATGTTTCTATTGCAGTATTGTTTTAGTTTTGTCGTTGTTTTGTAGTTTAATCTTCTCTGTCTCTTTCATGGCTGGCTGGTTTTCTTTAGCGCTATACTTGGATTCCTTACTCTATTTTTTGCGTATCTGTGACTTTTTTGATTTGTGGTTACCATTCAGTTTATATATAACATCTCTGCCGTCTATATTAGCTAGAGAGCAGTGTATATTAAGCTAAAACATCTTAATATAACAATCTGTTTTAAGCTGAGAACAACTTTGAATGTGTACTAAAACTTTGCATTCTGTCCCCCCTACATTTTGTTTTCGATGTCACAATTTACACCCTTTTACCTTGTGTATCAATTTACAAATCAGTATAGTTCTAATTACAGAAACACATTTGTCTTTTACCTTTTCTGCTAGAGTTAAGTGATTTACCTACCAACAGTCTAGAGTTCTGAATTTAGCTATGTGTTTACCTTGAGCAGTGAGATTTATACTTTTGTAAGTTTTACTGTACTAATATCCTTTTGTTTCAACTTGAAGTGCCTTGAACATTTCTTTAAGGCCAGTTTAGTACTGATGAGCTCCTTCAGTTTCCTCTTGTATGGAAAACTCGTTATGTCTCCTTCCGTGTTGAAGGACAGGTTTTCCAAGTAGAAGATTCTCGGTTTGCAGTCCTGTCTGTTCAGCAGTTTGACTACATCATGCTACCTGCTCTGGCCTGTGACGTTTCTGGAGAAAATCTAATGGTCCTATGGGGGTTTCCTTGTATGTAGCAAGCTGCTCTCCTCTGGCTTTCCTTTTCCTTAAGTTGGACGATTATGCTGTGTGTCAGCGTGGGTCTCTGTGGACTCCTCTTCCTGGAAGAGGAAATTCTCACTTCGCTTGGGCCTTGTGCTCCTTGCCTTGGTGAACATGTTTAGGAACATTATTTCGAACTCTGTCTCCATTTCATTATAGCTTGTTTTGGGGGTTTTATCACGTCCTTTGTAACATTTCTCTGTCTCTTCACTTTCCTTGCCTCTCTGTGTTGTTGCGTATGCATTAGATAAAACAGCTTCCCCTCCCGTCCTGATGCAGTGGTCTCAGGAAAATAATGTCGTTCAGCTCTTTCCGAGCTCTTGATCGTCTCTCGGATGTTTGGGGTATTTTCGTTTTTCCTTTTGCATGAGACACAAAAGCTTTCATGTTATTTGTTTTTTCAAATTCTCATGACTGAGCTCCCTTCTTTGTTCCACGTGTCTCCACATGGCGGAGGGTGCGCCAGGTCCCATTTTAATGTGAGTATCTTCTTGTTTATTTGATGTGTAGGTATCACTCGTCCAATATCTGGAATTCTTTCAGAGGGAGCTGCTCCCTGCATAGATTCCATACGTCTGTGGGAAAAGATGAGTTCAGGAGTCTTTTTCAGTGTCATTCTGCAGTGGAACATGCACAGACACTTTTAACATCCTACATCCTACATACGCGGGCCCATCAGTGCGCCCAGGAGTCCTGTGGGGAAAGTCCTCCATGGTGGCCAAGCACCGATTCCCCCAGGGAATTTATTTCAGTGGCTGGTGGTGGTGGGAGGAACCACAGGAGGTTAAATGGGAGGGAGGTGTCTGCCCGCTGAGGGTCAGTGCAGAGCTGCTCAGAGAAGGAGAAGAGGAGAAGAACTAAGCGCTGGGCTGTTCTACTGGAGAGGGACATTTTGAGGAAAAAAAGGAGGGTGAGTGAGATGGGTGGGAAAGAATTGCCCATGGCCCTGTGTGTCTGCTGCGCTTGGAAGAACTGAGCCAGGAGCGCAGGCAGCTGAGGGAGCAGGAGCATGACAATCTGTCCCCTGACTGCACCTGTGTCACCTGCTTAAGAGACAAAACGTTGGGAAGAACATTTAGAGGCCGGGAGAGCCAGAGCAGCAGGAAATGTGAACAGCTGGGAGAAGAGGGAGGAAGGAGCCGTGCAAGTGGGCATGGACAGAGCAGGCAGCGGTGGCCTGGATCCCCGCCCCCCCATCCCCAGTCCTGCTTATTTAACCTTTAAAGTGATTTACGTACATCTCAAAGGAGCAGAGAAAGACATTTTAAGTTTACATTTTCTTAAAGTTTTTTCACAAAAAAGGGAGAAAATGGAAGTCTCCTTCCCTTTTTGCACTAGATGATTTGTTGTTTGTATTTACTCTCATATGAGTCAGAATATATTAAATTACAGAATATATTTTTGGGGGCACCTCAGTGGCTCGGTCAGTTAAGTGTTTGACTCTTGATCTCAGCTCAGGTCTTGATCTGCAGTTCATGAGTTCAAGTCCTGTGTTGGGCTCCTGAGCATGGAGCCTACTTAAAAAAAAAAAAAATAGATGTTTTTGAAGTTTGTGTCCTTACGCAAGCAAGGATGCATGTGTAAGATTTGTTCCCAGTGTAATTTATCTGACGCTGATTTAGGGATGAGTTCTGACTTAGCGCTCTGGTTCTCAAACCGGGTCTGCAACAACCCCAGGGAGGGGTGGTAATACATGATTTCTGGGCCCCTCTGCAGTTTACTCTTTTCGCAGTTCTGGGATTGTGCCCGAAATCTCCTTTTTTACAGTCAGGGTAATGCTACTCATGGTGGTCAAGAGATTATACTTTGGGACCAGTGCCTAGGGGCACATTTATTGTTGTCTTCTCCAGTAAGAGTGTAGACCCGTGTGGAAACAGGCAGGTAATATACAAGTCTTCTGGTTGACCTGGATGTTGGGAGTGACTATCCAGATGTCTGTGTGGGAGTAATTGCGGGCTGGGTCGGTTTTCTTCCCTTTTCAGCTTTACGTCTGAGGACTGACCCTGGTCCAGTAAGATCAGAAAAGGGTCCACTAAAATTCTATATGGGCAGGCCAAGCCAAAACCCTAAACTCAAGGCCCATGCCGTGGTCTTGTCTGTGTCATCACTGCAACCCCATCTTACATATATTAACTAATTTGGTTTTCATCACAGCCCTGAAAGATAGATTATACTATTATTGCTATATTATAGATGAAAAGACTGAGGTAGTGTTATTTGGCCAGTGTCAATAAATCTGTTTCTATGAGTTTGAATTGTTTTTTTTTAATATTCCCTGTATAAGTGATATCATATAATATGTATGTTCTCGAGTTATTTCATTTAGAATAGTTCCCTCGAGTTCCATCCACGTGGTTGCAGATGACAGGATTTCTTTCTTTCTCGTGGCGGAATAATGTTCCTGTGTGTCTGTGTGTATCTTAAATCTTCTTTAACCATTCATGCATAGATAGGTGCTTAGATTGTTTCCATGTCTTGTCTATTGTAGATAATGCTGCAATGAACATGGGGGTGAAGAGATCTCTTTGAAATCTTGATATTATTTTTATTGGATATATATCCAGAAGCAGGGTTGTGGAATCATATGGTAGCTCTATTTTTATGCTTTAGAAAGCCTCCGTATTATTTTCCACAGTGGCTACACCAATTTGCATTCTCACTAACAGTGAGAATTTTCTCCCCATTTTCTCCCCAACCTCCTCCACACTTGTAATCTCTTGTCTGTTTGAAGGTAACCATTCTATCATGCATGAAGTGATATCTCACTGTGGTTTGCATCTGCTTCTTTTTTAAAAAATTCAAGTAAGCTCTACACCCAACGCGAGGCTCAAACTCATGATCCCAAGATCAGATTGCATGCTCTCCCAACTGAAGCAGGCAGTTGTGCCTCATTTGCATTTTCTCAATGATTTGTATTGTTGAGCATTTTTTCCTATACCATTTTTCATATATGTATGTTGGCAATTTATGTGTCTGCTTTGGAACATGTCTATTCAGTTCCTCTGACCGTTTCTTAGCCAAATTGTTCGGTTTATACTACTGAGTTTTAGGAGATCCTTATATAATTTGGATAATAATGCCTTTTCTGATGTGTTTTTCAAATATTTTCTTCCATTCCATATGTTTTGTTTTGTTATTTTAAATTTTTAAAGAATTATTATGATATGTTAGTCACCATACAGGACATCATTAGTTTTTGATGTCGTGTTCCATGATTCATTGTTTGCGTATAACACCCAGGGCTCCATGCCATACGTGCCCTCCTTACTACCCATCACTGGGCTGGCACATCCCCCGACCCCCACCCCCAGAACCTTCAGTTTGCAGCAATGTCTGCAATAGCCAAACTGTGGAAGGAGCCTGAGATGCCCTTCAATGGACGAATGGATAAAGAAGATGTGGTCCATTTATACAATGAAATATTACTCAACCATCAGAAAGGAAGATTATCCAACATTCCATATGTTTTTTATTGGGTTGTTTCTTTCACTGTGCAGAAGCTTTTTAGTTTGATGTAGTCATGCTTATTATTTTTGTTTTAGTTTCTTGCGCTTTTGTATTCATACGCAAAAAGTCATTGCCACAACCAATGTAAAGGACCTTTATCCCTATATCTTCTTCCAGGAGTTTTACACTTCCAGGTCTTATGTTTACATCTTTAGTAATTTTTAGTTATTTTTTGTGAATGGTGTAGGATAGGATTCCAATTTCATTTTTCTGCATGTGGTTATCCAGTTTTCTCAGAACCATTTCTTGAGGAAACTCTTCTTTCTCCAGTGAGTATTTTTGGTTCCCTCATGAAATATTAGGTGACTGTGTATGGAAGGGCTTACTTCTGTCTCTTCATTCTGTTCCATTGGTCTATGTGCCTGTTTTTTGTTTTTGTTTTTTTTAAGATTTTATTTATTTATTTATATGACAGACAGAGACAGCCAGCAAGAGAGGGAACACAAGCAGGGGGAGTGGGAGAGGAAGAAGCAGGCTCCCAGCGGAGGAGCCTGATGTGGGGCTCGATCCCAGAACGCCGGGATCACGCCCTGAGCCTAAGGGAGACGCTTAACGACTGAGCCACCCAGGCGCCCCTATGTGCCTGTTTTGATGGTAGTACCATACTGTGTTAATTATGACAGCTTTGTAGTAGAATTTGAAACCAGAAAGTGTAATGCCTCCAGCTTCGTTCCTTATTCCGAAGGTTGCTTTGCCAATTTGTGTTCTTTTGTGGAATATATATATATATATATATATATCCATTTTCTTTCTATGCAGAATGCCGTTGGAATTTTGATAGGGATTGCATTGAATGTACAGATTGCTTTGGGCTTTTTTTTTTTAAGATTGACTTATTTTAGGGAGAGAGAGAGTGTGTGTCGGGGCGAGGGCCAGATGGAAAGAATCTCAAGCCGACTCTCCGCTGAATGCGGAGCCTAACAAGGAGTTGATCTCACAACTCCGAGATCATGCCCCAAGCCTAAACCAAGAGTTGGACACTAAGCAGCTGAGCCACCCCCGTGTCCCAGGTAGTGTGGACATTTTAACAGTATTAATTCTGATCCATTAACATGGAATAAATTTCTTCTTCTTTGTACCTTGGTCAGTTTTGTTTTGCTTGATCAGTCTTATCCTTTTCAATGTACAGATCTTTCACCTCTTGGGTTACATTTATTCCTAAGAATTTGATTCTTTTTCATGAGATTGTATATGGGATTAATTTAAGTCTTTCAGATGTTTTGTTAGTAGTGTATGGAAATACAACTTGTTTGTTGAGTTTGTATCCTGCAACTTTACTGAATTTGTTGTTTAATTTGAACAGAGTTTTTGGTGGTGTCTTTAGAATTTTTTATATGTAAGATCATAACATGTAATTTTACATGTATGTGGGATCTTAAAAGAACACGGGATCTTAAAAAAAACACAACTGAATAAGCAAACAAATGAAAAGGAGAATCAGACATATCAATACAGTGAACAAATTGATGGTTGCCAAAGGGAATGAAGGTGGAGGGATGGACCAGTTGGGTGAAGAGCAGTGGGACATACAGGCTTCCAGTTATGGAATGAATAAGTCATGGAAATAAAAGGTACAGCATGGGGAATATACACTTGTGAGTATAGCATAATGTAGAGAGAGATTGAATCAGTATGTCGTGCACTTGAAACTAATGGAACATTGGGTGTCAACTCTACACACAAGAAATTGAAAAGATCATCTCTTCAAACAAAGAAAATTTACTCCTTTGTTTCTGATTTTGGGGACTTTTCTCTTTTTCTCACATACTTGGTCTGGTTCAGACTTCCAGTACTATGTCGAATAGGAGTGGTAGGATTGGTGACTCTTGCTTGTCTCCTGTTATTAGAGGAAAATATCTTTCAGCATTGAATACGACGGTTAGCTGTGGGCTTATTGTATATGGCCTTTACTATGTTGAGATACATCCCTTCTATACCCAATCTGCAAATGGTTTTTTCCATGAAAGCATGTTTTGTCAGATGCTTTTTGTGATCTCTTGAGATGATCATATAATTTCTTCTTTCATTGTATCAATGCGGGGTATCACATGTATTGATTTATGTGTGTTAAAGCCTAAATGGGATTTGGTCATGGCAGATAATGTTTTCAATGTGCTGTTGAATTTACTTTGTGAATATTTTCTTGAGAATTTTTGTATTTATATTCATCACAGATGAATATAGTAGCTTAGTTTTCTTGTCCTTATCTGGCTTTGGTATCATATAATGTTTGCTCCATAAAATGAATTTGGGAGCGTTCCTTCCTCTTGAGATTTTTGGAAGAGTTTGAGGATTGTTGTCAATCCTTTGCCTGGTAGAATTCATCAGGGAGACGAACTGGTGCTTTGGTTTTCTTCGTTGGAATTTTGATTGCTAATTTGGTCTCCTTATTCATTACTGGTGCAGATTTTCTACTTCTTCATGATTCAGTCTTGGTTGATTGTAGGTTTCTAGGAATGTATCTATTTCTTCTAGGTTGTCCAACTAGTTGGCATATCATTGTTCATTGTTGTCTCTTCTGATCCTTTGTATTTCCTTGGTAAATGTTACGTTTCCCCTTTCACTTCTGAATTTATTTAGGTCTTGTCTTTTAGCCTTGCCAAAGAGTCGTCAATCTGTTTTTGCAAAACACCATCTCTGAATTTCATTGATCCTTTCTATTGTTCTTCTGTCTCAATTTAATTTCTGTCTTTCTTCCTGCTCTGATCATTGCTCTGTCCTTTTCTCAGTTAACTTTTGGCTTAGTTTGGTTTTTTTTTTCCCCAGTTTTTTTAGGTATAAAGTTAGATTCTTTGATGTCTTTCTTCTTAATGTAGGCATTTATTGTTACTAAATTCTCTCTTAGAACTGCTTTTAATGTGTACTATAGGTTTTAATATTTTGCTTCTATTTTCATTTGTCTCAGTGTTTTATTCTTACTTTATTTTTAAATTTCTTCTCTGGCCATTGTTTCTTCAGGAGTGTGTTGTTTGGTTTCCATAGATTTGTAAATTTTCCCCAGAAATCTCTCCTTACTGATGTCTGGTTTCATACCATTGTGACTGAAACATACTATGATATCAACCTTCCTAAATTTCCTAATGCTTGTTTTGTGGCCCATGCTATGATTTATCTTGGAGAATATTCAGTGTGAACTTGAGGGAATATGTATTCTGCTGCTGTGAGGTGGGCTGTACTGTTTATGTTTGTTAGGTACATTTGGTCTGAAGTATAGTTGAAGTCCAAAAGTTCCTTACTGATTTTCTGTCTGGATGATTTATTCATTTTTTTTCAACTTTTTTTAAAAATAATTTTTTATTATGTTAGTCACCATACAGTACACCCCTGGTTTCTTTTTTTTTTTTTTTTAAAGATTTTATTTATTTATTTATTTGACAGAGATAGAGACAGCCAGCGAGAGAGGGAACACAAGCAGGGGGAGTGGGAGAGGAAGAAGCAGGCTCATAGTGGAGGAGCCTGATATGGGGCTCGATCCCATAACGCCGGGATCACGCCCTGAGCCGAAGGCAGATGCTTAACCGCTGTGCCACCCAGGCGCCCCATACACCCCTGGTTTCTGATGCAAAGTTCGATGATTCATTACTTGCATATAACACCCAGGGCACCATGCAATACGTGCCCTCCTTACTACCCATCACTGGCCTATCCCCCTCCCCTCTGAAGCCCTCAGTTTGTTATGTCGTTCCTTGAGGCTTACATGAAACATCTTATAGATATAATAGCCTACTTTATGCTGATAAAAATTTCGCTTTCGTTAGACACCAAAACCCTACCGTTTTACTCCTCCCCTCCCCCCATTTTTTGTATATAATCACAATTTACCTTTTTGTATAGTGTTTGTATGTTAAAAATTATTATAGCTAAAACATAACAATAGCTCTATTTATTTTTAATCTTGTCTTTTAACCTCTATCCTACTGTTAACTGGCTAATGTACCACCTTACTATATTACTAGAATACTCTGAATTAACTACATACTTATCTGTGAGTCTGCTGTGTATTCTCATGTTTTTATATTACTAATGGTTGTCTTTTTATTTCAGCTTGAGGAGCTCCTTTCAGCATTTCTTGTAAGGCAGGCCTAGTGATGATGAACTCCCTCAGCTTTTGATTTTTGGGGAAAAGTCTTTATCATGTCCTCCCTTAGGCAGGACTACTTTGCTGAATATTCTTGGTTGGCAGTTTTTTTCTTTGAGCACTTTGAATAGATCATCCTGTTCTCTGCTGGCCTGACGTTTTCTGCTGAAATGTCCACTGATAGCTGTAGGGGGGGTTGCTTGTAAGTTAAAAGCTTCTTTTCTTTGGCACCTGGGTGGCTGTCGTTAAGCGTTTGCCTTCGGCTCAGGGCGTGATCCCAGGAGCCCCGCATAGGGCTCCCTGCTCAGCGGGAAGCCTGCTTCTCCCTCTCCCACTCCCCCTGCTTGTGTTCCCTCTCTCGCTGGCTGTCTCTCTGTGAAATAAATAAATCTTAAAAAAAAAAAAAGCTACTTTTCTCCTACTGCTTTTACAAATCTGTCTTTGATTTTTGACAGTTTTATCGTAATATATATTGGAGAAGACCTCTGAGTTTGTCTGGTGACCAATGAGCTTCATGAACTTGAATATTCACATCTCTGCCCAGATTTGGTAAGTCTCAGCCATCATTTCCTTAAATAATCTCTCTGCCCTCTTCTTTCTATATATCCTCTGAGACTTCAGTCATTTGCCAATTCTTTCTTTTGATGATATCACACAGTCTTTCTTCACTCTTTTATATTTTTTTCTTTGTTCTCTGGGTATTTTCAAGTTCTTATCTTCTAATTCACAGATTAATTATTTCCTTGATTCTTTTGGATATTGTTGCTCTCTATTATTTATCTTGAAATATATTTGACTTGTAACAGTGTGTAAATGTAAGCTGTACAACATGTCAGTTTGATATACTTATATATTTAATATGATTGCCATTGTAGCAAATAGCATCTCTATCATGTCACATAATGATGTCTTTCCTGTGATTAGGAAGATTAAGATGTAGTCTTTTCAGAAGTTTATTATCATACAGTGTTGTTGTCTATACTCACTGCACTGTGTGTTAGATCTCCAGGACTTATTTACTTCTAGTTTCAACTTTCTACCCTTGAACAGCATCTGTCCTATTCCCCAACCCCCTGCAACTGGTAATTACCACTCTGCTCTTTGTTTTATGAGACTGGCTGTTTTAGATGCCACCTGTAGCTGATATCATACAGTATTTCTCTTTTTCTATCTGACTAACTCAGCAGAATATCTTTGGGTCCATGTATGTCACAAACGGCAGGATTTCCTTTTTTATGGCTGAATAATATTCCATTGTATATGTACACTGCATTTTCTTTACTCCTTCGTTGACGTACACTTTAATAGTTTCCATATCTTAACTGTTATAAATAATGCTGGAATGAACATGGGGGTGCCGCTATCTTTTGAAGACAGCAGTTTCATTACCTTTGGGAAAATACCCAGAAGCACATCTGCTGGGTTATATGGTAGTTCAATTTTTAAGGTTTTGAGGAACCTCCATATGGTTTTCCATAGCGGCTGCACCTATTTGCCTTTGCACCAATTGTGTACAAGTGTTTCTTTTTTTTCCCCACATCCTCAGCAACACTTGTTATTTCTTGTGTTTTCAATAATCGCCATCGTAATTGGTGTGAGGCGATCTCATTGTCACTTTCAATTGCATTTCCCTTATGGTTAGGAATGTTGGGCACCTTTTCATGTACCTGTGGGCCATTTGAAGGTCTCCTGGGAAAAATTTTTATTCATATTTTCTGTCCATTTTTTAATTGGTTTGGGGGTTTGAGGTTTATAAATTCTTCATATATTTTGGATATTAACCACTCCTTATCAGATATATGATTTGCAAATATTTTCTCTCATTTCACAGATTCTCTCTTCATTCCACTGATGATTTCCTTTGCTGTATAGAAGCATTTTCTATACTGAAAAATTTTCTATCCTAAAAAATTTATTTTTGCAATAATTTCCTTTTAAAGAACCAATATGACCTTTATTATACCAATTTTTTACCTACTGCATAACTGACAACAAATTGCATGTATTTATTTATTTATTTTCTTTATAATAATTTTTTTTATTATGTTAGTCACCATACAGTGCATCCCTGGTTTTTGATGTAAAGTTCGATGATTCATTAGTTGCGTATAACACCCAGTGCACCATGCAATACATGCCCTCCTTACTACCCATCACCAGTCTATCCCATTCCCCCACCCCCCTCCCCTCTGAGGCCCTCAGTTTGTTTCTCATAGTCCATAGTCTGTCATGTTTCATTCCCCCTTCTGATTACCCCCCCTTTCTTTATCCCTTTCTTCCCCTACCGATCTTCCCAGTTCTTATGTTCCATAGATGAGAGAAATCATATGATAATTGTCTTTCTCTGCTTGACTTATTTCACTTAGCATTATCTCCTCCAGTGCCGTCCATGTTGGAGCAAATGTTGAGAACTCGTTCTTTCTGATGGCTGAGTAATACTCCATTGTATATATGGACCACAACTTCTTAATCCGGTCATCTGTTGAAGGGCATCTCGGCTCCTTCCACAATTTAGCTATTGTGGACATTGCTGCTATGAACATTGGGGTGCATATGGCCCTTCTCTTCACTACGTCTGTATCTTTGGGGTAAACACCCAGTAGTGCAATGGCTGGATCATAGGGTAGCTCAATTTTTAACTTTTTAAGAGACCTCCACACTGTTTTCCAAAGTGGCTGTACCAACTTGCATTCCCACCAACAATGTAGGAGGGATCCCCTTTCTCCATATCCTCTCCAACAATTGTTGTTTCCTGCCTTGTCAATTTATACCATTCTAACTGGTGTACGGTGGTATCTCACTGTGGTTTTGATTTGAATTTCCCTGATGGCTAATTGCATGTATTTAAAGTGAACAATGTGATGTTTTGATATACAGTGTGAAAAGTTCCTCACAATCAAGCTAATTAACATATTCACCACCTCACATACTTACCTTTGTGGGGGCGGGGGGTTAAGAACAATTAAAATCTGCTCTCTTAACAAATATCAGCTATGCAGTATAGCATTAACTATAGTCAAGAGGTTGAACATTAGATCTCCAGAGCTCATTCAGCCTGTACCAAAACTTGGTCAAGGGTGCAAGCATCTCCCCATATCCCTCAGCTCTGTATCTTGATAACCATTCTGTTCTCTACTTCTAAAAATTTCACTCTCTTAGACTCTACATAGGAGTGAGGTCATCTAGTACTTTTCGGTGTTTGGCTTATTTCATTAGCATAATGCATCCATGTAGTTGCAAATGAGGAGATTACCTCATTTTTTTAAAGCTGAGTAATATTTTAGGGCGTGTGTGTGTGTGTGTGTGTGTGTGTGTGTGTTCAGGACCCTCGATAGTGTCTTCATAGTGGCAATACCTATTTACATTCTCACCAAAAGTACACGGTGACTTCCTTCTTTTCCCTACACCTTTGAGAACACTTATTATCTTTTATCTTTCTGATATTAGCATTTTTCCCAAGTGTGAAGTGATATCTCCTTCTCATTTGAATTTGCATTTTCGTGATTAGTGGTGTTGAGCACTTTTCATATACCCGTTTGCTATTTGTAGGTCTTCTTTTGAGAAATGTCTCTTCAGGTCCTTGCCCATTTTTCAAACAGGTTGTTTTTTTGCTGTTGAGTTCCCTATATGTTTGGATATTAGTCCTACGTGAGATACTGGTTTGCAGATATTTTCTCCCGTTACATAGTCTCTTGCCTCTTGATTTTTTCCTTTGCTGTTCAGAAACATGTTAGTTTGATGCAATCTATTTTTTTCCTCTATTTGCTTTTGTTTTCTGTGCTTTTGGAGTTGTGTCCAAAAATACACTGCCCATACCAATGTCAACAATTTTTCCCCTATATCTTGTAATCATTTTACAGTTTCAGATCTGACGTTTAAGTCTCTAGTCCATTTTGAGTTAATTTTGATCGTCCTTCATGGTGAAGACAAACAAAATACATGATGCGAGTGAATGATCTACCCAACTCTGTCAATTGCTCTGTTCTCTCTTTTTCTTTTTTGAGACAGAAAGGCCCTTCTCCATCCTTCTCTTCTCACTTAGTTGTGCTCTCGTGCAGGACTCTTCGTAGGATCAGTAAGGTAAGGAAAGAGACAGAGAGAATCCATGTTCCTAGAATTACCAGGCCCAGCACCTGTAAGCCCCTGGGAAAGATGTCACCACCTCCCAGGGTATTTCCAGGATTGGCTCACAGAATGCGAGGTTCCTAGCACAGTGTCGCACATGCATGCTCCTACCGCGCATGTGAGTACATAGTAGGTGTTCTAGAAACACTTCTCTACTTTTCTGAAGTACAGCTGACACACAACGTGGCATTAGTTTCAGGTGTTCCACACAGTGATTGTGCAAGTCTGTCTGTGAGCCTACACTCAGCGTAGGTGTAACTATTATCTGTCATCCTACAACACTATGAAAATACCCTCGCCTCGGTTCCCTGTGCCGTACTTTCGTCTTCATGCCTTTTTCATTCTGTCCCGTGCACTCTGAAGACTCCACGTCCTACTCCCTTCATCCATTCTGCAATCCGCCCGCTCCTCTCCGTTCTGGCCACCAGTTGGTGTCTAGAGACATTTATCTCATAAATGAGTGAATGGATGTTGTTTCCCAAATACAGCCTTGTTCAAATACTGCTCTTGTCTCTAGTCCCCTCTCATGTTACAGAGAGACAACTGCAAACATGAGCTCTCAGGGAAGTCTATACTGGCAACAAATACTATTTGTATTGCGATATGCGTGTGGGCGAAAGAGGCTCTCGTTTTCTCTGCCTACTTTCACTAGATCATAGCAACCAGAAGTGGAATACCAGCGTCAAACCATCTGAGGATGTGGACTAGTTCCTTAGATCTACTCCCGCAGTAAATTTATGTATGCACTGCGGTATTATTACGTATAGTCACCGTGCTGTATATTAGATCTCCAGAACTTACGGAAGTTTGTACCCTTGACAGACATTCCCCATTTCCCCCCGTCTCCCAGCCCTCACCGTGCACACGCACACACACACACACGACATCTGTGTGCAGTGATGGATATGATAATTAGCTTGGTGCGGTACTCATATCATCGTGTATACATGTACAAAAAATCATTTGTATAGCTTACACATATACAATTTTTCTGGTCGATCATAGTTCAGTAGAGCTGAAAATAAATAAAATTAGTTTCAAAGTTGCAGCAGGATAAAATATAAGTTCATGGGCCCCACCCTGGACCAGCTGAATCAGAATTATTTTTTTTGTTAAATATTTATTTATTTGAGAGAGAGAGAGAGAGCGTGCACAAAAAAGAGAAAACACGTAAGTGGGGGTGGGGGGGAGAAGGGAGGCAGAGGGAGGGAGAGAAGCAGACTCCCTGCTGAGCCTGGAGCCCATGCTCAGGAACCTGAGATCATGACCTGAGCTGAAATCAAGAGCCCAGTGCTCAACCAGCTGAGCCACTCAGGTGCCCCTGAATCATAATTTCTAAGTGTGGAGCCTTATCATTTATCAAACTCTTCAAGTGACTAGCATGCGTGTTATAGGTTGAGAAGCAATATATAATATTAATACCATAAATGCATGCTTTTCAGTCCAGTTTCTCTGGGGATCACATGGGTAGTTTTAAAAATTACCCTCATCTGTGACGGTCTCTAAATAGCTCTGTCCTGGCATCTGCAGTGAAGCCCAATTTCTAAGTTGTTTTAATGAAATGTCCCAGGGGGACACCTGGGTGCCTCAGTCAGTTGAGCATCTGCCTTTGGCTGTGGTCATGATCCCAAGGTCCTGGGATCGAGCCCCACATTGGGCTCCCTGCTCAGTGGGAAGTCTGCTTCTCCCTCTCCCTCTGCTCCTCCCCTCCCTACTCATGTTCTCTCTCGCTCTCTCTCTCTCAAATAAATACAAAGATAGGCAGACAGATAGTTAGATGATAAATAGATAAAATGTCCCAGGTAACTCCAATATGAAGAAAGGGTTGAGCACCAGGGCTCCCAGTTACATTTCAGAAAGCGGAGAACTTGCTCTGGTCCTGAGGTTACAGGATCTCTACTGTGTATGTTTAAGGAGGAACCTCAGTCTAGCCACATCCCCATTGCCACAGCAGAATTTGAGGGCATTTGTAGGAGAGGAGGGCACCTGAAGACACAGAGAAGTTTGCATTTTGGCCTCCAGATGGAAGCTGGTTGTCCCTGCATCTCTCCTGCGGCAAGGAAAGAGAGGGTGGCCCTTTGTCATCGAGGTGCTTCTGCTTGTGGGTGCGGCGGTGGCATGGGAAGGGGCAGCATGGGAACTGCGGTATGTTGGCATCTTAAACATGTACTCTGAAATGCAAGTGTGCTTCTGCAAGAGAATTTCATCTGGGAAAGAAGCCCAGAGAGGTAGGGAGAAGAGAGGAAATGACTGGTGCTCGGTGGTGGAATGAATGTCTCAGGGCCGTGGTTGGGTCCTGTCTTCATACAACACCATCTCTTCACAGTGTGAACACCTTTACTTCTCTTGCTCTGAGGTGTCCTGCCTAGTGGGCTTCTTTTCATCGACTGGTTTCCTTATTTTCCTTGTCCTGCTGAAGGCTGGCTCTCTGAGCATTTCTCCCCCATATCACAGAATCTCCTGTCAGTTCTCACTTCTTTCTCCTCGGGCTTCTTACGTGCCGTGAACAATTCTCACCATGAAGTAATGATCTAAAGATTTTGAGGGTTGCGTTGGGGGTTGTTCAGCTTTGATGCCCAGGATTTCTTTTGGAGTTGGCGGTCAGGTTCTGGATATCAAGGAGCCTGTAGTGTTAGTGGGCATTGGATAGTCGGGCTGCTCTGTGTAGACCGGGATTAAAGGAACTGCACATGTAATCCCGATGGGGTCAGTGACCTCAATAAAGTGCGAAGTCCTGAAAAATGCGGAGTACTAGGGGAATTCGCTCTGCCAGAATTTAAAAAGCTCATTAGAGGATGACCAAGAGCATTACTGAATACCAACAGAGGTGTTAGAGAGAATAGACTAAATCATTCCATAACCTGAAATCAGTTATTATCAACAGTGCCCTTAAATCATATAACAAATTTAAGGTTTTTTTTTAAAGATTTTATTTATTTATTCGACAGAGATAGAGACAGCCAGCGAGAGAGGGAACACAAGCAGGGGGAGTGGGAGAGGAAGAAGCAGGCTCACAGTGGAGGAGCCCGATGTGGGGCTCAATCCCACAACACCGGGATCACGCCCTGAGCCAAAGGCAGACGCTTAACCGCTGTGCCACCCAGGTGCCCCCAAACTTAAGTTATTAAACAATTAATTTTGGGGGGCACCTGGGTGTCTCATAAGGTTAAGCGTCTGCCTTCAACTCAGGTCATGATCTCCAAGTCCTGGGATTGAGCCCCGCATTGTGTCTGCTTCTCCCTCTCTCTCTGCTTCTCCCCTTGCTCATGCGCTCTCTCCCTCTCTCTCTCTCTCTCTCTCTCTCTCTGTTATCTGTCTCAAATGAATAAATAAAATATTTTAAAAAATTAATTTTTTAAAAACAGAGTCAACCTAGGTCTGTGAAACAATCCATGCCTCATCCATTGAACTCAAAGCTACTTATGTATCAAGTAACCTTTTGGTTACTGGGTGACTTAGTCGGTTAAACATCTGACTCTTCATTTCAGCTCAGATCATGGTCTCAGGATGGTGAGATTGAGATCACATCTGGCTCTGCACTGAGTGTGAAACCTGCTTGAGATTCTCTCTCTCCCTCTCTCTGTGTTCCTCCCCCACCCCCTTTTGTGCTCTTTTTCTCTAAAAGGAAGGAAGGAAGGATGGGAGGAAGGAAGGAAAAAGAAAGAAGAAAAACACACTTATAATTCAACTGAAAAAGTAGAATAAGAGTTTGTTTATTTGATCGGTTTCAAGTGTGGTTCCAACATTCGTTACCTATGTAATGTTTCATTTTTGGGGAAAATCTTAAAGACTTCTGAATGAGAAGTAAGTTATCTTCACTTTTATATACCCAATATAAATCCTTCTCTTTAGAAACATACATTCTTATTTGTCCCTGGCTGTATAATTTTAATCTGTAATAAATACACGTATTGATATTGAATTGGAAGTTTCTATGTCGGGGCACCTGGGTGGCTCAGTTGGTTAAGCGTCTCCCTTCGGCTCAGGTCGTGGTCCCAGGGTCCTGGGATTGAGCCCCACATCGGGCTCCCTGCTCAGCGGGGAGTTGGCTTCTCTCTCTCCCTTTGCTGCTCCCCTGCTTGTGGGCTCTCTCTCTCTCTCTAATAAATATATAAATCTTTAAAAATTTGCATGTCATTTATGTACATATTGTGTTTTATATAATGTTATGCAGCTGCTCTCAACATTTATGTGCTGTATCGTGGAGATGTTTTATCAGTAATAAAAACAGAATTGGTACATAAAATATTCATGTAATCATTTGCTTATTGGTCACATATACATTTTGTAAGGTTTCTTTCATTGAAACAAATGTTAACATTCTTTCTAACAGCTGTGTGTGTGTGGATTTCTATGGGTGATAGGATGTGAACTGTGATCACTGGTTTAAAGGTGTATGCATGTAATCTTTTGATAGATGTTCTAAGGCATCCTTGAATTGAGGCATCTTTGATATTTATCACAATACTGAGTCTATTTATCTAGGAATTATTAAGTCGTTTTTGATTTCTTAAAAACAGCTTTATTGGAGGGGGACCTGGGTGGCTCAGTTGGTTAAGCTTCTGCCTTGGGCTCAGGTCATGGTCCCAGGGGTCTGCTTCTCAATCTCCCATGGCCCCTCCCGTACCCCCTCCCCCCCACCTTGTGCTGTCATGCTCTCTCTTTTTCTCAAATAAATAAAATCTTTCCAAAAAACAGCTTTAGGGGTGCCTAGGTGGCTCAGTTGGTTATGTGTCTGCTTTCAGCTCAGGTCATGATCCCGGGTCCTGGGATGGAGCCCCACATCGGGCTCCCTGCTGAGTGGGGAGCCTGTTTCTCCCTCTCCCTCTGCTGCTCCCCCTGCTTGTGCTCTCTCACTCTCTCTGAGAAGTAAATAAATAAAATCTTTTAAAAACCCAGCTTTATTGGAATATAATTTACATGTCACCACTTTACTTCTTCCTTTCCAATATGTCTACTTTTAATTTCTGTTTTGTACCTAATTATTCTAGCTAAAACTTCCAGGAGTATTTTGACTGAAAGGGGCAAGAGTGGGCATCCTTGTTTTGTTCCTGATCTTAGATGGAATGACTTTCAGCGTTTCGCCATTGAGTATTATGTTAGCTGTGGCCTTGTCATACATGGCCTTTATCATATCGAGCTACCTTCTCCCTGTACCCAGTTTGTTCAGAGTTTTCATCATGAATAGATGTGACTATTGTCAGAGGCTTTCCTGCATCTGTTGGGGGGATACGATCTTCATCCTTCACATTGTTAACGAGGGGTATCACATTGGTTGCTTAATGGATATTTAGCCATCCTTGCATCCCTGAAATAAATCCCACTTGATCATGGTGCATGCTCCTTGTAATGCCCTGTTGAAATTGAGATGCTAATAATTTGTTAAATATTTTTTTGCAGCTATGTCCATCAGCGATGTAATTTTCTTGTAGTATCCTTATCTTGTTTTGGTATCAGGGTAATGCTGGCCCTGAAAGTGAGTTTGGAAATGTTCTGTCCTCTGTGATATTCTGGAAAGAGTTGGAAAAGAGTTGGTATTTTCTCAACGTTTGGTTGAATTCACCAGTGAGCCATCTAGGCCTCTGGGCTTTTGTTTGATGAGAGGTTTTTGATTACTTTTTCAATATCCTTGCTCGTAAGTGGTCCATTTAGATTTTTTTTCTTCTTCGTACTTCAGTCTCGGTAGGTTATAGGTTTTTAGGAATTTATTTCTTATAGATTCTCCAGTTTCTTTTTTGTTTTTGTTTTTTAAAGATTTTATTTATTTATTTGACAGAGATAGAGACAGCCAGTGAGAGAGGGAACACAAGCAGGGGGAGTGGGAGAGGAAGAAGCAGGCTTATAGTGGAGGAGCCTGATGTGGGGCTTGATCCCATAACGCCGGGATCACACCCTGAGCCGAAGGCAGATGCTTAACTGCTGTGCCACCCAGGCGCCCCAGATTCTCCAGTTTCTTGACATAATTGTCCATAGTGGTCTCTCTTGATCATTTAAATTTGTGTGCTATGAGTTGTAATGTCTCCTCCTCCATTTCACATTTTATTTACATTCTCTCTCTCTCTCCCCTCCCCCTTCTGGTTAGTCAACCTAAAGTTATATCAACTAAGTTCTTCTTTTCCAAAACAAACAAACAAACAACAAAACCGACAGATTTTCTTTCACAGAACTTTTCTGTTTTCTTTTAAAAAATTTTTTATTATGTTAGTCACCATACAGGACATCCTTAGTTTTTGATGTCGTGTTCCACGATTCATTGTTTGCGTATAACACCCAGTGCTCCCTGCAATACGTGCCCTCCTTACTACCCATCACCAGCCTATCCCATTCCCCCACACCCCTTCCCTCTGAAGCCCTCAGTTTGTTTCCCAGACTCCATAGTCTCTCGTGGTTTATTCCCCCTTCTGTTTACCCCCCTTTCATTCTTCCCTTCCTTCTCCTACCGATCTCCCTGCTATTTCTTATGTTCCATAAATGAGTGAAACCATATGATAACTGTCTTTCTCTGCTTGACTTATTTCGCTCAGCATAATCTCCTCCAGTCCTGTCCATGTTGCTGCAAATGTTGGGTAATTGTTCTTTCTGATGGCTGAGAAATATTCCATTGTATATATGGACCACATCTTGAGAATATGCAAGGAATAATTTCAGTCTTTTGGTATCAGTTGAGACCTGTTTTGTGACCCAGAACATGGTCTATTCTTGAGAATGTTCCATGGGCTTTAGAATAGAATGAGTATTTTTTGGTTCTGGGGTGTAGTGTTCTATATATATCTATGAGGTCCAACTTGTCTAGTATGTCATTCAAAGCTCATTTCTTTGTTGATTTTCTGCTTAGGTGATCTGTCTATTGCTCAGAGCGGAGTGTTGAGGTCCCCTACTATTAACGTATTATTATCTATATGTCTCTTTATTCTGGTTAAGAGTTGGCACGTGTATCTTGCTGCTCCCCTGTTGGGGGCGTAGATATTTATAATTGTCATATCCACCTCTTGAATACGTCCTTTAAGAATAATATAGTGCCCTCCCCCCAACAGGGGAGCAGCAAGATACACAAGCCAACTCTTAACCAGAATAAAGAGACATATAAATAAAAATACATTAATAGTAGGGGACCTCAACACTCCACTATCAGAAATAGACAGAACACCCTGGCAAAAACTAAGCAAAGAATCAAAGGCTTTGAATGCCATACTCGACGAGTTGGACCTCATAGATATATATAGAACACTACACCCCAGAACCAAAGAATACTCATTCTATTCTAATGCCCATGGAACATTCTCAAGAATAGACCATGTTCTGGGACACAAAACAGGTCTCAACCGATACCAAAAGATTGAAATTATCCCCTGCATATTCTCAGACCACAACGCTCTGAAATTGGAACTCAACCACAAGGAAAAATTTGGAAGAAACTCAAACACTTGGAGACTAAGAACCATCCTGCTCAGGAATGACTCGATAAACCAGGAAATCAAAAATCAAATTAAACAATTTATGGAGACCAATGAGAATGAAAATACAATGGTCCAAAACCTATGGGATACTGCAAAGGCAGTCCTAAGGGGGAAATACATAGCCATCCAAGCCTCACTCAAAAGAATAGAAAAATCTAAAATGCAGTTTTTATATTCTCACCTCAAGAAGCTGGAACAGCAACAGAGGGACAGGCCTAATCCACGCACGAGGAAGCAGTTGACCAAAATTAGAGCTGAAATCAATCAAGCAGAAACCAGAAGTACAGTAGAGCAGATCAACAGGACTAGAAGCTGGTTCTTTGAGAGAATCAATAAAATTGACAGACCACTGGCAAGACTTATCCAAAAGAAAAGAGAAAGGACCCAGATTATTAAAATTATGAATGAAAAAGGAGAGGTCACGACGAGCACCATTGAAATTGGAAGGATTATTAGAAATTTTTATCAACAGCTATATGCCAATAAACTAAGCAATCTGGAAGAGATGGAATCCTTCCTGGAAACCTATAAACTACCAAGATTGAAACCGGAAGAAATTGATTCCTTAAACAGGCCAATTAATTATGAAGAAATTGAGTCAGTGATAAACAACCTTCCAAATAACAAAACTCCAGGCCCGGACGGTTTTCCTGGGGAATTCTACCAAACATTCAAAGAAGAAATAATACCTATTCTCCTAAAGCTATTTCAAAAAATAGAAACAGAAGGAAAGCTACCAAACTCATTCTATGAGGCCAATATTACCTTGATCCCCAAACCAGGCAAAGACCCCATCAAAAAGGAGAATTACAGACCGATTTCCCTAATGAATATGGACGCCAAAATCCTCAACAAGATACTTGCTAATAGGATCCGACAGTACATTAAAAGGATTATCCATCACGATCAAGTGGGATTCATACCTCGGATGCAAGCGTGGTTCAATATTCGCAAATCAATCAGCGTGATACATCATATCAACAAGAAAAGACTCAGGAACCATATGATCCTCTCAATCGATGCCGAAAAAGCATTTGACAAAATACAGCATCCTTTCCTGATTAAAACCCTTCAGAGTGTAGGAATAGAAGGTACATTTCTCAATATCATAAAAGCCATCTATGAAAAGCCTACTGCAAATATTATTCTCAATGGGGAAAAGCTGGAAGCCTTTCCCTTAAGATCAGGAACTCGACAAGGATGCCCACTCTCGCCACTATTATTCAACATAGTACTAGAAGTCCTTGCAACAGCAATCAGACGACAAAAAGGGATCAAAGGTATTCAAATTGGCAAAGAAGAAGTCAAAATGTCTCTCTTTGCAGATGACATGATACTCTATATGGAAAACCCAAAAGAAGCCACTCCCAAAATTACTAGAAGTTATAGAGCAATTCAGTAACGTGGCAGGATACAAAATCAATGCTCAGAAATCAGTTGCATTTCTATACACGAATAACGAGACCGAAGAAAGAGAAATTAGGGAATCCATCCCATTTACAATAGCACCAAAAACCATACATTACCTTGGAATTAACCAGAGACGTAAAGGACCTATATTCTAGAAACTACAGATCACTGTTGAAAGACATTGAGGAAGACATAAAAAGATGGAAAGATATTCCATGCTCATGGATCGGAAGAATTAACATAGTTAAAATGTCCATGCTACCCAGAGCAATCTACACTTTCAATGCTATCCCGATCAAAATACCAAGGACATTTTTCAAAGAGCTGGAACAAACAGTCCTTAAATTTGTATGGAAACAGAAAAGGCCCCGAATCTCCAAGGAACTGTTGAAAAGGAAAAACAAAGCTGGGGGCATCACAATGCCGGATTTCGAGCTATACTACAAAGCTGTGATCACAAAGACAGCATGGTACTGGCACAAAAACAGACACATAGACCAATGGAACAGAATAGAGAGCCCAGAAATGGACCCTCGGCTCTTTGGGCAAATAATATTTGATAAAGCAGGAAAAAACATCCGGTGGGAAAAAGACAGTCTCTTCAATAAATGGTGCTGGGAAAATTGGACAGCTCCATGCAAAAGAATGAAACTTGACCACTCTCACAGAACATACACAAAGATAAACTCCAAATGGATGAAAGACCTCGATGTGAGACAGGAATCCATCATAATCATAGAGGAGAACATAGGCAGCAACCTCTACAACATCAGCCAAAGCAACTTTTTTCATAACATATCTCCAAAGATGAGAGAAACAAAAGAAAAAATGAACTTATGGGACTTCATCAAGATAAAAAGCTTCCTCACAGCCAAGAAAACAGTCAGAAAAACTAAGAGGCAGCCCACGGGATGGGAGAATATATTTGCAAATGACACTACAGATAAAGGACTGGTATCCAAGATCTACAAAGAACTTCTCAAACTCAATACACGAGAAACAAATAAACAAATCAAAAAATGGGCAGAAGATATGAACAGACACTTTTCCAATGAAGACATACAAATGGCTAACAGACACATGAAAAAATGTTCAAAATCATTAGCCATCAAGGAAATTCAAATCAAAACCACACTGAGATACCACCTTACGCCAGTTAGAATGGCAAAAATAGACAAGGCAAGAAACAACAATTGTTGGAGAGGATGTGGAGAAAGGGGATCCCTCCTGCATTGTTGGTGGGAATGCAAGTTGGTACAGCCACTCTGGAAAACAGTGTGGAGGTCCCTTAAAAAGTTAAAAATTGAGCTACCCTATGATCCAGCCATTGCACTACTGGGTATTTACCCCAAAGATACAGACGTAGTGAAGAGAAGGGCCATATGCACCCCAATGTTCATAGCAGCAATGTCCACAATAGCTAAATTGTGGAAGGAGCCGAGATGCCCTTCAACAGATGACTGGATTAAGAAGTTGTGGTCCATATATACAATGGAATATTACTCAGCTATCAGAAAGAACGAGTTCTCAACATTTGCTACAACATGGACAGCACTGGAGGAGATAATGCTAAGTGAAATAAGTCAAGCAGAGAAAGACAACTATCATATGATTTCTCTCATCTATGGAACATAAGAACTAGGATGATCGGTAGGGGAAGAAAGGGATAAAGAAAGGGGGGGTAATCAGAAGGGGGAATGAAACATGAGAGACTATGGACTATGAGAAACAAACTGAGGACTTCAGAGGGGAGGGGGGTGGGGGAATGGGATAGACCGGTGATGGGTAGTAAGGAGGGCACGTATTGCATGGTGCACTGGGTGTTATACACAACTAATGAATCATCGAGCCTTACATCGGAAACCGGGGATGTACTGTATGGTGACTAACATAATATAATAAAAAATCATTTAAAAAAAAAAAAAGAATAATATAGTGCCCTTCTGTATCTCTAACTACAGTCTTTAAAATCCAATCTGTCTGATGTAAGAATTGCCACCCCAGCTTTCTTTTGAGGTCCATTGGCATGAAAAATGGTTTTCCATCCCTTCACTTTCAGTCTGGATGTATCTTTAGGTTCAAGATGAGTCTCTTGTAGACAGTAAATGGATGGGTCATGTCTTTTTATCCAATCTGCCACCCTGTGGCATTTATGGGAGCATTTAGGCCATTCACATTGAGAGTAATTATTGAGAGATATGATTTTAATGATGTCATGTTTCCTGTAAAGTCTTTGTTTTTATAGATTGTAACTTTCTGTTCTGTATCACTCTTGGGGCCTTTTTACTTTTAGAGAACCCCCCCTTAATATCTCCTGTAGGGCTGGTTTCGTGGTTACAAAACTGGTGACTGGCGATTCTGGAAGGTCCTCATCTCTCCATCAATTCTGAATGACAGCCTTGCTGGATAAAGGATCCTTGGCTGCATGTTTTTCTCTGAAAGAGCTTTAAAAATGCCTCCCCCCAACCCTTTCTCTCATTCCAGGTCTGTGTAGACAGGTCTGATGTAATCCTGATACTTTTGACTTGGAACATGAGAAATGTCTTTGCCCTGGCCGCTTTCAATACTGTATCCTTGGATCTAATATTTGCGAATTGCACTATAACGTGACGTGGCGTAGGTTTGTCGTGGTTGAGCTTGGGAGGGGTACTCTCTGCCTCTTGGACACGAATGCTTGTTTCCTTTGCTAGATTAGGGAAGTTTTCAGCTACAATTTGTTCAAATATCTCTTCTAGACCTCTCTCTTTCTCCACCCCCTCGGGGATGCCGATGATTCTGACATTGGAACGTTTCATTGAGTCAGTAATCTCCCATAACCTGCATTCTTGAGATTGGATTTTTTTGAGCCAAGTTTCTGTTTTAGCTTTGTCTTCTACTAACCCACCCTCCAGTTCGCTCATTCGTTCTTCTGCCTCATTTACCCTGGCCGTCAGAGCCTGTAGTTTAGACTGCATTTGATTCGTAGCATTTTTAATTTCTGCCAGATTTGCTCTCATTTCTGCCCTTAGAGATTCTATATTCTCGTTAGTATTTTCATTAATAGTTTTTTCAAGCCTACATATCATCTTGACCATTGTTACTCTGAACTCCATTTCTGACAATTTGGTTACATCCATATCCATCAGTTCTGTGGCAGAGGCCACAGACTCATTATCTTTTCCTTGCTAGGGGGGACTTCTCCTTCTCCTCATTCTGATGAGGAGAGTTTGTGGGGTTGCCCAGAGCCCAAATTATTGACCAGGACCCAGGCAGTGTGCACTTGTTTTTTAGGGACCTTAGGGATGTGGGCTTCTTGATTTGTCAGCCTGCCTTTCGGGGGAGGGGCCCGCCACGCTGATACTCAGGCAACCCTGTTTGGGAAGAGTCTCCGTGTCCCCTGCGAGAGGCGATGGGGGATGGGCACACTGTGAGCTGGTATTTCCAGGGTTTTATTCTCTGGCGACTTTCCCTGGTGGTTTTCTGTGGCTCTTCTGAGAGTCAGAGCAGCAGTGGCCAAATCCCAGCCTCTGTCTCAGAACAGAGTATGCAGTCTGCTCTCCACTGAGCTCTTCTGGCCTTAACTCTGTTTCTGTCGGTGCTGCTAAAAACCCTGCAGTGTCCCGGGATGTGCACCCCACAGCCAGCGTCCCAGCCCTCACTCCCAGAGCCGGCACATCTCTGTCCTTTGTGTTTCTAACACTGCTAGCCGCCAGCTGCCCCTGTGTGCTCCCGAGCTCCATTTCAGTGTGGTTCACATGCTCCGGAGCTCCAGTTTTGTCTGGTCATGCTCGTTCCCAGGCTCACAGTCTCAGTCTGCTTTCCCGAGGGTGCCGGGTCCGCGAGTCCGCACGCTCCCCCGTGCAGGTGGCTACCGCTTCCCAGCGCCCTAGCGCGGCGGCTCCCTCCCCCTTCCGTTTATCTTCTGATATCTGTTTGCGGTTTCACGGCTCCCCGCTTCATACCTCAATACTCAGCGCTGGAGATGTTCGTTTGTAGAGATCAGATGTATCTTCCTGCGTCTCAGGCTGATTCCGTGGGTGTTCAGGATGGTCTGGTACCTATCCAGCTCGACTCATGGGACTGGCTGAAAAAGGGGACCCCTACTCCTCGGCCATCTTAACTCCTCCCCCCTATAACTGGAAGTTTTTAACTCTCAATCTCCTTCACCTATTTCAACTCCTAAAACCTTTCCACTCTGGTAACCAAGTTTCTTTCCTGTATCTATGAGTCTGTTTCTGTTTGTTTTTTAGACTTCACGTAAAAGGGAAATCATATGGTATTTCTTTATTTCACTTAAGCATAATATCTTCTAGTTCTATTCATTTTGTTACTTTTATTTCTTTTTCTTGCCTGACTGAGCTGGGTA
This sequence comes from Ursus americanus, assembly GCF_024610735.1. Taxonomy (NCBI): domain Eukaryota; kingdom Metazoa; phylum Chordata; class Mammalia; order Carnivora; family Ursidae; genus Ursus; species Ursus americanus. The sequence continues at coordinate 54,168,269 of NC_142147.1, read as the reverse complement.
GGATGCCTAGGGCTATGTTGAATAGGATTGGTAAAGGTGGACACTCTTGTTTTGTTCCCAATATTTGAGGAAAAGCTTTTATCCTTTCATCATTGAGTATGAGGTTGGTGGTAGGCTTGTTATATATGATCTTTATTATGCATATGTATATTACTTCTATACCTAATTTGTTGAATTTTTATCATGAATGGGTGAATTTTTTCAAATGTTTTTTCTGCATCTATTGAGATGATAAGAATTTTCTATTAATGTATCACATTGATTGACTTCTGTATATCGAATTATCCTTGCATCCCAGGGATAAATCCCAGCAGATTGTGCTGAATGCTTCTTTTAATATGCTGCTGTGTTCAATTTATTTCCTTGAGGAGTTTTGCATCTATGTTAATAGGGTATTTGCCTGTAGTTTTCTTTATGTCCCTTTCTGGGTTTGTTATCAGGGTAATGTTGGTCTTGTGAAATGATCATTTTTAAAATTTTTCATAAAATTTGAGAATTCTTAATTAAATATTTGGTAAAATTCACCAGTGAAGCCATCTGATCCTGTGTTTTTGTTAAGAGATTTTCGTTAATGGATTCAATCTCCTTATTAGTAATAGGTCTGTTCAGATTTTTTTTTTCCTGATTCAATCTTTATAGGTTGAATGTTTCTAGGGATTTTTCTATTTCTTCTTGGTTGTCCAGTTTGTTGGCACATGGTTGTTCATAGTACTCTCACAGTCTTTTGTATTTCTGTGGTATCAGTTGTAATGTTTCCTTTTTTATTCACAATTTTGTTGATTCGGGTCCTTTCCCCCGCTTGGTTAGTGTAGCTAAGTGTTTATCAATTTTATTTTTTTTAAAGAAACAATGTTTAGTTTTAATTTCTTGTTTGCACTTCTCATTTTCAGTTCTCTTTTTAAAATTTTTGCTCTAATCTTTAATATTTTCTATTGCTAACTTCAGGCTATTTTATTTCTATATATTTATGAATTTAATATTCCTCCTGCAATGATTTCTAGTTCCGTACCATTTTGGTTGGAAAGTTTTGAGTTATGGTTTTAATATTATATGTGGTAAGATTGGCTTTGTGGCTCAGCATATCATCTATCCTGGCGATGGTTTTATGTGCACTTGAGAAGAATGTTTTCTGGTGCTGTTGGATGGAATGTTCTGTATATATGTGTTAGGTCCATTTGTCTATAGTGTTATGTAGGTGCACTGGTTATTAATTTTCTGGATGCTCTGTCCAATGTTGAAAGTGGAATACTGACATTCCCTACTTTTATTATTTCTTCCTTTAGTTTTGCTAATATTTGGTTTAAATATCTAGGTCCTCTTATAATGAGTGTGTATAAAGTTTTTATTGTTATAGTCTCTTGATGAATTGATCCTTTATCGATGTAGAGTGACCTTTGTCTCTTGTTACCAATTTTGACTGAAAGTCTATTTTGTCTGGTGAGTATGGTCACTTCAGCTCTCTTTGGGTCACCGATTGCATGGAATATTGGTTTTCTCACTCCCTCACTTATGTGTCTTTAAAGTTAGGGTATATTTTATAGCATATTGTTGGACGTTTTAAAATTTATTCAATTACTTTGTGTTATTCAATATGAGAATTTAGACCATTTGTTTAACTTGTAAGGACTTAAACTTGCCCTTTCAGTGTTTTCTGGTGGTGGCTGTTGCTGCTGCTGTTTTAGTTCCTTTTTTCCCCGCTCTCCTCCTCTTGCAGTGTTCCTTTGTGGGTTTTCGTTTTTGTTTTTCCTGATGTGGTACAAATGAATTCCTTTTTTTAATCTTTGTGGAAACCACACTAGCTTTCTTACTGGTGGTTTCTATGAGGCATACTTAAAATATCTTGTGTGTATAAAAGGTACTTTAAATTGATAAGTTATCAATTTTGCACAATTCTACACTTTTACTTTCCTCTCATGTTTTATACTGTTGATGTCACTTCTTTGCACAGCCATTAGTAAATCAACGTAGTTATGGTCATTTGTATTTTTATTTATTTTTATTTTTATTTACGCTCTATGCCCAATGTGGGGCTTGAACTCATGGCTCTGAGATCAAGTGTCATGGTCGTCTGAGTTACAAACTTTTATAGTAGAGAAACAGGTGACCTACATACCACTATTACAGTGCCAGGGTATTATGAATTTATATATATTTACCTTTGCCAGTGAGTTTTATACATTCATAGTTCCTGTCATTTAACATCCTTTTATTTCAGCCTAAAGAACTCTCTAAGGCAGCTCTAGTGGTGATGAGCTCTCTTAGCGTTTGTTTTTCTGGAGGCTTGATTTGCTGTATATAGTATTCTCAGTGGCAGGTTTGTGTTTTTTTTCTTTCTGCATTTTGAATATATTATCCACTTCCTCCTTGTTTACAAGGTTTCTGCAAAGAAATCCACTGTTATTTGTATAGGGAGGCCCTTGAATACAGCAAGTTGTTTTTTTTCTTGCTGCATTAGCAATTCTCTCCTTGTCTTTTAATATTTTTATTATAATGTACCTGAATCTTGTGTTGATCTTGGTTGGGGTCCTTTCAACATTCCGTACCCAAATATCCATATCTCTCCCCAGATAATTATTCTCCTTTCTCTCATCTCCTCCTGGGACTCCCGTGATGCTAATATTAACAAGACAGTGTCCCCCAATTCATGTAGTCTTTCTTCACTTTTCCTCTTGGTTCCTCTAGCTAGGTAACTTTTATTAATTTGTAAGTTCACTTACACTTACATGATCAAATCTGTTGCACAATCTACTGAATGTTTCACTTCTCGTTGTATTCTTCAGCTCCGGGATTTCTGTAGATTCCTATCTGTTCTCTGGGTTGGTGGGATTACCTTCAAAATCACAATCACGCTGGGATGGAGCCAGTTCTGAGACTGCTGGTGGGTCTGTGGTTGGTGGGCATGGATCCTGTCTGGTCCCTGAGTGGGTGGGACTGCCTCCATTACCTTGCTCAGTAGAGTGCCACTAGGCTGAGCATACACTGTGGGACCACAGTTGGGTCCTCCACCAGTGAGCCCATTATCAGGTACATGGCAACTGTGACTCCCCCATGGTTTCTGAGAGGGGTGCTCTCTTGTGAGTGGGTAGGTCCCTAGGTAGATAGGACTGGCCTGGGGCCATGGTTGAGAGGGACGGGAACTGTGCTCCAGGTCTGTTACAACTTGTACAGTCATGTGTGTTGTCAGCGGACCTAGCTCTGGAGGCACAAATGGATGATGTTTCTTGGTAGGTCCCTAGGTGGGCTGGTCCCTGACCATGACTGGAGGGTATGTACCTGAGTATAGGGCCCTTTCAGCATCTCCTTAGGTGCAATTGTGTCTCCTGCCTCACTCCTGTGCATGCATGACTGTCAGTGGACACCGTTGGGAAAGCCTGGAACTGAAGATAGGGTGCTTTCTAGATTCCTGAGGCATGGGTATGTTTCCCACTGGGTATCTGCTAGCTGCTAGTGCAGCTGTGATGGATGGGGACCTGAGTATAGGGCAGGAATTATAGGATGGGAACATCTCCTGCTGGGACCTTGGCCCCTCAGGACTACTGGCAGACTATGAGTGTGAAGGGGCTGGCGTTGAGGATGTTACTGAACCTGAGGCATGGAGCATGCAGCTGGGAAAGGATTTATTCAAGAGGCAGCCAATAAAGAGATGGGAAGGCAAGCCTCAAATCTGCCTCCCCAAGGGGGGAAGAGTCAGGGATAATATTGAGAAGCAAGTAGTATGGGGAGAGGAGCCACATTACTTACAGGAGGTTTATAAGTAGGGAAGTACCAAAGTCATTGTGTTATCTGGACTTGCGTGGGTCTTCTGTATATGTTGTCATGCAATTCGTGACTAGAAAGCTGGGTCCTTAGCATGAGCCAAGGGTGGAATTTTAGGCCCTTCTATATTGCAAGGTCATCCACCGGACACTCACACTTGCTCGGCGAGAAGGTTGGTGGTTCTGGCCAGGTCCTTGGTGAAACTCTGAGTCTCTGCAAAACAGTTAAGTCAAGGTTTTGTTAACATTCTTGTCTGACATAATCCTACCTGTGGAAACACTGTGGCATGGCAGGCCATAGGGCCTGTGTTAGCTCACAGTGCATTCTGGGGACAAACAATTTGTGTAAAAGTTACAGTTGTACTTATTAGTGCTGTTAACCCTTTGGTTACCGATTTCCAATATAGGGCACTTTCGGGATCTCCAGATTTATAGATAGGAGACCCTCCAACTGCTCACAGACTGTGGCTGGGAGGACGCTGCAGTCACTAATAGGGCCCTTTCGGTTTCTCAGGAGGCATGGAGGAGCATTTCTCCTGCCTGCTCTGTGTCAACAAGACTATTTATGTACCATGGTGGGGAACTGCAGTTTCAGGGTCCACAGCCTGCACTGAGGTCTGAATGTCTATTATCCAACGCACAAGTGACACAACCAAGCCAAACAGGACTATAGCCAAGTCCTCAAGGGTACAGAGCTATTTTCAGATCTATAGCTAGGACCTGAGAAATGAGACTCTCCTACTATGTCCCTGGGCCAGGAAGGACTAGTGGTTGGCTACAACTGGGATGGGCTGGACACAGCTTACAGGGCCCGAGCTCCAGTATGCATGGCTACTTCAGGGTCCACAGCCAAGACCAAGGTCTCTATTACCAGACCTACGGATGGGTGTGACTGCTCCCAAGGCCCTTGGTGTATGGTACTGGTGACAGCCCCAGAGCCAAATGGGGCGGTGGGTAAGTCCTCAGGAGTGTGGAAATGTTTCTGTATCTGGGACTCTGGTTAGCCAGTGAGCTGCCTGGGTGAAAGCCTGCTTTCTCAAAAGGGCTCTCCTTGGTCTTAGACTGTCCAGGGATTTCACACTTTCCTACCTGGGTCCCAAAGCTCCCAGGAATGCACTTTCATAAGTAGATGGATGCTGAATTATTGTTGTTAATGGGAAAATACATGTTTTTAAAACAGGAATGATTTGACTTATAGAAAAGGCTGAACTGAATCACTTAAAAACTGCACCCATTAAACACTAACTCCATTTCCTACCCTCCCCGGTCCCTATCAACCACCATTCTATTTACTGCCTCCATTAATTTGATTATTCTAGGTGTCTGAGTAGAATGATTTTTGTGACTGATGTATGTTCCTTGGCTTAATGTCTGCAAACTTCATCTAGGTTGTGGCAGGTGCCAGAATTTCTTCCTATTTAAGGCTCAATAATTTATCATAAGTATATATCACAATATCCATTTATGTAACAGTGACACTTGGATTTTTTCCCATCTTTTGGCTGCTGTGAATAATGCTGCTAAGAATATAGGTCTGCAAATACCTCGTTGAGACCCTGCATTCAATTACTTTGGGTATCTATACTGTTTTCTATGGCAGGAACACCAACTTATGTTCCTATAAACAGTACACAGGGCTCTAGTTTTTCTACATCCTTACCAGCAGTTGCTATTTTCGTGTGTGTGTGAGTGTATGTTTTAGGTGTGAGGTGGTATCTCATTGCGGTTTTACATTCTCTGGTGATTAGTTAGGTTGAAAATCTTTTTGTGCACATGTATTGTAAATAACTCCTGAAGGTTACCACTTTTTATTCTTCTGTAGAATACACACACATATTTAGGTGTCTCTATGTAATATTTATTTTTCTACCCAAGGAAATGGTTAGATTTCACCTCAAATCTGTACTACCTGTATAGGGAGCGCACAATTTTATTAATACAGGCTTTTCACATGTCTTGTCAGATTTACTCCTATTTTAAACTGCAGCCTATCTTCCAGCTGCTTAGAATGTGCATAAAATATGTACTATATGCTTGACATAATCTTTATAATATTTTGTCTGACACTTTGACCATACTCTGTAAACAGAGATTGTTTGAACCCTTCTTTTCCAGTGGTTAATTCTTTACTAATACCTCAAGGTGCTAAATAATATAGGGTGTTGGGATTTCCTAGGGTTCTTTTTGACCTTAGAGGGAATTAATCTCTCTCTCTCAATAGGTAAACTAACATTGGGGGTCAGTGACATCTTTAAGTTGAATATATATGCATCCATATAGTCACTTGTAAAGTTATAAAAATGATATTTCTTAACAATGAAAAACTGTGGTAGTCCTGGTATAAAATTCACTTAACCTTGCTAGAAATTCTTAAATTTGCCAGTATTTGCTAAAACTATATTTAATGATTTTGGATATTAAGGCATATATGAGAATCTTTGTAAGATTTGGGAAATTCGTATTCTTAGACTTTTCCTATTTGCAGCAGTTTTACTAAAAATCACCAGAGATGATTTGTACAAGTTCATGGCATGCCACCCCCTGTTCCCCCCACTCTTGTTGGAAATTTTTTCCTCAAGTCCTTTGTATCCTTCCTTGTTTCTGTTGCTAACGTAAGTTCAGGAGCCTGACGATGAACAGATAATGATATGTTGGGGACGGTGAACTTCTCAGTTAAATGCACATGCACTGTTGTAGTTCTTCACCTAGAAGATCACAGCATCTTTTCTGCTTCCATCATGTCAGACCTTGTCTGCTTATAGTTATTACGGAAAAAGGAAAGCTTTTCCCATACACTCAACTTTGAGTAAATAGAAAATCTAATCATTTATGGGGATTGGGAAAGCTGTTCTTTTGTTTTTGATATTTAGTATCTCTGAAACTACAGGTGAAGTGATGACTGCACTGCTGCCAGGAGTTGAGGTCACTGAATCACAAACCCAAAGTCTCCAAAAGTGCTGAAAGAAGAAAACTGCCAACCAAGAATACTCTACCTGGCACAGTTGTCCTTCAAAGTGGAAGGAAGATTCCCAGGCAAGTGTAGGCTGAAGGAGTTAAGACTGGATTTTGGAGAGATGTTACAGGAACTTCTTCAAGCTGAAATGAAAGGACACCTAATTTGATCTATACTTTCACATGTTTTCCTGTCACTAACTAGTAAAGGTAAATACTTAAATTCAGAATACCCTCATGTTGTGTTAGTGGTGGGTAAATCACCTAACTCTACTGTGAAAGCTACAAAAGTATTAAAAATAATTTGTTCATGGATACATAAAGTAAAAAATATGTAAATTGTGATATCAAAACCAAAAAGTGTGAAGTTTCTCCAATCTTCGTGGTAACCACAAAGCAAAACTTTGTATTAGATCTAGGTATGCCAGACAGCAAACCAGAACGGCAGTAGTAGTAAGTACATACCTATGAATTACATTATGTAAATGGACTAAAAAGACAGAGTGGCTAAAGGGGTATAAATACAAGCCCCAAGTATATATTCCCTATAAGAGACTGACTTCAGCTGTAAGGACACAGACTGAAAATGAAAGGTTGGAAAAATATCTTCCATGCAAGTGTGGCTGGAGTTATGTTCTTTGGCTGAAAGTCTAAGACAAAGAGGGTCATTGTATAATGATAAAGGTATCAAACAAGAGCACACAACATTTATAAATACTTAGGGTAAGAACACCTGAATACATAAAGCAAGTAAGTATTAAGAGACACAGTAATAATAGTAGGGGACTTCATCTGGACAGAATAAGGAGACTTTGGACTTGAGACCAGATGGCATCAACAGACAGTTGTGGAACATTCTCCAGGATATAGCATATGCCAGGCCAGAAAACCGTATCAAGCCTCTTTTCTAAACACAGTGGTTAAAACTGGAAATGAAGGATAAGGCGGCTGGTAATTTCCACATATTTGTGGATTTAACATTTTGTAATTGAACAACCGAAAGGACAAAGAAGCCATCAAAGGAAATAAAAAATATCTTGAGGCAAATGAAAATGGAAATTCAGACTAAGCCCAAAGTCAGAAGAAAAGCAGAGCAGAAATAAAAGTAGAAATAGGAACTATTACAACTGACATCACACAGATACAAAGGACCTAAAATACTGCTACAATTATACCCCAGCAAATTGGACAACCTAGCAATGGAACTCTCCTAGAACTAGTCAGCCTACCAAGATTGAATCATAAATAGAAAACCTGAAGAGAACAATTACTAGTAAGAAGACTGAAACAGTAATCAAAAACCTAACAAAAGTTGAAGACTTCAATGGCAAATTCTACCAAACATTTAAAGACTACCAATTCTTCTCAAAGTATTCCACACACACACACACACAAAGGAAGAGGAGGGGACACTTCCAAACTCCTTTCATGAGGCCAGCATTACCCTGATACCAAAACCAGACAAGGACACTACAAGGAGTGGAAACTAGTGGCCAATTACCTGATGAACAGAGATGTAAAAATCTTCAGGAAAACAGTAGCAAATTGAATTCAACAGGGCATTAAAAGGATTATACACTATTAGCAAATGGGATTTATTCCAGGGATGCAGGATGGTTCGATATCCACAAATCAATCAATGTGATACAGCATATGAACAAAATAATGGATTAAACTCCTGCAATCATCTCAATAGAGGCAGGAAAAGCCTTTGACAGAATTCAATATCCATTCATGATAAAACCTCTCAACCAAATGGGTACAAGGGGAATGTACCTCAGCATAGCCCACAGCTAACATACTCAACAGTGAAAGGTGACTGCTTTTTCTCTAAGAGGAGGACTGAGACAAGGATGCCTCACTCTCACCACTTTTCTGCAACATAGTACCAAATGTCCTTGCCAGAATAATTGAGAAGTTAAAGTTAAGTGGGGTCTGTTTTCTCATCATTAGATTCATGATAAAGGATATATCACTGGAGGTATTAACCTTGAACATTGGTTAAGCTAGTGTTTTCCAGGTATCTACATTATAAAGTTACTATGTGTCCAGCCCAGTCACAGGGGAAGGAATAAATTAATCTCCATCTCCTGGGAACAGGAATATCCTCCCATAGTGTTTTGTATTTTTCTACCAGGAAGATTTCTCATCTATTTGATTGTTTCTATCTATCTATCATCTATCTATCATCTATAGAGAGACTTTACATGATATAAATAGTGTGTGTGTGTATACACACACACACACACACACAATATCTTACATTGTAACTTTTAATCCAACACTGGTATTTACATTGTTGCTCAAATTGTTTCAGCTTTTGCAACTGGGAGCAAATTGCAACTGGTTTCAGATTAAACCATATATCCCTTTCATTTACCCTGATATTTTTTTTCCCTGATAAAGATTTTGAGAGGGAGAGTGAGCATGACTGAGGGGAGGGGAAGAAGGACAAGCAGACTCCCTGCTGAGTGGGGAGCCCAACATGGGGCTCAATCCCATGATCCTGAGATCATGACTGGACCTGAAGTCAGATGCTTAACTGACTGAGCCACCCAGGCATCCCTGATCTGAAAATTTTAATATAGGCTTTCAAAAGCAGACTTGAATAAGCTGAACCAAGAATCAGCAAACTTGAGGAGAACATTTGATATCCACTCAGAGGAGCAAAAAAGAAAAAATAAGTGTGTGAAGAAAGATTTAAAGGCCTGTACATCATTTCACATGTAGTCTCATGAATTATGGAAGTCAGAAGGAGAAGAGAATGAGAAAATGTGTGTAAAGACATAATTGCTGGAAAACATCCCACATCTGGGGAAAGAAATCCAAATGTGTATCCATGAAGTCAGTCCAAAGGACCCCAAATAGTTTGCAAGTTGCACTCTACATCAAGACACATTAAAAAGTCAAAGTAAAAATTTTGTTAGCAAAAGAAGAGACCTATAACATACAAGGGAGCCCACAAGAACCTTGCAGATAAAGAGTGTGGAATAATATATTCAAACTGTTGCAAGTGAAAAATTATGAACCAAAAATACTATATCAGTAAAGCTGTCCTTTAGAAATAAAGGAGAGAGAAAGATGTTCCCAGACAAGTAAATGTTGAGGGATTTCTTTAACCACTAGAGCTGCCATACAAGAAATGTTAAAAGGAGTTGTTCATATGGAAGCAAAAGGACACATGAAAACTCACTAGTGAAGGCAAGCACAGAGTCAAACACAGCATAGTCTTATACTGTAGTGGTGGTGCATAAGCCACTTTCTACTCCAATTTGAAAGTGAAAAGATTTTAAAATGACCACTATGATAATTTGTTAGTGGATACACACTTAAAATACGTAAATTGTAACATCAAAAACAAGGTATTGGGAGAAGGGAGAAATACAACCATAAAATTTTAGTACGTAATCAAAATTAAGTTGTTTCCAGGTTAAACTAGACTGTTACAAGTAGTTTTATGTAAGCCTCATGGGAAACAAAAATCTTGTCCTAAGTACACAATATACCAAGAAAAAGGAATCAAAGGATACCACTAAGAATAAACCACAAACGAAGGTAGTAAGAGAGAAAGTTCTTTCTACCTGTATTGTAGTTCCTTTGTTACTGAGTCTTGGTCCATTTACACTTTAATGATAGATGAAATTTCCCAAGTAAAACACACAGAGTGGTTGAATGAATTTTTAAATCCAATCCTATGCTGTGTATACAACTCTATAGGATAAAGTTGAAGGCTTGGAAAATGTTATTCCACACAAATGATAATCAAAAGAGAGCAAGCCCGACTAGTCTCAATTAGACTTTAAGTGAAAACCTATCAAAGGAGCAGAGAAGGTTATTATAATGATAAATGGGTTAATTCATTAAGCGATTATAAATGTTATGCACCAAGCACTGGAGTCCCTAAATATATAAATCAAATATTAAGAGATATCGAGGGAGAAATAACAGATCTACAATAGTAGTAGGGAACTTTAATACCTGATTTTCAACACTGGGTAGGTCGCTCAAACAGAATATCCGTCAGGTAATACTGGACTTGAAATTACACTTCAGATCAAGTGTACCTAACAGACATATATAATACATTCTATCCAACAGCAGTAAAATGCCCATTCTTCTCAAGTACACAGAGAACATTCCCTAAGATAGATCATAGGCTAAGCCCAAAGCAAGCCTTCAAAAATACAAAAGGACTGAAATCATATCAAGGATTGTTTCTAACCATGATGATGTGAAACCAGAAAGCACTATCAAGAAGAATGCTGGAAAATTCACAAATACATGGGACTTGAACAACACAGTTCTGAACAAGTGTGTCAGAGAAGTAGTTGTAGAGAGAATCAAAAGATATCTTGAAACAAATGAGAATGGAAACACAGTATACCAAAACTCAGGGATGCAGCAAAAGCACCTCAAAGAGGGATCCTGAAAGTGATAAATACATAAAGAAAAAAAAAACTCATAAGTGGAATTTAAGAAACAAAACAAATGAGCCTAGGGGAAGGGAAGGGAAAACAAAACGGAGGCAAACCATAAGAGACTCTTAACTATAGGGAACAAACTGAGGGCTGCTGGAGGGGAGGTGAGGGGGGGATGGGGTAATTGATGGAATGAGCACTGGGTGTTTTTTGCAACTGATGAATCACTAAATTCTACCCCTAAAACTAATCATACACTAGATGTTAATAATACACTATATCTTAAATAAAAAATTAAAAAAAGATCTCCATTAAACAATCTACCTTTACAACTCAAGAAACCAGAAAAAGACCAAACTAAGACCAAAGTTAGCAGAAGTAAATAATAAAAGCAGAAGTTAAAGCAATAGAGACCATAAAGATAGTAGAAAAGATCAACAGAATTGTTTTTTTTTAATAACCCAAATTGACAATTAGCTAGAATAAGAAAAAAGACTAACAATAATAAAGGTGTATCATTACAATGATACCACAGAAATATAAAACACCGTAAGAGACAAGTATTAACTATCACATGCCAACAAACTGGATTACCTAGAAAACAATGGACAAATTCCTAGAAACATACAACCTACCAAGACTGAATACTGGATAAATAGAAAATCTGAACAGATCACTAGTGAGTAAAGATACTGAATTAGTATTCAAAAGACCTCTCAATAAGGAAAATCCCAGAACCAGATGCTTTACTGGTGAATTATACCAAACATTTGAGTAATTAAAGCCAAAATTTCTCACTCTTCTAAAAAATTAGAGGAGGGGACATTTCCAAACTCATGAGGCCATCATTCCCCTGATAGCAAAACCAGACAAGGGTACTATAAAACATTACAGGTCAATAGCCCTGAAAAACCTAGATGCAAGTATCTTCAAAAAATACTAGCAAATAAAATTCCACATCACATTAAAGGGATCACACACCATGATCAAGTGGGACTGATCTGTGAGGTTCAAAGATAGCTCACCGTATACAAATCAAATGTGATACACATTAACAGAATGAAGGTGAAAAATCATACAATCATATTAACAGACACAGAAAAATTATTTGATGAAACAAAATTTCCTTTCATGATAAAGACACTCAACAAATTAGGTATAGAAGGAATTTCCCTCACATAATAGAAGCCTTCTATGACAAGCCCCAAACTAACGTCCTATTGAATGGTGGAAGCTGAAAGCTTTTCTTCTTCTTTTTTTTTTATAGATTCTTATTTATTTATTCGACAGAGATAGAGACAGCCAGCAAGAGAGGGAACACAAGCAGGGGGAGTGGGAGAGGAAGAAGCAGGCTCATAGCAGAGGAGCCTGATGTGGGGCTCGATCCCATAACGCTGGGATCACGCCCTGAGCCAAAGGCAGACGCTTAACCTCTGTGCCACCCAGGCGCCCCTGAAAGCTTTTCTTCTAAGTTGAGGTCAACAAGCCAAGGTTGCCTATTCTTGACACTTCCATTCAATATAGTACTTGAAGACCTAGCCTGAGCAGAATGGCAAGAAAAAGAAATAAAATCCAAATCATAAACGAAGGAGTTAAATTGTCCCTGTTTGAAGATGACATCATCCTATATTCAGAAGCTTCTAAACATGCACCAAAAAACTGTTAAAATAAATGAATTCAGTAAGTTGCAGGATAAAAAACGAACATTCAAAGATCAGTTGTGATTCTACACACTGACAACAGACTCTCAGAAAAAGAAGAAAAAGCTCCCATATATGATAGCACTAAAAAAAAAAAAAAGGAAAAAAATTAAGAATGTAAAAGTGTACACTGAAAACTATAAAATATTGAAAGAAATTGAAGAAGACACAAATGAATGGAAAGATAACCTCTTTTAATGAACTGAAAAAAAAATATTGTTAAGGGGCGCCTAGGCGGCTCAGTCAGTTAAGCACATGACTCAGAGGTTGTGAGATGGAGCCTTGCATGGGGCTCTGCGCTCAGCAGGGAGTCTGCTTGAAGATCCTTTAGCCCCTTCCCCCACCTTGTGTACGTGCGCGCACGCTCACACACCCCCTCTCGCTAAAAAGAAATCTTTAAAAAAAAAGAAAGAAATATTGTTAAAATGTCCATACTACCCAAAACAACTTACAAATTCAGTGCCATCCTGATGAAAATTCCACTGGCAGTTTTCACATAAAATAGAAAAGGCAGTCCTAAAACTCATGTCAAAAAAATAAATCAAATTCATGAGGAACCACAAAAGACCTAAATATCCAAAGCAATCTTGAGCATAAAGAGCAGAGCGGAAGCATCACATTGCAGGGTTTCAAATTATCCTACAAAGGTATAGTAATCAGAGCAGTATGGTCGTAGCACAAAAACAAGACATTTGAACAATGGATCAGAATAAAGAGCTTAGACATAAATCCACACATTTATGGTCAACTGATCATTGACAATGATGCCAGAAAAATTCAATGGGGAAAGGATGATCTCTTTGATAAATGATGAGGGAAATTGGATATCCACATCCACGAAGAAGAAATTGGCCCTTATCTCACACTATATACAAAAATTAACTCAAAATGGATTGGAGACTTAAATGTCAGATCTGAAACTGTAAAAGTATTACAAGATATAGGGGAAAAATTGTTGACATTGGTATGGACAACGTATTTTTGGGTACAACACCAAAAGCACAGAAAACAAAAGCAAATAGAGGGAAAAAAATAGATTGCATCAAACTAACATGTTTCTGAACAGCAAAGGAAAAAATCAAGAGGCAAGAGACTATGTAATGGGAGGAAATGTCTGCAAACCAGTATCTCACGTAGGACTAATATCCAAACATATAGGGAACTCAACAGCAAAAAAACAACCTGTTTGAAAAATGGGCAAGGACCTGAAAAGACATTTCTCAAAAGAAGACCTACAAATGGCAAACGGGTATATGAAAAGTGCTCAACACCACTAATCATGAAAATGCAAATTCAAATGAGAAGGAGATATCACTTCACACTTGGGAAAAATGCTAATATCAGAAAGATAAAAGATAATAAGTGTTCTCAAAGGTGTAGGGAAAAGAAGGAAGTCACTGTGTACTTTTGGTGAGAATGTAAATAGGTATTGCCACTATGAAGACACTATCGAGGGTCCTGAACACACACACACACGCCCTAAAATATTACTCAGCTTTAAAAAAAATGAGGTAATCTCCTCATTTGCAACTACATGGATGCATTATGCTAATGAAATAAGCCAAACACCGAAAGGTACTAGATGACCTCACTCCTATGTAGAACCTAAAAGAGTGAAATTTTTAGAAGTAGAGAACAGAATGGTTATCAAGAGACAGAGCTGAGGGATATGGGGAAGTTTTGGTACAGGCTGAATGAGTTCTGGAGATCTAATGTTCAACCTCTTGACTACAGTTAACAATGCTATACTGCATAGCTGATATTTGTTAAGAGAGATGTTAATTGTTTTTACCCCCCCCCCCACCCCCAACCCCTGCAAAGGGTAAGTATGTGAGGTGAATATGTTAATTAGCTTAATTGTGAGACTCTTTTCACACTGTATATCAAAACATCACATTGTTCACTTTAAATACATGCAATTTGTTGTCGACTATACAGTAGGTAAAAAATTGGTATAATAAAGGCCATATTGCTTTTTTCAAAGTAAATTATTGCAAAAATAAATTTTTCAGAATACCTCAAATATTTAAACCTAGAAAATGCTTCTGTACAGCAAAGGAAATCATCAATGGAATGAAAAGAGAATCTGTGAAATGAGAGAAAATATTTGCAAATCATATATCTGATAAGGAGTGGTTAATATCCAAAATATATGAAGAATTTATAAACCTCAAATCCCCAAAACAATTTAAAAATGGACAGAAAATATGAATAAAAATTTTTCCCAGGAGACCTTCAAATGGCCCACAGGTACATGAAAAGGTGCCCAACATTCCTAACCATAAGGGAAATGCAATTGAAAGCCACAATGAGATCACCTCACACCAATTACGATGGCGATTATTGAAAACACAAGAAATAACAAGTGTTGCTGAGAATGTGGGAAAAAAGAAACACTTGTACACAATTGGTGCAAAGGCAAATAGGTGCAGCCGCTATGGAAAACCATATGGAGGTTCCTCAAAACCTTAAAAATTGAACTACCATATAACCCAGCAGATGTGCTTCTGGGTATTTTCCCAAAGGTAATGAAACTGCTGTCTTCAAAAGATAGCGGCACCCCCATGTTCATTCCAGCATTATTTATAACAGTTAAGATATGGAAACTATTAAAGTGTACGTCAACGAAGGAGTAAAGAAAATGCAGTGTACATATACAATGGAATATTATTCAGCCATAAAAAAGGAAATCCTGCCGTTTGTGACATACATGGACCCAAAGATATTCTGCTGAGTTAGTCAGATAGAAAAAGAGAAATACTGTATGATATCAGCTACAGGTGGCATCTAAAACAGCCAGTCTCATAAAACAAAGAGCAGAGTGGTAATTACCAGTTGCAGGGGGTTGGGGAATAGGACAGATGCTGTTCAAGGGTAGAAAGTTGAAACTAGAAGTAAATAAGTCCTGGAGATCTAACACACAGTGCAGTGAGTATAGACAACAACACTGTATGATAATAAACTTCTGAAAAGACTACATCTTAATCTTCCTAATCACAGGAAAGACATCATTATGTGACATGATAGAGATGCTATTTGCTACAATGGCAATCATATTAAATATATAAGTATATCAAACTGACATGTTGTACAGCTTACATTTACACACTGTTACAAGTCAAATATATTTCAAGATAAATAATAGAGAGCAACAATATCCGAAAGAATCAAAAGCTGAGGGAGTTCATCATCACTAGGCCTGCCTTACAAGAAATGCTAAAAGGAGTTTCTCAAGCTGCAATAAAAAGACCATATATTACCATTAGTAATATAAAAACATGAGAATACACAGCAGACTCACAGATAAGCATGTAGTTAATTAAGAGTATTCTAGTAATATAATAAGGTGGTACATTAGCCAGTTAACAGGAGTATAGAGGTTAAAAGATTAAAAATAAATAGAGCTATTATTATGTTTTAGCTATAATAATTTTTAACATATAAACAATATACAAAAAGGTAAATTGTGATTATATACAAATAATGGGGGTAAGGGAGGAGTAAAAGGGTAGAGTTTTTGTGTCTAACTAAAGTTAAATTTTTATCAGCATAAAATAGGCTATTACATCTATATGATGTTTCATGTAAGCCTCATAGAACCACAAAAAACCTACATGGATTCAAGAAAATACAAAGACAAGAGAATCATAGCATACCACTATAGAAAATCAATTCAAAAACAACAAGAGAGGAAGAAAGATGAAAGAAACCACAAAACAGCCGGAAAACAAATAAAATGACATTGGTAAGTCCTTACCTATCAATAGTTACATATAAATAGATTACATTTTCCACTCACAAGTCATAGAGTGGTTGCATGGATAAAAATACCAGACCAACTATATGATGCCTACAGAGACTCACCCCAGATTCACAGAAGCTCAAAATGAAGCCTTGAAAAAGGATATTTCATACACATAGAAACCCAAGAAAGCAGTGTTAGCTATACTTTTATTAGAAAAGTAGACTTTCAGGCAAAAGCTGCAACAGGGGAAATATAAAACTATTGATGCTAAAGTTGCCAGCTCATCAAGAAGACCGTGATCACAGACACGCACTGCGTGTGGGGCCGCAGTGTATTAAGCAAATACCATCAGACTGGAGAGGAGAAACAGACGATACAAAAGATTTCTAAAAATGAATAAATCTCACTCATGGAACATAAGAAATAGGAAGATCGGTAGGAGAAGGAAGGGAAGAATGAAGGGGGGTTAAAC
Organism: Ursus americanus; assembly: GCF_024610735.1. Classification (NCBI taxonomy): domain Eukaryota; kingdom Metazoa; phylum Chordata; class Mammalia; order Carnivora; family Ursidae; genus Ursus; species Ursus americanus. The sequence goes on along the minus strand of NC_142147.1, from coordinate 54,151,227 downwards.
AGAAGGGGGAAGGAACCACGAGAGACTATGGACTCTGGGAAACAAACTGAGGGCTTCAGAGGGGAGGGGGTGGGGGATGGGATAGGCCGGTGGTGGGTAGTAAGGAGGGCACATATTACATGGTGCACTGGGGGTTATACGCAAGTAATGAATCGTGGAACACTGCATCAAAAACTGGGGACGTACTGTATGGTGACTAACATACTAAAAAATTATTTTTAAAAAAAGTTGAAAAAAATGAATAAATCATCCAGACAGAAAATCAGTAAGGAACTTTTGGACTTGAACTATACTCTAGACCAAATGTACCTAACAGACATAAACAGTACAGCCCACCTCACAGCAGCAGAATACATATTCCCTCAAGTTCACACTGAATATTCTCCAAGATAAATCATAGCATGGGCCACAAAACAAGCATTAGGAAATTTAGGAAGGTTGATATCATAGTATTTCTCAGTCACAATGGTATGAAACACGACATCAGTAAGGAGAGATTTCTGAGGCACATATACAAATCTATGGAAACCAAACAACACACTCCTGAAGAACCAATGGCCAGAGAAGAAATTTAAAAATAAAGAATAAAACACCAAGACAAATGAAAATAGAAGCAAAATATTAAAACCTATAGTACACATTAAAAGCAGTTCTAAGAATTTAATAACAATAAATGCCTACATTAAGAAGAGAGAACTCAAATAAAGAATCTAACTTTATACCTAAAAAAAAAAACTGGAAAAAAACCCTCAAACTAAGCCAAAAGTTAACTGAGAAAAGGACAGAGCAATGATCAGAGCAGGAAGAAAGACAGAAATTAAATTGAGACAGAAGAACAATAGAAAGGATCAATGAAATTCAGAGATGGTGTTTTGCAAAAACAGATTGACGACTCTTTGGCAAGACTAAAAGACAAGACCTAAATAAATTCAGAAGTGAAAGGGGAAACGTAACATTTACCAAGGAAATACAAAGGATCAGAAGAGACAACAATGAACAATGATATGCCAACTAGAAGAACCTAGAAGAAATAGATACATTCCTAGAAACCTACAATCAACCAAGATTGAATCATGAAGAAGTAGAAAATCTGAACCAGTAATGAATAAGGAGACCAAATTAGCAATCAAAATCTTCCAATGAAGAAAACCAAAGCACCAGTTCGTCTCCCTGATGAATTCTACCAGGCAAAGGATTGACAACAATCCTTCTCAAACTCTTCCAAAAATCTCAAGAGGAAGGAATGCTCCCAAATTCATTTTATGAAGCAAACATTATATGATACCAAAGCCAGATAAGGACAAGAAAACTAAGCTACTATATTCATCTGTGATGAATATAAATACAAAAATTCTCAAGAAAATATTCACAAAGTAAATTCAACAGCACATTGAAAACATTATCTGCCATGACCAAATCCCATTTAGGCTTTAACACACATAAATCAATACATGTGATACCCCGCATTGATACAATGAAAGAAGAAATTATATGATCATCTCAAGAGATCACAAAAAGCATCTGACAAAACATGCTTTCGTGGAAAAAACCATTTGCACATTGGGTATAGAAGGGATGTATCTCAACATAGTAAAGGCCATATACAATAAGCCCACAGCTAACCGTCATATTCAATGCTGAAAGATATTTTCCTCTATAACAGGAGACAAGCAAGAGTCACCAATCCTACCACTCCTATTCGACATAGTACTGGAAGTCTGAACCAGACCAAGTATGTGAGAAAAAGAGAAAAGTCCCCAAAATCAGAAACAAAGGAGTAAATTTTCTTTGTTTGAAGAGATGATCTTTTCAATTTTTTGTGTGTAGAGTTGACACCCAATGTTCCATTAGTTTCAAGTGCACGACATAGTGATTCAGTCTCTCTACATTGTGCTATGCTCACAAGTGTATATTCCCCATGCTGTACCTTTTATTCCCATGACTTATTCATTCCATAACTGGAAGCCTGTATGTCCCACTGCTCTTCACCCATCTGGTCCATCCCTCCACCTTCATTCCCTTTGGCAACCATCAATTTGTTCACTGTATTGATATGTCTGATTCTCCTTTTCATTTGTTTGCTTATTCAGTTGTGTTTTTTTTAAGATCCCACATACATGTAAAATTACATGTTATGATCTTACATATAAAAAATTCTAAAGACACCACCAAAAACTGTTCAAATTAAACAACAAATTCAGTAAAGTTGCAGGATACAAACTCAACAAACAAGTTGTATTTCCATACACTACTAACAAAACATCTGAAAGACTTAAATTAATCCCATATACAATCTCATGAAAAAGAATCAAATTCTTAGGAATAAATGTAACCCAAGAGGTGAAAGATCTGTACATTGAAAAGGATAAGACTGATCAAGCAAAACAATACTGACCAGGGTACAAAGAAGAAGAAATCTATTCCATGTTAATGGATCAGAATTAATACTGTTAAAATGTCCACACTACCTGGGACACCGGGGTGGCTCAGCTGGTTAAGTGTCCAACTCTTGGTTTAGCTTGGGGCATGATCTCGGAGTTGTGAGATCAAGCTCCTTGTTAGGCTCCGCATTCAGCGGAGAGTCGGCTTGAGATTCTTTCCATCTGGCCCTCGCCCCGACACACACTCTCTCTCTCTCCCTAAAATAAGTCAATCTTAAAAAAAAAAAAAAAAAGCCCAAAGCAATCTGTACATTCAATGCAATCCCTATCAAAATTCCAACGGCATTCTGCATAGAAAGAAAATGGATATACATTTTTTTTCCACAAAAGAACACAAATTGGCAAAGCAACCTTGAGAATGAAGAATAAAGCTGGAGGCATTACACTTTCTGTTTTCAAATTCTACAAAGCTGTCATAATTAACACAGTATGGTACTAGCATCAAAACAGGCACATAGACCAATGGAACAGAATGAAGAGACAGAAGTAAGCCCTTCCATACGCAGTCAACTAATATTTTCATGAGGGAACCAAAAATACTCACTGGAGAAAGAAGAGTTTCCTCAAGAAATGGTTCTGAGAAAACTGGATAACCACATGCAGAAAAATGAAATTGGAACCCTATCCTACACCATTCACAAAAAATAACTAAAAATTACTAAAGATGTAAACATAAGACCTGGAAGTGTAAAACTCCTGGAAGATGATATAGGGATAAAGGTCCTTTACATTGGTTGTGGCAATGACTTTTTGCGTATGAATACAAAAGCGCAAGAAACTAAAACAAAAATAAGAAGCATGACTACATCAAACTAAAAAGCTTCTGCACAGTGAAAGAAACAACCCAATAAAAAACATATGGAATGTTGGATAATCTTCCTTTCTGATGGTTGAATAATATTTCATTGTATAAATGGACCACATCTTCTTTATCCATTCGTCCATTGAAGGGCATCTCAGGCTCCTTCCACAGTTTGGCTATTGCAGACATTGCTGCAAACTGAAGGTTCTGGGGGTGGGGGTCGGGGGATGTGCCAGCCCAGTGATGGGTAGTAAGGAGGGCACGTATGGCATGGAGCCCTGGGTGTTATACGCAAACAATGAATCATGGAACACGACATCAAAAACTAATGATGTCCTGTATGGTGACTAACATATCATAATAATTCTTTAAAAATTTAAAATAACAAAACAAAACATATGGAATGGAAGAAAATATTTGCAAAACACATCAGAAAAGGCATTATTATCCAAATTATATAAGGAACTCCTAAAACTCAGTAGTATAAACCGAACAATTTGGCTAAGAAACGGTCAGAGGAACTGAATAGACATGTTCCAAAGCAGACACATAAATTGCCAACATACATATATGAAAAATGGTATAGGAAAAAATGCTCAACAATACAAATCATTGAGAAAATGCAAATGAGGGACAACTGCCTGCTTCAGTTGGGAGAGCATGCAATCTGATCTTGGGATCATGAGTTTGAGCCTCGCGTTGGGTGTAGAGCTTACTTAAATTTTTTAAAAAAGAAGCAGATGCAAACCACAGTGAGATATCACTTCATGCATGATAGAATGGTTACCTTCAAACAGACAAGAGATTACAAGTGTGGAGGAGGTTGGGGAGAAAATGGGGAGAAAATTCTCACTGTTAGTGAGAATGCAAATTGGTGTAGCCACTGTGGAAAATAATACGGAGGCTTTCTAAAGCATAAAAATAGAGCTACCGTATGATTCCACAACCCTGCTTCTGGATATATATCCAATAAAAATAATATCAAGATTTCAAAGAGATCTCTTCACCCCCATGTTCATTGCAGCATTATCTACAATAGACAAGACATGGAAACAATCTAAGCACCTATCTATGCATGAATGGTTAAAGAAGATTTAAGATACACACAGACGCACAGGAACATTATTCCGCCACGAGAAAGAAAGAAATCCTGTCACTGCAACCACGTGGATGGAACTTGAGGGAACTATTCTAAATGAAATAACTCGAGAACATACATATTATATGATATCACTTATACAGGGAATATTAAAAAAAAAACAATTCAAACTCATAGAAACAGATTTATTGACACTGGCCAAATCACACTACCTCAGTCTTTTCATCTATAATATAGCAATAATAGTATAATCTATCTTTCAGGGCTGTGATGAAAACCAAATTAGTTAATATATGTAAGACGGGGTTGCAGTGATGACACAGACAAGACCACGGCATGGGCCTTGAGTTTAGGGTTTTGGCGTGGCCTGCCCATATAGAATTTTAGTGGACCCTTCTCTGATCTTACTGGACCAGGGTCAGTCCTCAGACGTAAAGCTGAAAAGGAAGAAAACCGACCCAGCCCGCAATTACTCCCACACAGACACCTGGATAGTCACTCCCAACATCCAGGTCAACCAGAAGACTTGTATATTACCTGTCTGTTTCCACACGGGTCTACACTCTTACTGGAGAAGAAAACAATAAATGTGCCCCTAGGCACTGGTCCCAAAGTATAATCTCTTGACCACCATGAGTAGCATTACCCTGACTGTAAAAAAGGAGAATTTCGGGCACAATCCCAGAACTGCGAAAAGAGTAAACTGCAGAGGGGCCCAGAAATCATGTATTACCACCCCTCCCTGGGGTTGTTGCAGACCCGGTTTGAGAACCAGAGCGCTAAGTCAGAACTCATCCCTAAATCAGCGTCAGATAAATTACACTGGGAACAAATCTTACACATGCATCCTTGCTTGCGTTAGGACACAAACTTCAAAAACATCTATTTTTTTTTTTTAAGTAGGCTCCATGCTCAGGAGCCCAACACAGGACTTGAACTCATGAACTGGAGATCAAGACCTGAGCTGAGATCAGGAGTCAAACACTTAACCGACTGAGCCACTGAGGTGCCCCCAAAAATCTATTCTGAAATTTAATATATTCTGACTCATATGAGAGTAAATACAAACAACAAATCCTCTAGAGCAAAAAGGGAAGGAGACTTCCATTTTCTCCCTTTTTTGTGAAAAAACTTTAAGAAAATGTAAACTTAAAATGTCTTTCTATGCTCCTTTGAGATGTACGTAAATCACTTTAAAGGTTAAATAAGCAGGACTGGGGATGGGGGGGCGGGGATCCAGGCCACCGCTGCCTGCTCTGTCCATGCCCACTTGCACGGCTCCTTCCTCCCTCTTCTCCCAGCTGTTCACATTTCCTGCTACTCTGGCTCTCCCGGCCCCTAAATGTTCTTCCCAACGTTTTGTCTCTTAAGCAGGTGACACAGGTGCAGTCAGGGGACAGATTGTCATGCTCCTGCTCCCTCAGCTGCCTGCGCTCCTGGCTCAGTTCTTCCAAGCGCAGCAGACGCACAGGGCCATGGGCAATTCTTTCCCACCCATCTCACTCACCCTCCTTTTCTTCCTCAAATATGTCCCCCTCCAGTAGAACAGCCCAGCGCTTAGTTGTTCTCCTCTTTTCCTTCTCTGAGCAGCTCTGCACTGACCCTCAGCGGGCAGACACCTCCCTCCCATTTAACCTCCTGTGGTTCCTCCCACCACCACCAGCCACTGAAATAAATTCCCTGGGGGAATCGGTGCTTGGCCACCATGGAGGACTTTCCCCACAGGACTCCTGGGCGCACTGATGGGCCCGCGTATGTAGGATGTAGGATGTTAAAAGTGTCTGTGCATGTTCCACTGCAGAATGACACTGAAAAAGACTCCTGAACTCATCTTTTCCCAAAGACGTACGGAATCTATGCAGGGAGCAACTCCCTCTGAAAGAAATTCCAGATACTAGACGAGTGATACCTACACATCAAATAAACAAGAAGATACTCACATTAAAATGGGACCTGGCGCACCCTCCGCCATGTGGAGACACGTGGAACAAAGAAGGGAGCTCAGTCATGAGAATTTGAAAAAACAAATAACATGAAAGCTTTTGTGTCTCATGCAAAAGGAAAAACGAAAATACCCCAAACATCCGAGAGACGATCAAGAGCTCGGAAAGAGCTGAACGACATTATTTTCCTGAGACCACTGCATCAGGACGGGAGGGGAAGCTGTTTTATCTAATGCATACGCAACAACACAGAGAGGCAAGGAAAGTGAAGAGACAGAGAAATGTTACAAAGGACGTGATAAAACCCCCAAAACAAGCTATAATGAAATGGAGACAGAGTTCGAAATAATGTTCCTAAACATGTTCACCAAGGCAAGGAGCACAAGGCCCAAGCGAAGTGAGAATTTCCTCTTCCAGGAAGAGGAGTCCACAGAGACCCACGCTGACACACAGCATAATCGTCCAACTTAAGGAAAAGGAAAGCCAGAGGAGAGCAGCTTGCTACATACAAGGAAACCCCCATAGGACCATTAGATTTTCTCCAGAAACGTCACAGGCCAGAGCAGGTAGCATGATGTAGTCAAACTGCTGAACAGACAGGACTGCAAACCGAGAATCTTCTACTTGGAAAACCTGTCCTTCAACACGGAAGGAGACATAACGAGTTTTCCATACAAGAGGAAACTGAAGGAGCTCATCAGTACTAAACTGGCCTTAAAGAAATGTTCAAGGCACTTCAAGTTGAAACAAAAGGATATTAGTACAGTAAAACTTACAAAAGTATAAATCTCACTGCTCAAGGTAAACACATAGCTAAATTCAGAACTCTAGACTGTTGGTAGGTAAATCACTTAACTCTAGCAGAAAAGGTAAAAGACAAATGTGTTTCTGTAATTAGAACTATACTGATTTGTAAATTGATACACAAGGTAAAAGGGTGTAAATTGTGACATCGAAAACAAAATGTAGGGGGGACAGAATGCAAAGTTTTAGTACACATTCAAAGTTGTTCTCAGCTTAAAACAGATTGTTATATTAAGATGTTTTAGCTTAATATACACTGCTCTCTAGCTAATATAGACGGCAGAGATGTTATATATAAACTGAATGGTAACCACAAATCAAAAAAGTCACAGATACACAAAAAATAGAGTAAGGAATCCAAGTATAGCGCTAAAGAAAACCAGCCAGCCATGAAAGAGACAGAGAAGATTAAACTACAAAACAACGACAAAACTAAAACAATACTGCAATAGAAACATCTCTATCAATAATTACTTTGAATGTAAATGCAGGAAACGCTCCAATCAAAAGACATACTGTGACAGTGCATTTAAAAAAAAAAAAAAAGGCCCATCTACATGCTGTTTACGACAGATTCATTTCAGACCTAAAGACACCTGCTGATTGAAAGTGAGGGGATGGAGAAATATTTTTCATGCAAATGGACGTCAAAAGAAAGCTGGAGTAGCAATCCTTATATTGGACAAGCTAGACTTTAAAACAATGTCTGCAAAAAGTGACAAAGAAGGACACTATGTAGTAATAAAAGGGACAATCCAACAAAAAGATATGACAATTGTAAATACTCATGGACCCAGCATGGGTGCGCCCACATACATAAAACAGTTAATAAGAAACATAAAAGGGCTGATCAGTAGTAATACAATAATAGGAGAGGACTTTCATACCTCACTAACGTCAACGGACAGATCATCCAAACAGAAAATCAACAACGAAACAGTGGCTTTGAATGATACACTGGACTAGATGGATTTAACAGATATATTCAGAATATTCCATCCTAAAACAGCAGAATACATAATCTCTTCAAGTACATACAGGATATTCTCCAGAATAGATGACATATTAGGCCACAAAAAAAGCCTCAACAAATTAGAAAAGACTGAAGTCACACCGTGCATCTTTGCTAACCTCACTGCTATGAAACTCGAAGTTAAGAAGAAAAAAACCTAGGAATACCACAAAAACACAGAGCTAAAATAACATGCTACTAAACAGTGAATGAGTCAACCAAGAAATCAAAGAAGAAATAAACAAGTACATGGAAACAAATTACATTGAAAAAAAATGGTCCCAAATCTTAGGGATGAAGCAAAAAGGGTTCTGAGAGGAAGTTTAGAGTAATATGGGCCAACCTCAACAAGCAAGAAGCATGTCAAATAGACAACCTAACTTTGTACCTATAGGAGCCAGAAAAAGAAAAACAAAACGCCAAAGCAGAAGAAAGGAAATAATAAAGATTAGAGCAGAAGTAAATAATAAAGAAAATTTTTTAAAAAATCAGATCAATGAAACCAGGTGCTGGTTCCTTGAAAAGAGCAACAAAATTGATAAACCTCTAGACAGACTCATCAGAAAGAGATCGATAGGAATCAAAATCACGAATAAAAGAAGAGAAATAGCAACCAACACTACAGGTTCCTGAATATTATGAAAAACTACATGCCAACAAATCAGACAACCTAGAAGAAATGGATACATTCATAGAAACGTATAATCTACTAAAACTGAAGCAGGAAGACATAGAAAATTTATGGACCAATTATCAGAATGGAGAAGGAATCAGTAAAAAAACAAACAAACAAACAAAAAAAAACCACTCAAATAACAAAAGTTCAAGACTAGATGGCTTCATGGATGAATTCTACCAAAAACAGACAGAAGAGTTAATATCTATTCTCAGACTATTCTAAACAATAGAAACGGAAGGAAAAGTTCCCAATTCATCCTAGAAGGTCAGCATTAGCCTGATACCAAAACCAAAACACCATAGAGAAAGACAACTATAGGGAAACATCCTGATGAACATAGATGTAAAAATCCTCAATAAAATAGTAGCAAAACAAATCCAACAATACATTAAAAAACCATTTACCATGATCAAGGGGGATATAATCCTGGGTCACAAGAGTGGCTCAATACTCAAATCAATCAATGTGATACGTCACATCGATAAGAGAAAGGATAAAAACCATATGATCATTTCAATAGACCCAAAAAAAGCACCTGAGAAAGTACAACATCCATTCATGATAAAAGACCTCAATAAAGTAAAAGGGAACATAATTAAGGCCATATATGAAAAACCCCACAGTGAACATTATACTCAGTGGGGGAAAACTGCAAGCTTTTCCCCTAAGGTCAGGAATCAGATTCCCACCATTTTCATTCAACATAGTACCTGAAGTCCTAGCCACAAAAATTAGACAAGAAAAAAATATCAAGGGTGAGGGGCGGTTCCAAGATGGCGGAGGAGCAGGAGACCTAACGTTCGTCTGGTCCCTGGAATTCAGCTACAGAGCTACCGAGCCATTCTGAATACCTATGAGCGCAACCGGAGAACGAAGAAAAGAGTAGCAGAAACTCTATGAACAGAAAAGTGACCACTTTCTGCAAGGAGGAGAAAAGATGGTGGAGGAGCAGGGGACCCCTTTCTCAGCTGGTCCTGAGTCGAGCTGGATACATACCAGACCATCCTGAACACGCACAGAATCAGCCTGAAATGCAGGAAGATACATCTGGATCTCTACAAAGGAACATCTCCAGCGCTGAGTATTGAGGTACAAAACGGGGAGCCATGAATCCTCGCACAGATATCAGAAGATAAACGGAAGGGGGAGGGAGCTGCCGTGTTCAGGCGCCGGGAAGCGGTAGCCACCTGCACTGGGGAGCGGGCGGACTCGCGGACCGGCACCCTCAGGAAAGCACACAGAGACCGTGAGCCTGGGAACGCGCGACCAGACTGAAAACCGGCGCTCCGGAGCACTCACTGCAACCGGACTGAAACCGGGAGCTTGGGAGCGCAGGTGAGCTGACTGAAAACCGGCGCTCCGGAGAGCGCATGCGCATGGACCACACTGAACTGGAGCTCGGGAGCATGCGCAGGAACCGGGGCAGCTGGCGGCTGGCGGTATTAGAAATAGAAAGGACAGAGACGTGCCGGGCCTGGAAGTGAGGGCTGGGAGAGCGACTGTGGGGCGCACAGCCCAGGACACTGCAGGGTTTTTAGCAGCACCGACAGAAACAGAGTTAATGTGGCCAGGAGAGCTCAGTGAGAGTGGACTGCGATCCCTCTGTTCTGAGACAGACGCTAGGATACGGCCGCTGCTGCTCTCTCAGAATGGTCACAGAAAAACCACCAGGGAAAGTCGCCAGAGAACAAAACCCTGGAAATACCAGCTCACATTGTGCTAATCTCCATCCCCCCTCCCAGGGGACAGGGAGACTCTACCCAAACAAGTTTGCCTGAGTATCAGCGTGGCGGGCCCCTCCCCCAGAAGGCAGGCTGACAAATCAAGAAGCCCACATCCCTAAGGTCCCTATAAAACAAGTGCACACTGCCTGGGTCCTGGTCAATAATTGGGGCTCTGGGCATCCCCGCAACCTCTCCTCATCAGAATGATGAGGAGAAAACCCCCTCCAGCAAGGACAAGATAATGAGTCTGTGGCCTCTGCCACAGAACTGATGGATATGGATATGACCAAATTGTTAGAAATGGAGTTCAGAGTAACAACGGTCAAGATGATGTATAGACTTGGAAAAAATGTTAACGACAATATTAAGGAGAATATAGACTAAGGGCAGAAATGAGAGCAAATCTGGAAGAAATGAAAAATGCTATGAATCAAATGCAGTCTAAACTAGACACTCTGATGGCCAGGGTAAATGAGGCAGAAGAATGAATGAGTGAATTGGAGGATGGGATGGTAGAAGAGAAAGTGAAAACAGAAACTGGGCTCAAAAAAATACATGCTCAAGAATGTAGATTTCAGGAGATTACTGACTCAATGAAACATTCCAATGTCAGAATCATTGGCATCCCCGAGGGGATGGATGAACAAACTGCAGCTGAAAACTTCCCTAATCTGGCAAAGGAAACAAGCATTCCGTGTCCAATAGGCAGAGAGGACCCCTCCCAAGGTCAATCACAGCAAACCTACATCACGTCACATCATAGTTCATTTCTCAAATGTTAGATCCAAGGATACAGTATTGAAAGCAGCCAGGGGAAAGAAAATCCTAACCTACAGAGGTAGGAATATCAGAATAACGTCAGACCTGTCTACAGAGACGTGGTTCTATAAAAGTAAAAAGGCCCCAAGAGTGATACAGAACAGAAAGTCACAATCTATAGAAACAAAGACTTCACAGGCAACATGACATCATTAAAATCATCTCTCTCAATAATCACTCTCAATGTGAATGGCCTAAATGCTCCCATATATGCCACAGGGTTGCAGATTGGATAAAAAGACATGACCCATCCATTATCTGTCTACAAAAGACTCATTTTCAACCTAAAGATACATCCAGACTGAAAGTGAAGGGATGGAAAACCATTTTTTCACACCAATGGACCTTAAAAGAAAGCTGGGGTAGCAATTCTCATATCAGACACATTAGATTTTAAACTACAGACTGTTGTTAGAGATACAGAAGGACATTAGACTATTCTTAAAGGATGTATTCAAGAGGTGGATATGACAATTATAAATATCTATCCCCCCAACAGGGGAGCAGCAAGATACACAAGCAAACTCGTAACCAGAATAAAGAGACATATAGATAATAATACGTTAATAGTAGGGGACCTCAACACTCCACTCTCAGCAATAGACACATCACCTAAGCAGAAAATCAACAAAGAAACAAGAGCTTTGAATGACATACTAGACCAGATGGACCTCATAGATATATATAGAACACTACACCCCAGAACAACAGAATACTCATTCTTTTCAAATGCACATGGAACTTTCTCCAGAATAGACCATATACTGGGTCACAAAACAGGTCTCAACTGATACCAAAAGACTGAGAGTATTCCCTGCACATTCTCAGACCATGATGCTTTGAAATTGGAACTCAACCACAAGGAAAAATTTGGAAGAAACTCAAACACTTGGAAACGAAGAACCATCCTGCTCAAGAATGACTGGGTAAACCAGGAAATTAAAAATCAGTTTAAACAATTTTTGGAGACCAATGAAAATGAAAACACATCGGTCCAAAACCTATGGGACACTGCAAAGGCAGTCCTAAGGGGAAAATACATAGCCGTCCAAGCCTCACTCAAGAGAACAGAAAATTCTAAAATGCAGTTTTTATATTCTCACCTCAAGAAGCTGGAGCTGGAAGAGAAGAACAGGCCTAACCCACCCACGAGAAGGCAGGTGATCAAGATTAGAGCAGAGATCAATGAATTAGAACCCAGGAGCACAGTAGGGCAGATCAACAGAACTAGAAGCTGGTTCTTTGAAAGAGTAAATAAGATCGATAAGCCACTGGCCAGTCTTATTCAAAAGAATAGAGAAAGGACCCAAATTTGTAAAATTATGAATGAAAGGGGAGAGATCACAACCAACACTGATGAAATAGGAAGGATCATTAGAAACTTTTATCAACACCTTTATGCCAATAAATTAAACAACCTGGAAGAAATGGATGCCTTCCTGGAAACCTATAAACTACCAAGACTGAAACAGGAAGAAACTGATTATTTAAACAGACCGATTAATTATGAAGAGATTGAAGCAGTGATCAAAAACCTCCCCAAAAATAAGAGTCCAGGGCCTGACGGATTCCCCGGGGAATTCTACCAAACATTCAAAGAAGAAATAATACCTATTCTCCTGAAGCTGTTGTTTCAAAAAATAGAAACAGAAGGAAAACTACCAAACTCATTCTATGAGACCAGTATTACCTTGATCAGCAAACCAGGCAAAGACCCCATCAAAAAGGAGAATTACAGACTGATACCCCTGATGAATATGGATGCCAAAATTCTCAACAAGATCCTAACTAATAGGATCTAACAGTACATTAAAAGATTTATACATCACGACCAAGTGGGATTCATCCCTGGGATGCACGGGTGGTTCAATTTTCGCAAATCGATCAGTGTGATAGATCACATCAACAAGAAAAGAGTCAAGAACCATATGATCCTTTCAAATGATGCAGAAAAAGCATTTGACAAAATGCAGCATCCTTTCCTGATTAAAACCTTCAGAGTGTAGGGATAGAGGGTACATTCCTCAATTTCGTAAAAACCACCTATGAAAAGTCTATCGCCAATATCAGTCTCAATGAAGAAAAGCTGAAAGCCTTTCCCTTAAGATCAGGAACATGACATGGATGCCCACTCTCAGCATTATTATTCAGCATAGTATTAGAAGTCCTTGCAACAGCAATCAGACGACAAAAAGGGATAAAAGGTATTCAAATTGGCAAAGAAGAAGTCAAACTGTCTCTCTTCACAGATGACATGATACTCTATATAGAAAACCCAAAAGATTCCACCCCCAAATTACTAGAACTTATAGAGCAATTCAGTAATGTAGCAGGATACAAAATCAATGCTCAGCAATCAGTTGCATTTCTATACATGAACAATGAGACTGAAGAAAGAGAAATTAGGGAATGCATTCCATTTACAATAGCACCAAAAATTATACGTTATCTCGGAACTAACCTAGCCAGAGACGTAAAGGATCTATATTCCAGAAACTACAAATCGCTCTTGAAAGACAGTGAAGACGACACACAAAGATAGAAGAATATTCCATGCTCATGGATCGGAAGAATAAACATAGTTAAAGTGTCTATTCTACCCAGAGCAATCTACACTTTCAATGCCACCCTGAACAAACTACCACTGACCTTTTTCAAAGAGCTGGAACAAACAGCCTTTAAATTTGTGTGGAACCAGAACAGACCTCGAATAGCCATGGAAATGTTGAGAAGGAAAAACAAAGCTGGCGGCATCATATTGCCCGGTTTCAAGCTGTACTACAAAGCTGTGATCACAAAGACAGCATGGTACTGGCACAAAAACAGACACATAGACCAATGGAACAGAATAGAGAACCCAGAAATGGACCCTCGGTTCTATGGGCAACTAATCTTCACAAAGCAGGAAAAAACATGCGGTGGAAAAAAGACAGTCTCTTCAATAAATGGTGCTGGGAAAATTGGACAGCTATAAGCAAAAGAATGAAACTTGACCACTCTCTCCCACCATACACAAAGATAAACTCCAAATGGATGAAAGACCTCGATGTGAGACAGGAATCCACCAAAATCATACAGGAGAACATAGGCTGTAACCTCTTTTACATCGGCCACAGTAACTTCTCTCATGACACATCTCCAAAAGCAAGAGAAACAAAAGAAAAATGAACTTGTGGGACTTCATCAAGATAAAAAGCTTCCACACAGCAAAGGAAACAGTCAAAAAAACTAAGAGGCAGCCCACAGAACGGGAGAAGATATTTGCAAATGACACTACAGATCAAAGACTGGTATCCAAGATCTATAAGGAACATCTCAAACTCAATACACGAGAAACAAATAATCAAATCAAAAAATGGGCAGAAGATATGAACAGACACTTTCCCAATGAAGACATACAAATGGCTAACAGACACATGAAAAAATGTTCAACATCATTAGCTATCAGGGAAATTCAAATCAAAACCACACTGAGATACCACCTTATGCCAGTTAGAATGGCAAAAATGGAGAAGTCAAGAAAAAACCAATGTTGGAGAGGATGTGGAGAAAGGGGATCCCTCTTACACTGTTGGTGGGAACGCAAGTTGATACAGCCACTTTGGAAAACAGTGTGGAGGTCCCTCAAAAAGTTAAAAACAGAGCTACCCTATGACCCAGTAATTGCACTACTGTGTATTTACCCCAAAGATATGGACATAGTGAAGAGAAGGGTCATATGCACCCCAATGTTCATAGCAGCATTGTCCCCTGTAGCTAAATTGTGGAGCCGAGATGCCCTTCAAAAGACAAATGGATAAAGAAGATGTGGTCCGTATATACGATGGAATATTACTCAGCCATCAGAAAGAACCATTAGCCAACATTTACAGCAACATGGACGGGACTGGAGGAGATTACACTAAGTGAAATAAATCAAGCAGAGAAAGACAATTATATGGTTTCACTCATTAATGGAACATAAGAAATACGGAGATCGGTAGAAGGAAGGGAAGAATGAAGGGGGGGTAAACAGAAGGGGAATGAACCAAGAGAGACTATGGACTCTGGGAAACAAACTGAGGGCTTCAGAAGGGAGAGGGGTGGGGGCTTGGGATAGGCCGGTGATGGGTATTAAGGAGGCCATGTACTGCATGGAGCACTGGGTGTTATATGCAAACAATGAATCATGGAGCTACATCAAAAACTAAGGGTGTACTGTATGGTGACTAACATAATAAAAAAAAATTTTTAAAAGACAATAGAAAAGTTCGGTGAAAAGAAAATCTTTTTTTTTTTTTTTTGAAAAGAAGAACTTAGTTGATATAACTTTAGCTAGACTAACCAGAGGGGGGGAGGAGAAGGAGAGAGAACGTAAATAAAATGTGAAATGGAAGAGGAGACATTACAACTGGTAGCACACAAATTTAAATGATCAAGAGTGACCACTATGGACAATTATGTCAACAAACTGGAGAATGTATTAGAAATAAATTCCTAAAAACCTACAACCTACCAAGACTGAAGCATGAAGAACAAAAAAAAATCTAAATGGACCACTTACGAGCAAGGATATTGAAAAAGTAATCAAAAACCTCTCATCAAACGAAAGCCCAGAGGCCTAGATGGCTCACTGGTGAATTCAACCAAACGCTGAGAAAATACCAACTCTTTTCCAACTCCTTCCAGAATATCACAGAGGACAGAACATTTCCAAACTCACTTTCATGGCCAGCATTACCCTGATACCAAAACAAGATAAGGATACTACAAGAAAATAAAATTACATCGCTGATGAACATAGCTGCAAAAAAATATTTAAGAAAATGTTAGCATGTCAAATTCAACAGGGCATTAAAAGGAGCATCCACGATGATATAGTGGGATTTATTTCAGGGATGTAAGGATGGCTCAATATCTATAAAGCAACCAATGTGATACCCCTCATTAACAATGTGAAGGATGAAAATCGTATCCCCCCAACAGATGCAGGAAAGCCTCTGACAATAGTCACATCTATTCATGATAAAAACTCTGAACAAACTGGGTACAGGGAGAAGGTAGCGCGATATAATAAAGGCCATGTATGACAAGGCCACAGCTAACATAATACTCAATGGCGAAACACTGAAAGTCATTCCATCTAAGATCAGGAACAAAACAAGGATGCCCACTCTTGCCCCTTTCAGTCAAATTACTCCTGGAAGTTTTAGCCAGAAAAATTAAGTATAAAACAGAAATTAGGGGCGCCTGGGTGGCACAGCGGTTAAGCGTCTGCCTTCGGCTCAGGGCGTGATCCCAGCGTCTTGGGATCGAGCCCCACATCAGGCTCCTCTGCTATGAGCCTGCTTCTTCCTCTCCCACTCCCCCTGCTTGTGTTCCCTCTCTCGCTGCCTGTCTCTGTCTCTGTCTCTGTCGAATAAATAAAATCTTTAAAAAAAAAAAACAGAAATTAAAAGTAGACATACTGGAAAGGTAGAAGTAACGTGGTCTCCATTTGCAGATGGCATGATATCATATACAGAAAACCCTAAACACTCTCCCTGTCAGATCGCTATCATCAAAAAGACAAAGGATACCAGGTGTTGGCAAGGATGTAGAGAAAACAGAACCCTTGTGCACAGTTGGTGGGAATGGAAATTGGTGCAGCCACTGTCAAAAACAGTATGAAGGTCCCTCAAAAAATTAAAATACAACTATCCTATCATCAGGCAATCCTACTTCTGGGTATATATCCAAAGAAAAGGGAATTTCTGTCTTTAAGAGATCTCTGGACACCCCCATGGTCATTGCTTCTACAATACCAAGACATGGGTACAACCTAAGTGTCGACTGTAAGACCAGTCAATACAGACAGTGGGGTATACAGAGTGTATGATGACTATAGTTAACAGTACTGTGCAGACACATAAGCAATGGAGCCACCCAGGCGCCCCTAAAGCTGTTTTTTAAAATATTTTATTTATTTATTTATTTGAGAAAGAAAAAAGAGACAGAGGATGACAGCACGAGGTGGGGGTAGGGGGGTAGGTTAGGGGCTATGGGAGATTGAGAAGCAGACCCCTGGGACCATGACCTGAGCCCAAGGAAGATGCTTAACCAACTGAGCCACCCAGGTCCCCCTCCAATAAAGCTGTTTTTAAGAAAACAATAACGACTTAATAATTCCTAAATAAATAGACTCAGTATTGTGATAAATATCAAAGATGCCTCAATTCAAGGATGCCTTAGAGCATCTATCAAAAGATTACACGCATACACCTTTAAACCAGTGATCACAGTTCACACCCTATCACCCATAGAAATCCACACACACACAGCTGTTTGAAACAAATGTTAACATTCTTTCTATGAAAGAAATCTTACAAAATGTATATGTGACCAATAAGCAAATGATTACATGAATATTTTATGTACTAATTCTATTTTTACTACTGATAAAACATCTCCACAATACAGCACATAAATGTTGAGAGCAGCTACGTAACATTATATAAAACACAATATGTACATAAATGACATGCAAACTTAATACTTGATTTTATATATTTAACTGACAGAGAGAGAGAGAGAGCAGCCCACAAGCAAGGGGAGCAGCAGAGGGAGAGAGAGAAGCCAACTCCCCGCTGAGCAGGGAGCCCGATGCAGGGCTCGATCCCAGGACACCGGGACCATGACCTGAGCCGAAGGGAGACGCTTAACCAACTGAGCCACCCAGGCGCCCCAACATACAAACTTTCAACTCAATATCAATACATGTATTTATAAGAGATTAAAACTATACAGCCAGGGACAAATAGGAATGTATGTTTCTAAAAGAGAGGGATTTATATTGGGTATATAAAAGTGAAGAATATAATGTACTTCTCATTCAGAAGTCTTTAAGCTATTTCCCCAAAACAGAAATGTTACATGGGTAACAAATGTTGGAACCACACTTGAAACTGATCAAAAACACAAACTGCTTTTCTACTTTTTCAATTGAATTGTAAGCATGTTTTTCTTCTTTCTTTTTCCTTCCTTCCTTCCTTCCTTCCTTCCTTCCTTCCTTCCTTCCTTCCTTCCTTCCTTCCTTCCTTCCAGAGTGCAAAAGGGGCTGGGGGAGGAACACAGAGAGAGGGAGAGAGAGAATCTCAAGCAGGTTTCACACTCAGTGCAGAGCCAGACACGGATCTCAATCTCACCATCCTGAGATCATGATCTGAGCTGAAATCAAGAGTCACGTTTAACTGAGTCACCCGGTAACCAGTTACTCAGTATATAACTAGCTTTGAGTTCAATGGATAAGGCAAGGATTGTTTCACAGACCTCTAATTTTTACATATCTAGGTTGACTCTATTTTTTAAAAATTAATTTCTTAAAAACATTTTATTTATTCATTTGAGACAGAGAGATACAGAGAGAGAAAGAGCATGAGCAGGGGGAGAAGCAGAGAGAGAGGGAGAAGCAGACTCCCCGCTGCACCGTGAGCCCAATGCGGGGCTCAGTCCCAGGACCTGGAGATCATGACCTGAGCTAAAGGCAAACGCTTCACCATCTGAGCCATCCAGGTGCCCCCGAAAATTAATAGCTTAATAACTTAAGTTTGTTATATGATTTAAGGGCACTGTTGATAGTTACTGATTTCAGGTTATGGAATGATTTAGTCTATTCCCTCTAACACCTCTGTTTGGTATTCAGTAATGCTCTTGGTCATCCTCTAATAAGCTTTTTAAATTCTGGCAGAGCGAATTCCCCTAGTACTCCGCATTTTTCAGGACTTTGCACTTTATTGAGGTCATTGACCCCATCGGGATTACATGTGCAGTTCCTTTAATCCCGGTCTACACAGAGCAGCCCGACTATCCAATGCCCACTAACACTACAGGCTCCTTGATATCCAGAACCTGACCGCCAACTCCAAAAGGAATCCTGGGCATCAAAGCTGATCAACCCCCTACGCAACCCTCAAAAGCTTTAGGTCATTACTTCATGGTATGAATTGTTCACGGCACATAAAAAGCCCGAGGAGAAAGAAGTGAGAACTGACAGGAGATTCTGTGATATGGGGGAGAAATGCTCAGAGAGCCAGCCTTCAGCAGAACAAGGAAAATAAGGAAACCAGTCGATGAAAAGAAGCCCACTAGGCAGGACACCTCAGAGCAAGAGAAGTAAAGGTGTTCACACTGTGAAGAGATGGTGTTGTATGAAGACAGGACCCAACCACGGCCCTGAGACATTCATTCCACCACCGAGCACCAGTCATTTCCTCTCTTCTCCCTACCTCTCTGGGCTTCTTTCCCAGATGAAATTCTCTTGCAGAAGCACACCTGCATTTCAGAGTACATGTTTAAGATGCCAACATACCGCAGTTCCCATGCTACCCCTTCCCATGCCACCGCCGCACCCACAAGCAGAAGCACCTTGATGACAAAGGGCCACCCTCTCTTTCCTTGCCGCAGGAGAGATGCAGGGACAACCAGCTTCCATCTGGAGGCCAAAATGCAAACTTCTCTGTGTCTTCACGTGCCCTCCTCTCCTACAAATGCCCCCCAATTCTGCTGCGGCAATGGGGATGTGGCTAGACTGAGGTTCCTCCCCAAACATACACAGTAGAGATCCTGTAACCTCAGGACCAGAGCAAGTTCTCCACTTTCTGAAATGTAACTGGGAGCCCTGGTGCTCAACCCTTTCTTCATATTGGAGTTACCTGGGACATTTTATCTATTTATCATCTAACTATCTGTCTGTCTATCTATGTATTTATTTGAGAGAGAGAGAGAGAGAGCAAGAGAGAACATGAGTAGGGAGGGGAGGAGCAGAGGGAGAGGGAGAAGCAGACTCCCCACTGAGCAGGGAGCCCAATGTGGGGCTCGATCCCAGGACCTTGGGATCGTGACCACAGCCAAAGGCAGATGCTCAACTGACTGAAACACCCAGGTGTTCCCCTGGGACATTTTATTAAAACGACTTAGAAACTGGGCTTCACTGCAGATGCCAGGAGAGAGCAATTTAGAGATGGTCACAGACGAGGGTAATTTTTAAAACTACCCATGTGATCCCCAGAGAAACTGGACTGAAAAGCATGCATTTATGGTATTAATATTATATATTGCTTCTCAACCTGTAACACGCATGCTAGTCACTTGAACAGTTTGATAAAACAAATGATAAGGCTCCACACTTAGAAATTATGATTCAGGGGCACCTGAGTGGCTCAGCTGGTTGAGCACTGGGCTCTAGATTTCAGCTCAGGTCATGATCTCAGGTTCCTGAGCATGAGCTCCAGGCTCAGCAGGGAGTCTGCTTCTCTCCCTCCCTCTGCCTCCCTTCTCCTCCCCCACCCCCACTTACATGTTTTCTCTTTTTTGCACACTCTCTCTCTCAAATAAATATTTAACCAAAAAAAAAAAAATTCTGAATCAGCTGGTCCAGGGTGGGGCCTATGAACTTATATTTTCTCCTGTTGCAACTTTGAAAGTAATTTTATTTTCAGCTCTACTGAACTACGATTGACCAGAAAAATTGTATATCTGTAAGCTATACAAATGATTTTTTGTACATGTATACACGATGATATGATTACCGCACCAAGCTAATTATCATATCCATCACTGCACACAGATGTCGTGTGTGTGTGTGTGTGTGTGTGTGTGTGTGTGTGCGTGTGCGTGTGCACGGTGAGGGCTGGGAGACGGGGGGAAATGGGGAATGTCTGTCAAGGGTACAAACTTCCGTAAGTTCTGGAGATCTAATATACAGCACGGTGACTATACGTAATAATACCGCAGTGCATACATAAATTTACTGCGGGAGTAGATCTAAGGAACTTGTCCACATCCTCAGATGGTTTGACGCTGGGCCCTCAAATCCCACTTCTGGTTGCTATGATCTAGTGAAAGGAGGCAGAGAAAACTAGAGCCTCTTTTGCCCACACGCATATCACAATACAAATAGTATTTGTTGCCAGTATAGACTTCCCTGAGAGCTCATGTTTGCAGTTGTCTCTCTGTAACATGAGAGGGGACTAGAGACAAGAGCAGTATTTGAACAAGGCTGTATTTGGGAAACAACATCCATTCACTCATTTATGAGATAAATGTCTCTAGACACCAACTGGTGGCCAGAACGGAGAGGAGCGGGCGGATTGCAGAATGGATGAAGGGAGTAGGACGTGGAGTCTTCAGAGTGCACGGGACAGAATGAAAAAGGCATGAAGACGAAAGTACGGCACAGGGAACCGAGGCGAGGGTATTTTCATAGCGTTGTAGGATGACAGATAATAGTTACACCTACGCTGAGTGTAGGCTCACAGACAGACTTGCACAATCACTGTGTGGAACACCTGAAACTAATGCCACGTCGTGTGTCAGCTGTACTTCAGAAAAGTAGAGAAGTGTTTCTAGAACACCTACTATGTACTCACATGCGCGGTAGGAGCATGCATGTGCGACACTGTGCTAGGAACCTCGCATTCTGTGAGCCAATCCTGGAAATACCCTGGGAGGTGGTGACATCTTTCCCAGGGGCTTACAGGTGCTGGGCCTGGTAATTCTAGGAACACGGATTCTCTCTGTCTCTTTCCTTACCTTACTGATCCTACGAAGAGTCCTGCACGAGAGCACAACTAAGTGAGAAGAGAAGGATGGAGCAGGGCCTTTCTGTCTCAAAAGAGAAAGAGAGAGAATAGAGCAGTTGACAGAGTTGGGTAGATTATTCACTTGCATCATGTATTTTGTTTGTCTTCACCATGAAGGACGATCAATACGCTCCCCAGAAATAGAAGGCGGGTGCTGCAAGCTACTCTTGACGCCCATGTTTTAACCAGAAAGACAGACATTGGCTCATCAAATTTAAGATCTGAGTGCAGGTGTCAGGAGATAGTACCAGCCCTGGACCAGTAGGACGGGTGGCTGCCATGAGCTCTCATGTTCTCTGAGCTGTTCCAGAAACACAGAGCAGTAGGAGGGAGTGGGCGAGGGGCCAGGGTGGGGCTACTGCCTGGTCTCAGAGTTTTGCTAGGGCAAACCTGATCCGACAGTTTTCTGTTAAGCCCTGCAGACTCAGACAGGCTGTCTCTATGACAACCAAACATCACCAAAAATGGAAAGTACCTGTAACACCCACCTGTGCTGTGATAGCCTAAGAGGCTTATAAGCTCATGTGTGTGTCAGCGTGACTCATCCTTGGGACTGGATTCTGAAGAGAAGAGAAATTCACACTCCAGGACGTCCTGAGAAACTTGATGCACATTCCACAAAATCGTGTCCTACAAGATGGAAAAAAAAAAAATGGAGACCACTGTTCCAGGGGAAAGAAACTAGAGCCAAAAGAGTCAAGATGACTCATGCAATCCGTGAAACATGATTGAATCCTGGAGATGAAAACACGGCATGATTGCATCACTGGAGGAAACGTGTATACAGACTCCCGGCTAGGTGCATGTAATATAACAGCGGTGGGACACCTGGGTGGCTCAGCTGGGTAAGTGTCTGCCTTCGGCTGGGTCATGATCTCAGGGTCCTGAGACTGAGCCCCACATTGGGCCCCCTGCTCAGTGGGGGGCCTGCTTCTCCCTCTGTCTGGGACTCCCCCTGCTTGTGTGCGCTCGCTTGCTTGCTCTCTGATAAATAAATCTTAAAAAAATTGGTAGTGCACAAAGTGTGGCAAGTGTACTGTGGTTATGTAGGACAATGATCTTCTTAGGGAGTAAACATTCTGATACTGAAAGGGGCAGCATGTCAGGATACCAGCACCTTACTGTGAAGCGGAGTAACGGAAGCCTCACTGCAATGGCGTTGGGAGGCCAGAAGGGGGCGCTCCCAGCCCCCTGCCACTGCTATCGCGGACCTCAGCAGGAAGAAGTCTTTCCACTAGACTTTCCCCGCAGGATGAAGAGAGCTCTTCTCCTTGCCTGGCAACAGCCAAGCCAGAGACCGTCCCAGCTCACCAATGACAAGCCACTACACCTCAAACACCCAGTTTCTCCAACGGGCTTTTGCTTATGGCAGCCCTTCCAAACCCCACATCTTCCACTAGAAAAGCGTGTTCCTCTGCTTTGTTCTCCATGCTAAGCTATTCCTTTGCCATCACTTGCTTGTCCCTATTTGCAATTCTCTGCCATTCCCAAATAAACCCATTTTTGCTCTTTCAGATTTAAGGTCAACATTATTCTCACGTGAAAACACAAAAACATACACAGAGAGGAAAAAAGTGTGGTTATGTGGCAAAATTTGGCTTGTACAGACGAAGTTTGCTGTTGTCTTTCATACTATTGAACTATTCCCAGTTATCGCCTTTGCTACCATGACTCTCTCCATTTTTTTCCATAGCCCTCAGTATCCACCACCTCCCAATCCCTTAACTTCTTTGCATACACTGTCCCTTGTACCATTAAACCCACAATAGATTTTAAGATCTGTGGCCGACAGCCTCACTCTCTAACTATCCGCACTCTCCCCTTGCACCCTCTCTCCCCACATCCCCAGGCTCCCTGTGTCCCAACTCTCCCTATGCTCCCCTGCGTCTTACCCTGTACATTCTGTGTCCTCGTTCTCACTCTGCACATTCTCACACTTACAATGTTACACAAACACTCCAGCTTCCCTGCCTCGCATCTCATCCTGAAGAGGCAAAGGTCACCGCACATACCTGGTGGGATGTTAAGGGTTTGGAAAGTCTAAAAGGTACAAAAGGTCCCATTTCTCAGTCATCCTGAGTTCTGGAAGCATTACTATTCTTCCACATGTGAACATGCTATCATGACACACACCACTGTGGTTGTGGTATGTGGGCATGTGAATGTGACTGTGATCATAGGAGTGTGTGTGTGTGAAGGACTCAAGTTGAGGTTGTGGTAAATGTGTGGATGATGGGGCTGGTAGAGAGCACAGGGCCGTGTGCAAGTGTAAATGCGTACATGACAGGTTTACATTTGTGTGTGACGTGTGTCTGTGTTTCTCCACCATCACAGCTCTAATCCCTCACTTAGAAATGGATGATAATTAGATCGTGAGCCAGAAGCAAATTCTGGAATTCTTGTTTAGAAATATCAAGGATTGGTATATACTCAAATTTAAATTCCTTCATTGCTTACAAAAGTAATGCGTGCCCATGACATGAGATTCAACAACGAGTAGACGAGTGTGGTAGTTGTTCAGTGATCTTGAACTGAGTGAGGAGAATTGAATTATTTGACTTATTTTAAAAAGATTTTACTTACTTCAGAGAGAGAGAGAGAGAGAGAGAGAGGGAGCGTGCGAGCACCCAAGCATGAGCAGGGGGAGGGGCAGAGGGAGAAGCAGACTCCCCGCTGAGCAGGGAGCCTGATATGGGACTCGATCCCAGGACCCTGAGATCATGACTCGAGCCACAGACACTTAAATGACTGAGCCCCCCAGGCACCCCCGACATTCTTTAAAGGGGAGAATCTGCCTGTGAAAGCATCGGATGATGGTGCTTTGGTTTACTTACAAATCTTTGGATATGGTTTTATTTAGACTTCCTGCAGGATTGGGGTCAATATTGCTCAATCACGTTTTCCCACAAAAGTTCCTCATTATCTAACCTTCACATTCATTGGAATCGAGTTGTGCAATGAATCTAATCATTTCTAACGCACATTAGTGGCTTCAAGTTCTTTTTTACTTGTATCTCAGTGAATATCCATAGCAAGTATGTTGTCAGATTCCAAATTTCTGCTCATAAATCGTGAGATGGTATATCTCTGTGCCTATGACTTAGTAAAAAAAAAAAAATGCATTTTCAGGCAGAATAACAACTCAGCAAAGAGGGAATCCACTGAGTCAATGAGCTCTATTCCTACCTTGTCAGGCCATCTCCTGTCAGGGCTCAGAACTTCCAGCTTCCTCTCTATGAGTTCCTATCTGCATCCAGGGATCATGCAAAAGGGGGGCTTCTCCTAAACTCCACGAACATGGTCTCTTCAGAGATGCTAACAGAAGGTTGTGATTGTCTTTAGTAGGCAGTAACAGTGACTCCCTCCACCCCATAACGATTCCCAGGTCCCCAAGGCTGCACGGTCACTGCCACTCCAGGGAAAATACTACTTTGCAGTTCGGAAGGGAGGTGAGGTCATAGAATCACAGATCCATAGGGCAGGGTCTGGCTGCCTCCCTGTCACACATGCAACAGCTGTTACAACCTTCACACTCCACCCACCGTCCTGGCAGCAGAAAAGCATCGTGTATTTTCTGCTTCAGTGGGAGGGACACAGTCCGTAAGGGCAGGAGGCGTGTCAACAGTCTGGGTAGTGATCGTGTGAGTCGATGGAATTTTGGGGTGGACGGTGCTCCAGTTCAAAGCGACACAGGAATGAGGAAAATTCCTGAGGCCTGAGCTGAGCTGGCAGAGAGAAGTGAGGCTTCTGACGCCACACCAATCCCTGATGGCTCTCGCTGGAATTTCTCTAGACTAACCTTTCAGGATCACTGCAGGGTGACTGGCTTGTCATGATGAGCAGGTGGGTCCTCGGAATCCCGTAATCCTACACGAGAACAGCCTCTGAGGGACAGTTTCTAACACAGATACATTTTTTTTTAACTATGGAGTATGGTGTACGTAAGGGAGACACTGATTCTGTGTCTCCTAGAACACCTGCTGTCTGATGATGATGGAGAGACTGCGGAACTGAGGAAGTAGAGTAGTAAACCTTTGCATCGTGTGTTTTAGAGAGCAGCTGTCAGGATCAAATGCACGTTGTGACATTTTCCCTGGTTTACAAATATTTTAGTATCCAGCCTAAGCTCAACATGAATTTCTCCACAACTTTCTACCATGCACAAGATTTCACCCGTCTCACTTTATTGGCAATAGTTTCATTAATCTCAGGTGTGAATAGAGAAATACGTGATCTGAAAATAGTAAACATTCATTTCTACACACTGTTATGTCCATGACTGAAGTTTCATAGTCGGGGTATCACGTCAATGGTTTCATAACGTGATATTACTGGTCACTCACCGGGACACCTGACACTGCACGCTGGCACTGGCACACAAGCAAAGAAGTCCTGTCTGATAAGGGAGTCATTCTGTTTTCCTTAAAACCAGGTTAGTCACAGGGGAGAGTCTTTTTTCTATCATACTCAGCAGTTCACCTAACGTAATAAGAACCCCAAATCATTTTTCATACTCGATATTGGCCTGTAGAATATTTATACAAGAAAAAAAAAACCTGTGAAAACCAGAATTATTGAAAAAAAAATCTCTCAATCTAAATTAAAATGTCAGGGTATAGGAAGCAACACTAAATAGAGATCTGATTTATCTGAAAGCCCAGGGTCATAATTTATTAGTGTAGGACAGCTAAGAAGATCATCTTTGCCCCACCCCAGCACTCCGCCCCCTACGCAGTGTCTGCATGTTCACGTACAGGCTAACCATTCTGTGCCTCCTTCGTTTTCCTCTGAAAATGAAAACGATGTATGGGCCCTTACTAAAGACTTGTTAAGATTTTAAAAATCAATGCATGTACAGTGTCCATACCAGTGATCCATGCAAATGGTTATATAAAGGCTACTATGGTAAACTCTGGAAGCCTCTAAACAAAAGCACCTATATTTTAGTAATTTCCTTTGAGTAGGAACTAGTAATAAATGGAAACTATTGGCTCTCAGCTGACATGCTCCCTATAACTCCTGCCTCATATTTCCAACAGGAATCTGGCAACAAAGGTGCATAAGCCGTCATCTGGAAACCAGCAGAATAGCCTCGGGACACTTGACAATAGGAGTAACATTTCTAGTATAGTTGAAATCCTGAGGAATTTCTCTCTCCTTTACCATTGTACCTGCCTTTTCTCTCCACTGGGACCAGGGAGGTCCACAGACCTGATTCTCAAACACCGGACCACAGCCAACTCCTTGCTGCTTCTTTCTAAAGGAGTCACCCTGGGGCGCCTGGGTGGCTCAGCCGTGAAGGTTGCATTCGGCTCAGGTTATGATCCCAGGGCGCGAGGATTGAGCGCCACATCGGGCTCCCTGCTCGGTGGGAAGCCTGCTTCTCCCTCCCACGCTCCCCTTGTGTTCCCTTTCTCTCTCCCTCCGTCAAATAAATAAAATCTTCACAAATTAGTAAATAAAGGAGTCACCCAGACGATGGCAGGTCTGGGGTTGGAAAACTGTCTCAGTGATCTTGGATGCAAACTTGTGTTGTACGCTCATGAAGAGGGCAGGGGTCTGTCTGGTGGCACCAGCCGCCCCCTGCGTGCACTTCAGGGGAACACGGTCAGTCCCGGAACTGCAGGTGGGCAGAACCGAAAGTCAAACTCCCAAGTACATGGAGCCCTCTATGCTCCCTTATCGGATGCTATATACACGGATTAATCTGCTTTTTCCTAAGCATGGGAGGCCAAATCGAACAGCTTACATGTCACAAAGAAGAAAGATTTTGGATACTGTTCTGCTACATTTCAAGGAGAAATCACAGTGCATGGCTATTATTGCCTGGTGTTTTACCTTCGGGGCTGATGGTCTGGGCCAGCGGCTCCCTGGTTTTCAGGCTGCCCAGGCAAAAGCAGCAGGGGTCCAACACGTTCATAGAAAGTGGGTTTTCCCCAGATCCCCCCAGGAGACCACAGTCACCCAGAACATTCTTGTCGTGCGGAGCACTTCTGTATCCTCGAACATGCTCCCCTCCAGCTGCCAGGTGTGCAGTGCTCTTGGGAATAACCCCAGCTGGGTGATGGTGACCATCCCTGCACTATTCTGCTGCCTGTTTCCCAACTGTCTGCCCCTTTCTTCTCATGAGTCATGACTCCAGTCTACCTGGGCTCTGCTGGGACTGGATAGGAACTCAAGTCCCTCAATATAATGAGAGAGATGTAAATTCTGGGTTTTAACAACGTTCAGATATTTATTCATTCATCCCCTGCCAAGCCTAAGCTCTATTATTCAACACATTACAGACAAGTAGTGACGAAGACAGACAGACAGAGCCCTGCCCAATTAAAAGCAAACTGTAATAGCAATTTAAGGGAATGTAAGGGGATTGCCATGTATTGTGGACTTGTAGCTTTCAAATTTATTAATGTTTAAAGGAGAAAGATTAGAGTCTATGAGTTAACGAAATGTTAACGTGCTAAAACAGTCTGTAAATTATAGAGAAATATTTGACTGTGTAACCTTCAATGTGACAAATGAAGATTTCCAGATGTCAAGCAGGCATGGGAATTTAGGACAATTTTATCAATAAGGAAGCAAATATGATGGTCATTCAAGAAGCTGAAGAAAACAATGGACGTACAGAATAATGAAGTAGGCTGTGGTGCGGCTGGGGGCAAATTCAGTTTAGGGCAGCAGGGAAGGGGTGGGTCAGCTTACCAACTTTGCACAATCCATCCTACGGAGATGGTATTCATTTGAAACGTGACATTACAGAAGAAACTTAGTATATTTAAATTCATGTGAAAATGTGCATATATGAACTTGAATGTATGTTCAGGGAGGGCAAAAAAAGACGTACTTGCTAATCTTGTAAAGATCTCTGGTGAATATGAAAAGTTTATATACACACACGCTTGGACAAAGGCATAATTCGGGGATCTATAAAAGGCAATTCTGTTTCTTTTTTTAGTGATTATATCAATTGACCCTGCTGGTCTTATGACTTTTAGGGGTTCACCCGCATGGTCTTCAAAGTGACAAAGTCTATAATGAAGTATTCATTACATTTGGAGTAGGTTAGAAAAAGGCATTTAAGGAGAGGCAGTTTGTGTTTGTTTATGGGGCGTTTGTGACGGTGGGGTTTCTATGGGAGCTGAACAACCTGAAAAATTACTGTCGCACAGTTCTGGAGGTTCTTAGAAACCTGAAGCCAACCTGTTGGCAGGGCCACACTTCATCTCAAGAATTGAGTCTTCCCTCTTTCTCACTTCTGGGGACCGTCAGCTCTCCTCGGCCTTCATCGGCTGGCAGCTGCATTGCTCAGTCTCTGCCCTCATCACCACACACTGTTGTGTGTGTGTCTCATTTCCCTCGTCTCATTAGGACAGCAGGCATTGAATTCGGGTTTACCTGAATCCAGTACGACCTCATTTCGGCTTGACTACGTCTGCAGAGATCCTATTGCCCAAGGAGGTTACAAGTACAGGCACTGAGGAGGAGGACTTGCGCAGGTTTGAGGCACGCTGTGTAACCCTCCACAGGCCTAACGGGCACTAGGGAGTTAACTGTCACTGAGGGATTGAAGTGCAGGACAGGTCTGAAGGTTGGGAGTGGGACCATGCAGGGATATTAAGGATATGAGGCAGGGGTGCCTGGGCGGCTCAGTCAGTTAAACACCTGCCTTCAGCTCAGGTCATGATCTCAGAATCCTGGGAGCAAGTCCCACACAGGGCTCCCTGCTCAGCTGGCAGCCTGCTTCTCTCTCTCTCCCTCTGCTGCTCCCCCTGCTTGGGTTCTCTTGTGCTCTCTCTCAAATAAAGTCTTTAAAAAAAAGTCTTTAAGAAAAAAAAAAAAAAAAGGATATGAGGCATAGATGTCCTGAGGGAATAAGAGGGTGAAGGAAATCATGGGAAGGAAGGGGATTATGGGTGATGAATTCACTGGCAAAAGAGAGTTCAAAGGCAAGGAAGGGTGGGTAAAAGGCAGACAAACCTTACTGCCTGGGAAGGGTAAAAGAACATGGGGTGGAAGGGGGATAGTTGCTTGTGAGTGGAGGCCTGGGGGGGGGGTGGTTCAGTGCTCTAACCAGAGATGAATGGTGGCAAGAAAGCCGATGCCTGGAGAACATAATGACACACGTAGTTAATGTGGGTGGAGGGGGATCATTGGAGCTGGGAGAACAGTTGACATCAGTACGTTTAAGGCCCGTGAGAAAGTGTTAGGGAGTGTAGGGTTGGGGATAACGGGTGCAGGGTCATGAGGAATCTAAGGACTCCTGATAAATGATGGCTGAGACATTGAGGGTAGTGGACATAAAAGACACAATAAATGGGCTGAAGTTATTAGAATGATGGTGGGAGGGGGAGATAAAGGACCATGGGAGAGGAGGAAAGAATGGAGATTCGGGGACAATGGAAGGAAGTTTGAACTGAGGGCTCTAGAATTAGGTGAAGAGGGGTTTACTGGTGTAGAAGTCTAACGTGCTCAAGATGAATGTAGAAGAGCAGGAGGAAGCCTAGAAGCTCATTTGGAGGGAGAGTGCTAGGGTTCGTAGTATCTACAGGTCATGCAAAGATTCAGGTCACCATGGGGCATAGAGGTGGAGGGTGAGGAGGGGTGGAGCTGGGGGTGATGGAGTTCCAGGAGTTCTCTTGGAGGTCACTAATTCATTCTCCACCTCACTAATTCCCTGATTTGCATTTGATTCACAATTGTCAACAGTTTCTAATTTCGGTCCATGAGGCAATACCCTTATTTTTATAAAATACTCAGTAAGCTTTTCAATGGAATATACGGTAAAGGACTACAGGTAAAATTGTGAGTCAACGAGAGTTGATATTTTCTCTTTTTTGGGGATACTATGGACAAGGTGTGACATGGAGAGGGCACGTGGCAACCAGGAGAAGGAGATGGATGCTGTCAACATCTGAATGGTCCCAGAAGTAGATTCACTGCTAGAGGCTGCACAGAAAGTCCAATCCCTCACGAAACCTTGCTTTTGACCTTGTTGGACCCCAAAGAGAAAACCCAACCAAGCCCACTGCAATTCAGACATACAAAGAGCAGAGTTTTCCTTTTGAGCTCCTAAATGTGTGAAAATTGGTGATGGTAGAGACAGAAAACACCTACACATAGGCAGAACTTTAATTGTAAAATAAAAATTAGACAATATAAGTGTTCAAAATATTTAAATAAAATAAAAATCCTTCTTAATTGCCACCAATCAGTAATAGTTTAATCTTCGGACGTAAGAGCTCAGCAGTTTGAGCTGTACCCTCTTTCTTGTGCAATTTCAGAGCATATGTGAAGTTCCATTTGAAACTGTAGAACACAAACTATTTCGCACTTGGTTCAATGTTTACATAAATATTCTCATATC
Organism: Ursus americanus; assembly: GCF_024610735.1. Lineage (NCBI taxonomy): Eukaryota > Metazoa > Chordata > Mammalia > Carnivora > Ursidae > Ursus > Ursus americanus. The sequence goes on along the minus strand of NC_142147.1, from coordinate 54,119,942 downwards.
TAACTTACTATGAATCAAATTGCTTTCCTTAACCAACGTAGTATGAGGGTGGCAGTTTCACACCAGTAGAAATGGATTTACTCCATTCCTAAAATACCATACCCCACAGTAATAGGAAATATAACACCCTTGTTGAAACACCTCCTTGTTTATACACTTACATAGTTAAACGTATCACTCTCCCGCTACGACGCACATCGTGAAAAGTGGATCTTTGATCTGTACACATGTGCCTTCACTGGGTGGTTCTGGGCATGAGGCTGTTGCACCATCATGAGTGTGCATTCTTACAATGAGTGGACAATTGCTGAACTAACCTTGCAAACAGATAAAAACAACCACAACAACCAACATATCCTACCAACTGTTTCCACTGTGAAAGAAATTCAACAGGGAAACCATTAGACTCAAGTGGCTTTAACGCCTCGGTAGCCTCTGTAAGCAAACAACTTATTTCACAGTCAATGCACCGAAGTGGAAGAAAATGCACTTAAGAACAAGCAATTACTGCCAACTAGACCTTCCAAAAATAAGGCAACTGCTTTAGGTATATTCAATCAGTGTCCTTGCTTTCCTTCCATATCCTCTCTATAAAAACCTCCTCGCTAGGTCCTACAGGTGGAGCATGCCTCGTCATTTGAAGAGACAAATTAACTCTTGAAAATTTGAATGTGTATCGCTTCATCTCTTTTTAAAGATTTTATTTACTTATTGAGAGAGACAGAGCGAGCAGGGGGACGGGCAGATGGAGAGGGAACGACAGAGTCTCAAGCAGATTCTGCACTGAACTCAGAGCCCACACTGGGGGCTCGATCTCACCACCTTGAGATCTTGACCTTAGCCAAAATCAGAGTCCCACGCTTAACCGACTGAGCCACCCAGGTGCCCCATATCACTTCATCTTTTAACACCAAACACTACCGCCTTGCTCACTGGCTTGCAACGCAGGCTCAGGACTCAGTGTGACAGCTTTTCTTGCCTCTCCTCACTCACCTTCACACATGCACACAAGAAACTAACACGACTCCTTCTCACTTCCCCAGATTTCACTCCTGGTAACGGCTCCCCACGACTTTCCCACCACGTGCTACACATGCCCACAGAGGACGTGCGGCACACACGGCCCTCCTCAGGGCCAAAACCCGCAGGCACATGCTCCTCCCTTCACCTGCCCTGGTCTCCAGAACACCGGCCTTCAATCCAACCTCAACCCGGCCCAGACATCGGAGGTCACCCTTCAGGCAAGCTGGGACCAGAGCTACGACAGACCAGTCCTCCCTCTGGTGGTGTTATCAGGTTCAGAGTTCTGGATGCCTTCTCCCATGTCTGCCCTTCCTAGGGCCAAAACTTCACACGTGCAGAGCAAGCACACAGGTGAACCCCTCGAGGTCCTGAGTCAGGCACCTGCCACAATGCAGAGGACACCAGAGCACATGGGGACAGGGGTTGGTCTTCCCTGATCACCCTGTGCAATACAAACACCTAAGGCGCCCATCAGCTCCACCTCTCCCTGCAGACCTGCTGACGCCCCTGGATTCCTGTTTCAAACTTCGGGCCTAACATTGCGGGCACAGAGCTCAGCTGCCCCCGAATTTCCATAGGAGATAGTCCCTCTGCGTAAAGGGGGCTTGCGGAGCCTAAGTAAATTGTCAGTTCAGATTCTGCCAGTTATTCAACCTGAGACCACAAAACTGCCCTCCACACTCCTCTGCCAGTTCCTGATCCTTCCTCCTCAGAACGGTTCAGAACACAGAGTTCCTGGCAGCTCCATCTCCTGGGAGGCCCAAGTTAGCATTCACACTTTTCTGAGGCTCAGACTCAGATAAAGGAGAACAAAGGACTTACAATTTGCTGGTCAGTTTCACCTTTCTGGTGAAAACACTGCTTCCAAGATGACACAGAGCATCCCACCTTCCATTCCTGGGATGTCCATTCATAGTCCACACATTAATGATAACCAAAGACAAAGTGCAAATGATCCACCCTTCCTTCCTGTCTCCCAGTTTGCTCTCTGTATATGTGCCATCATATCCAACATTATTTTTAAGACTACTGATCATGAAAAAGAAGAGAATCTCTACTCCCAAGAAGGCACACCCAGTATGCAAACCTTCCTGGGAAAAACGATCATAGAGTACTCAATTCCCAGACCTTTAGGAAGATTAGCATGCATAACATATGGAAGATTCCCAGCAGCGTCCTGGGCCCAGGGCCGCCTCCTATACGTGAAGCACGTAGTAGGTGCTCAATGAACAGCCCTTTGATGCATGAGCACATACCATTTCTCCCAAACAGCCGTGCACAGACACCACTGCCTCATCTAGTCCCTTCCCCACTTGCTGGGGATGAGCAGAGAATCTCATCTCCATGGAGCTGCTAGTCGCCTTCGCTGGGAATGGCAGTATTTGTACAGACATAGGATGGTTTGGTAGAAGGGACTCGGGTGTGCTCTTCTGCTGTCTCTGGACTAGGGCTACTGGAAACAAAGTCTGGGAACAGCAACCTCAATGGTTGTTAAAAGTACACATTAACGGGCTTCATCCAGACCCAGGGATTTGTGATATCCGAGGGTGGGTCCCCAGAGTCTGTTTCTCGTGGGAACCTCAAAGGGTTTGTATCTACAGGAAATTCTGACAAGCAATGTTTAGAAAAGTCGGTCTCAGGTTTTGCTTCACATTGGGATCCCCTGTGTAGTTTTTAGAACTACCATCTCCAGTGTCCCAGCCCCAGAGGTTCTGGCACGTTGTCCTTGATGGAACCTAACATTAATTAGGTCTTCATGAAGTGGCCCAACACTTTCCACTGTGACACCAATGTAAACATTGAGGCTTTCAAGTACACATCATTTCTTTTTAAGATTTATTCATTTATTTTGAAGGGGGGCAGACAGAGTCTTAAGCAGACTCCACAAGGAGTGCGGAGCCCAACACGGAGCCCGATCCCAGACCAGGAGATCAAAACCTGAGCTGAAACCAAGGGTCAGACACCCAACTGTCTGCACCACCCAGGCACCCCCTCAAGTACATTTCTGAGGACAGAGCACAGGGTCTAGTCAGTGGGGAAGCCCCCATGGCGAGGGCTGTTCTGCAGAAGATTTGATAGGGGAGAGGCAGTCTACTCCACATTCCTCATTTTGTACCAGACTTTGTGTGTGTCCGCAGAAGACAAGTGCACCCAAAAATGAGAGAGGAGCAAATCACATTGGAGCTCCCACTTTGAGATTACCGATGTGTACCTTTGTTCACATGCTTCCACAAGCAATGGAATAGCAATCACATGCACTCTCACTGGCCAAGGGGAGGCTTTTGGATTTCACTGTGAATGCCAGGGAAGACACTGGAAGAGAAGGGAAATCCTTGGAGAATGTAGCAGCATGTGAAGAATGAGACAGGAGATGTCCCTCTGTGACCACCAGAGAATTAAAGATGGGCTTCCAGAATCATTCCATTCAAGCACAGCATCCTAAACCACATTTTAAGATTGAGGTTTCTCCTTTGGCCCCCACCTGTGTCATCTGCTTCATTCATTCCCACCTACCTGGGTGTGTGGCTACTGTCTCCTTTCTCTTCATGTGCCCGGGACTCTTTCCTTTTCCAAAGAAGTTGACCGGACACAGTCTAGAGACAGCAAGCCCTGTTTATAAGAAAAGAAACAGGACTTGATGGAGAATGTACAATTTCAAATTGTACTATGTACTACACTCGGTAGAGAAGAGAGCATATTACAGAACGATATAGAAATTTTTTTCTCAAAATGCTATTTTCTAATGGCCTCTTTAGAATACCGAGGAAGCTTCTTCAATGTTCAGCTCCTTACCTCCACTTCCAAGTACTACTGAATCAAAAATAAGGAATAGATACCTCATTTGAAGATGTGGATAACAGTATTCTATGCCACTTAGGTTCTAGAATTATCACAAATAGAAAAGGAAGGTTGCAGATAACCTCAGGGAAGGGAAAGTTAAAGCCAAGATAAAACATCATGAAGACTTCCTTCCTAACACCAACAAACGCCTGATTATTTCCTTGAAATGATGTTATTTGGGATGAGATACACTATAGAATTTTAAGACATGTGAACATATACGAATTGCATGATACTTGTTTCCTTTTGCTAAAAATACAAAAATAAAGAAAATTGTTTGTGACACTGTGCACAATAAAATGGAAACTTCAAGGTCCAGCACTAATTTAGAACCTTTATTTGCAAAGGCCAGGATCTCCAGGAAACAAACGTGATAGCCTCCATTTTCTGGGGTAATCAGGCAGAGAGACCCTGAGCCAAGTGAACAAAGTTAACATCAGCTGTAATGAGAAAAATTATAATTACTGCCCTTGAGCACGTAGGACTCATCACTGCTGTGATATTTACTAAAAAAACAAAACAAGAAAACAAAAAAACTAAAAACCCCCCCCAAAAAACAAAAAGAAAAACAAATCCTAGGATTCCAATTGTGAAAGTATAGCAGTTATGAAATTTCAAGCCACAGATTGCTCCAGTGTCCTGTAATCTTTAATATATTTCAAATACTAAGTCCTTCTTTGAAGCAATGTAGACAGCAAGGCTCTCTTTTTCAGAGCACTGACTTGTTCTGGGCCCAATAGCCATCTGGATTGTTTTTTCATGTTCATCTAGTTTCTGAAGACTGAGGCCACACCCAGGCAGAACCATAAATATTATATATTCTCCCCCTTCACTGGGGTCCTGAAACCCAACACGTCCCCAGGTGTGAATCTTGGGTAGCAACAAGCCCCTTGTTGATCTGTCATAGCGGGAATATTTTCATACTCCAGGGAATGAATTCATGGTAGGAATTCCCTACGCTGCTTAGAAAGCACAGTCGGAGAGAATGGAGACGGCCCCAGCAATGCAAGAGAGAAATACCCTAAGAATTCACTCTCACTCTCATTAAAAGGATAAATAGCAAAACAAATTTGCTAGGAAGGACAACCAGAGGTAGAGAACTGAATGTGCAAATTCTAAATATATGGCATTTGGGGAAGAAATGAGGACACTGCCCTAAGCTAAGGCAAGACAAATTTACCTGAGAAGCGGCCATTTCTTCCTCTCCCTCCTGCTCTTGTTTCCATGGGTGAGATTATATCGAGAAATCACACCTGGAAGCCTTTAAAGGCCTCAGCACAGCTTCTTCACCTGCTATCATCAGGTCAGAGGCAGAAGGATCTCGAAATGCACAAGAGGCTGCCCTCTGTCACAGGAAAGATTCAGAAGAAAAGAGGTCCTACACGGACACTTGCGTGAGTTTCTCCGTCCCGGTTTCAGATGTCCTCCCCTCCCACAGACAGCCACAGATCCTGCCACAGCATGGGGAACGTGGGCTGCACTGACCTGCCCCTTCCAAGGGAAGGCCGAACACTCTGGTATCTTCTCTTCAACTGAAAGCAGCTCTCACAGATGTATCTGTGACTCCTTGTGCTTCACCCTGGTCTACCTGAGAAGCACCTGGAGCACAGAGGTAAAGCAGCACTGACGCTCTCGCCCTGACCAATAGACAGACTCTGGCAGAGGGCGCAGGTGATGGTGGTTCTGAAAACTCACCCTTTACTGTAAACCCAGGCTGATAAGCAATGATGTGCTTTCGAGCTTGAATGTGCATAGAAATCATTTGGTGTCCAGGTTCCATAGAAGATATGGTGATTCTGCAGGTTTGTAACAGGGTCTGAGAATTGGCATCTGTCATGAGTTCCTTCTTAGTGGGGACGCTGCTCCTGGAGACCCACGGTTAGTGGCCACACTGGAGAACGCAGGCACAGCGCACCTGAGCCCCCCACACCCGCGGTCTTATGTCAACACAAACAACTCCTGCCGAGTACCCAGGAAAGAGTTTACTATTTACTTCTCACTATTGTGAGTTTACGGTCGGTTCCCAGCAAAGACCACCATTGCCATCCTGAAGGACCACATGCTTTCACAGCACTTTACAGTTTACAGAAAGAAGGCTAGTGAGCGCTCATGTCGGAGCAAGTCTCTATGTGGTAAGCAGCGTGCATACGTTGGTTACGGCAATGTTGCCTGACACTGATTTTCTGTTCCCCAGGAAGTTATGGTGCACCGTGTTGCATATACGATGTGACATCACCCCCATAATACCCCGCGCGCTGGGCACTAGGTGTCCTGTAATAACCATGAGGAGGTGGACACCACGCCCCACCTATCGGCCTCATCTTCTGTTTCCCTATTGATTGAAAAAAAATGTTCGTATTCTACAGGAGTGAAGTAGGGAGGAACAGAAAAATACAGAAAGGAAGGGTAAATTAGTAGTTCCGAGAGTTTTTGTTGTTGTGCCTACATTTTTTTAAACAGGATAATGTTTGATTTTTTTTAAAAGATGTTATTTGAGAGAGAGCAAGAGAGAGAGCACAAGCAGGGCAGGCAGAGGGAGAAGGAGACTGCCCACTGGTTTTCAGGGATGGGATGTCTCAGGTCCACGATGTTTCCTGTCTTTGCGCAATTCCATTTTTTACAACTTGAAACCTGTTACTTCTCTAGCTCTGAGGTGTCCTGCCCGATGGGCTTCTTTTCATTGACATGTTGCCTTATTTTCTTGTTCTACTGAAGGCTGGCTCTCTGAATATTTCTCTTCTACATCACAGAAGCCCCTGTCAGTTCTCACTTCTTTCTCCTCAGGCTTTTTACGTGCCCTGAACAATTTTCACCATGAAGTAATGACCCAAAGCTTCTGAGGTTTGTGTTGGGAGTGGATCAGCTTTGACGCCAAGATTCCTTTTGGAGTTGGAGGTCAAGTTCTGGATATCAAAGAGGAGGGGCCGCCTGTAGTGTTAGTGGGCATTGGAAATTCGGGCTGCTCTGTGTAGACTGGGATTAAAGAAACTGCACATGTAATCCAGTTGAGGTCAATGGCCCCAATAAAGTGCAAAATTCTGAAAAAAGCAAGTACTAAGGGGGAATTTGCTCCACCAGATTTTAAAATGGTCTTTGGAGAGTGAACGAGAGCATTACTGAATACCAAACAGAGGTGTTATAGGGAATAGAATAAAATCATTCCATAACCGGAAATCAGTTCTTAGTGACACTACCTTTAAAATCACATGACAAACTTGATTTATTAAAGACTTAGTTTTTACAATAAGAATCAATGTAGATATCTGAAAATTGGAAATCTATTAATAGATACCACATGCATTGAACTGAAGGCCAGCTGTATACCAAATAATTGCTCTGCAGCATTCAGTATAAACGAGAGAAAAATGCTTACAATTCAACAGAGGAAGCAACCTAGAACTTTGGCTTTGTGATCAGATGGACGGTTTCAAGTGTGGTTCCAACAGTTGTACCAATGCAACATGGCTTTTTTGGGCAAATATTTCAAATACTTCTGAATGAGAAATAAGTTCTATTCTTTACTATTATATACGCATCATGACTCCCTCTCTACAGAAACATACACTCAGATTTTCTAGCTGTATAAATAAATATATACACACAGATATTGAGTTAAAGGTATGCATACCATTTTGTTGCTTATTGTGTTCTAGAACGTGATGCAGCTTTTCTCAACATTCATGTCCTCTATTGTAGAGAGATCTATTGTAGAGCTTTTTTTTTTTTTTTTAAAGATTTGAGAGAGAGAAAGAGCAACAGACAGACAATGGGGGGGGGCAGAGGGAAAGAGCAACAGACAGACAATGGGGGGGGCAGAGGGAGAGGGAAGCGACAAGCAGGCCCCCCATAGGCAAGGAGCCTGACTCCGGTCTCCATCCGAGGACCCTGGAATCATGACCTGAGCCAAAGGCAGACGCTTACCTGACTGAGCCACCCAGGCGCCCCTAGAGATGTTTTATTAGTAAAAATGGAATTAGGACATTCTTTAAAAGATCCATGTAAGTATTTTCTTATTGATTACCTATGTCATGATTCACTTCCTCCATATAAAGAATGTTGTGATTCCTGTTTCAGACAAATTTGTATATATTTCATTGAGTTGTAGAATGTGAACTGTAATTACTGCTTCAAAGGTGAATGAATTCGAAATTTTTATAGATACCGGACAGGAGCTCTTCCGCAAAGTTGCACTTATGTCCTATTTTATACGTAGTGTTTCCTCCTGGCCTCACCAACACTCTTTATTACCACTCATTTTAATTTCATCTATCACGAGGCTAGAAGTCATGTCGTGTCTTTATGTCTATTCTACTTACCAGCTGTGAAATTGGAGCAATTTTCATTACTGAATGTTCCAGTTATTCGATCAATTAACTTTTCCTATACTTAGAAAAATAAGCTTTAAATTGCAGAGCTATTTTTTGTCTTTTAATCCTGTTTAACAATTAAAATATTTTCTCCTTCACTAATTTTTATTTACTTATACATCTAAGAAAAATGCATATGCTCTTGATTATATTGTTCTCTCTCTACCGTAATTCTGATTTGTTTCTGGTGGAAGGCGTACACTAAGGCATGCTTCTAAATGCTATCTATTCTCATCCGTGTAGTCAAAATAGTCGAAGATGATGTTTAACTCTTTAGAAATTATTTGTATTTTTTCCCATTTCAAATAGTTTACATTAAATTTATGCAAAAGAAACCATACCACTTACTAGACAGTGTATTCTGGAGAACACAGTAATTAGCTGTGTATTCCGAAGGGGCTCTTTCCTACTGACCTGCGTCTGTTTCGACTGTCTGGAGATTCTCCAGCTTCAACATCAGCTCTTCCCTGGCCCTCTCGCCTGCTGGACGTGCACACGTGACTCTTGCCATCTCTCACGATCGGGTTAGCCAATTCATTAAAGAAATCTTTCCCCTCTCTCTATGTAGAGATTTATAGAGAAATAGAGATTGCTTCCTATTTATCATATGCCTATATCTTCTTCTGTATCTATAGGTCTATGCAAATAGAGATACCGAAAATACAAAAAGAGATACATAGATATCCATTCTATTGTTTGTTGCCTTGGAGAAACCCAGATTTTAGCATCTGTACATTTTCTTCAACATCAAAGTGTTGAACATAACTCACACTAATAATTAAATATATATAATTTGACAAACTTCCTTCCCATGCGCTTCTTACAAATTCTTTTTGTATTTTCACAAAATCGAAAACACAGGAAAAAGTTAAATCCTAAATTCCCCCTGAAATCTTACACATGTACGTGTGTCATGGTTCAATTTATGTAGTCGTGGTATGTTATAATACTAGGCCTTCTTATACAGGCATTCCTTCTTTGGGGTTCTTTTTAAACAGCTTTATTTGCATTGAATTTAAGTGCTGTATAATTTATACACTTAAAATGTACAAACGGTAGGCTTTTAAGTGATTCACACATAGGTGCAAGCAAACCATAGTCAATTTTACAATGCATCACCTTCCCCATCCCCATCCCCATCCTCTTATCCCTGTGGCTAGGAAACCACTAACTGCTTATTTCATTTTTTTCTCAGTCTCACTGAGATATAATTAACATTAACATTATATTAAGTATATATTGCAAAACATAATTATCACCTCAGAGTTCTAATTTTTCATGTGGTGAGAATTTTTAAGAGCTATTCTCTTAACAACTCTCAATTGTATTGTTAATTATATCAAGTATACACTGTATATATACACCACATTCTCTGCTCATCTGACAATGGACAAGGAATTTTCCATTCTTTTGGCTATTATGCATAAAGTTGCATGTTTATTTTTCACCTATTTCTGAATTTTCTAGATTTGTACCTCTGACTTCTAGTTTCATGAAATAGCGGTTGGGGGGCACCTGGGTGGCACAGCGGTTGGGTGTCTGCCTTCAACTCAGGGCGTGATCCCGGTGTTATGGGATCGAGCCCCACATCAGGCTCCTCCGCTGAGACTGCTTCTTCCTCTCCCACTCCCCCTGCTTGTGTTCCCTCTCTCGCTGGCTGTCTCTATCTCTGTCAAATAAATAAATAAAATCTTTAAGAAAAAATGTATTGTTACTCATACATTCCTCCTCTTTCACAGAATTCAAGGGTATAACCCATTCTTTAGAACAAAGCAGAGAAGCAAAAACCTTCCCTGTCTAAATAAACAAACACCATCACAGTTATAAAATATGCTGACAATCATTTTATAAAAAAGAAATACGGGGAGTAAATCCAGATACATTCCTGAGAAACTAGTAAAAAAAACCTTATGATTAATTTTTCGTGAAGTAAAATTCCAACAGCAACGGAACATTTTTGTCACTAGGGGAATTTTACCATCTACATCACTTCTTACACAGCACATGCCCGGGTCGCATCAGAACTTTTGATCTAAGAAATAAGAGCTGAGCCTCAGAGCAAACTTATGACAACGTCACAGGAACTTCTTACTATATGAGACAAAATTAGTAAATGATGCACTTACTAAGAAGCCAAGAAATGAGACTTTACTACAGGCTGCCAGTTACAAATGAAGTAAATCCCATCTACAGATGACGCATTTGTTCCTTAGAAGGCCTTGCGGCTGAACTCTCCTGCACGAGCTCGCCCTGGGCACCAACACACCCTGCTCAGCACCTCCTTCATGTCTACAAGGAGCCGCCGGAGCGCAGTTCATACAGCATAAAATGGTGAAATGTGTAAAACGAAGTGGCAATCTAGGTAATGACAAAAGAAATCCAAATAAATACCAGAGAGTCACAGCGGAATGGACTAAGCCTGCACCACTTTTACAATAGTAATATGGTCCAGATTCTCAGTGGAAACTTGCAGGATTCTAAATGTTATGTCATCATTTTTTCCCCTTTACACAAAGGAACCTGCGTGAGGTTGAGAACTTTATCTCGGTCATTCCAATGTGGCCACCCGTAGGTCATAGTTTCTAAGCGGAATCCCAGATGCCTAGGCAGCTGTCAGCTTGAAACATTTTCTCCATGGTCTGGATAGAGACTTTTCAAGCTTCACTGAGAGTCCAGAGGTGTTTCCACTGGCAACCTTGGCCCCGTGAGTGGCTTCTAGGCCATTACCGTCAGTCCTAGGACTCCAGGTGGGCGAAGCATGAAGCTCCTATCCCACATTGCATCGGCCCCTCCAGCATCCTGTGCCAGATTCTACCTGAGCTGGTAAATATCACAGTCCCTACGTAGGTACGAGACAAGAAGAACTGATAATACTTCACAAACATTATAGGCTTCAGATTCTGTTCTGATATACGCGGTGAGGAACACAGAGACTTCCTCTGTACAGAATTCAGACGTGCCACAGATGTTTTGTGTTTAGGGCTCATTATGGTTGTTACTCTGTGGGTGCACAAGCCGAGGGGCCAACCCTCTCCTAGACACAATATCTCCCCTAAATCCTCTCTGAGATCACAGCTACGACCCCAAGCACTCTTCTCTTCAGGAGCACCTTTGGGACTTTTTAGACCCTCTCTGCCATCACTGGGATTGTTCTCTTTCCATTAGACTGTGAGAGGGAACTGAACAACTTGGCCTTCATGCGTACTTCCCAAATGCCAGCCCCTTTATTCTCTTGAGTGACAATCCCTGTGCATTCAGGCTCTTCCCTGTATCCTGGAGGAATTCCAAACGTTTCTCATCTCATGAGAAAAATGAACTGTTTTTCTCCATGTCAACCGTGTATATATTCATGCCTCACAGAGGGTTATGTACAATGACAAGCCAGTCAATTGTAGCTAAAACTGTAAGATAGAGAAGCTATGCCAGCAATGAATAATAAACCATAGACATACGATGAGTCCTATTATATTACTATATGATTATCCATATGATTTTGTTGCATATATGGTCCCAGGAGATAAGGTCAGAATCTAACCAGCAGTTTAACATTGTCTCTTGACGGAATGAGATGTTCAAAATACATTTGAATGTGTATTTCAGTATCAGATATTACATTGGTCAAACATGTACTTGGTGTGGGTTGTGAAGACGGCTCCACAAACATGGTTAACAAGTTTGTTGCTCCTTCAAGAAGCTGGTGCCCCTCACGCTCACTGCAGAATCTCTAAGTAGCGACAGGAATAGTGATTCAAACTTGCCATACTAGGTCCTGCGTTACTGCAAACTCAGGAGGGAAGAAGACCATTCACAGTGCAAGGCTAAGACCCACTGAAACACCTACAGTCATGACCACAAGCACAGCTAGCTGTAACCTTACTCACTGGAGTAGAGGCATCTTACTTCAGGGAGCCCTGCTCAGGGACAGGAAACAGCACACACATTTCCTGCATCTGAGGATAAGGCTCCATCAGGAAAGATCCATGCTCTACCTGATGACCCAGCCTAAGTCTCACCTTCTTGGTAACTGAATCCCTATGGGGGCATCTGGTCAATCTCACTTGGGCACACTCTCCAGGACCAGGGACTCTTTTAACCTTCGCGGCTGTCCTGTGTACACTGGGTTTAGACTAGCACAAGAATCTGAATCTCCTTCCATCTTAGAGAAAGAGGCATTAGTCATCCAGGGCCCTCTCCTCCCTCCGTAGAAGCAATCGCCTTCGGGGTAGCCAGGTGGGAGTCCCCCTGGGTTCCTCTGACTGTGCTAAAGAACACTGAACAAGGCTAGAGATGCAAACAGATAGACACTGCTTGTTTCCATGGCAACTGGTCATTAGACAAACAGATGAAGAGTCATGATCCAAATCATCCACGAATACTTAGTGAGAGCCTTTGGGTACATGGTTGAATTCAGGACTGTGGAGTCAGTGTGAGGAAGAACAGGGGTAGTGGGGGACTTTGCATCAGTTGGGCCAGTTCCCTGTCTGTGTTGTGGTGTGAGCTCTGGTGTCACCCCTGATGGGTCATCCATGGACCAAAGAGTTTTTAGTAGCAGTAGTCATAGCATTTAGTTCACATTCTTCTTAAGAAAAGCTTTCTAATACAATTGTCCCAGAAAATTCTGTTGAAGTTCGTTTTTTCTTTTCTTTTAGGAAACAGAATGGAAAGAAACTACATTGATGAAAATACTGTGAACTCTGTGTTGATCTTCTTTGGAAGGGCTCAAGAATGACAGAGCTGGAAGTACCCCAGAGGCAGGGAGATCAGAGCCCACAACCAGCTCCCCCCCAGCCCAAACCAGATCCAACCCCTTCTGAGGCTGTGTGCAGGTCTGGCCTGCCTCTGGGGTCTCCTCCTTCCCAAGACAGATTCGACCGATCACATTTTGCGTTGCTGGTGCTCACAATTTTCAAAACCCAGAATCTGATATGTGGGAGTAAAGGACTATACATTTTAGTGACTTCATTGCTGTTTTTATCATGAAATCCTGTGCTTCATGAGCCTTTCACACAGAATCCTGTTTCCCAGGATTGCCTTTTTTCTCCCTAAACAATATGGCAGCAGTGATGAGTCCTTCCATGTGCTTCAGGACACTGATATCAATGTGTCTCATGACACCTGATGTTAACTTCCTTCCCTTCCCTCAGGGTCTCTCTGCCAGAAGTCCCCAGAAAATAAAGGCTGTCATCACTGTTTCCTGGGGATCCTGGCGTTTGCAAAAAAAGGTTCTAAATTAGTCCTGGACTGGCAAGTTTCCATTTTGTTCTGTACTGTGTTACAGATATTCTCTCCTTTATTACTTTTTAAGTTTTAGCAAAAGCAAGCAAGGATCATATAATGACTGTATGTTCAGGGTCTTAACATTCTAGAGGGTAACTGAGGACAAAAGACAAATGACATCATTTCAAGGAAACAATCAGGTGTTTGTTGCAGTAAGGAAGGAAATATTCATGTTTCATCCCCACTTTAACTTTCTCCTTAACTGAGGCTATTTGTAACCTTTACTTTAGTGATCATTCTGGAAACTGAACAGCATAAGGTATTGTTGCTCACATCTTAAAATCAGATATCTGATCCTTATTTCTGATTCACTAGTACTGGCAAGTAGACTTAAGGAGCTGAATATTGAAAAGGCTTCATAAGTATTCTAAAGCATTCATCAAGAAACAGTGGTTCAGTCTACTAAGCACCTGCCTTCAATGGTTCTACTAAGCATCTGCCTTCAGACTCAGGTCATGATCCCAGGGTCCTGGGATCAAGTCCCAAGTTGGGCTCCTTGCCCAGAACGGAATCTGCTTCTCCCCCTGCCTGGTCTGCTTGCCGCTCCCCATTTGAGATCTCTGACAAAAATAAATAAAATCTTTAAAAAAAAAAAGAAAAATAGCATCTATAGAAATAATATTCTATAAACTTCTCTACTGTACTATCTACCGAGCATGGTACTGGATTTGAAATTGAAGAATTTCCAGCAACAGTCATGTTCCTTTTTCTTATCAACAGACCTTGTTATCTCTAGTGTGCATCTTGTCATCTTTTTCAGAACAGGAAAGAGCCCTGGGCACATGAAGAGAAAGGAGACAGGAGCCACACACCCAGGTAAGGACAGATGACAGAAGCAGACGACACAGACGGAGGCTGAAAATCAAAGGACAAAACTAAAGCTTAAAATGGGGTTTGGGAAGCCCTGCTTGATTGGAATGGTTCTGAAAGCCCATCTTTTAATTCTCTGGTGGTCACCAAGGGACAGCTCCTGTCTCATTCTTCACATGCTCCTACATCCTCAAGGACTGACCTTCTGTTCTAGTGTCTTCCAGGGCAGTCACGGTGAAATCCAAAAGCCTCCCCATGGCCACCGAGGGTCTATGTGAATGATTGCTGTTCCATTGCTAGTGGAGGCATGTGAAAATCTGTACTCTCAAGGAGATTCTCAGTGGAGGCCCCCATGTGATTTATTCCGTCTTGATTTTTAAGTGCACTTATCTCCTGGAGACAGAAACCGTCTGGTTCAACATCAGGAATGTGGGGTAGACTGACCCTCCCCTATCAAATCTTATGCAGACCAGCCCTATGCATTGAGGTGTCCCCACTGACCACTCTCTGCTCCTTTCCCAGAAAGGTACCTGGGAGCGTCACTGTTTGCCCTGGGCTCACGGTAGAGTAAGTTCGGCCCCTTCATCAACAACTAACTGATGCTAAGAGTGCCAGAATCCTTGGGGATGGGACCCTGGAGATGGTAGATCTAAAATCTACACAGGGGATTCCAATGGGAAGCCCTACCTGAGGGTAACTTTTCTAAACAGTGTTTGTCAAAATTTCATGTATATACAAATCACCCGGGATTTCCATTAAAAACAGATTCTGGGTCTCCATACTCAAGATATCATGAATCCCTAGGTCTGGATGAGACCCATGAATTTGAGTTTTTATTTTGTAAAAGAATTTGTTTTATCTGAGAGACAGAAAGAGAGCATGAGTGTGGATAGGGGCAGCAGAAGGGGGAGAAGCAGACTCCCTACAGAGCATGGACTCAGACAGGGGATTCTCCCAGGACCCTGAGATCATGACCTGTGCCAGAGGCAGACATGTTAGCAACTGAGCCACCCAGCCACCCCTAGTTTATATTTCTAACAACCATTGAGATCCTGGTCCAAAGACTGTATTTCCAGTAGCACTGAGCTAGAGAAAGCAGAGCACACCCGAGCCCCTCAGACCAAACCATCGTGTGTCACCACACATACTGCCATGCGCAGTGAACACTACTAACAGTTCCAATGAAGATACTTTCTGCTGATCCTGGAAGGCCAGTTAGGGACTAGATGAGGCAGTGGTGTCTGTGCACGGCTGTTTGGGAGAAATGGTATGTGCTCATGCATCAACGGACTGTTTATTGAGCACCTACTACATGCACCAGGTATAGGAGGCAGCCCTGGGCCCAGGACACCGTGCTGGGAATCTGACATACATGGCGCAAGTTAATCTTTTGAAAGCCCTGGGAATTGGGTACTTATGTTCATTTTTTTCCAGGAGGATCTGTGCTGGACGAGCCACCGTGGGAGTAGAATTCCCTTCTTTCTTCTTCATCATCAGTCACCTTGAAAGTAATGTTGGATGTGATGGCACATATAGAGAGAGCAGACTGGGAGTGAGAAGAGTGGGTGAGAGACTCTGAGGGAAATCTGATGCATCCATCATCTGCATGTATGTATTTGGTGAATTTTCATGTGTGGACAATCAGGGCATATCCCAAGAATGGAAGGTGGGGTGCTCTATGTTCTCTTGGAAGCACTGTTTTAACTAGAAATGCAAAACTGAAAATGCAGTTCTAAGTATTTTCTTCTCCTTGATCTGAGTGTCAACCTCAGGATAGTGGGAATGCCAACTCGGGCCACCCAGAGAAGGAGCTCTGTTCTCTAGACTGTTCTTTGGAGGGAGGATCAGGGATTGGCAGTGGAGCCGTGGAAGGCAATTCTGTGGTCTGAGGATATTTTCCACAGAATCTGAACTGACAAATCTGTCTGAGGCTCTGGCAGCCGCCTTTGCCAGAGGGACTATTCCCACTGGGAGTTCTGGAGTAGCTGAGCTCTGTGCCCACAATATTAGGGCCCAAAGTCTAGAACAGGAACCCGGGGACCTCAGAAGGTCTGATGCAGAGATGGGACTGATGGCCGCCTTGTGAGTTCCTATTCCACAGCGTGATGGTGGACATGCAGTCTCTGACTGCCACCTGCTCCGGGGTCCTCTGCATCTGAACAGGTGCCTGACTCAGGACCGTGAAGGGCTCACCTGTGTTCTGCTCCTGTGCATGTGTGAAGTTTGGGTACCAGGAAAGGCAGAAACTGGAGAGGCCATCCAAAACTGGGTGTGATAAAAACGTCGCTCAGTGGGACTAGTCTGTCCACAGCCTCTGGCCCCAGCTTGTCTGAACTGGGAACTCAGATGCCTGGGTATGGTTGAGACGCCACTGGAGGCGGTCCTCCGGAGGCCTGAGGTGGTGAAGGGAGGTGCACAAGACGGCCGACTGCGGCCCTGAAAGGGGCTGTGTGTGTCACAAGTCCTTCGTGTCCATGGGCAGCACTCGGTGGAAACACTCCTGCCCATGCGCGGTGAGCGGTCATCACCAAGGGTGAAGGCTGGGGTCTCTTGTCAGAGTCGCAGTGGTGTGCTGTGCGCATGTACAAAAGTGGGCAGAGCACGAATGGGAAACCTGTAACGTTGAGTCTTCCACCCTCTTACACCGTGGGCGCGATGTTTACGCCAGAGGAGAAAGTGTTCAAGAAGAAACGTGGTCCTGTGTGGTGGTAACAGATAAACGGATGTACCTTCAAGTTTTCAAGACTTATTTTGACCAGTGAATTGTTTCTTCACATGGTTAGGCATGCTCCACGTGGGGGAGGTTGCAGTGAGGTGTTCACAGACACACTATGGAAGGAAAGCAAGGCCAGTATCTGATGGGCAGCGCCCGAAGCAGTTGCCTTTTTCTGGAAGGCCTACTTGACTGGATCGGTTGAGTTCCTTTTCCTCCATTCCAGTGCATTGACTGAACATGTGGGCTGCTTGCAGACGCTACAGAGACAGTAGAGTCACGGGAGTCTAATGGCTTCCCTGTAATTTCTTTAACAGTGGAAACACAGTTGGTAGGATATTACGTTTGTTCCTTTGTTTTTGGTGTTTGATTTGAAAGCCTAGGTCAACAATTGTCCCCTCACTGTAAGAACGCAGTCACAGGGTGCCGGGGTGGCTCACTTGGTAGACCTCTGTCTTAGGCTCAGGTCAGGAGTTGTGTGGTCCTGGATTTGAGACCTGCTTCTCGCTCCCAGCTCATCAGCAAGTCGGTTTCCCACTCCATCTTTGGCCCTCCCACCTAATCCTGCTCTCAAATAAACATTCTTAAAAAAAAAAAAATCATGACGGTGCAACAATCTCATGTCCCAGAACCACACAGTTAAGTCACCTGTGTACAAATCAAATATCGACATTTCATGATGCGGGTCCTAGCCGGAGACAGATGCATGTAACTACGTATTTGCATAAAGGGGTATTTCTCCAAGGGTGTCGTATTGACAATTACCACGGGAAATGATGTTTTGGGAATGCAGTAAATCCATTTATACTAACAGGAAAACACTGCCATCATATAGCATTGGTTTAGGAAAACAATTAAATGAAGTATGTGACAATATTTACGGACACTCAATTAACACCAAAGTATTTTAGTGCCTGTGTGTTAGACAATTCCAAATGGAATTTCACATCTACTCTGAAATTGCAGGAGGAGGAGGGTACACCTCAAACTGACCAGCTGTTAGGTCTAAAGATCAAGCAATCACAACTGGGGACAACTAAGGGGGATTTTTATTTTACTTAAATATTTTCCAAGTTTGTACTGTCTCATTTTTATTTTATAGTTCAAGTTATGCCTATGTGTAGATGTTTTCTATCACTACTGTAACCAATTTTCACACACTTAGGAGCTAATAAAGAACACTCTATTCTTCATATATCTGAATCGGGCTTGGCTGAGTTTTCTGTTTCAGGTCCAACAAGGTCAAAATCAAGGTTTCATGAGGGAGTGCACCGACTGTGTAGCCTTTAGTAGGGAATCTCCCTCAAAGACTCCTGAGACTGTTGATGGCATCCATCTGCTTCTCCCTGTTGATACGTACCCTCTCCATGGTCACATCTTGTCCAGGGTATCCCCAGAAAGAGAAAAAAAATCAACTCTCATTGTTGACTCACACTTTTACCTGTGTATTCCATCGAAAAGCTCACTGAGTATTTTATGTAAGTCTGGTTATTGCCTCATGAACTGAAATTACAAACAGTAGTGAATTGTGAATCAAATGCAAATCAGGGAATTAGTGAGAATGAATGAATGAGTGACCTCCTGGAACTCCATCACCCAGAGCTCTACCCGTCCTCGCCCTCTGCCTCTACGCCACATGGTGACCTGAATCTCCACCACCTGTGGATATCCATGAACCCTAGCACTCTGCCTCCAATGACCCCTCTAGGCTTCCTCACGCTCTTCCACATTCATATTGTGCATTTTAGACTTTTACACCAGTAAACCCCTCTTCACCTAATTCTAGAGCCCTTAGTCCAAAATCCATTGTCCTGGAATCTTCCATTCTTTCCTCCTCCTCCGTGGTCATTTATCTCCCCTCCACCCAATCTTTCTAATAACTTCTGCCCATTTATTGTGCCTTTTTTGTCCACTGCCCTCAGTATCTCAGCCATCATTTACCAGGACTCCTTAGTTTCCTCATGGCCCCACACCCATTATGCTAAACCCTACGCTCCCTTTTTCCCATGGCCCTTAAGCCTATTGATGCTCACCCGTCTCCCAGCTGTGAACATCCCCTACCCACATTAAACCCTGTGTCCATTATGTTCCCCAGGCATCAACTTTTTTCGCCACCATTCATCTCTGCTCACAGCACTGGGCACCCCCAGGTCTCCATTCACAAGCAACTATCCCGTTTCCACAACGATGTTCCTTTTTTTTTTTTTTTTAAGATTTTATTTATTTATTTGACAGAGATAGAGACAGCCAGCGAGTGAGGGAACACAAGCAGGGGAATGGGAGAGGAAGAAGCGAGGAGCCTGATGGGGGGCTCAAACCCAGAACGCTGGGATCACGCTCTGAGCCAAAGGCAGACGCTTAACACTGAGCCTTCCAGGCGACCCCCACCCCTACGTTCTTTCACCATTCCTAGGCAATAAGGTTTGTCTGCCTTTTACCCACCTGTGCCTTTGAACTCCCTTTTGCCAAGTAATTCATCACCCATTTTCCCTTTCCTCTCCATTTTTCCTCCACCCTTTCATTTTCTCAACATATGCCTCATTATCAGTAATATCCCTGCATACACCCACCCCCAACCTTCAAACCTGTAGTGCACTTTAATCCCTCAGTGACAGTTAACTCCCTACTGCCTTCCAGCCCTCTTGTGGGTTACACAGAATGCCTCAGATAAACATGCTCACCTCTTCTTCCTCAGTACCCGTAACTGTAACCTCCTGGG
Organism: Ursus americanus; assembly: GCF_024610735.1. NCBI lineage: Eukaryota > Metazoa > Chordata > Mammalia > Carnivora > Ursidae > Ursus > Ursus americanus. The sequence goes on along the minus strand of NC_142147.1, from coordinate 54,100,192 downwards.
GCAATAGGATCTTTGCAGATGTAGTCAAGCTAAAATGAGGTCATACTGGATTCAGGTAAACCCGAATTCAATGACTGCAGTCCTACTGAGACGAGGGAAATCAGACACACACACAACACTGTGTGGTGATGAAGCCAGAGACAGAGATCCATCTACCAGCCCAGAGATCCATCTACCAGCCCAGGAAGATCAAGGAGAGCTGACAGTGCCCAGAAGTCAGAAAGAGGAAAGACTCCATTGTACAGATAAAGTGTGGCTCTGCCAACAGTGTGACCTCAGCCACCGAAGAACTTCCAGAAGTGAGAAACATAATTTGGGGGCTTGTTTAGCACCCCAGTTGTGGTAATTTATTCCAGCAGCCCTAGAAAAGTAACACAAGTTCTGTCCTCTTCCCCTGTGGCTCTGTTCCCCCAAGTCCCTACACTCTGTGCACTCCATTAATCCCTGTGACTTCACCTGCCCCCACTGCATCACTATGCAATGTTTCATAGCAAGACGGTAGACAACCAAATACTGTGGGACACATTTATGCGCCTGGATGAGTTATGTCTGAGAAACTACCGGCTACTTGGTACAGTCAATTGCCAAGATTTTCACTGTACCTGTTTTTCCACACACGTCAGAATCTGAAAGCAATAGGTCTCTCTCAAGTTGCTGTCCGCTGCTGTTTTTTCCCAACCCTAGAAAGACAGAGAAGTGGTTCTGAAAGTAACGAGTTGTTTTGAGGTATATGGACTGTCACCACCAAGATTTATGGAAATAGGTGTTATATTGAACATGGTAAGTTCACCGAGTGACATCACCCTCCTCATCCTGTACTTCCAAAACCGAGATGGGCGAAAATCCTTCTCGATATTCTGCCAAACACCATACATTTAAAAACACGGCACAAAGTCAGCCCCGTATTTTACAATGACCTTTGCCATATACTCTCTCTGGTTAAAGTTTACGTTGACTGATGGAAGCATGGCTATCCTTTCTTTTGGATTCCCTTTGCATAGAATATCGTTTTCCACACCTGCACTTTCAGTCTGTGTTCTTATAGCTGAAGTGACGGCGCCTGGGTGCCTCAGTTGAGTGTCTGCCTTCGGCTCAGGTCATGATCCAGGAGTCCCCAGATCGAGTCCCATACCAGGCTCCAAGCTCATCAGGGAGTCTGTTTCTCCCTCTGACCCTGGCATCTCTTGGGCTCTCTCGTTTTCTCTGTTCTGTTTCTCAATGAAAAAAAAAAATACTTTTTAAAAAATGAAGTGAGTCTCTTGATGACTGTATACCATTGGGTCTTGTATTTCTTTCCATTCAGGCAATCTGTATCTTTGGCTTGGAGAACTTAGTCCCTTTATAGGTAAAGCAAGGAACTACACAAGTATGAAGTTACTGCTGTCATTCTTGTTTTCTGGCTGTGTAGAATTATTTGATCCTTTCTTATTCATTGGCTATCTTTGTGAATTGATGATTTTCTGAAAGGGTATACCTAAGATTATTCTCTCCCTCCCCATTCTGTATCTACTACTACATTTTTCATTTTCTGAGTATCATGAGGCTTAAAGAAGACATCATCTAGGAGTCTATTTTAACTTCTTACCAGTTTAATTTTGCATACTAAAACACTTTCACACCTCCGGCAACTCTTTAAAAATTGGATGTACAACCGTATCTCATTTCACGGAAGAGATAGCTCTTCTCTGATATCTTTGCAGATTTCTTCATTTCCACATCAATTCATACTTTCACACTATTACTATTATGAACATGAATCAAAGTTGACTGGACTGCCATCTCTATTCCCTAAAGACCAATTAGTAACACATTTCATTTGTAACAGTCACAAACTGTTTTAGTTCTAATAAACGGAGAATGACGTGAACACCCACTTCATGATGACCTATATCAATGTTAGAAGCATAAACAGAATATCCATTTAGATTTCTTTAATATACTGTATGTTCTATTGTCCTTCATCTTCCCTGCAAGAGAGATATGCATGGATCCCACCTAAGGAAGAAGAGCATCTCTTATCCTTGACCCAAGAATCACCTACGTAGTTTCACACACCCACCAGGAATAAGTGAATTTTCTGAAGAGTTGTGAGAGTAGAAAGACAGTGATATGCCCAAGTCACAAATCTCATATAGGGTCAATGGAAACACATGCACACTGAAATTACACCCATGCAAATACCCCTCCCTTCCATCTTTTGAAGCAGAATAGCATACACATTATCTAACCGACTAACCTTGTATTATTCCTTCTGAGGTGATATCTGATGTGAGTAACTCACGTACTGCTTTCTACTGTGAATTCTCTGACATATATTGGACATTTAATGTGCAATTAAATACGTTTCTATGTTTCTACATAGTTCTATCTTTCAAGTTACTTTTCTTCTGCGAACTCTCTGATGATTTCTAAAATGTAAGACAACGTCTTTCCTCATTCATTATCGTTGTACATCTTGAACCAAGACTGCATTTTTGAAACCAAATAAGGATTGAATTCCACTTAAAGGCTTTACGCTTTCTTGACGTGTTACAGTTTAGCTCCTGTATGATTAATGATGAGATTCAGCAAGTTATGACTTCCAGCTAGAGGTCTGTCACATTCTTTCATTTGTAGTATTTTCCCTCAGTATGAACTCTATGATGCTGATGTGGAGTTAGGGCACAACAGTCCTTCCAAATTCTCTCACAGTCTTCAAATTTGTAAGAGGAGCCCCACTATGAATTCTGTAATGTACGGTAAGGCATGATTTCTGCTTAAAGGCCTTGCCACATTCTGTACATTTGTAAGGTTTCTCTCCAGTATGAATTCTGTGATGTTTAGTGAGGTTTGTTTTATAGAAAAAGACCTTGCCACATTCTTTACATTTATACGTTTTCTCTCGAGTATGACTATTTATATGCTGATAAAGGTTCGGGAGCTGTTTAAAGGATTTGCCACATTCTTTACATTTGTAAGGTGTTTCTCCAGTATGAATTCTCTCATGGATGATAAGGTGTGATTTCTGCTGAAAGGCTTTGCCACATTCTTTACATTTGTAAGGTCTCTCTCCAGTATGAATTCTGTGATGTGTAGTGAGGTTTGTTTTGTGGGAAAAGGCCTTGCCACATTCATTACATTTATAAATTTTCTCTCGAGTATGAGTATTTATATGCAGAGTAAGGTTTCGGAGCTGTTTAAAGGTTTTGCCACATTCTTTACATTTGTAAGGTGTCTCTCCAGTGTGAATTCTCTCATGGATGTTAAAGCATGATTTGTGCTTAAAGTCCTTGCCACATTCTCTACATTTGTAAGGTTTCTCTCCAGTATGAATTCTGTGATGTCTAGTGAGTTCTGTTTTGTGGAAAAAGGCCTTGCCACATTCTCTACATTTGTAAGGTTTCTCTCCAGTATGAATTCTGTGATGTCTAGTGAGGCTTGTTTTTTGGAAAAAGGCCTTGCCACATTCTTTACATTTATAAATTTTCTCTCGAGTATGAGTATTTATATGCTGAGTAAGGTGTGGGAGCTGTTTAAAGGTTTTGCCACATTCTGTACATTTGTAAGGTGTCTCTCCAGTATGAATTCTCTCATGGATATTAAACCTTGATTTATAATGAAAGGCTTTGCCACATTCTTTACATTTGTAAGGTCTCTCTCCAGTATGAATTCTGTGATGTATGGTGAGGTTTGTTTTGTGGGAAAAGGCCTTGCCACATTCTTTACATTTATACATTTTCTCTCGACTATGAGCATTTATATGCTGAGTAAGGTGTGCGAGCTGTTTAAAGGTTTTGCCACATTCTTTACATTTGTAAGGTGTCTCTCCAGTATGAATTCTCTCATGGATGTTAACATATGATTTATGCTGAAAGGCCTTGCCACATTCCTTACATTTGTAAGGTCTCTCTCCAGTATGAATTCTGTGATGTGTAGTGAGGCTTGCTTTGTAGGAAAAGGCCTTGCCACATTCTTTACATTTGTAAGGTTTCTCTCCAGTATGAATTCTCTCATGGATGTTAACATATGATTTCTGTTTAAAGGCTTTGCCACATTCTTTACATTTGTAAGGCTTCTCTCCAGTATGATGTCTGTGATGTTTAGTAAGGTTTGATCTGTGGAAAAAGAACTTGCCACATTCATTACATTTATATATTTTCTCTCGAGTATGAATATTTATATGCTCAGTAAGGTTTGAGAGCTGTTTAAAGGTTTTGCCACATTCTTTACATTTGTAAGGTTTCTCTCCAGTATGAACTCTGTGATGTGTAGTGAGGTTTGTTTTGTGGGAAAAGGCCTTGCCACATTCTTTACATTTATACATTTTCTCTCGAGTATGAGTATTTATATGCAGAGTAAGGTTTGGGAGCTGTTTAAAGGTTTTGCCACATTCCTTACATTTGTAAGGTTTCTCTCCAGTATGAATTCTGTGGTGTGTAGTGAGGCTTCTTTTCCAGAAAAAGGCCTTGCCGCATTCTTTACATTTATAAATTTTGTCTCGAGTATGAGTATTTATATGCTGAGTAAGGTGAGGGAGCTGTTTAAAGGTTTTGCCACATTCTTTACATTTGTAAGGTTTCTCTCCAGTATGAATTCTGTGATGTCTAGTGAGGTTTGTTTTGTGGGAAAAGGCCTTGCCGCATTCTATACATTGGTAAGGTTTCTCTCCACTACACACTGTCTTACGTATACGTGTTCTTGATGACTCACTAGACACGTTCCCAGGCTTATCATATCCGTATGGTTTCTTTCCCACATGAATTCTCTGATGATCGCTTACACTGGAGGACTGGTTAAAATCTCTTTCACATTCGTTACCTTTATAAGGATACTCTCCTATATGCATAGTGTGATGTATAATGTTGGATCTTGTATCAATGAATTCCTCACACTTATTATGTTCGAAATGGTTCCCTTGAAAATGAGTCCTCAGATCGTTATTAACATTTGAGCCTTGATCAAACATTTTCTCACACTCACTGCCTTGAGCAGCTCTGTCTCCATTGAAAATGCTCCGATAATTTTCTAGGGTTGAGTCTTCAGTGAAGGACTTCTCACGTGGACCCCACTTAGCAGTTGTTTCTTCATTTTGAAATCTCTGAAGTTTAGAAATATTTGACTGGAAGGCCAATCCAGTCCTCTCTTCAACACTGTTCAAATCATTATTTTCAGCATGGACTAGGTAACTTTCCAGATTTTCCACATTCTCTTTCCATGCATATGTACGTTTGAAGAGTTGACTGGAGATTTTGCTTACACACACACCCTGCTTTGCAGAAAGAGTGGACTTCAAAAGGAAGGTTTTACAAAATGTTTTATATCCCTCGCCATCTTGGACAGTGAGAGTCTTATTATGGGCGGCAGTCTCAATTTGGACATATCCTTTACAATCATGATCGTGGTCTATTGTTAAGTGTAACTTCTCAAGGACACTATGTTGATAACGACCCACTAACACATTTTGAAACGAAGCTTCTTTGCACGGCTCTGGCTGGAAGCTCAGGCTGCCATGTGAAGATACCACTGAAAGATTGAATAACAGAAAAGTCAAGTCATTCCATGCGGCTACCTTCAGACGAATACACTGATGACATCTAATATACAACCATAAAATCAATCAGAGAGCGTCAGCAAGACAGCTGAGAAGGAATCATCAGGACTTCATTTCTCCATGGACACATAAACTTGCACACAACATACTGACCACATTGCTAAACAGATGATTCTGTAGTACTGTCATGATATAACACAAATCCTCTCCTCTCCCTCAAATAATCAGGAAAAACCATTATGAGCCCACAAGCAGAAGAAGGAAGGAATTTGTGTAAAGACTTATTTGAGAGAGAGAGAGAGAGAGACAGACAGAGGGAGAGCATGAGAGAGAGGATGCCCAATGGAGAGGGCAAGCACATTCTCATCAGAGCGGGGAGTCAATACGGGATTCAATCCTACGACCCTGAGATCATGACCTGAGCAGAAGACAAAGACTTAACTGACTGAGCCATCTGGGCCAGTGGAAGAAAGGAAATTTAAACATTAAAACAGAAATGAACAAAATAGAATTTAGCAAAAATAAGGAAATATCAAAAATAGGCAGATTTGGATTTCAGGAAAAAACAAAAATCAAAATTGACAGACCTATAAGTAAATCAAGTAAGAATAAAAAGGAAGACCAACTAAAATCGGAAGACTTGAAAGCAGACACGGTATCACTGATACCATAGAAATAAAAATAAATATGAGGCAACATTACAAAATTGTATGCCAAGAAACAGATACCAAAAACTACCAAAAACATATAACAAACCAGGACTCCATCCTGAAGAAATATTTTTAAAAACCTCCACTGATCTAAAACTACACAGTAGATTGAAAAGTAACTTTTAAAAAGGCCCAAAAAAGAAAACTCCCGGGCCAGAGGACTTCGCTGCATAATTCATACAAATATATAATGAGAAATTACTTCAAATCTCCTCACACATTTCCAAGGAGTAAAGCGAAGGGAGCTGCTGAGAACACTGTCTGTGACACCAGCACTACCAGGTTACCGAAGCCAAAGCAGAGCTGCTACAAGGAAAGGCTGCAAGCTACCACCAGTGAGGAAGATTCCAGCAAAGTCGACAGTAAAGTACAGCCAACTGAATCAGAAGCACACTCCAGCATTTTACAACATAAACAAGTGAGGATTCTTCCGGGAATTCAAGGGTATTTGAACATAGGGAATACTATCAATTTGAGCCTGCATGTTAACAGAATGAGTGTCAAAAATGACACCATCAGGAGCAGCTGGGTGGCTCGGTTGGTTAAGGGTCTGACTCTTGATTTCAGCTCAGGTCATGATCTCATGGTCGAGGGATGGAGCCCGCATTGGGCTCCATGCTCAGTGGGGAATCTGAAATTCTCTCTCCCACTGTCCCTCCCCTTCTTTGGGAGCTCTCTCTCTTTCTCTCTCTAAAGGAAATAAAGACAAGTTTTTAAAAATAGCACGACTGAGGCGCCTGGGTGGCTCAGTCAGTGAAGCGTCTGCCTTTGGGATCATGACCTGAGCCAAAGGCACATACTTCACTTACTAAGCTGCCCAGATGCCCCTCCACTGTTTTTTTTTCTGAACATGACACCACAGGGAAATAGAAAAAGAAGAAACTTAGCTGAAAATCACTAGGAAGAAATTTCAAAGCAAAATCAGAAATAAACAGACACCAAAATAAACAGTCATATTGAAAGCAATGCCAAGTAATACAAAATAACAAACAAAATGGCAAGGCTTTAACGACATTGCCTAAGAAGAAAAGAAGACTCAAAATCCAAAATGAGAAATGGGGAAAAAAAAAAAAGAGAGAGACAACACATAACCACAGAAGTGTATACTGTGATAACAGATTACTATAAAGTTATATACAAACAATTTAGATAAATTGGGAAAGATAATTCCTAAAAAGCAGAAGTTACCAAGTCTGAAATACGAACCTCATACTATGAAATAGCAAGTCTTCTTAGACCAATTACAAAAATAAAACTTGAATTTGGAATAAATGTCCCCCTAGTATAGAAAAGCCCAAGACTACGTGCCTTCATTGGTCCGTTTGAACAAATACTTAAAAAGGCAAACAAACGTCAGAAATAGCGGAGTAGAGGGAACACAACCATAATCATTCTATGAGTCCAGCTTTGGTAGCAGGATAAAGACGATACTAGAACAAAAACGTCTACTTTGTCTGATAAAAGTATTGTTACTCTGGCTTTCTCTGGACACCCGTTTTTCTTTTTTAAGATTTTATTTATTTATTTGACAGAGAGAGACAGCCAGCGAGAGAGGGAACACAAGCAGGGGGAGTGGGAGAGGAAGAAGCAGGCTCTTAGCGGAGGAGCCTGACGTGGGGCTCGATCCCAGAACGCCGGGATCACGCCCTGAGCCGAAGGCAGACGCTTAACAGCTTTGCCACCCAGGCGCCTCTGGACACCCATTTTAATCTCCTCCTTTTTAATCTGCAGGTGTCTTTAGGTTTAAAATTAGACTTTTGTGATCTGCGAATCTCAGTCAATTCAGCATTTAACGTTGGCTCAGGTCACGATCTTGGGATCCTGGGACTGAGCCCTGAATCAGGCTCCCCACCTCTCATGGAGTCTGGTTGTCCCTCCCCGTCAAACCCTCACTGCACTTATGCTCTGTCTCTCTCTCTCAAACAAATAAAATAAAAAATAAAATAAAAATGATGCTTATTTGCAGCATACAGATGGCTCTACTTTTTTTTAAATGCATTCAGACACCTTATATGTCTTGAGTGACTGAAAATGTACTATACACTCCAAAGTAATTATTCAGAGACGTGTTTACTGCCATTCTAGTTCTTGTTTTGTCACTGTCTGGAGATTTTCTCTGATGCTTTCTTGTCCATATCACATTTGGTGTCTGACCAGCACTCAAGATTCTGCTCTACTATTTCTTGAATGTTTGGTTCATTGGTCAGGTTAATTCCACCCCTCCACGGTGAATTTCACCAGCCACTCTTCTGCGGCACCTTTTTCTTTTCCTTCCTCCTCCTGCCATGTCTAACATATTCTTGGAAACAGCTCCCTCTGTGACAAGCAGTGCAGGGACAATCTGCTTGTGGTTGCAAGGCTAGATTTCTTACCTTGGACTCCAATCAATCCACGGACTTCAAAAATATCAAGTGTTCCCTCTACCTTACTTGTTCCCACTGTTTCATGGTACAGGCGCTCTTCTGTGTTTAACTCAGGCTTCACCTAAAATCTGACTTTGCCTAATAGGAGCACGGAAATAAAAATCCATTGTTCTTACCAGTATTCCCCAAAGAAACCCCTTACAGAGAGAAGACATAATGAGCACGTGGCCATTATCACATACACTTTAATGGTGAGAGAGGAGAGAGAGCCCACTGCAGGAGAAACATCTTAAGAAGCTCTCAGAGAAATGACTCTTCTTCAGGTGTCTTCTGGGGGCTCAGCCTGTGACAACTCCAGCATTCACTTCTAAATGCTGGGTTCCTCCTGGGAACTCTCACCTCTCTCCCATGTCCTCTTCTTTCTCTAGTATTGGGTTACAGATAACTTCACTTTCCTAAGTTTATATCCTACCATGAACACACAGGATTCCCTTGATGTGTAGAGTTGGTTGGCTTTCGTTTACATGAAACTGCTTAAAAAGTAGTAGAAGTGATACATGTTTAGGCATATATGTATCTAGATTTCTTTCTTTTCTATTAAACTACACCTGACATTCAATGTTACATTCGTTCAGGTGTACCACACAGTCATTGGGCTACTCTCTAGGTTCTCCTATGCTCACCCCAACTGTAGCTAGCAGCCGTCACCCTAGGACACGATCACAACTCCACCGACCATCTTTGCTATGCTGTACCCATTATCCCCATGACGTATTAATGCCCTAACTGGAAGGCTGTACTTCCCAGTCCCCTTTACCCATCTTGCCCATCCTCCATCCCATTCCACTCTGGAAAACAGCAGCTGGAAAACAGTCTTTATGGGTCTATTTTTGCGTTTTGGTTGTTGTTCCCTGCCATTTGAGACAATGGGAATAGACCTAGAAAAGGTGCTGTGCTAAGTGAGAGAAGTTGGACAGAGAACGACATATACCATATGATGTCACTTTTAAGTACAATCTAAAAAACAAATGAACAAACAAAAGCACAAAATGACCCATAAACACCTATTTCGTTTTGACTAAGGACCATGGATAGTCTCAAGGCAGCCAATAATTCCTCGATTCCACACATTCTATAATGTCACAAGTTGGCCTGTAACAACCTTGCAATGCTGCTTGGGGACAGAGGACTCCCCGGTCACAGTCCGCAGGACCTCGTGGCTCATGACACAAGAAACACCATGAGCTTCCTCGTCACACTGACGTCACGTGCCCGCTGCGCAGCCCAAATCCTACACGTAGATGCCGCACGTGCGGTCAGTCTGTATCACAGCTTTGCGACCCTGTGCGTACGAAACCCAGTGTCTTAAAGGATCGTCTAGCCTATCTACCTGAACTTTGCCACGGAAGGAGAGATCTCTACTTCCCTATATGATAAAACAATCTGTGCTCCATCCATGTGCACTATCACTATATTCCAAAGCGTTCTTACACACAAACTTCAATGGAAAGACAAGAAGAAAAACGCTCAACGCCTCCATCCATAAAACTAGGAGAAACATAAGCCCACAGAGAATCATCTCCCAACAATATCCATCACTCAGGTTGACGCTGGTTGGTTCCTGCCTCATTTTCCCAATGTACAACACCTTGTCAAATACTCCTTAATCTGACCCAAGATCTCAGAGAAAATCTATTCACTTTACATCATGAAACACTGTTACAGACTATGATCTGCAGGATGCAATAGACAAGAATCCCGTGAGCTGTAACAGTCACTTGTGAAGGTCCCCCTACCTCTTGCATTTGAACAGGTAAAAAAAATCTGAATACCAATGAGAATCTTCCTTCAATTTCTGTTGTGAGCTTTTGAAGGGAGAGGGGTGAAGAAACAACTGAGCAAAAGCATACAGCTTACATGCGTCTGAAACGATGAGAGGATTTCACATTTCTCACCAGGAAGAGTAAGCCCTGCACGTAGTGGAATCATGGCACATTACAGTAAAAGGGCTGAGGACTGGGAAACACATAGGAATTAGGGCAGGGGTGTTCAGGAACCATCAACAGGGAATATAAACTACAGCCACATCAACATAAAGGAGGCAGGAGGTTGAGTCAAATGAAACCGAAGTGTCACACTGACAAAAGTACGTTGGGTGGCTCCGAACTGAGGTGAAGATTGGGAGGAAATGTTGTCTCATGAATACACCTGACCTACTGCTTGTGCCTCTACTGGATGGAGATCAAGGAACCGCGGGTGTAGCTCAGGAGCACACAACGTGATTTCAAGGAATAACAACAATGCTCGATACACCAAATGTATAATTTTCTTCTGACATTCACAGCAGTATCCATAATAGGTTTTCCTTCAGGATGCTCTGCTGCTCATTCAGCACTGACATACAGAAGAAAATGAGAAGCTCAAGGACTTGGAAGCTTTGCCTTGAGCTCCTTCCAAGCAGCGTACATATGGCTAATCTTAACGGTCTAGACCACCCAAGACCACCACTGCACTACAATGGACACACCCCTGGTCACTCTGTAAAGATACCAAAGAAGTCGACACCCAAAATCATGACAGAAATCTCGTCACCCAAAAGTCGTCACTCTTGGTGGGACTCCTTAGGAGACCATGACGAATGTGTTGACCATACTCATGCTTGGCAGTAAAATCTGTAGAACGTAAGGTAAGCCCAGGGAAGTAAAGGGAGAGAGATCATGGTAAAAACAGCCATCAGTTTGCCAAGATTCCAGCTACACTCTATGACAATTACATTATCGCTACTGCCAAGCCCTGAGAAAGCATTCTGCTGTGGGAATAAGGGAATCATCATTCACAGAGCAGACGGATGGTTAGTCAGTACTCTGTGTGACTCCTGAGCTCTACTTTTAAGGTTAATCCCCCTGTTGATTATAGAGATTACTTAAAAACAAAATCTTAAACAAGAGAAAACCTCAGTCACTACACAAACCACAGAAGACGTTCTTTAATACATTTCGCAGCAGAAGTGTGAGAGGATTAAGGATGTTATTAGAAAAACAGAAAGGAGTGTATTTCTGTGGTCTTGGTATAAGAGACTATGTCTAAAAATGGTAAAAACCAGGAACCATGGGATGTCTGGGTGGCTCAGTCGGTGAAGTGTCTGCCTTCAGCTCAGGTCATGATCCTAGGGGCTGGGATCAAGTCCTGAATGGGGATCCTCGCTCCACAGGGAGCCTGCTTCTCCCTCTGCCTACTGTTCCCCCTGATTGTCCTCTTTCTCACTCTCTTTCCTTCTGTCAAAAAAATAAATAAAATCTTAAAAAAAAAAAGAATGTTAACAATTTATTTAGAGAAAGAGCATGTGAGAGCATAGCAGGGGAGGGCCAGATGGACAGGGAGACAGAGAAGCCCCAGCCCAACATGGAGCTCCATCCCAACACCCTGAGATCGTGACCTGAGTCGAAATGAAGACATGGATGCTTCACTGACTAAGCCACCATGCACAGCTCTCTATCTTACTTTAATGTAAATAATCATTCCCTGAAGACTTACTCCACCATGATTTCTATCACTCTTATAGGACGACCACAAATGGAATCTCCACGTGGACTTTCCTCACACACCCTACACCACTGCCTCCTTTATCTTCTATGCGAAGTGGCAGGAATGAATTCCCCAACATACAAGAAGAGCCCCTCGTGTCTCTGAGACAGCAAGGATCACATCACTTTGCAGGCATACAAGTAATAAAGGCACAGCATGACATCATTTAAGAGTCGAATAGTATTTTCCCTAACAGTAAAATTTCTCAAATAGGGTCAAAACAAAAACAGAGACACTATTATCCATTCCCAGACATCCATCCTCCCTTGATCCTTTAGGCATATTAACAAATGCAGCTGACAAATGAAGAACATGGGGTTGAACGACCTGGGTCCACTTATACATACTTTTTGTGTGTGTGTGTGTGGATACGTACTATGCAGTACTGTAAAAATATTTTCTGTTCATTATGATTTCCTTAATACTGACTCTTCTGAAGCTTACATCACTATAACAACACTTATACAAATACAGACAACATACTAAGAGTGGGATATTAACTGTTTATGTTTTAGGTAAGGCTTCCTCTCAACAACAGGCTACTTCCATGGAAAGTAGGTACGGTTTTACTTTTAGGGACCCAAGAGTGAAAACCAGATTGTCAATTGTGGAAGAGTTGACACTCCTAACGTCTGCATCGTCCAAAGCTAAAATGTAACTGATTTAAGTGTTTGAACCTTGGATTTTTCTCCGTAATAAATATCCTAATTGAGATCATGTCTGCAAAATGAGATGGGCTTACTGCTTCCTGCTGTGAATGGCTGATATTATAGAACTTGCATTCCATTACACAGTTTGCAACTGCTCATATCTTTAATATTTTTATCCTTCACGAAGACATTTTTTTGAAGTATATGTTAAAAATATAGGATTGTCATCAATCATTACATTTCTGGCATGTCTATCCAGTACGCTTTCTCTGAAGTTGAGGAAGAATGAGTTCATGGGAAGACTCGGCCAACCTTCTTGATATGTGTACAGCATCTCCACAGGAGTATTATCTCATGTTGAAGAGTTCTGAGTATGAAATAATGGCTTTGCCACATATTCGACACTTGTAGGGTTTCTGTCATCCTGCACTCTCTCATGGTTAGAAAATTGTACTTCTACTTAAAAGCTTTGCCACATTTCTTTTCTGTTTTTACATTCCTCAGCCTTCTCACCACTATGTACTACCTTATGTTGATAAGTTTTGAGTGATAACCAAAGGCTTTGCCACATTGTTTACATTCATTAGATTTCCTTCCAATATGAAATCTCTGCTGTTGACCGAGTTGTGAAGACGAGTCCATATGTCTGCCAGACTTACCACATTTAGATGTCTTCTCCCCAGTGAGGATACCATGGCAGTGTGTACGCTAAGACTCGAGCTTGCATCGAAGACAGTCCCCCATGCATTATTAAGTTACTATGATACACTAGTTCTCTGGAAACTGAGTACCCTGAGGCTTATTACACTTGGACCCTTGATTCATGCCTTTCAGAGACTCATTTCATTAATACATTCTGTCTCCATTATAAACACCTCAGTAATTCTGGAAGCTAGAAGGGCCCTTAAAGAGGACTTACAGTGTACAACACATAAAAAAAAAATAAGCTCCACGTTATGTATTCTGCATAACTATTGACCGGTGATGATTCCATAAAGAACTCCCCATGTTTATCAAAATCAGAGACATTGGAAAAGGACAGATGATGTGTTCGCTGAAGAATAATGAACCTCCTGACAAGGATTTCTCAAATCAATGCCATTTAGAATCCTTATCTTCCTTTATCGATGTCTCACTTTCAGAGATGTTCCTGTGCATGACTGATCCAAACTTACATTTAAAATGGTTTCAGTGATTATTTTCAACATGGACTAGTGGGGGTTTCTAGAATTTACAAATGCACTTTTAGAGAATAGGAACCTATAAAAATTGGTGTGGGTCCTTGGGTTCAAAGACATTTTTCTGCAAATATAACTGACGTAGGAGGGGATTCTCCCCCAACGCACCCCCAAAATCTTTTTACCCTTGAGCTCTTCCAAAAGGAGCGATTTCATTATGGGTAACTGTCCCAAGTTTGGTTTGATCTGACATAACACGCGTCCTGTCCTTCCCCTCTTCCCAACACATTCCCAGTCATTCGTAACTAGAAATACTCAGGGCTCAGGGCCACAGCTTCTGTACCTTCCATATCACAATCCTCTTTGCCTGTCTTTGCTAACAGGCCTAGAGTATTATGGAAACACACAACTAAGAATCAAAATAAGTTATTCCACTCACTATGCTCACATGCGTATACATTAAAGTGCTAACATGCCCCATTAATACCTACCCTAGGGCATCAGCAAATGAGGAACTGGAAGCACTTGGCCTTTGCTCTTCCATGGAGACAAAAACAGACCGATTTACCTTTTAGAGTGCTCCAGAAGCCAGCTGGGAGAACCCAACACACCCAGCAAGTACCAATGCAGAAGAGCCACATCAAAGAGACAAAGGAAGGCTTTGACACTTGCCCACGGCAGCTGCTCACCCTCCCTGACACTGCATGGCCACACTGTGAGAAAACTCCTACAATGGACTGACCTGTGCGTTCAGTGATCTGACCTCCCTGCAGCTGCCTGAGGAAGAGACGGCACATCTGTCATGCACGACATGGAAAAAAGAGGGAAGGTGTGCACCCTCTGGAAGCACTGTGATAGCTGCTCAGACAAAATGGAGTACTTGTTCAGACACAGACAGACAATAGAGCTGAAGGGAAACAGAGGAAGGTATCCTGGGCTGTAAACCAACTGCACTTTCGTAACCTGGGAAATTACAAAAATGGTGACACGACAAATACCCAGAATATGTGTGACACGCACCATAATTACTATGATCTGTGTGCTTTAAAACAGAGCAAATCCAGAAACCTGGGCCCAGAGGCTCTTTTTTTTTTTAATCCCGAAATGTCAACAAAAGATCACAAGGCTACAAAATAAACAGAAAAATGTGTTCCAATCACAAGAACAAATTAAATATCACAAATGGACCTTCAATCAATGAAGAACTCTGCATTGCATGACAAAGACGGAGGCATCATAAAGCTGTGCATGGAGACAGGAAGAGACAACAGATAGGGAACTAAATGGTACCGGCAAACTGGGCACGACCAAAATGTAACCCAAAGAGACAAAGTATATCAACCAACCGCCCAGGAATTGGGAGCTGAAGAATACAATCACTGAATTTAAAAACACAACAATGGGTCACCCACATACTTGCTCAAGCAAAAGAAAGAATCAGACAAGCTAAAAACCCCTTGTTTTAAACTGTCTACTAAGAAGAGCAAAGAAAAATGGGGGAAAGGACAGTCTGGGGACTCAGGAGACACCTAAGTGGACCGATATGTACATTAAGGGGACCCCATAAGGAGAGGAGAGTGAAACGGAGAGGAGAGTTGACAGGAAGAACTAAAGGCTTCTACTTCACACATATGTGCAAAGATGGACCAATTCAACAATCTCAGGAATTCACAGTAGGATCAATGTCAAGACATGAACACAGTGACTCATTATAAATAACCTATCAACAATCAGAGGTGAGGGGACCTGGGTGGCTCAGTCAGTTCAGTGTCCCCTTTGGCTCATGTCATGATCCCAGGAGCCTGGGATCAAGCCCCACATAGCGCTCCCTGCTCACCACTCCCCCTGCATGTGTGTTGGTTGCACTCTCTCTCGCGCTCTCTCTCTCTCTGACATATTAAGAAAAAAAAACTAAAAAAAAAAAAAAAATCACAGTCGAAAAGAGAATTTTGAAAAAAGCCTGACAAGAGCAACTCCTCTTCTGCAGAAGAGCCCCTGTAAGATGATTACTGCAGTTCTCAGCAGACCCTATAGGAGGAAGGGAATGGGATCGTGTATTCGAGTACAGAAAGATTCAACAGTCTGCACCAAGAGTCATCTACCTGGCATAATCTACCTGTTTTCCACGAAGGTAGAAATAAAAACAATGCCTAGTAAAAAACCCTTCAATTAACTATTAAAGCTGTCCTACAAGAAATGTGAAAGGAAGTCTTTCTGGTTGAAAACCAAGGATTCTAAAGGGTAACTGGAACCACAGGACAACATAAAACTCCTGCTCACGTCAGTACGTACCCAATTCTAGAAACCTGCAGTGCTGTAATGAGGTAGCCCAATCACTTGTATTTCTGCTACAGAATTGTCTTAAACAGAAGCGTAAAATGCACAAATCTGCATAATAAATAAACTACACCACATAAAAGATAGAACTTGTGATAGTGGTAACATCCAACAGGTTCAGGGATGGAGAGGATGAAGGAGAAAAGTTGCCTATAAAATTGACGACAGCAGTTGAAAATGGTTTGTTATACCTGTAAGATGTTTTAAGGAATCTCTAAGGCAACCAGAATGAAAATAGAGACAGAAGACAGAAAAGTGAATGACAATGGTGTCAAACCATATCATGCGTACAACACCACAAGTAAGATAAAATATAGGACCTACACAATATACTGACATAGAAAATTTTTTAAATTGCTTTCGATTCACCAAAAGTGCTTCTCATGCCAAGAGAATATAAATTCAACAATAGATGTTGGAATTATTGCGAGTATTATAACAACTCACCTAGATATGCTAGAACATTCACCACCACCAGAAATACACAAGACGAGTTACACACTCTGTAGGGGTGATATTTCATAGACACATACATAATGTTCCTGGGAAAGGGCACAAACCTGATTCACATTTAAGCCACACATTGTTCAAAAGTGTATGGTGCTGAAAACTGTCATCATATCACAAAATACATCGGTAAAGAAAAACAAAAAAACCCACAATTAACTTACGTTGAGGAAGGTCCCATACAAAAAGAAGCCCATTATTAAGGAATCCCAAAATGAGAACAAGCCAAAATTGAACTGAATAAAATGCCACATAATGCAATATACTAATTATTGAAAAGAAAACCTTCAATAGAGGTATAATTTTAAACCTGTGTATCCATGAAAAACAGGCATTGTCTATTTTGGCATAAGTTCACTGACAGTAAAACTGTAAGGATTATTCATTACAATCAACCATGAAAAGCTGTAATGAAAAATATTATGAATAAGGACTTAAGTGACATCAAAAAATGTATTCTGTTACTCATATATTCCTCCTCTTACACAGAATTCAAGGGTATAACCCATTCCTTAGAACAAAGCAGAGAAGCAAAAACCTTCCCTCTCTAAATAAACAAACACCGTCACAGTTATAAAATATGCTGACAATCATTTTATAAGAAAGAAATACAGGGGAGTAAATCCAGATACATTCCTGAGAAACTAGTAAAAAAAACTTTAAGATTAATTTTTCGTGAAGTAAAATTCCAACAGCAACGGGACATTTTTGTCACTAGGGGAATTTTACCATCTACATCACTTCTTACACAGCACATGCCCACGTCACATCAGAACTTTTGATCTAAGAAATAAGAGCTGAGTCTCAGAGACAACTAATAAGAAAGTGCAAACTTACGACAAAGTCACAGGAACGTCTTACTATACGAGAAAAATTAGAAAATGATGCATTTTTAAAAAGCTAAGAAATGAGACTTTACTATAGGCTGCAGGTTCCAAAAGTTGTAAATCCCGAATAACATTACTGTATGTAGGAAGTCCAGGGAACAAATAGAGACATTACATTATTTCACCACTGAGGAATGGAACGTAAGGAGTGGAAACCTCTTCTTCTCGTTAATACAAAGGAAATGAACATCTGAAGTGAAATAAAGGATTGTATGTTCTCCTGTTCGGGAAGTGCTTTGTTACCTGATGACATTGCTCAGTCTCCATTGTGTACGATTAAGACTGAAGCCTCCATAACACTGGAAAGCATGGACCAGAAAACACGTGATGTCTGTCTCCAGTGTTGCGGGGATTCCCACGCCAAGACCCAGTACGCCCCACACAACTCTGCACACTTTCTCCCAAGAGGCAAAATGGAACTTAGAAGAGGCTTAGCACAGACCCTCCGGAATAGGGAGGCCCTCAAAGCTAAGGCCCTCAAAGCAATGGAAAAGCTCTCCGATTATGGAGGCCTGCCCACATCCCATTGCCCTCACTATGGCTGTGACGAAACATCACTGGAGCTGAAGCAGAAGCCTTTGAGAATATGAAAGCATGACAATATTGAGAAAAGATGTCCCTCTGTGATGGACGGGGAAATACACCTGGGCTTCTCCAACCGATTTTGATGCCAGCAGAGCTATTGGAACCCCCTTTCAAAGTCTATCCTCCTCCTCCATCAGACTTGGATGTCCATCTGTCATCGGCTTCATTCATTCCCACCTACCTGGATCAAAGACTACTGTCTTCTTTCTCCTCACATCCCACGGCTCCTTGCTCTGCTCCAAAAGGGAGACTAAATCAGGCTTCGACACAATGAGACCTGTTTAATAGAGAAAGGGAATATAAGTATGGCTGGGGATCCTTGCAAGCCACTACTGGGCTCAGTAGGGAAGAGAGGACATTGTAGAACTCTAGAAGATGATTTCCCCAACACTGTTCACCAACAGCCCCTAGAGAACATGCAGGAGTTTCAAACACTCACTTCCTAACTGGCACTTCAAAGTTCTACTGAGACAATAAGGTGGCGTAAAAATTGGAGTTTAAATGCAGGAAGTACCGCTCCACACCACGCCAGGTTCAGAACTACCACTAATCAACAGAAATGATGTGTCCCGAAGGAAGCAGAAGATAGAGCTGAAAAGCAAACATCAAGATTTGTGTCTCCATCTGTAAATCCTTACTTACAAATCCTTACTTTTGTCCCTTAGGGCAGTGACCTGAATTCCACTGTGCAAAGAGGAATCATCCAAGAGACAGTCTTGAAAGGAGGAACGAAACCCCGAGAGTGGTTGGGAAATCTGGAAGGAGTCATCCTCACCCAAGAACAGGAGGTGTCCGTAGTTCTCCAGCATCACGTCCCTGTACAGTTCCCGCTGCGTGTGGCTCAGGCATCGCCACTCCTCCTGGGAGAATTCTATGGCCACGTCCCCGAATGTCAGCAGTCCCTGCAAGAAATACCACCGTCACCAAGTGGCCATCGACAGAGTTCACAGTGGTCCCTAAGATCAAGAGGGAGTGTCACCAGCTAGACCCCAACATCTGACCTTCACTGCTCACCCGACTATACCCCCCAAACTAGATCCCACATTTTACTTCACTTCTTCTGTCCACATTACCCTCTACTTCAGCCAAAACACCCCGTGGGCAGAGTCTCCTGCGGGGAAAACAGAAACTATCCAATGAAACGTAATGACCGCCCAGCGGGGGTGCTTGGGCTAGCCCAGTTTGAGGCAGAGGGACCCGGATGTAACCCATGGAGTAAACTAGTTACCTTTACCTCAATATAAAGCTAGTACTGTCGAACTATGGAGAAGCAGAAACCTCATGTACCGAATGTGCAAAGGGATCAGGTTTGAACTCAGGTTATGATCCTAGAGTTCACTGAAAAGGACATACAGGTGCATATTCAGAGAGGACTCTATGCCAGTGTTCACAGCAGCTTTCAAACGTGAGAACAATGATGGAAACAAGAAGTTATCTACACAAAATCAATCTAACCATTTACATTTCATGCACCCATCCACACATGTAGGAAGTAGTTATACACATATTAACAGTGATAGAGTGGAAAATTGTCATGATCAGTAATTCAAGAACCATTTTCAATGACGTCACACTTATAAATCACTTTGTGGATGATGCTGCTTCTGGATTTTATTCACATGATATCAACACAAACACAGAGAATGATACACATAAAACAGCTATTATTTAGGAGTCTGCTATGATGAAGGATAGAGGCAGAAAAATGTTCACCTTTAACTCAAAAGGCTGACCCACCGACTGCATAGCTCTGCTAAGAGTCAAATACATGCTACTTGTTATCTTACGGTCTCTTAACTGCCTGTACATTTCACCGATATTAACATCGAACGGAGAGATAGCATCGGACAGATCAGGCAAAAGTAACAAGCACAAATTCAAAGAAACCTTTCTGATCTTATACTCGGTGCACCTACCCTCCCCCTTGAAGACTATGCATAAAACCACCCGCTTCATGCAGCCAACGTGCAGCTCTTTCTGCCCACAGCTCCTGTCCCCGAGCTACTCAATAAACCAACTCTCGGGCACCGTAACACATCTCAAGAATTCGTTCCTCACCATCATGCTCAAGGATCCCACAACACAGCATTTCATTGATGCTTTTTGTCAATCATCATCTGTGATATAATTCAGGGTTTAAGACACTCAAACATGTTAATTAGAGAATTCTTGTTTTCTTCATCTGAAAATTCACTGAAGGAAATAGGGCTTCTGGGTGATGCAGTGGCTCAAGTGTCCTCCTCTTGATTTTGGTTCAGGTCATGGTCTCGGGGTCTAGGGATCCACTCAGCACAGAGTCTGCATGAACTTCTCTCCCTCCCCCTCTGGCTCTACGGGATCACCTCTCCTCCTCTCTCACACACACTAGTTCTCTCACTCGCTACAATAAGAAAGAAGGAAGGAAGGAAGGAAGGAAGGAAGGAAGGAAGGAAGGAAGGAAGGAAGACTTTTCTTTTTTGAAAATAAACAGAATGTCTACCACTTGAGTGTGGAATAAAGTAAAAACTCACAGGATGGCGGTATGACTGACTTAGATCCCCCAGGCCCAGGAGTCAATACTATCAACCTCGGGAAGGTGAGAGTCTTCATTTGTGCAGTGGAAACTCATGTAGGGGCGTTGGGGGAAATGGTCAAGAAAGTATTCCCAAAGACATTTTTCATGAAAGAAATCCGTTCTCATTAAACCTCAGGGACAGGACCCGTTGGCAGAAGAGCTGCAGTGTGATTGTGAGAAGGTACCGACTATAAACTCTTCATGTAGGGGTAGAGATAACAGAAGTCTCTGAGGGGATTTTCCCATGTTCAAGAGGATCCTGGAGGTCTGGCTATGGTCAAGCTAAGGCTGCTTTTGCCTCCAGCAAAGCATTAACACTAAGGCACTTGGGAATTCCTTGAGGAAAGTCATACTTTCCATGTGCCAAGTATCTATCTGTGGGCTGCAAGTTGCAAGGACATTTCCTTTTTCTCTACATTTCTTTTGCTTTGTTCTCCTGATCAGAAACTACAAGCAAAGAGAAACTCAATGGAAAGAAGATTCCAGGTGAAATGGGATGGTTTCTGCACATCACCCAGTATATCCGTCCAAGACCCTTAGGAAATATGAAGAACAGTTTGAGCCTTACAGGGGGAGCTATCTGGCAGAGACTCAAGCCATTACAAGAAGTTAATATCAGCTGCAATGGAACGTTGATCATCGGCCCCTAGGCACATTGAAGGACCTGTTGCTTGGTGTTGAGTAAGGTACAGGTGGGGCTAGGGAGGGGTGGACAGCTACGGGGCTAGGTGACCAGGGTCACCAAAAATCCCAGGAAAGAGGGACATAAAGAAAACAAGAGCCAAGGGAATGTGACGAGACCACCTCATTTGTTTTAAACACCAGAGATGACATATTCAAAGGAGAAGTAATCATGCTGTTATCAGTGGTGACCTCAAGGAGACTGAAGGCCCCTGGTCAATTTTCTATAAAAGACCAACCATAAAGGCGTTAGGTGGCAACCATTCGGGACCCTGCTCACTCTAGAAAGCTTGCTTTCTGTTCTCACCTTCACGTGATAAACTATCACTGTCTCCTTTTGTGCCTGATACTCATTCTGCTACACCACACAAGAACCCGGCACCACGTGTTCCTTCTAGAGGCCTCCTTTTAGACAACCTGGCTTGAGTGCTGGAATGGGGGAGGGGCCGGTGACTCTCTGCCTGAATGCAGACAGGCCCAGGAGCGACCCACCCCCAAAGAGCCATAGGTCCTAACTCACCAATGGGCTACTTACAACCAGATTCGGTTCCCAAAAAGGGAAGATTCCATCTGTCCCCAGACTGCCTCATCTTCCCCTTTAAAACCAGGCCCCACCCACTACCTCCTGGCACTAGGCCTCTCTGGTGTCCTTCCCACCCCCGCTCCCTTGCTGTGCGTTCAGTGAGCTTCTGGCTCCTTTGTTCTGCCTCAGCTGAATTCTCTCACTTCCCCTGGCAGTGGCCCATGCCTGCTCATCACCCAAAATCCCCATCCGCTCAAGAGACACCCCATTTAGGGACCACATTCTTATACCCCTAAACAGTAAACCAGCATGTCAATTATATTATGAGAATACAGTCGATTTATACAAACTTCAATCACATATACTTTCCCGGTCTGGTAACACCTAGTCTATTTTAGATACATTCTATAGGATATGAACCCCCTCTTTTTTCAGAGAATATTCCAAGTGATTCTGGATATCGTATCATATTCGCTGTTTATCTGTGCATTTTCTTACTCCCGGTCTACACAGAGCTTATAAGGCTTCCAGATGGGGCCTAAATAAGACCATTTTCCATCACTGATATCCCAGGACCAGACCCCTTCAGCAATAGGAATCTTTAACTCAACACCTTCCCAAGGATCTGTCACCAAGGGACTATTTGCAATACTGGCAGGCAGGTCTTTCATTCAAAGTGGCAACTGTTGATGGCCGACTCTAAGCCCTGTTGGAGAGAAGGGATAGAAGGCTCTGGCTGATAGGGGAGAAGGGTTCTAAAGGCCGAATTTGAGTATCATGTCTGAAAAGTTTTAAAAACTGGGTGTAAACATAGAGCAGAAACATCAGAACTAGAAAAAAAATCAATATTAACAATTTCTAAATGTAAGGAATTTCTCGAGAAAAAGAAGATAGGGCTTTGGAACTCGTACGCCAGGCTTACCTGAGAACTGGCCATTTTTTCTTCACCTCGTCCTCCGGACTTCTTGCTCAGAAGGATTCCAGGAGAAATCACAGCTGCAGCAGGAGAAAATGCCTTTAAAGCCCCCAACAGGGCGTCTCCACCCATAAAGGTCTTGCCTGCAGGCAGGACTTTCAAATGCACAAAAATGCCCTCTTCCTTGCCCTTTGTGTCAGGAACTATTCAGAAACAATGAATTCTTCCTTGAAGACCAAACTTGGAGTATTTCCTTGTCTAGTTCAGGGGGCCTCCCCCAGCACAAACACAGGCAACTTCTTTTTATTTATTTATTATTTATTTATTTGACAGAGATAGAGACAGCCAGCGAGAGAGGGAACACAAGCAGGGGAAGTGGGAGAGGAAGAAGCAGGCTCACAGCAGAGGAGCCTGACGTGAGGCTCGATCCCATAACGCCGGGATCACGCCATGAGCTGAAGGCAGACGCTTAACCGCTGTGCCACCCAGGCGCCCCAACACACGCAACTTCTGCTAGAGCAGAAAGAAGAAACGTGTGCTGCATGGACCTGATGCTTCCAGATTCCCGTGGCAGCACCTGTGTTACTTCTCCTTGAGCCAAGCCTGCACTCAGCTGTCTTCTATTCATGGTTAAGCCTGCTTAACCCTGGGTTCACCTAGAATCGCCTGGAGCATTTAATGAAAACAGCACAGTTGTTTCCCCCCTCACCGATTGACAGAATCTGGGGTGGGGGGCACGGGATATGATCCCTTCTTGTACCTACTGGGAAGCATTTGGGAAGGTGACTAGGCAAAAAGCAGTAATCAAGGCTGTCGTTGTTATTCTGATTTAATCCACGCCTTGTCCATGGATCACTATTTCTGCACATTTACACTTTCTCCCTCCTTCTGCTACGGGGAGGGAGTCACCCTTACAAATTGAGCTTTCCCTTAGAGATGCAAATGTCTGCTACAAAAATAACCAGACTAGGTTCAGAGCTCTTTTTTGGTGGGCTGTTTCTTCTTCTTCTCTTTCTCCTTCTTCTGGGCCATCTCCACCTCCTCCCCCTCCTCCTCCTCCTTCTTTTTCTTCTACTTTTTAAAGATTTTATTTATTTATTTGAGAGAGAGAGGGAGAGTAGCAGAGAGAGGGAGAAGCAGACTCCCCACTGAGCATGGAACCCACTGCGGGGTTTGATCCCAGGACCATGACTGAGCCAAAGACAAGTACTTAACCGACTGACCCACCCAAGCACCCTTGTCTGCTCTTTCTTTAAAATACCAGCCAATAAGAATCCTTACGCTAACGAGACATATGTTGGGGTGACAACATGTGCTCCGTCAGTAGGTAAATGGTTACTTTCATAACTAACTGCCACAGACTTTTCCAAAGGGAATGTACGATGTTCACTCCCATCAGCAATACATGAGCATTCTAATTCCTCAACATGCTCCCTGAAATTTGGTGTGAACCTTCTTCTTTATCTTAGCCATTCTAGAAAATACGGAGTCGTTTCTCTCGGTAAAAACGAAGCGGTCTTCCTACAGTTCTCCTGGTGACTGGACTGAAAGCACGTAAACACATAAAGTTGAACAGAAATCAAAATGGCTACATTAAAACATCAGCAAGCCTTGATATTAAACTAGGGATCCTTTTCCCTCTCTTCTGCAACCCTCCTCTCTCCCCTTCTTAGCCTTTGCTTTCCAGCACTGGGTCCCACCCTGAAAAAGTGATGGACACAGCTGGAGGCACAGACACTATTCCTGGTGGAACCGGCTAGATCCTGTAGGGATTTCCCGACAAATACCCCAGCCCTGCCTCTGGGGGGCTTTCAGTTTTGAAGGCCCCGACCTGCTGCAGCCTCTCTTGCTGGCAAAGTAATTAACCTGTTGTTCCTCTTGATCCCCAGCTCCGGCTTCACGTTCTATTTTGGCTCCAAAGCACGGAGGTCAGGTTTTGACAGCAGAATGTGAAGAAGAGGAACACATTTATCTTCCTCCATTCTCAATTCCTTGGCCAGTTTAATATGTAAGTGGACATAAGACAGAATCACAATGGAAAAAGAAAGTGCTTTCTTAACTACGGGAGCCTCAGAGACATGAGGCTCAAAGACAGGCGACTGATACCTACATGCCACTGTGACTTAAGAAGGGGTTGGGGATTTAGCATTTCAGAAAGGGGCAAGCATATGCACAGGAGAAAGGAGAGAGCAACTGAACTGTCCTGCACAAGCTCGCCCTGGGCACCATCTACCCTGCCCAGCACCTCCTTCATGTCTACAGGGAGCCGCCGGGAGTCTGCTCTCAAATAGTGGTACAGATTCCTGTGCCTCCCTTTGTACTGATTAACTGACGTTGAGGTCCTTTAAAAATCGTTGGGCCGGGCAGAAACTTTAGAGCTGGTTTTTGGACAAGACTCCAACTTCTTCCCAAGTGGCCGGCCTCCTGAATACACCTCCTATTCCTTTCCAATCAAAACTCATGCCTGTGTCTTGGCTTTTCATGCGACTGGCAGCCAAAGTTGGGTTTTTCAGTAACAAACTCTTGTGGGATTGTTCAGTACAACCATCCGGAAAGCATTCTTGAGATGTCTGATTGTGCACTTGTGTTATTTAGGACTTTATGGAAAAATGTGGCTAGAGGAATAATTTTCCTTTAATATTCAAGATTATTTTACCTGGACTAACATTCAGATTGACTAAGAAATATGACAGCAGAAACAATACTAGCTTGTAATTACATGCATCCACAACCCATCATGAAAGGGAGCCCCGGAGAAATAACTAATGCAGACTGTTTTTATGCTTTTTAGAAAAAGAATATATCTGTGAGGATTTGGCAAAATAAGCAAAACCTCTTTGGGCCTTGGAATAGTATGGAATTCTGAGCGGAATCTGGGCAGTCGCAGTAAAGTAGTGAAAAGTCACAAGGTTTGTTCATGCGGACTTCTCAGCTCCCCTTCCTCTATGCCTGGAGGTAAGAATCCCTCTTTACCTCTCTTTTGTTTTATTTATTTATTTTTTATTTATTTGACAGAGAGAGAGACAGCCAGGGAGAGAAGGAACACAAGCAGGGGGAGTTGGAGAGGAAGAAGCAGGCTCCCCGCAGAGGAGCCTGATGTGGGACTGGATCCCAGGACTCCGGGATCACAACCTGGCCCCAAGGCAGACGCGCTTAAGGACTGAGCCACCCAGGCGCCCCCTCTTTACCTCTCTGTGCAGGAAAGGTATCTATTGCTTGGGACATTGGGTTCCTGCTTTATTACTGCTGTCCTAAGGAGACGGGGGAAATCAGACACACACACAACAGTGTGTGGTGATGAAGGCTGAGACAGAGATCCATCTACCAGCGAAGGAAGATCAAGGAGAGCTGACAGTCCCCAGAAGTCAGAAAGAGGAAAGACTCCATTGCAGAGATAAAGTGTGGCTCTGGCAACAGCGTGACGTCAGACACCTAAGAACTTGCAGAACTGAGAGCCAGAATTTGGGGGCTTGTTTAGCCCCCCGGTTGTGCTAATGTGTTACAGCAGCCCTAGGAAACTAACACAGGTCCTGTCCTCTCTTCCCCTGTGGCTCTGTTCCCCCAACTCCCCAGACTCTGTGCACTCCATTTACCCCTGTGCTTTCACTCTGTCCCCACTGGATGACTCCTTGTCTTCTGGCCACACACCTCGACCTCAAGTGGCAGTGCTCCTTATTCTCTCCATGACACACGCTGTGAACAGGGTCCCTGTGGAGTGTTGCTGTGTTGAAGGAATACAAAGAGTGGAAGGAGTGTTTGTTTCCAGGCATCCAGAGTACTATACTTGATCCCGTTTTCCCCACATGCAAACACGTTACGGAGATGCACTTCCTCATGCGACTAAATGTGATTTTATGAACCCCAGTGTGACTCTGTGAGCTTATGTCCCCACAAGTGTGTTTCATTCTGTGTGTTGCTGGAGGAGTGTATGTGTGTGTGTGTGTGTCTGGATGGGTGTCTGTCAATGGGGGACTGAACTGTGAGTTTGCAACGGACTGTGTGTGCGTGTATGGGATTGTGTATTTGAATGTTTGAGTGTGTAGATGTGGGGGGTGTGTACAGAATGTAAGTTGTCTCGTTACAGCTCTAACGCATCCCTTGGCAATTGTGGTTGCTTTGGGAAGGAGACATGGGTCAGATGTGGATTTGTTTATTTGAAATATCAAAGATTGTGTAAGTTTTAACACCTGTTCAGTAATTAGGAAATTAATGCCTATTACAAAATGCAAAAAGTGAGAACCGCGGTAACCCCTCAGTCACACAGAAATGATTTCCCTGATAACCTAGAACTTTGGCTTTGTGATCAGACGGACAGTTTCCAACAGCTGTTACCAATGCAACGTTTCTTTTTGGGCAAATATTTCAAATACTTCTGAAGGAGAGGTAAGTTATGAACCTTACAATTATGTAAGCAATATGCATCCCTCTCTACAGAAACATACTCAGATGTTCCCACCTGTATGATTTTAAGTCTTGTATAAATACACGTACAGATACTGAGTTAAAAGTATGCATGCTGTTTTAGCGCATATCGTGTTCTGTAAGGTGAAGCAGCTTTTCTCAACATTTACGTGATCTAGTAGAGAGATGTCTTAGTAAGAATGGAATGAGGGCATACCTTAAAATATGCATGTATTTTATTGATGACATAGAAGTCATTTTTAAGTTTCCCATATAAAGAATGTTGTGATTTATGTTTCAGACAGATTTGTATCTATTTCTTTAAAATTTTTTTTTTATTTGAAAGAGAGTACAAGCAGGTATAGCAGAGAGGCAGAGGGAGAAGCAGACTCCCTGCTGAGCGGGGAGTCAGAGGAGGGGCTTGATCCCAGGGTTGGGAGCATGACCTGAGCTAAGGGCAGATGCTTAACTGACTGAGCCCCCAGGTGCCCCTATTTATTTCTGTGAGTAGTAGAGTGCGAGCTGTAAATTACTGCTTCAAAGGTGAAGGAAATCAAAATTTTTATAGGTACTGTACAGGAGCTCTTGCCCAAGGTTGCCCTTATATCCTTCTTTAGACAGAGTGTATGTTTTTCCTCCTGGCTTCACCAACACTCTTTATTACCACTCATTTTGTCTATCATGAGGCTAGAAGTGATGTCTCTGTATTTATTTGTATTCTACTTACCGGCTGTGATATTTGAGCAATTTTCATTATTGAACATTCAGGTTATTCTGTCAATTAACTTCTGTACATAGAAGAGTAAGGTACAACGGCAGAGGTATTGTCTCTCAGTCCTATTTAATAATTAAAATATTTCCTCCTTGGCTAACACTAATTTTTTACTTACACTATCTAAGAAAAATAGATATGCTTTTGATTATAGTGTTCAATGTATACATCCTACCATGATTCTGTCTTTTGTGGAAGGTAGACACTAGTGCATGCTTGAAAATACCGTATATTCTCCTACAGTTAGTCAAAATATTGTAAGATGTTTAACTTTTTAGAAATTATTTGCCCTTTTTTTCTACTGCTATTAGTTTGTATGTTCTATGCAAATAAGCCCATACCACTTAGTAGACAGTCCATTCTGGAGAACATAGGAATTAGCTGTCTATTCTAAAGGGGCTTTTATGTCTGTCTCCAGACTGTCTTGTTGTTCTCCAGCTTCAACATCAGCTCCTCCCTGGCTCTCTGGCCCGCTGGACGTCCTTGCAGACATCAGACTTGCCGTCTGTCACAACTGGGTTAGCCAATTCATCAACGAAATCCTTCCCTCTCTATATATATGTAGAGATAATAAACAGAGATCTATAGAAACTCAGATATTAAAAATACAAAAGGAATTACATAGAAATCTGTTCTGTTGACTCCTTGGAGAAACCGATACACATTTTCGCAACTCTACATTTTCTTCACCCAACATCAAAGAACTGAACGTAACTCACGCTATTAATTATATACGTGTAATTTGACAAAACTGCTTTCCTAAGTGCTTTTCAAAATTGTTTTTGTATTCTCGTAAAATTTCACACACACGACAAAGTTCAATCCTAAATTTCCTTTGAAATCTTACAACTGTGGGTGTGTTCAATAGCTGAATTTATGTAGTCTTGATATGTTATAATACTAAGTCTTCTCCTGCAGGCATTTATTTAGGGTTCTTTGTAACAGCTTTATTTGCATAGGATTTCCATGGGGTGTATAATTCACCCATTTAAAATGCACAAATGGACCGGATGGGGAGCCTGGGTGGTTCAATTGGTTAAGTGTCTGCCTTTGGCTCAGGTCGTGATTCCAGAGTCATGGGATTGAGGCCTTCCCCTGGCTCACTGCTCAGTGGGGAGTCTGCTTCTCCCTCTCCCAGCCCCTCCCCCTGCCTATTCTGTCAATTAAATAAACATAATCTTTTTTCAAAATGTGCAAATATTAGGGTCTTACCTGATTCACACATAGGTTCAAGCAAACCATAGTCAATTTACAATAAATCACCTCTTACAGAGACTTCATTCTCTGACTTCACCATCCCCATCCTCTTACACCTGTGCCTAGGAAACCACTGATCTGCTTATGTCCCTTTTTCTCAATCTCACTGAGATACAATTAACATATAGCATATTAAGGTGCATTGAGTTGATATATGTACATATTGAAAAACATAGTTACTATCTCAGTTACAATTTTTCACGTGTTAAGAATTTTTAAGAGCTCTTCTGTAGCAACTTTCCAATGTATTGTTAATTATATCCAGTGAACACTGTATATATACACATGATCTACTCATCTGACAATGGACAAGGAATTTTCCATTTTGGCTATTATGCATGTTTCATGTTTATTTTTCTCATATTTGTGAATCTTCTAGGTTTGTACTTGCAGCTGACTTCTAGTTACATGCCATAGTGGATGGAAAAGGTGCTTGGTAGGATTTCAGTTATAAATTTATTAAGACTTGTTTGTGGCCCAACATATACTCTATACTGGAGAATGCTCCAGGTGAATGTGAGAACGTGTTTTCTGATACTGTTGGATGCGTGTGTGTGAAGTCTGTCTGCTTCCTATCATTGTCGTCTCACCTCCCCTTATTGATTTTTTCTGGATAACCTGGCCACTATTGAACGCACAGGACTGAAGTCCCTCTCTAATGAACTGCTGTCTCTTCCCCTGTTCTTATCTGTTAATAGTTGGTTTATGTGTTATGTGCTTTCATGTTGGGTGCCAAAATAATTATAAGTTGTATCCATTTGTTGAACTGACCACTTTATTACTTTTTATTTTTTTAAGGAAAAGCAAGTTATATTTATTTGAAAAATGTAAAAGATTACTATAGATCTATCAAACAAAATTAGTTTTTAAAAGTAAGTGACTTCTTTGTATCCAAATTGTAAACAAATCAACACAACAATCCAATGCACACAAAAAAACTGGTTTTTGCTCACGGAGCGGAAAGCAAGAGAGAGAGATGTCTTGTCACTACAGACTCTACACGAATATACAAAACTACAGCTTTAATGTAACGTAAACAAATCCTAAGCACACGCGTTAGCTACCTTTCTCCACCTTTAAAGGACTGAATGTTTTATATTTACTAAATGCATATATACTGTATACAACTGGTAGTCACCTGTAAGTTACATTAAAAACCGTGAACCAACTAGAATGTAAGGGGTTCTTATGGGAAGATGTACATTTCAGAAAAAACCCAGGTTGAACTAAATCCACTATCATAACTATGGCCAAGGTGACCCAGACAAAGCCTATCATTTGCAGCCGTATATAAAGAAATACTGTCCAGAAATAATATCAGAAATCTTCCCGAAGGGCATTATGGTAACCTCCCTGAAAGTACAAGTCATTTATTTAGGGACTTTAAATAGCAGATAACAATGTAAATTAAGTAACATGTGAAAAAAATAGGCATTGTATAATAGCAAGATGTTAGACAACTGATACTGTGGAAAAGATTTATTACCTGCACAAGTTAGTTTTGATAAACTATAGGCTACTTGTTAAAGTAAATTGCCAAGATTTTCACTGCACCTGTATTTTTCTACACGTAGCAAAACCTGAAAGCAACAGGTCTCTCTCAAACTGCTGCCCAGGGTTTTTCCCCCCCAACCCTCAAAACACAGAAAAAGGTTTTTGGAAATAACTACTTGTTTTGAGGTACAAAACCATTTCTGCAAAATCATGTTGGTTTTGAAAGTTGTAAACACTACACGAGTTACGTAATATACTATTGCTGTCCTTCCAAATCTAAAATAGGGGAAACCCTTTTTGACATTCTGCCGAACACCACGTAATTAAAAACACTGCACAAAGTGAGCCCTTTATTTTATAATGACCTTTGCCCTGTTTTACTGCACTCTCTGGCTTACAATTTATTTATTTTGACGACGGAAGCATAGCTGTCCTGCTTTCTTTTCGATTCCATTTGCATAGAATATCTTTTTCCACGTGTACTTTAAGTCTCAGTGTGTTCTTAAAGTTGAACTGAGTCTCTTGAAGACTGTATACGGTTGGGTCTTAGATTTCTTTCCATTCAGGCAATCTGTATGCTTGGATTGGAGACTTTAGTCCCTTTATATTTCAAGCATCAATACAAGTATGGAGTTACTGTTGTCATTCTTTTGTTTTCTGGCTGTTCAGAATTATTTGTCCCTTTCTTATTCATTTGTTATCTTTGTGAACTGATGATTTTCTATAAGAGTATATTTAGATAATTTTCTCCCTATCAATTCTCTTATCTACTACATTTTTTTCATTTTGTCATTACCATGAGGCTTAAAGAAGATATCTTACAGCAGTCTATTTTAACTTCTTAACCAGCTTAATTTTGCATACTAAAACACTTTCAGGACTCCAGTAATTCTTTAAAAACGTCGATGTGCAATTGCCTCTCATTTTAGGGAAGAGTTAGCTATTCTCTGAAATCTGTAAGAATGTTTTCATTACGACCACATCAGTTCATACTCTCTAACGATTACTATGATGAAGATACATCAGTACTTTACTACACTGCCATCTCTCTCTCCTTAAAGACCACTTAGTAAAACATTTAATTTGTAATATTCGTAAGTTTTTTTAGTTCCAATAAACAGAGAATGATGTTCTGAACACCCACTTCATGATGACCTATATCAATGTTAGAACCGCAAATAGGATATCCATGTAGATTTTTTTCATATATTGTATGTTCTATTGTCCTTCATCTTCCATGGAAAATAGATATGCATGGATCCCACCTAAGGAAGAAGGGCATCTCTTATCCTTGACACAACAATCACCTACGTAGTTTCACACACCCACCAGGAATAACTGAATTTTCTGTAGAGTTGTGAGAGCAGAAACACACTGATATTCGAAGTCACAAATCTCATATAGGGTCAATGGAAACACACACACACTGAAATTACACCCATGCAAAAATCCATCCCTTCCATCTTTTGAAGCAGAATAGCACACACATTATCTAACTGACTAACTTTGTACTATTCCTCTTGATGTTATCTCTGAAGAGAGTGACTGATAACCTGCTTTGTTCTGTAAATTCTGTGACATTTATTGACATTTGATGTTCAATTAAATACACTTCTACATACTTTTATCTTTCAAGTTACTTTTCTTCTCTGAACTCTCTGATGAAGAAAAAGTCTTTCTTCATTCATTAGGTCTGTACAGTATGAACCAAGACTGCATTTTTGGATACTCAGTAAGGACTGAATTGCACTTAAAGGCTTGGCCGCTTTCTTGACATGTTACTTTGGCTCTTGTATGATAAAGAAGAGTTTGAGCAAGTTATGACTTCCAGCTAGAGGTTTACCACATTCTTTCCATTTGTAGTATCTTTCCTCAGTATGAACTCAGTGATGCTGAGTAAGGCTTGAGCAGTCCAAAAGCTTTACCGCATTCTTTACACTTAGAAGGTTCCTCTGCAGTACGAATTCTGTAATGCTGGAAGAGACTTGAGCACTATGAAGGGGCTTGCCAAATTTTTACACTTGTAAAATCACCTCCGCTATACATTCTGATAAGGAACGAGGGTTTAGCATTAATTAATGGCCTTGCCACCTTCTTTACACATGTATAGTTCCACACCAATATGAATTCTGATGTAGAGTTAGGGTTCAGCAATCCTTACAAATTCTCACACAGTCTTAAAATTTCTAACACTTGCTCTAGTATGAATTCTGTGATGTATAATTAGGTGGGACTGCTGGATAAAAGCCTTGCCACATTCTTTACATTTGTAAGGTTTCTCTCCAGTATGAATTCTATTATGTTGAGTAAAGCTTGATTGCTGGACAAAGGCCTTGCCACATTCTTTACATTTGTAAGGTTTCTCTCCAGTATGAATTCTGTAATGTGGAATAAGGGTTGAGCGCCAGTTAAAAGCCTTGCCACATTCTTTACATTTGTAAAGTTTCTCTCCAGTATGAATGCTGTGATGTTGAGTAAGGCTTGATTGATGGATAAAGGCCTTGCCACATTCTGCACATTTATAAGGTTTCTCTCCAGTATGGATTCTGTGATGTTGCCTTAGTTGTACATGGTAGTTAAAGGCTTTGCCACATTCTTTACACTTGTAAGATTTCTCTCCAGTATGAATTCTGTGATGCTGAGTAAGGTCTGAATGGAGGACGAAGAGCTTGCCACATTCTTTACATTTATAAGGTTTCTCTCCAGTATGAATTCTGTGATGTTGAGTAAGGTGTGAGTGCTGGACAAAGGCCTTGCCACATTCTTTACATTTGTAAGGTTTCACACCAGTATGAATTCTGTCATGTTGAGTGAAGCTTGACTGAAAGCTAAAGGCCTTGCCACACTCCTTACATTTATAAGGTTTCTCTCCAGTATGAATTCTGTGATGTTGACGAAGGACTGATTTACAGGTAAAGGCCCTGCCACAGTCTGTACATTTGTAAGGTCTCTCTCCAGTATGAATTCCATGATGCCCAGTAAGGCTTGATGGACGGGTAAAGGCTTTGCCACATTCTTTACATTTGTAAGGTTTCTCTCCAGTATGAATTGTATGATGTTCAGTAAGGCCTGATTGATCGATAAAGGCCTTGCCACATTCTTTACATTTATAAGGTTTCTCTCCAGTATGGATTCTGTGATGTCGAGTAAGGTGTGCCCGCCGGACAAAGGCGTTGCCACAGTCTTTACATTTGTAAGGTTTGTCTCCAGTATGAATTCTGTGATGTTGAGTGAGGGTTGATGGAGAGCTAAAGGCCTTGCCACATTCATTACATTTATAAGGTTTTCCTCCAGTATGAATTTTGTGATGTGTATTAAGGTGTGATTGCTGGCTAAAGGCTTTGCCACAATCGTTACATTTGTAAGGTTTCTCTCCACTATGAATTCTGTTATGTTGAGTAAAGCTTGAATGATGGATAAAGGCCTTGCCACATTCTTTACATTTGTAAGGTTTCTCTCCAGCATGAATTCTCTCATGCTTGCTAAGGACTGATTTCGTCTTAAAGGCCTTGCCACATTCTTTACATTTGTAAGGTGTCTCTCCAGTATGATTTCTCTCATGGAACCTAAGGCTTGATTTGTCCTTAAAGGCTTTGCCACATTCTTCACATTTGTAAGGTGTCTCTCCAGTATGATTTCTCTCATGGATCCTCAGGCTTGATTTGTCCTTAAAGGCTTTGCTACATTCTTTACATTTGTAAGGTTTCTCTCCAGTATGAATTCTGTGATGCCTAGTAAGGCTTGATGGATACTTAAAGGCTTTCCCACATTCCTTACATTTGTAACGTTTCTCTCCACTACAGACTGTCTTATGTATATGTATTCTTGATGACTCACAAGACATGTTCCCAGGCTTATGATATCTGTATGGGTTTGTTCCCGCATGAATTCTCTGATGATCACCCACACTGGAGGACTGGTTAAAATCTCTTTCACATTCGTTACCTTTATGAGGATTCTCTCTTATATGCACAGTCTTATATATAAGGTTGGATCTTTGATCAAAGACGTCCCCACACTTAATACGTTCAAAATGGTTCTCTTGAAAATGAGTCCTCAGATGTTTCTTAACATTTGAGCCTTGATGAAGTTTTTTCTCACATTCACTGCCTTGAGCAATTCTGTCTCCACTGAAAATGCACCAGTAATTTTGTAGGGTTGAGTCCTCGGTGAGGGACTTCTCAAGTGGACCCCACTTAGCGGTTGTTTCTTCATTTTTGAACCTCTGAAGTGTAGAAATATTTGACTGAGAGGTCAATGCAATCCTATTTTCAACACTGTTCAAATCATTATTTTCAGCATGGACTAGGTAACTTTCCAGATTTTCCACATTTTCTTTCCATGTACATGTAGGCTTAAAGAGCTGATTGGAGCTCCTGCTTACAGACACACCCTGCTTTGCAGAAAGAGTGGACTTAAAACGGAAGGTTTTATAAAATGTTTTATATCCCTCGCCATCTTGGGCAGTGAGATTCTTATTATGGGCGGCAGTCTCAATTTGGACATATCCTTTACGATCATGATCCCAGTCTATCATTAAGTGTAACTTGTCAAGGACGCAATGTTTATATCGACCCACTGACACATTTTGAAATGAAGCTTCTTTGCATGGCTCTGGCAGGAAGCTCAGGGCACCATGTGAAGTTAACACTGAAAGATATTGAATAATAGAAATGTCAAGTCATTCCATTTCCTACTTTCAGATAAATAAACTGATGACGTCAAACATACAACCATAAAATCAATCAGAGAGCATCAGCAAGACAGCTGAGAAGGAATCATCAGGACTTCATTCCTCCATGGACACATAAACTTGCACACAACACCCGGACCACACAGCTGAATAGATAATTCTGTAGTATTGACATTGTGTAAAACAAATCCCTCTCCTCTCCCTCAAATAATCAGGAAAAGTACCATTATGAGTGCAAATCGGAGGAAGAAAGAAGATTTTTAAAGACTTATTTGAGAGAGAGAGAGAGAGAGAGAGCATGAGCAAGAGGAGGCCCAAAGGAGAGGGGCAAGCACATTCTCATCAGAGCAGGGAGCCAATCCAGGATTCAATCCCACGAACCGGAGATCGTGAGCTGAGGAGAAGTAAAAGATTAACTAACTGAGGCATCCTGGCCAGTGGAAGAAAGGAAATTTAAACATAAAACAGAAATAAACAAAACATAATTTAGCAAAAATAGGGAAATATCAACAATAGGCAGATTTGGTTTTCAGAAAAAAACAAAAATCAAAATTAACAGACCTATCAGTAAATCAAGTAAGAATGAAAGGAGACCAACTAAAATCAGAAGCCGTGAAAGCAGACACAGTATCACTGATACCATAGAAATAAAAATAATTATGAGGTAACGATACATAATTATATGCCAAGAAACAGATACGAAAAAATATCAAAAACAAATAACCAACCAGGACTCCATCGTGAAGAAATATTATTAAAAACCTCCACTGGGGACACCTGGGTAGTGCAGTCCTTAAGCGTCTGCCTTTGGCTCAGGGCGTGATCCCCGCATTCCAGGATCAAGTCCCACATCGGGCTCCTCCGCTGGGAGCCTGCTTCTTCCTCTCCCACTCCCCCTGCTGTGTTCCCTCTCTCATTGGCTGTCTGTCACATAAATAAATAAAATCTTAAAAAAAAAATAAGAATAGAAAAAAAAAAAAAAAAACCTCCACTGATCTACAACTACTTAGTAGAGTGAAAAGTAATTTTTAAAAAGGCCCAACAAAGAAAACTCCCGGGCCAGAAGACTTCACTGGATAATTCATACAAATATATAATGAGAAATTACTTCAAATCTCCTCAAACATTTCCGAGCAGGAAAGGGAAGGGAGCTGCTGAGAACACTCTCTGTGACACCAGCACTACCAGGTTACCGAAAAAGCAGAGCTGCTACAAGGAAAGGCTGCAAGCTACCACCTGTGAGGAAGATTCCGGCAAAGTCGACAATAAAGTACAACCAACTGAATCAGAAGCACACTCCAGCATTTTACAACATAAACAAGTGAGAATTCTTCCGGGAATTCAAGGGTATTTGAACATACAGAATACTATCAATTCGTGCCTGCACATTAACAGAATGAGTGTCAAAAATGACACCATCAGAAGCATCTGACTCGCTCGGTTGCTTAAGGGTGTGACTCTCAATTTCAGCTCAGGTGATGATCTCGTGGTCGAGGGATGGAGCCCGCTCCATGTTCAGCGGGGAACCTGAGATTCTCTCTCTCCCACAGTCCCTCCCCGTCTTTGGGAGCTCTCTCTCTCTAAAGGAAATAAATCCATGTTTTTACAAATAGCACAACTGAGGCGCCTGGGTGGATCAGTCAGTGAAGCGTCTGCCTTCGGGATCATGACCTGAGCCAAAGGCAGACACTTCACTGACTGAGCCGCCCAGATGCCCCTCTACTGTTTTTTTCATAACATGACACCACAGGGAAATAGAAAAAGAAGAAACTTAGCTGGAAATCACTAGGAGGAATTTTCAAAGAGAAATCAGAAATAAACAGACACCAAAATAAACAGCAACACTGAAAGCAATGCCCGGTTTTACAAAACAACAAACAAAACTGACAATGCTTTAACGACATTACCTAAGAAGAAAAGACGACTCAAAATCCAAAATGAGAAATGGGGGGAGAAAATGAGACAACACATAACCACAGAAATACATACTGTGATAACACATTACTATGAGCAGTTATATACAAACAATTTAGATAAATTAGGAAAAAAAGGTAATTCCTAAAAAGCAGAAGTTACCAAGTTTGAAATATGAACCTGTAACTAAGAAATAGCAAGTATTCTTAGACCAATTACAAAATAAAAGTTGAATTGGGAATAAAGATCCCCACAGTATCGAAAAGCCCAAGACTACGTGCCTTCATTGGTCAGTTCGAACAAATACTTAAAAAGGCAAACAAACGTCAGAAATAGCGGAACAGAGGGAACACAACCATAATCATTCTATGAGGCCAGCATTGGTTCCAGGATAAAGACGATACTAGAACAAAAATGTTTACTTTGTCTGATGTACTTATTGTTACTCCGGCTTTCTTTGGACACCCATTTTCATCTCCTCTTTTTCAATTCGCAGGTGTCTTTCATTTAAAATTAGACTTTTGTGGGGCGCCTGGGTGGCACAGCGGTTAAGCGTCCGCCTTCGGCTCAGGGCGTGATCCCGGCATTATGGGATCGAGCCCCACATCAGGCTCTTCCGCTATGAGCCTGCTTCTTCCTCTCCCACTCCCCCTGCTTGTGTTCCCTCTCTCGCTGGCTGTCTCTCTCTGTCAAATAAATGAATAAAATCTTTAAAAAAAATAAAATAAAATAAAAAATAAAATAAAATTAGACTTTTGTGATCTGTGTACCTCAGTCGGTTCAGCATCTAACTCTGGCTCAGGTCGTGATCTTGGGATCCTGGGATGGAGCCCTGAATCAGGCTCCCCACCTCTCATGGAGTCTGGTTGTCCCTTCCCCTCAGACCCTCACTCGGCGTATGCTCTCTCTTTCGCTCACTCTCAAATAAAATAAAAAATAAAGTAAAAATGAGGCTTTGGTTTGCAGCATATAGATGGGTCTGGTTTTTTTTAAATGCATTCAGACACCTTATATGTCTTGACTGAATGAAAATGTACTATACAGTCCAAAGTAACTATTCAGAGATACGTGTTTATTGCCATTATTCTTGTTTTGTCACTGTTTCTGGAGATTTTCTCTGCTGGTTTTTTTTTTTTTTTTAAGATTTTATTTATTTATATGACGGAGAGACAGCCAGTAAGAGAGGGAACACAACCAGGGGGAGTGGGAGAGGAAGAAGCAGGCTCATAGCAGAGGAGCCCGATGTGGGGCTCGATCCCACAATGCCGGGATCACGCCCTGAGCCAAAGGCAGACGCCCAACGACTGAGGCACCCAGGCGCCCCTCTGCTGCTTTCTTCTCTGTTATCACTTTTGCTGTCTGACCTGCACTCAAGATTCGGCTTTGCCGTTTCTTGCAGGGCTGGTTCATTGGTCAGGTTAATTCCACCCCTCCACGGTCAATTCCATCAGCCACTCTTGTGTGGCACCCTTTCGTTTTCCTTCCTCCTCCTGCCATGTCTAACACATTCTTGGAAACAGCTCCCTCTGTGACAAGCAGTGCAGGGACAATCTGCTTGTGGTTGCAAGGCTAGATTTCTTACCTTGGACTCCAATCAATCCACGGACTTCAAAAATATCAAGTGTTCCCTCTACCTTACTTGTTCCCACTGTTTCATGGTACAGGCGCTCTTCTGTGTTTAACTCAGGCTTCACCTAAAATCTGACTTTGCCTAATAGGAGCACGGAAATAAAAATCCATTGTTCTTACCAGTATTCCCCAAAGAAACCCCTTATAGAGAGAAGACATAATGAGCACGTGGCCATTATCACATACATGTTAAAGGTGAGACAGGAGAGAGAGCCCACTGCAGGGGAAACATCTTAAGAAGCTCTCAGAGAAATGACTCTTCTTCACGTGTCTTCTGGAGGCTCAGCCTGTGACGACTGCAATATTCACTTCTGAATCCTGGGTTCCTCCTGGGAACGCTCAGCTCTCTCCCATGTCCTCTTCTTTCTCTAGCATTGTGTTACAGATAAATTCACTTTGCAAAGTTTATATCTTACTATGAACACATAGGATTCCCGTGATGTGCAGAGTTGGTTAGCTTTCATTTACATGCAACTTCTTTTTTATTTTTAGAATTTTTTTTTTAAGATTTTATTTATTTATTTGACAGAGACAGAGACAGCCAGCGAGAGAGGGAACACAAGCAGGGGGAATGGGAGAGGAAGAAGCAGGCTCATAGTGGAGGAGCCTGATGTGGGGCTCGATCCCATAACGCCAGGACCACGCCCTGAGCTGAAGGCAGACGCTTAACCGCTGTGCCACCCAGGCGCCCCTACATGCAACTTCTTAAAAAGTAGTTTAAGTGATACATGTTTAGGCATATCTGTAGTTTTCTTTCTTTTCTATTAAACTACACCTGACATTCAATGTTACATTAGTAACAGGTGTACCACATAGTCATTTGACTACTCTCTAGGTTCTCCTATGTTCGCCCCAAGTGTAGCTACCTGCTCTCACCCTAGGACCTTATTACAACACCACTGACCATTTTTGCTATGCTGTACCCACTATCCCTATGATGTATGAATTCCCTAACTGGAAGGCTGTACTTCCCATTTCCCCTTTACCCGTCTTGCCCATCCTCCTCCCCATTCCACTCTCGAAAACAGCAGCTGCTTGTTTGTATTTATGGGTCTATTTTGCTTTTTGGTTGTTCTTCCCTGCAATTTGAGACAATGGGAATAGACCTAGAAAAGGTATTGTGCTAAGTGAGAGAAGTTGGACAGAGAAAGTCATATATAGTATAAGGTCACTTTTAGGTACAAGCTAAAAAACAAAATATATGAACAAACAAAAGCACAAAAAGGCCCATAAATACCTTTTTTTTTTTTTTTTACTAAGGTCCATGGATAGTCCCAAGAATGCAAAAAATTCCAAGATTCCACACATTCTGTACTATCGCAAGTTGGCCTGTAACAACCTTGCGATGCTGCTTGGGGACAGAGGACTCCCCGGTCACAGTCCGCAGGACCTCGTGGCTCATGACACAACAAACACCATGAGCTTCTTCGTCACACTGACGTCACGTGCCTGCTGCGCAGCCCAAATCCTACACGTAGATGCCGCACGTGCGGTCAGTCTGTATCACAGCTTTGCGACCCTGTGCGTACGAAACCCAGTGTCTTAAAGGATCGTCTAGCCTATCTACCTGAACTGTGCCACGGAAGGAGAGATCTCTACTTCCCTATATGATAAAACAATCTGTGCTCTATCCATGGGCACTATCACTATATTCCAAAGCGTTCTTATACACAAACTTCAATGGAAAGACAAGAAGAAACGTTTAGTGTGTCCATCCATAAAACGTGGAGAAACATAAATCCATAGAGAATAGTCTCCCAACCTTATTCACGAGACAGTTTAACCCCGGCTTGGCTCCCACCTCATTTTCCCATGTGTACAACACTTCGTCAAATATTCCTTAATCTGACCCAGGATCTGGGAGAAAACCTATTTGATTTATATCATGAAACACTGTTACAGACTATGATCCCCAGGATGCAATAGACAAGAATCCCGTGAGCTGTAACAGTCACTTGTGAAGGTCCCCATACCTCTTGTATTTGAACAGATAAAAAAAATTCCAAATATCCATGAGAATCTCCCTTCAATTACTGTTGTGAGCTTTCGAAGGGAGAGGGATGAAGAAACAATGGAGCAAAAGCATACAGCTTACATGCATCTGAAAAGATGAGAGGATTTTACATATCTCACCAGGAAGAGTAAGCCCTGCACGTAGTGGAATCACGGCCCATTACAGTAAAAGGGCTGAGGACTGGGAAACACATAAGAATTGGCGCAGGGGTGTTCAGGAAGTGTCAACGGGGAATAGTAACAACAGCCATGTAGACATAAAAGATGCAGGAGGTTGAGTCAAATGAAACCGAAGTGTCACAATGACAAAAGTACTTTGGGTGGCTCTGAACTTAGGTGAAGACCTGGAGGAAATGTTGATCGTATGAATAGACATGATCTACTGCTTGTGCCTCCACTGGATGGATATCAAGGAACCGCAGGTGTAGATCAGGGGCTCACAACATGATTTCAGGGAAAAATAACAATGCTGGAGAGAGCAAATGTATAATTTTCCTCTGAGATCCACAATACTATCCCTAATAGGATTCCCTTCAGGATGTTCTGCTGCTCATTCGGCACTGACATACAGAGGAAGATGAGAAGCTCGTGGACTTGGAAGCTTTGCCTTGAGCTCCTTCTAAGCAGCGTACATATGGCTAATCTTAACGGTCTAGAAGACACCCAAGACCCACACTGCACTACAATGGACACACCCCTGGTCACTCTGTAAAGATACCAAAGAAGTCGACACCCAAAATCATGACAGAAATCTCGTCACCCAAAAGCCGTCACTCTTGGTGGGACTCCTTAGGAGACAATGACCAATGGGTTGACCATACTCATGCTTGGCAGTAAAATCTATAGAACGTAACCTAAGCCCAGGGAAGTAAAGGGAGAGAGATCATGGTAAAGACAGC
The DNA here is from genome assembly GCF_024610735.1 of Ursus americanus. Lineage (NCBI taxonomy): Eukaryota > Metazoa > Chordata > Mammalia > Carnivora > Ursidae > Ursus > Ursus americanus. Next base: position 54,058,114 of record NC_142147.1, on the reverse strand, counting down.
CATCAGTTTGCCAAGATTCCAGCTACACTCAATGATAACTACATTACCGCTACTGCCAAGCCCTGAGAAGGCATTCCGCTGTGGGAATATGGGCATCATCATTCACTGAGCAGCTGGATGGCTCAGTCGGTAGTCCATGCGACTCCTGAGCTCAAAGTTTTAAGGTTAAACCCCATGTTGATTACAGAGATTACTTAAAAATAAAATCTTAAACAAGAGAAAACCTCAGTCACTACACAAACCAAAGAAGACGTTGTTTAATACATTTCTGAGCAAAACTGAAAGTGAATTAATGATGTTATTAGAAAAACAGAAAGGAGTGTATTTCTGTGGTCTTGGTATAAGAGACTATTTCTAAAAATGGTAAAAACCACAAACCATGGGATGTCTGGGTGGCTCAGTCGGTTAAATGTCTACCTTCAGCTCAGGTCAGGATCCTAGGAGCTGGGATCAAGTCCCGAACGGGGATTCTCGCTCTTCGGGGAGCCTGCTTCTCCCTCTGCATGCTGCTGCCCCTGCTTCCCCCACCCCCGATAAATAAATAAAATATTTTTAAAAAGGAAAGTAACCATTTATTTAGAGAAAGAGGATGTGAGAGTATAGCAGGGGAGAGCCAGAGGGAGAGAGAAACAGAGAAGCGCCACCAGACTCCACTGAGCCGGAGCCCAACGTGGGTCTCCATTCCAACACCCTGAGATCCTGACCTGAGTCGAAATGAAGACATGGATGCTTCACTGACTAAGCCACCACGCACAGCTCTCTTACTTTAATGTAAATGATTCCCTGAAGACTTACTTCACCCTGATTTCTATCACTATTATATGACGACCACAAATGGAATCTCCACGTGGACTTTCCTCACACACCCTACACCACTGCCTCCTTCATCTTCTACGCGAAGTGGCAGGAATGAATTCCCCAGCATACAAGAGCCCCTCGTGTCTCTGAGACAACAAGGATCACATCACTTTGCAGGCATACGAGTAATAAATGCACAGTATGACATCATTTAAGAGTCGAACAGTATTTTCCCTAAGAGTAAAATATCTCAAATAGGGTCAAAAGAAAAAGAGAGAGTAATATCCCTTCCCAGACATCCATCCTCCCTCGATCCTTTAGGCATATTAACAAATGCAGCTGACAAAGGAAGAACATGGTTTTGAGCAGCCTGGGTCCACTTATACATACTTTTTTATTTTTTTATTTTTTGGATACATACTATACAGTATTGTAAAAATATTTTCTGTTCATTATGATTTCCTTAATATTGACTCTTCTGAAGCTTACTTTATTATAACAACACTTACACAAACACAGACAACATACTAAGTCTGGGATATTAACTGTTTATATTTTAGGTAAGCCTTCCTCTCAACAATAGGCTATTTCCATGGAAAGTAGGTATGGTTTTACTTTTGGGGACCCAAAAGTGAAAAGCAGATTGTCAATCGTGGAAGCGTTGACACCCCTAACGTCTGCATTGTCGAAACTAAAATGTAATTAACTGTTTGAACTTCGGATTTTTCTCCATAATAAATACCCTAATTTAGGATCATGTCTGCAAAAGGAGATGGACTTAATGCTTTCTGCTGTGAATGCTCTGATGTTACAGAAATTTCATTCCATTGCACAGTTTGCAACTGCTCATATCTATAATATTTTTATCCTTCACGAAGACATTTTTTTGAAGTATATGTTAAAAATATAGGATTGTCATCAATCATCACATTTCAGGCATTTCTATCCAGTAGGCTTTCACTGAAGCTGAGGAAGAATGAGCTCATGGGAAGACATGGCCAACCTTCTTGCCACGTGTACAGCATCTCCACAGGTGTATTATCTCATGTTGAAGAGTTCTGAGTATGAAATAATGGCTTTGCCACATTTTCGGCAGTTGTAGGGTTTCTGTCATGCTGCACTCTCTGTCATGTTTAGAACGTTCTAGTTCTGCTTAAAGGCTTTGCCACATTTTTTGCTGTTTTTACATTTCTCAGCCTTCTCACCACTATGTACTACCTTAGTTGATAAGTTTTGAGTGACAGTCAAAGGCTTTGCCACATTGTTTACGTTCGTAAGATTTCCTTCCAATATGAAATCTCTGCTGTTGACCGAGTTGTGAAGACGAGTCCAGATGTTTACCAGACTTTCTACATTTAGACGTCTTCTCCCCAGTGAGGATACCATGACAGTGTGTATGCTAAGACTCGAGCTTGCATCGAAGACAGTCCCCCATGCATTACTAAGTTACTATGATACACTAGTTCTCTGGAAACTGAGTTCCCTGAGGCTTATTACAATTTGACCCTTGATTCATGCTTCAGAGATTCATTTCATTAAAACATTCTGTCTCCATTATAAACACCTCAGTAATTCTGGAAGCTAGAAGGGCCCTTAGAGAGGACTCCAAGAGCACAACACATAAAAAAAAAAAAAAAACATGCTCCACGTTATGCATTATGTATAACTATTGAACAGTGATGACTGCATAAAGAACCCCCCATGTTTATCAAAATCAGAGACACTGGAAAAGGATAGATGTTATGTTGGTTGAAGAATAATGAACCTCCTGACAAGGACTTTTCAAATCAATCACATTTGGAATTGTTACCTTCTTTTTTCAATGTCTCACTTTCAGAGATGTTCCTGTGCATGACTGATCCAAACTTACATTTAAAATGGTTTCAGTGACTATTTTCAGCATGGACTAGTGGGCGTTTCTAGAATTTACAAATGCTCTTTTAAGAGTATATGAACCTATAAAAATTGGTCTGGTTCCTTGAGTTCAAAGACATTCTTCTGCAAATATAACTGACTTAGGAATGCCCCCCCAGAATGTTTTTACCCTTGACCTCTTCCAGTAGGAGGGATTTCATTATGGGTAATTGTCCCAGTTTGGTTTGATCCGACATAAAACCCGTCTTGCCCTTCCCTCCCCCGAACACATTCCCAGTCAGTCGTAACTAAAAATACTCAGGGCTCAGGGCCACAGCTTCTGTACTTTCCATATCACAATCTTCTTTGCCTGTCTTTGCTAACAGGCCTAGAGTATTACGGAAACACACAACTAAGAGATACAAAATAAGTTACCCCACTCACTATGCTCACATGCATATACGTTAAAGTTCTAACGTGCCCCATTAATAACTACCCTAGGGCATCAGCAAATGAGGAACTGGAAGCACTTGGCCTTTGCTCTTCCACGGAGACAAATATGGACCAAATTACCTTTGAGAGTGCTCCAGAAGCTAGCTGGGAGAACCCAACACACCCAACAAGTACCAATGAAGGAGAGCCACACCAAAGAGACAAGGGAAGGCTTTGACACTTGCCCATGGCAGCTGCTCACCCTCCCTGACACTCCATGGTCACACTGTGAGAAAACTCCTACAAAGGACTGACCTGTGTGTTCAATGATCTGACCTCTCTGCAGTTGCCTGAGGAACGGACGGCACTTCTGTCATGCACGACATGGAAAAAAGAGGGAAGGAGCACGCCCTCTGGAAGCACTGTGGTAGCTGCTCAGACCAAACGGAGTATTTGTTCAGACACAGAAAGATAACAGAGCTGAAGGGAAACAGAGGAAGGTATCATGGGCTGTAAAGTAACTGCACTTTTGTGACCTGGGAAATTACAAGAATCTTGACACAACAAATACCCAGAATATGTGTGACACGCACCATAATTACTACGATCTGTGTGCTTTAAAACAGAGCAAGTCCAGAAACCTGGGCCCAGAGGCTTTTTTTTTTAATCCCAAAATATCAACAAAAGATCACAACTCTACAGAATAAACAGAAAAATGTGTTCCAATCACAAGAACAAATTAAATCCCACAAAGGGACCCTCAATCAATGAAGAACTCTGCATTGCATGACAAAGACGGAAGCATCATAAAGCTGTGCATGGAGACAGGAAGAGACAACAGATAGGGAACTAGATGGTACCAGCAAACTGGGCACGACCAAAATGTAACCCAAAGAGACAAAGTATATCAACCAACCGCCCAGGAATCGGGAGCTGAAGAATACAATCACTGAATTTAAAAACACACCAATGGGTCACCCACAGACTTGCTCAAGCAGAAGAAAGAATCCGACAAGCTAAAAACCCCTTGTTTTAAACTGTCTACTAAGAAGACCAAGGAAAAATGGGGGAAAGGACACGGACTGGGGACTCAGGAGACACCTAAGTGGACTGATATGTACATTAAGGGGACCCCCATAAGTAGAGGAGACTGAAACAGGGCAGAGCGTTGACACGAAGAACTAAAGGCTTTTACTTCACACCTATGTGCAAAGATGGACCAATTCAACAATCTCAGGAATTCACAGTAGGATCAATGTCAAGACCTGAACACAGTGACACATTATACATAATCTATCAATAATCACAGGTGAGGGGCACCTGGGTGGCTCAGTTGGTTCAGTGCCTGCCTTCGGCTCAGGTCATGATCCCAGGGTCCTGGGATGGAGCTCCACATAATGCTCCCTGCTCACCACTGCCCCTGCTTGTGTGTCTGCTCCCTCTCCCTTGCCGACCACTGCCTTGCTTGTGTGTCTGCTCGCCCTCTCTCTCTTGCTTGCTCTCTCTCCATCATATAAAGAAATAAAACCTTAGGGGCGCCTGGGTGGCACAGCGGTTAAGCATCTGCCTTTGGCTCAGGGCGTGATCCCGGCGTTATGGGATCGAGCCCCACATCAGGCTCTTCAGCTATGAGCCTGCTTCTTCCTCTCCCGCTCCCCCTGCTTGTGTTCCCTCTCTCGCTGGCTGTCTCTATCTCTGTCGAATAAATAAATAAAATATTAAAAAAAAAAAAAAGAAATAAAACCTTAAAAAATCACATGTGACAAGAGAATTTTGAAAAAGCCTGACAAGAGCAACTCCTCTTCTGCAGGAGAGCCCCTGTAAGATGATTACTGCAGTTCTCAGCAGACCCTATAGGAAGAAGGGAATGGGATCGTGTATTCGAGTACAGAAAGATTCAACAGTCTACACCAAGAGTCATCTACCTGGCATAATATACTGTTTTCCACGAAGGTGGAAATGAAAACTATGCCTAGTAAAAGACCCTTCAAGTTACTAGTAAACCTGTCCTACAAGAAATGTGAAAGGAAGTCTTTTGGGTTGAAAACCAAGGATTCTAAAGGGTAACTGGAACCACAGGACAACATAAAACTCCTGATCACGTCGGTATGTACACAATTCTAGAAACCTGCAGTGCTGTAATGAGGTAGTCCAATCACTTGTATTGCTGCTATAGAATTTTCATAAACAGAAGCGTAAAATTCAGAAATCTACATAATATACTGTACCACGTAAAAGATACAACTTGTGATAGTAGGTTCAGGGCTGGAGAAGATTAAGTAGAAAAGTTGCCTATAAAATTGACGACAGCAGTTGAAAATGGTTTGTTACACCTTTAAGATGTTTTAAGGAATCTCTAAGGCAACCAGAATGAAAATACAGACAGAAGACAGAAAAGTGAATGAAAATGGTGTCAAACCATATCATGCATATAACACCACAATTAAGATAAAATATAATACCTATATGAGATACAGACGTAGAAAAAAGTTTCAAATTGCTTTCGATTCACCAAAAGTGCTTCTCATGCAAAGAGAATATAAATTCAACAATTAACAGATTTGAAATTATTACAAGTATTAACAACTCACCTAGATATGCTAGAATATTCGTAACCACCAGAAATACACAAGACGAGTTACACACTCTGTAGGGGTGATATTTCATAGACACATACATAATGTTCCTGGCAAAGGGCATAAACCTGATTCACATTTGAGTCACACCCACATTGTTCAAAAGCGTACAGTGCTGAAAACTGTCATCGTCTAACAAAATACATCGGTAAATAAAAACAAAAACAAAAACCCACAACTAACTAATGTTGAGGAAAGTCCCATACGAAAGGAAGCACATTATTAAGGGATTCCAAAATGAGAACAAGCCTAAATTTAACTGAAAAAAATGCGACATAATGCAATATATGAATTATTTAAAAGGAAACCTTCTACAGAGCTGCAATTTAAACTCTGTGTATCCATGAAAAAAAGGCATTTTCAATTTTGGTATATGTTCAGTGAGAGTAAACTGGAAGGAATACTCATTAAAATCAACCATGAAAAGCTGTAATAAAAATATTATGAATAAGGACTAACGTGACATCAAAAAATGTGTTCTGTAACTCATACATTCCTCCTGTTACACAGAATTCAAGGATGTACCCCATTCTCTAGAACGAAGCAGAGAAGCAAAAAACTTCCATTTCTAAATAAAAAAAGACCAAAACAGTTATAAAATAGGCTGACAATCATTTTATAAAAAATACATACTGGGAAGTAAATCCAGATATATTCAGAAGAAAATAGTAAAAAAACCTTATGATTAATTTTTCCTGAAGTAAAATTCTATTCAGGAACAGAAGATTTGTGTCAATATGGGAATTTTACTATCTACATCTCTTCGTATACAGCACATGCCTGGGTCGCCCGGGTGACTCAGTGGTTCGGTGTCTGCCTTAGGCTCAGGGTGTGTTCTCAGGGTCCTGGGATGGAGCCCAGCATCAGGCTCCCTGCTCCACTGTGAGCCTGCTTCTTCCCCTCCCACTCCTTCTGCTTGTGTTCCCTCTCTCGCTGGCTGTCTCTCCATCAAATAAATAAAATATAAAAAAAAATAAAAATAAAGCACATGCCCATGTCACATTAGAACTTTTTTTTTTTTAGAATTTTTTTTAAAGATTTTATTTATTTATTTGACAGAGATAGAGACAGCCAGCGAGAGAGGGAACACAAGCAGGGGGAGTGGGAGAGGAAGAAGCAGGCTCATAGCAGAGGAGCCTGATGTGGGGCTCGATACCATAACGCCAGGATCACGCCCTGAGCCGAAGGCAGACGCCCAACCGCTGTGCCACCCAGGCGCCCCACATTAGAACTTTTGATCTAAGAAATAAGAGCTGAGTCTCAGGACAACTAATAAGAAAGTGCAAACATACGACAAAGTCAGAAGAAATTCTTATTATACGAGACAAAATTAGAAAATGATGCACTTATTAAGAAGCTAAGAAATGAGACTTTACTATTGGCTGCAGGATCCAAAAGTTGTAAATCCCGCATAACATTACTGTATGTAGGAAATCTACAGAACAAATAGAGACATTACGTTATTTCACCACTAAGGAATGGAACGCAAGGAGGGGAAACCTCTTCTTCTCGTTAATACAAAGGAAAATGAACATCTGAAGTGAAATAAAGGATTGTATTTTCTCCCGTTAGGGAAGTGCTTTGTTACCTGATGACATTGATGAGTCTCCATTGTGTATGATTAAGACTGAAGCCTCCATAACACTGGAAAGCATGAACCAGAAAACACTGCCTCCAGTGTTGAAGGGATCCCCACGCCAATCCCCAGTATGCCCCACACAACTCTGCACACTTTCTCCCAAGAGGCAAAATGGAACTTAGAAGAGGCTTAGCACAGACCCTCCGGAATAGGGAGATTTCCCTAAAGCCCTCAATGCAATGGAAAAGCTCTCTGATTATGGAGGCCCTCCCACACCCCGTGGCCCTCACTGTGGCTGTGACGAACCATCACTGGAGCTGAAGCAGAAGCCTTTGAGAATATGAAAGCATGACAATATTGTGACAAGACGTCCCTCTGTGACGGACGGGGAGATACACGTGGGCTTCTCCAACTGATTTTCATTCCAGCAGAGCTACTGGAACTGCATTTTAAGGTCTATCTTCCTCCTCCTCCAGACTTGGACGTCCTCTGTCATCACTTCATTCACTGCCACCTACCTGGATCAAAGCCTGCTGTCTTCCTTCTCTTCACATCCCATGGGTCCTTCCTCAGCTCCAAAAAGGAGACCAAATCAGGCTTGGACACAATGAGACCTGATTAATAGAGAAACGGTATATAAGTATGGCTGGGGATCCTTGCAAGCCACTACTGGGCTCAGTAGGGAAGAGAGGACATTGTAGAACTCTAGAAGATGATTTCCCCAACACTGTTCACCAACAGCCCCTAGAAAACATGCAGGAGTTTCAAACACTCACTTCCTAACTTGCACTTCCATGTTCTACCGAGACAATAAAGCGGCGAAAAATTGGATTTTAAAGGGAGGCAGTACCGCTCCATGCCACGCCAGGTTCAGAACTACCACTAATCAACAGAAATGATGTTACCCTAAGGAAGGGGAAGCTAAAGTTGAAAAGCAAACATCAAGAAGATTTTTGTCCCCATCTACAAATCCTTACTTTTGTTCCTTAGTGCAGTGACCTGAATTGCAGTTGCGCAAAGGGGAATCATCCAAGAGACAGTCTTGAAAGGAAGAACGAAACCCCGAGAGTGGCTTGGGAAATCTGGAAGGAGTCATCCTCACCCAAGAACAGGAGGTGTCCGTAGTTCTCCAGCATCACGTCCCTGTACAGTTCCCGCTGCGTGTGGCTCAGGCATCGCCACTCCTCCTGGGAGAATTCTATGGCCACGTCCCTGAATGTCAGGAGTCCCTGCAAGACATACCACCGTCACCAAGTGGCCATGGACAGAGTTCACAATGGTCCCTAAGATCAAGAGGGAGTTAGTGTCACCAGCTAGACCCCAACATCTGACCTTCGCTGCTTACCTGACTGTACCCCCCAAATTAGATCCCACATTTTACTTCACTCTTCTGTCCATCTTATCCTTTACTTCAGCCAAAACACCCCATGGACAGAGTCTCCTGTGGGGAAAACAGAAACTATCCAACGAAAGGTAATGACCACCCAGGGGAAGTGCTTGGGCTGGCCCAGTTTGAGGGAGAGGGACACAGATGTAACCCATGGAGTGATCTAGTTACCTTTACCTCAATATAAGGCTAATACTCTCCACCCACAGAGAAGCACAAACCTCAATTACCAAATGTGCAAAGACATCAGGTTTGAACTCTGGTTATGATCCTAGAGTTGACTGAAAAGGACATGCAGGTCAATATTCAGAGAGGACTCTATGCCAATGTTCACAGCAGGTGTCAAACATGAGAACAATGATGGAAACAAGAAGTTATCCCCACAAAATCAATCTAACCATTTACATTTCATGCACCCATCCACACATTTAGGAAGTAGTGAAATACACATGAAACGTGATAGAGTACAAATTGTCATGATATGTAATTCAAGAACCATTTTCAATGACGTCACACTTATAAATCACTTTGTGGATGATGCTGCTTCTGGCTTTTATTCACATGATATCAACACAAACACAGAGAATGATACACATAAAACACCTATTATTTAGGAGTCTGGTATGAAGAAGGATAGAGGCAGAAAAATGTTCACCTTTAACTCAGAAGGCTGACCCACCGACTGCATAGCTCTGCTAAGAGTCAAATACGTACTACTTGTTACCAGGGCTTCTGGGTAATGCAATGGCTCAGGTGTCCTACTCTTGATTTTGGCTCAGGTCATGGTCTCGGGGTCCTAGGATCCACTCAGCAAGGAGTCGGCATGAAATTCTCTCCCTCCCCCTCTGGCTCTACGGGATCACCTCTCCTCGCTCACACACACTAGTTCTCTCACTCGCTTCAATCAATCAATCAATCACTAAATAAATAAAGTACTCTTTTCTTTTTTTTTTTTTATAAAGAGGATGTCTATCACATGAGTGTGGAATAAAGTAAAAACTCACAGGATGGCCATATGACTGACTTAGATCCCCCAGGCCCAGGAGACAATACTACCAACTACATGAAGGTCAGAGTCTTCATTTGTGCAGTGGAAACTGATGTAGGGGCGTTGGGGGAAATGGTCAAGAAAGTATTCTTGAAGACATTTTTCGTGAAACAAATTTGTTTTGATGAAACCTCAGGGACAGGACCCATTGGCAGAAAGAGCTGCACTGTGATTGTGAGAAGGTATTGATTATATACTCTTCAGGTAGGGGGGTAGAGAAAAAAAAGTCTCTAAGGTGATTTTGCCTGCAGCAAAGCATTAACACTAAGGCACCTGTGAATTCCTTGAGGACAGTCATACTTTCCATGTCCCAAATATTTATCTTGTAAGGACATTTCCTTTACCTCTACATTTCTTTTGCTTTGTTCTCCTGATCAGAAACTAGGAACAAAGAGAAACTCAGAAGAAAGGAGCTTCCAGGTGAAATGGGATGGTTCGCCCACCACCCAGTAAATCCGTCCAAGACCCTTAGGAATTAACAAGGACAACGTGAGCTTTACAGGGGGAGCTATCTGGCAGAGCAACAAGCCATTACAAGAAGTTAACATCAGCCCTAATGACCAAGTTGATCATCAGCGCCTAAGGCACACTGAAGGACCTGTTGCTTGGTGTTGAGTAAAGGGGGCAGGGGGTTAGAGAGGGGTGGATAGGTATGGGGCTAAGTGACCAGACTCACCAAAAATCCCAGGAAAGGGGACACATAAAGGACACAAGAGCTAAGGAATGTGACCAGACCACCTCATTTGTTTCAAACACCAGAGATGACATATTCAAAGGAGAAGTAATCATGCTGCTATCAGCGGTGACGTCAAGGAGACTGAAGGTCCCCGGTCAGTTTTCTATAAAACCAACCATAAAGGCGCTGGGTGGCAACCATTCGGGACCCCGCTCACTCTAGAAAGCTTGCTTTCTGTTCTCACCTTCACGTGATAATCACTTTCCCCTTTTGCACCTGATACTCATTCTGCTACACCAGACAAAAACCCTGCACCAGCGTGTTCCTTCTAGAGGCCTCCTTTCAGGCAAACTGGCTTGAGTGCTGGAATGGGGGAAGGGTCGATGACTATCTGCCTGAATGCAGACAGGTACAGGAACGAACCACCCCCAAAGAGCCGAAGGCCCTAACCAACCAATGGGCTACTTACAACCAGGTTCAGTTCCCAAAAGGGAAGATTCCATCTGTCCCCAGACTGTCCCATCTTCTCCTTTAAAACTACGCCACACCCACTACCTCCAAGCACAAGGCATTCGAGGAGCTCCTGGCTCCTTTGTTCTGCCTCGCCTGAATTCTCTCACTTCCCCTGCCAATGGCCCATGCCTGCTCATCACCCAAAATCCCCATCCACTCAAGAGACACCCCATTTACGGACCACATTCTTGTAGCCCCTAAACAGTAAACCAGCATGTCAATTATATTATGAGAATACAGTCGATTTATACAAACTTCAATCACATGTACTTTCCCGGTCTGTAATACCTAGTATATTTTAGATACATTCTAAAGGATATGAACCCCCCCCCTTTTTTCAGAGAATATTCCAAGTGATTAGGGATATCGTATCATATTCGCTGTTTATCTGTGCTTTTCTTACTCCCGGTCTACACAGAGCTGATAAGACACCTAGATGGGGCCTAAATAAGACCATTTTCCATCACTGATATCCCAGGACCAGTCCCCTTCAGCAATAGGAATCTTTAACTCAACACCTTCCCAAGCATCTGTCACCAAGGGACTATTTGCAATACTGGCAGGCAGGTCTTTCATTCAAAGTGACAACTGTTGATGGCCGACTCTAAGCCCGGTTGGAGAGAAGGGATAGAAGGCTCTGGCTGATAGGGGAGAAGGGTTCTAAAGATCGAATTTGAGTATCATGTCTGAAAAGGTTTAAAACCTGGGTGTAAACATAGAGCAGAAACATCAGAACTAGGAAAAAATCAATATTAACAATTTCTAAATGTGAGGAATTTCTCCAGAAAAAGACGACAGGGCCTCGGAACTCGCACGCAAGGCTTACCTGAGAACTGGCCATTTCTTCTTCAGCGCGTCCTCCGGACTTCTTGCTCAGAAGGATTCCAGGAGAAATCATAGCTGCAGCAGAAGAAAATGCCTTTAAAGCCCCCAACAAGGTGTCTTCACCCATAAATATCTTGCCTGCAGGGAGGACTTTCAAATGCACAAAAAGGCTCAATTTCTTATCCCTTTGTGTCAGAAGCTATTCAGAAACAATGAATTCTTCCTTGGAGACCAATCTTGGAGTCTTTCCTTCCCTGGTTCAGGGGTCTCCCCCAACACAGACACACACAACTTCTGCTAGAGTAGAAAGAAGAAACGTGTGCTGCATGGACCTGATGCTTCCAGATTCCCGTGGCAGTGCCCGTGTTACCTCTCCTTGAGCCAAGCCTGAACTCAGCTGTCTTCTATTCCTGGTTAAGCCTGCTTAACCCTGGCTTCACCTAGAATTGCCCAGAGCATTTAATGAAAACACCACAGTTGTTTCCCCCCTCACCGACTGACAGACTCTAGGGTGGGGGACACGGGATTTGATCCCTCCTTGAACCTACTGGGAAGCATTTGGCGAGGTGACCAGGCAAAAAGCACTCATCAGGGCTGTCGTTGTTATTCCCATTTAATCCATGCCTTGTCCATGGATCACGGTCTCTTTCTCCCTCTTTTTGCTACACAGAGGGAGCCACCCTTACAAATGGAGCTTTCCCTTAGAGATGCAAATGTCTGCTAAAAAAAATACCCAGCCAGGTTTCAGAGCTCTTTCTTGGTCTGCTGTTTCTTCTTCTTCTTTTTTAAAAAGATTTTTATTTATTTATTTGAGAGAGAGACAGTGAGAGAAGAGGCTCAGAGAAGGAGAGTAGCAGAGGGAGAGGGAGAAGCAGACTCCCCACTGAGCATGGAACCCACCACGGGGTTTGATCCCAGGACCATGACTGAGCCAAAGACAAGTACTTAACCGACTGACCCACCCAGGCCCCCGTCTGCTCTTTCTTTAAAATACCAGCCAATAAGAATCCTTATGCTAACGAGATGCTGGGGTGACAACATGTGCTCCGTCAGTAGGTAAATGTTTACTTTCATAACTAACTGCCACAGACTTTTTCCAAAGGGAATGTACGTTGTTCACTCCCATCGGCAATACACGAGCATTCTAATTCCTCAACATGCTCCCTGAAATTTGGTGTGAACCTTTATTTTACCCATTCTAGAAAATAGAGTCGTTTCTCTCTGCAAAAAATGAAGCCGTCTTCCTACAGTTGTTCTCGTGACTGAACTGAAACCACGTAAACACAGAAAGCTGAACAAAAATCAAAATGGCTACATTAAAACATCAGCAAGCCTTGGTATTAAAGTAGAGATCCTTTTCCCTCTCTTCTCCAACCTTCCTCTCTTCCCTTCTTAGCCTTTCCTTTCAACCACCGGGTCCCACCCTGAAAAGGTGATGGACACAGCTGGAGGCACAGACACATTTCCTGGTGGAACCGGCTAGATCTTGTAAGGATTTCCCGACAAATACCCCACCCCTGCCTCTGGGGGGCTTGCAGTTTTGAAGGCCCTGACCCACTGCAGCCTCTCTTGCTGGCGAAGTAATTAACCTGTCCTTCCTCTTGATCCCAGCTCCAGCTTCACGTTCTATTTTGGCTCCGAAGCACGGAGGTCAGGTTTTGACAGCAGAATGTGAAGAAGAGGAACATGTTTTTCTTCCTCCATTCTCAATTCCTTGGCCACTCTAATATGTAAGTGGACATAAGACAGATTCACAAGGGAAAAAGAAAGTGATGTCTTACCTACGGGGAGCCTCAGAGACATGGGGCTCAAAGACAGGCGACTGATGCCTACAGGCCACTGTGACTTAAGAAGGGGTTGGGGATTTAGCATTTCAGAAAGGGGCAAGGATATGCACAGGAGAAAGGAGAGCAAATGTGTTTTGCAATGTCCAACAATGGTTTGCCACACCAGGCAGGCAAGCCTGTGTGGTCCAGAGTTAGATTCTGAGTCATTTGTGCTCTTCCGGATAGAGTTTCCCCGTCTCACTTATTGATGGTGTATCATCAGCCTCACAAAGAATGAGATCCTTCCATTTGCAGTAACAGCATAAACCTAGAGCACCATTTTCAAGGTTAGTCTGAAGTCCTGCCAATGCCCTTCCAGCCAACTTAGTAGGCTTCATATGTAGCAAGCACCTTTAGCCTGGGTCAGTCATGAATCACATCGTCCTTTTGTATATTTATAGATCACGCATTTGTTCCTTAGCAGGCCTTGCGGCTGAAGTGTCCTGCACAAGCTCGCCCTGGGCACCATCATACCCTGCCCAGTACCTCCTTCATGTGTACAGGGAGCCGCGGGGAGTCTGCCCTCAAATAGTGGTACAGATTCCTGTGCCCCCCTTTGTACTGTTTAACTGCCCTTGAGGTCCTTTAAAAATCGTTGGGCCGGGCAGAAACATTAGAGTTGGTTTTTGGACAAGACTCCACCTTCTTCCCAAGTGGCTGGCCTCCTGAATACACCTCTTATTCCTTTCCAATCAAGACTCATGCCTGTGTCTTGGCTTTTCATGCGACTGGCAGCCAAACTTGGGTTTTTCAGTAACAAACTGCTGTGGGATTGATGAGTACAACCACCCGGAAAGGATTCTTGAGATGTTTGATGGTGCTACTTAGTACGTTTATCCAAGTACTACAGTACAGGACCCCAGGGCAGAAAGAGCTTCATTTTGGCTATGAAGCTGGTGGTTATACACTGAGTGCTCAAGAGAGAGGGTTCATGTAGAGAGTATTAGATCATAAATGTTTTTTTCCTTTAAAAATCTTATTTATTTCTTTGAGAGACAGAGATAGCTGGGGGGTGCGAAGCAGAGAAGAGGGACAAGCTGACTCCATTCTGAGCACAGGCCAAAGGGGGGGGGGAGTAGATCCAAGGACCCTGAGATCATTACCTGAGCAGAAATCAAGAGTCAGAGGCTCAACCCACTGAGTCACAAAGGCGCCCTGATCATAAATGTTTTTTTCAATTTCTACTCATAAAACTACTACTACAATATTTCTCTGGTGCTTATCATTCAGGTTGATATTAACTATGGGTGAGATGTACAGGCAGTCATGAGACCCTCTAGGAATGTACCAACCAGCACGTATTTGATCCTTATCAAAGCTATGCAGGCTATAAGTCAGGCTTCTGGGTTAAAGGGGAACATTTTTCTCTTTCTATCATTTCATCAACGAACAATTTTTAATCCTTCAATCTTTACAGTTGTTGAAAGCTGAAGGATTCATCTTCTGTAACTTCTTTGGGGACAGGGGTTGTAGACATGTCCCGACACGTGGACCCAAATTTGTCACTATCTGTCCCTACATGTAAGTATTACAAAAGGCTATTCCTGTAGAGTCCAGAGGGAATACTGGGATGAAATGAGTAGTAAGCATCGTCTCCTTGGCTGGGTGAAAGAGACAGGAACTGCTTGCATATACCTCAACAATAGGAGGGAACAAAGCAAAAGAGAGAACACAAGTAGAATACTATTATAATGAAAAATCAGGAGAACAATGAGAAGACCCTTTAGGGTGACCATAATCCACCCCTCCACCAGGAATTTAAGCACTCATTAAGTGACAGTGTAGGGAGGCAGAGAGCCCAATCAAGAAACAGAGGCTTAACCAGAGAGAACAACCTGATGGTTCCCAGAGGGAAGGTGAGTGGGGGGAAGGCTTAAATAGCAGAGGGGAATTAAGGAGTGCACCTCTCCTGATGAGCACCCGCTGATGTATGGGATTGTGGAATCACTACGCTGTACCCCAGAAACTAAGAAAAGATTGTGTGTAGGCACAAGCTATGGCAAAACCATAGGCAATTCCCGGGAACAAACAAGGGGCATGCTTTTTTGAGGAGACGGGCTAAGTTGAGAAGTCTGTTACAAATAAAAGTTCTTTGTAGTAAAATGGTACTTTCAAGGATGGTGGGTTTTCACTGGTGAGGCTGTAGCCTGCGTGCGATAAGAAAACCATCTCTTCCTCTGGCTGGAATTGTAGACTATAATCCACTTCCAAGGTCACGCTTGTGTAAGGTCAAGACCTTCCCTTCCTGTTGACAATGAGTGATAAGGCCTGAGAGCTCCCCCTGCTGAAATCTCCTGACTGCATTTTAGTCAGGATTCCATTTACTGACTCAATCACCCTTTGACCAACATCTCAACATTTCCTTCACTCTCAGTTGATAGCAGCAAACATTCTAATCTTCACTTTGATAACTTTTTTTTTTTTTTTTTTTAGATTTCATACACTACTTTTTTTTCTGTGTGTGGTTTATTGAAATCAACAGATTATCCTCCATTTTGTGTGGGCCAAGCTCAGGTTCCTCCATGATGGGTGACTGGCAGGAAGATTATTTTGATTTAAAAACCAATAAAAATCCAGCAGATTCAGGAAAAGTCTTTTCCATTCCCCTCACTACCTAAAAAGAATTGAGAGAGAGAACCTGCCGTAGGATGAGAGCTATCCCCTTGGGTAACTACATTATGATATAAACTAGGTTTGAGAAACAGGGAGGAACCTGGTTAGGCCTCTTTGAAGAAAGTTCTCTATAGCCTATTGTTTTTGAGTGGCCCAGAGAATTTTTGTTTACCAAGTATTTCCTCTTTTCCTTCTTCCTGTGAATTGCACTTCCCTTGGAGTTCCCAGACTTCCACCTTGTTCTATTTCCTCCTTCTCTCCTCTTCAAAGACACATACCTTACATTGCTGGTCTTCGCAACTTTCCCATCTGTGTGGAGTGTCTACATGTTCAGTTTAAATTTGATTTTCCTGTTTAACTCATGCCAATTTGATTTTTAGTCAACAATGAGAACTTCCTCTTCTGTTTCAGTTCATGCTTTTGTATAATTTTCCAATCGATATATATCTATTTTATACGATCAATGTTAAGAAGGAAAAAGAAACAGAAAGGCAGGGCCCAACATTTACATTCTCAGAGAAAATATGAGACACTGAATACCAAGTCCTAACATATTAGGAGTATTAACTAACCTATATGTTCCTGAGGTCCCAGCACAACACCATGGATCCTACATGTGTGCACAGAGTAAAGGCTCAAGAAACGCCGCATTAATGGTATCTGTACATTATCCTCCAAATACAGACTTTCTCAGACTATAACTGTTCCCAGCGCTGGAATGGCTACATACTTTGAACTGACAGGTGCCCTCTAGCTTATAGCTCAACTAATTGTAGCTTCCTTGAGATTTCAACAGACACCTGATGCTAGGGAAACCAGGAACCCGATGTTCCTAGAAGATCAAGCTACACCGTGCTACAACACGGCCTTCCCTGAGTGCAGTGAGTCTCTTTGAGATCATAGTGGGAATGAAAAAGTGCTGTAGCACTGCTTGCCCTGCATGGTAATGCTCACCACTTCTGTGTGCCTCCTCCTTCAACACTTCCTGCTCCGTCTGTGACTTTGTAGATTGCCCTGGGACACGAATCTACCACGTTCCCCATTGGCCAGCCTCCTGAACAAAGCAAATTTTCCTTTCCAATTGTGAAAATTAGTCACGGGACACTCACTCAAATGGAATCAGAGGGTTTTGGTGGGAGCAGCTCTCCTGCACTCCCACTGGGGGTCAACTGCAAATCCAACAGGAAGAGATGGACTGGATATTTTTTTTCTTGAAGGATTTTACTTATTTGACAGAGAGAGAGAGAGCCAGGAAAGAGGGAACACAAGCAGGGGGAGTGGGAGAGGAAGAAGCAGGCTCCCAGCGAAGCATGGAGCCCGATGTGGGGCCCGATCCCAGGACCCTGGGATCACACCCTGAGCTGAAGGCAGATGCTTAATGACTGAGCCACCCAGGCACCCTGAGATGGACTGGATCTTATATGGACTTAATCTGCTTATGGATACTACTCCTCTATTCAGCCAAATGGAAGAGACACTTATGTTTGAAAAAGACTTTTCCTCCTCATGGGCATTTGAACATGAATGGACTGACTTACACAGAAGTAATTTAGAACTTCAGTGGCCATTACTGGATTCACTGATGTTTCCAAAGGAACTTTTATCAAAGATGAGTTGGACAACCATAGTTCTCAAATGGACAAAACTAAATGGGTTTCTATTTTAATTGGTATTTTGAAGGTTTCAAACCCTATCAAGAATACTGCCTCATTACAACATATCATTTTCAAATAAGTAAGGTAAGCAAACAATGACAAAGATGAAAAGGCACATAATTACAAGGATGAAAAAAGTATATGTCGGGGCACTTGGGTGGCTCAATGGGTTAAGCGTCTGCCTTCAGCTCAGGTCTCGATCCCGGGGTCCTGGGATCGAGCCCCGGGTCGGCCTACCAGCTCAGCAGGGAGCCTGCTTCTCCCTCTCCCTCTGCTGCTCCCACTGCTTGTGCTATGTCAAATAAATGCATAAAATCTATAAAAAAGACAAAGAAAAAAGCCAATGTAAAGAATTTGCAAAACCTTTCCCTATTGCTCAGACCTTCCCTGACATCAGAGTATACATACACAGGGAGAAACCAAAGAAATGCAGACAATATGGCAAAGGCTTTAAACAGATCGACTACCTAAGTAAACACCTGTGCATGCACACTGGGAGAAGCCTTAAAAATGTAAGGAATATAGTAAACTTTCAGCTGGATTTTAAGCCTTCCTTGACAGAAGACAACGCATGCAGGGGAGAAACCCTACAAATGTAGAGACCGTGACACAATCATTAACTAGAGCCACCACGTTACCACACATTAGAGAATACATACTGGAGAGACGACAAACAAATGTAAAGAATGGGTAATGTCTTTAACTTGAACTTAACACTTAACTCGAAATCAGAGACCGCGTAGTAGATAGAAATCCTAGAAATACAATGAATAGGGGGAAAACTGTTTGAATATACATTTTGGGAAAAAGAAATCTTTAAAGGTATAAAACAAAATGGCAATCTGGGTAATGAAAAAAGAAATCCAAATAAATATCAGAGAGTCACAGAGGAATGGACTAAGCCTGCACCACTTTTACAATAGTAATGTGGTCCGGATTTTCAGTGGAAACTTGCAGGATTGTATATCTTATGTCGTCATTTTTTTCCCCCTTTACACCAATGGAACCAGCATGAGTGTGAGAGCTTTTTCTCAGTCATCTGATTGTGGTCACCTGTTGCTCGTTATTTCTAAGCAGAATCCCAGACACCTTGGCAGCTGTTGGCTTGAAACATTTTCACCATGGTTTTGGATAGAGACTTCCTTCTAGTTTGACTGAGAGTCCAGAGGTGTTTCCGTTGGCAACTGTGGCCCCTTGAGTGTCTTCTAGGCCATTACCGTCAGTCCTAGGACTCCAGGTGGGCGAAGCATGAAGCTCCTATCCCACATTCCATCGGCCCCGCCAGCATCCTGTGCCAGATTCCACATGAGCTGGTAAATATCACAGTCCCTACGTAGGTACGAGACAAGAAGAATACTTCACAAACATTATAGGCTTCAGATCCTGTTCTGATATACGCAGTGAGGAACACCAGACTTACTCTGTACAGAATTCAGACGTGCCACAGATGTTTTGTGTTTAGGGCTCATTATGGTTGTTACTCTCTGGGTGCACAAGCCTAGGGGCCAACCCTCTCCTAGACACAATATCTCACCTAAATCCTGAGATCACAGCTACGACCCCAAGCACTCTTCTCCTCGGGAGCACCTTTGGGACTTTTTAGACCCTCTCTGCCATCACTGGAATTGTTCTTTTCCATTCGACTGTGTGGGGGAAGTGAACAATGTAGCCTAAAGCAATGCGTGCTTCCCAAATGCCAGCCCCTTTATTCTCTTGAGTGACAATCACTGTGCATTCAGGCTCTTCCGTGTATCCTGGAGGAATTCCAAACGTTTCTCATCTCATGCGAAAAATGAACTGTTTTTCTCCATGTCAACCGTGTATATATTCATGCCTCACAGAGGGTTATGTACAATGACAAGCCAGTCAATTGTAGCTAAAACTGTATGACAGAGAAGCTATGCCACCAATAAATAATAAACCATAGACATACGATGAGTCCTATTATAATACTATATGATTATCCATATAATTTTGATGCATATATGGTCCCAGGAGATAAGGTCAGAATCTAACCAGCAGTGTAACATTGTCTCCTGAAGGAATGAGATGTTCAAAAAACATTTGAATGTGTATTTCAGTATCAGATATTACGTTGGCCAAACATGTACTTGGGTGTGGGTTGTGAAGATGGCTCCACAAACATGGTTAACAAGTTTGTTGCTCCTTCAAGAAGCTGGTGCCCCTCACACTAACTGCAGAATCTCTAAGTAGTGACAGGAATAGTGATGAAAACTTACCACACTAGGTCCTGTGTTACTGCAAACTCAGGAGGGAAGAAGATCCATTCACAGTGCAAGGCTAAGACCCACTGAAACACCTACAGTCATGACCACAAGCACAGCTAGCTGTAACCTTACTCACTGGAGTAGAGGCATCTTACTTCAGGGGGCCCTGCTCAGGGACAGGAAACAGCACACACATATCCTGCATTTGAGGATAAGGCTCCATCAGGAAAGATCCATGCTCTACCTGATGGCCCAGCCTAAGTCTCACCTTCCTGGTACCTGAATCCCTATGGGGGCATCTGGTCAATCTTACTTGGGCACACTCTCCAGGACCAGGGACTCTTTTAACCCTTGCGGATGTCCTGTGTAGACTGGGTTTAGACTAGCACAAGAATCTGAATCTCCTTCCATCTTAGAGAAAGAGGCATTAGTCATCCAGGGCCCTCTCCTCCCTCCGTAGAAGGAATCTCCTTCGGGGGAGCCAGGTGGGAGTCCCCCTGGGTTCCTCTGACTGTGCTAAAGAACACTGAACAAGGCTAGAGATGCAAACAGATAGACACTGCTTTTTTTCCATGGCAATTGCTCATCAGAAAAACAGATGAAGAGTCATGATCCGAATCATCCAGGAATTCTTAGTCAGAGCCTCTGGGTACATGGTTGAATTCAGGATTGTGGAGTCAGTGTGAGGAAGAACAGAGGTAGACAGTGGACTTTGCTTCAGTTGGGGCAGTTCCCTGTGTTGTGGTGTAAGTTCTGGCGTCACCCCTGATGGCTCATCCATGGACCAAAGAGTTTTTAGTAGCAGTAGTTGTAGCATTTAGTTCACGTTCTTCTTAAGAAAGGCTTTCTAATACAATTGTCCCAGAAAATTCTGTTGAAGTTGCTTTTTCTTTTCTTTTAGGAAACAGAATGGAAAGAAACTACGTTGATGAAAATACTATGAACTCTGTGTTGATCTTCTTTGGAAGGACCTAGGAAAGACAGAGCTCGAAGTACCCCAGAGGCAGGGAGACGAGAACCCACAGCCAGCTCCTCCCCAGCCCAATCCAGATCCATCCCCTTCAGAGGCTGTGTGCAGGTCTGGCCTGCCTCTGGGATCTCCTCCCTTCCCAGGACAGATTCGAGGGATCACATTCTGAGTTGACTCTTCCTTTCATCTCTTCAAGGCTGGTGCTCACAATTTTAAAAAACCCAGAATCTGATACGAGGGAGTAAAGGACTATATATTTCAATGACTTCATTGCTGTTTTTATCATGAAATCCTGTGCTTCATGAGCCTTTCACCCAGAATCCTGTCTCCCATGATTGCCCTCTTTTTCCCCCCTAAACAATATGGCAGCAGTGATGAGTCCTTCCATGTGCTTCAGGACACTGGTATCAATGTGTCTCAGTACAACTGATATTAACTTTGTTAACTTGGCTCAGGATCTCTCTGCCAGATGCCACCAGAAAACAAAGGCTGTCACCGCTGTTTCGTGGAGATCCTGGACTTTGCAAATACAGGTTCTTAATTAGTCCTGGACCGGGAAGATTCCATTTTGTTCTGTACTGTGTTACAGATATTCTCTTATTACTTTTTAATTTTTAGCAATCCTTTATTACTTTTTAACTTTTAGCAAGAGCAAGCAAGGATCATATAATGACTGTATGTTCAACGTCTTAAAATTCTAGAGCGTAACAAACGACATCATTTCAAGGAAGTAATCAGGCGTTTGTTGGGGTAAGGAAGGAAGTATTCATGGTTCATCCTGCCTTTAACTTTCCCCTTCCCTGAGGGTATTTGTAACCTCCACTTTAGTGATAATTCTAGAAACCGAAGGGTGTAAGGTATTGTTGCTCCCATCTTAAAATCGGATATCTGATCCTTATTTCTGATTCACTAGTACTGGCAAGTAGACTTAAGGAGCTGAATATTGAAAAAGCTTCGTAAGTATTTTAAAGCATCCATCAAGAAACAGCATCTACGGATGCCTCAGTGGTTCAGTCCGTTAAGCATCTGCCTTCGACTCAGGTCATGATCCCAGGGTCCTGGGATCAAGTCCCAAGTCGGGCTCCTTGCCCAGAAGGGAGTCTGCTTCTCCCCCTGCCTGCTATGTTTGCCTCTCCCCTTTTGTGATCTCTGACAAAAATAAATAAAATCTTTAAAAAAAAAAAGAAAAATAGCATCTAGAGAAATAATATTCTATAAACTACTCTACTGTACTATCTACCAAGCATGGTACTGGATTTCAAATAGAAGAATCCCTAGCAACAGTCATGTTTTTATTATCAACAGATCTTGCCATCTCTAGTGTGCATCTCGTCATCTTTTTCAGAACAGGAAAGCGCCCCGGACACATGAAAACAAAGGAGACAGGAGCCACACACCCAGGTAGTGGCAGATGACAGAAGCAGACAACACAGGTGTAGGCCAAAGATCAAAGGACAAAACTGAAGCGTAAAATGGGGTTTGGGAAGCTCTGCTGAATGAAATGGTTCTAAAAGCCCATCTTTAATTCTCTGGTGGTCACCGAGGGACAGCTCCTGTCTCATTCTTCACATACTCCTACAACCTCAAGGACTGACCTTTTGTTCTAATGTCTTCCAGGGCAGTCACGGTGAAATCCAAAAGCCTCCCCATGGCCACCGAGGGTCTATGTGAATGATTGCTGTTCCATTGCTAGTGGAGTCATGTGAAAATCTGTACACACAGGGAGATTCTCAGGTGAGGCCCCAATGGGATTTATTCCTTCTTGATTTTTAAGTGCACTTATCTCCTGGAGACAGAAACAGTCTCGTACAACATCAGGAATGTGGGGTAGACTGACCTTCCCCTATCAAATCTTATGCAGACCAGCCCTACCCATCGAGGCTTCCCCACTGATCACTCTCGGACCCATTCTCAGAACGGTACCTGGGAGCTTCACTGTTTGCCCTGGGCTCACAGTAGAGTAAGTTGGGCCCCTTCATCAATACGTAACTGATGCTAAAAGTGCCAGAATCCTTGGGGATGGGACCCTGGAGATGGTAGATCTAAAATCTACACAGGGGATTCCAATGGGAAGCCCTAGCTGAGGGTGACTTTTCTAAACAGTGTTTGTGAACATTTCCTGTATATACAAATCACCTGGGATTTCCACTAAAAACCGATTCTGGGTCTCTATACTCAGATATCATGAATCCCTAAGTCTGGATGAGACCCATGAATTTGTTTTTATTTTGTAAAAGATTTTATTTTATCTGAGAGTGAGAGAGCACGAGTGGGGGTAGGGGCAGCAGAAGGGGGAGAAGCAGACTCCCCAGAGCATGGACTCAGACAGGGGCTTCTCCCAGGACCCTGAGATCATGACCTGTGCCAGAGGCAGACAATTTAGCAATTGAGCCACCCAGCCACCCCTAGTTTATATTTCTAACAACCATTGAGATCCTGGTCCAAAGACTGCATTTCCAGTAGCACTGAGCTAGAGAAAGCAGAGCACACCGAGTCCCTCAGACCAAACCATCGTGTGTCACCACACATACTGCCATGCACAGTGAACACTACTAACAGTTCCAATAAAGATACTTTCTGCTGATCCTGGAAGGCTAGATGAGGCAGTGGTGTCTGTGCACGGCTGTTTGGGAGAAATGGTATGTGCTCATGCATCAACGGACTCTTTATTGAGCACCTACTACAGGCACCAAGTATAGGAGGCGGCCCTGGGCGCAGGACACCGTGCTGTGAATCTGACATACATGATACAAGCTAATCTCTTGGAAGCCCTGGGAATTGGGTACCTTATGTTCATATTTTTCCAGGAGGATCTGTGCTGGACGAGCCACCGTGGGAGTAGAATTCCCTTCTTTCTTCTTCATCATCAGTCACCTTGAAAGTAATGTTGGATGTGACGGCTCATACAGAGAGAGCAGACTGGGAGTGAGAAGAGTGGGTGAGAGACTCTGAGGGAAATCTGATGCATCCATCATCTGCATGTATGTATTTGGTGAATTTTCATGTGTGGACTATCAGGGCATATCCCAAGAATGGAAGGTGGGGTGCTCTGCGTTCTCTTGGAAGCGCTGTTTTAACTAGAAAGGCAAAACTGAAAATGAAGTTCTAAGTATTTTATTCTCCTTGATCTGAGTCTGAACCTCAGGACTGTGGGAAGGCCAACTCGGGCCACCCAGAGAACGAACTCTGTTCTCTAGACTGTTCTGTGGAGGGAGGATCAGGGATTGGCAGTGGACCGTGGAAGGCAATTCTGTGGTCTGAGGTCATTTTCCTCAGAATCTGAACTGACAAATCTGTCTGAGGCTCTGGCAGCTGCGTTTACCAGAGGGACTATTCCCAGTGGGAATTCTGGAGTAGCCGAGCTCTGTGCCCACAATATTAGGGCCCAATGTCTGGAACAGGAACGCGGGGACCTCAAAAGGTCCGCTGCAGAGATGGGACTCATGGGCGCCTTACGAGTTCATATTCCACAGCAATGGTGGACATCCAGTCCCTGATCCCTACCAGTCTGCTGTCCTCTGCATCGTGACAGGTGCCTGACTCAGGACCATGAAGGGCTCACCTGCGTTCTCCTTCTGCGCATGTGCGAAGTTTGGGTACCAAGAAAGGCAGAAACCGGAGAGGCCATCCAAAAATCTGGGTGCGATAAAAACGTCGCTCAGTGGGAGGACTGCTCTGTCCACAGCCTCTGGCCCCAGTTTGTCCGAACTGGGAACACAGATGTCTGGGCTTGGTTGAGACGCCACCGGAGGCGGTCCTCGGGAGACCTGAGGTGGTAAAGGGAGGAGTACAAGACGGCCGACTGTGGCCCTGAAAGGGGCTGTGTCACAAGATCTTCGTGTTCATGGGCAGCACTCGGTGTAAACACTCCTGCCCATGCGCGGTGAGCGGTCATCAAGAAGGGAGAAGGCTGGGGACTCTGAGCAGAGAGTCGTAGTGGTGTGTCGTGCGCATGGGCAAAAGTGGGCGGAGCGGGACAGGGAAACCTATAACATTGAGTCTTCCGCCCTCTTAGAACATGGGCTCGATGTTTAGGCCACAGGAGAAAGTGCTCAAGATGAAACGTGGTCCTGTGTGGTGGAAACAGACGAACGGATGTACCTTCAAATGTTCAAGACTTACTTCGACCAGTGAATTGTCTCTTCAAATGGTTAGGCATGCTCCACGTGGGGGAGGTTGCAGTGAGGTGTTCACAGACACACTACGGAAGGAAAGCCAGGCCAGTATCTGATGGGCTGCACCTGAAGCAGCTGCCTTCTTTCTGGAAGGCCTAGTTGACTGGAGCTGTTAGAGTTCCTTTTCCTCCATTCCAGTGCATTGACTGAATGAACATGTGGGCTGCTTGCAGACGCTACAGAGACAGTAGAGTCACGGGAGTCTTATCGGCTTCCCTGTAATTTCCTTAACAGTAGAAACACAGTTGGTAGGACATTACGTTTGTTCCTTTGTTTTTGGTGTTTGATTTGCAAGGCCAGGTGAACAATTGTCCCCTCACTGTAAGAACACAGTCACAGGGTGCCGGGGCGGCTCACTTGGTAGACCTCTGTCTTAGGCTCAGGTCTGGATGCTGTGGTCCTGGCTTTGAGACCCACTTCTGGCTCCTAGCTCATCAGCAAGTCTGCTTCTCCTTCCCTCTCCGGCCCTCCCACCTGATCCTGCTCTCTCTCAAATAAACATTCTTAATTTAAAAAAAAAAAAAAAATCATGAAGGAGCAAAAATCTTGTGTCCCAGAACCACGCAGTTAAGTCACCTGTGTACAAATCAAACATCGACATTTCATGATGTGGGTCCTAGCAGGAGACAGATGCATTTAACTAGATATGTGCAAGAACAAGGGGTTTTTCTCCAAGGGTTTTGTATTGACAATTACCACGGGAAATGATGTTTTGGGAATGCAGTAAATCCATTTGTACTAACAGGAAAACACTGCCATCATATAGCATTGGTTGAGGAAAAGAATTCAATTCAGAGGAAGTATGTGACAGTATTTACGGACACTGAAGCAACACCAGAGTATTTTAGTGCCTGTGTGTTAGACAATTCCAAATGGAATTTCACATGTACTCTGAAATTGCAGGAGGAGGAGGGTACACCTCAAACTGACCAGCTGTTAGGTCTAAAGATCAAGCGATCACTACTGGGGACAACTAAGGGGGATTTTTATTTTATTTAAATATTTTCCAAGTTTGTATTCTCTCATTTTTATTTTACGGTTCAAGTTATGCATATTTGTAGACGTTTTCTCTCACTACCGTAACCAATTTTCATACATTTAGGAGCTAAAAAAGAACATTCTACTCTTTATATGCCTGAATTCCAGTGGGCTTGGCTGGGTTTTCTGTTTAGGGTCCAACAAGGTCAGAATCAAGGTTTCATGAGGGATTGGACCTTCTTTGTAGCCTCTAGCAGGGAATCTACCTCAAGGATTCTTGAGACTGTTGACAGCGTTCATCTGCTACTCCCTGTTGATACGTACCCTCTCCATGGTCACAGCTTCTCCATAGTACCCCCAGAGAGAGAAAACATCAACTCTCATTGTTGACTCACACTTTTACCTGTATATTCCATTGAAAAGCTTACTGAGTAATTTATGTAAGTGTGGTTATTGCCTCATGAACTGAAATTACAAACAGCAGTGAATTGTGAATCAAATGCAAATCAGGGAATTAGTGAGAATGAATGAATGAGTGACCTCCTGGAACTCCATCACCCAGAGCTCTACCCGTCCTCGCCCTCTGCCTCTACGCCACATGGTGACCTGAATCTCCACACCTGTCGATATCCATGAACCTTAGCACTCTGCCTGCAATGACCCCTCTAGGCTTCCTCACGCTCTTCCACATTCATATTGTGCATTTTAGACTTTTACACCAGTAAACCCCTCTTCATCTAATTCTAGAGCCCTTAGTCCAAAATCCATTGTCCTGGAATATTCCATTCTTTCCTCCTCCTCCGTGGTCATTTATCTCCCCTCCACCCCATCATTCTAATAACTTCAGACCATTTATTGTGCCTTTTATATCCACTGCCCTCAGTATCTCAGCCATCATTTACCAGGAGTCCTTAGTTTCCTCATGGCCCCACACCCATTATGCTCAACCCCACGCTCCTTTTTTCCCATGGGCCCTTAAGCCTATTGATGCCCACCCTCTCCCAGCTGTGAACATCCCCTCCACCCACATTAAACTCTGTGTCCATTATGTTCCCCAGGCATCAACTTTTTCCCCCACCATTCATCTCTGCTCAGAGTACTGGGCACCCCCAGGCCTCCATTCACAACCAACTATCCCCCTTACACCCCGATGGTTCTTTCACCATTCCTAGGCAATAAGCTTTGTCTGCCTTTTACCCACCCTTGCCTCTGGACTCCCTTTTGCCAAGTAATTCATCACCCATTTTCCCCTTGCTCCCCGTTTTTCCTCCACCCTTTCATTTTCTCAACACATATATGCCTCATTATCAGTAATATCCCTGCATACACCCACCCCCAACCTTCAAACCTGTAGTGCACTTTAATCCCTCAGTGACAGTTAACTCCCTACTGCCTTCCAGCCCTGTTGTGGGTTACACAGAAAGCCTCAGATAAACATGCTCACCTCTTCTTCCTCAGTACCCGTAACTGTAACCTTCTTGGGCAATAGGATCTTTGAGGATGTCGTCAAGCTAAAATGAGGTCATACTGGATTCAGGTAAACCCGAATTCAATGACTGCAGTCCTAATGAGACGAGGGAATTTAGACACACACACAACACTGTGTGCTGATGAAGCCAGAGACAGAGATCCAGCCGAGGAAGATCAAGGAGAGCTGACAGTGCCCAGAAGTCAGAAAGAGGAAAGACTCCATTGTACGGATAAAGTGTGGCTCTGCCAACAGTGTGACTTCAGCCACCTAAGAACTTCCAGAAGTGAAAGCCAGAATTTGGGGGCTTCTTTAGCCCCCAATTGTCCTAATTTGTTCCAGCAGCCCTAGAAAACTAACCCAAGTTCTGTCCTCTTCCCCTGTGGCTGTTCCCCCAAACCCCACACTCTGTGCACTCCGTTAATCCCTGTGGCCTCACCTGCCCCCACTGCGTCACTATGCAATGTTTCATAGCAAGACGGTAGATAACCGAATACTGTGGGAACATTTATGAGCCTGCATGAGTTATGTCTGAGAAACTACGGGCTACTTGGTACAGTCAATTGCCAAGATTTTTACTGCACCTGTTTTTTCACACACGTCAGAATCTGAAAGTAATAGGTCTCTCTCAAGTTGCTGTCCACTGCTCTTTTTTCCAAACCCTAGAAAGACAGAGAAGTGGTTCTGAAAGTAACTAGTTGTTTTGAGGGAAGTGGACTACCACCACCAAGATTTATGGAAAAAGGTGTTGGTTTTAAAAGTGGTAAGTACCACCGAGTGACATCCTCCTCCTCATCCTGTACTTCCAAAACCAAAACGGGCGAAAATCCTTCTTGACATTCTGCCAAACACCATACAATTAAAAACATGGCACAAAGTCAGCCCCTTATTTTACAATGACCTTTGCCATGTTCTACTACTCTCTCTGGTTAAAGTTTACGTTGACTGATGGAAGCGTGGCTATCCTTTCTTTTGGATTCCCTTTGCATAGAATATCGTTTTCCACACCTGCACTTTCAGTTTGACTGTGTTTTTACAGCTGAAGTGAGGGCGCCTGGGTGCCTCAGTCGATTAAGTGTCTGCCTTCGGCTCAGGTCATGATCCAGGAGTCCCTGGATGGAGTCCCACATCGGGCTCCTCACTCATCAGGAAGTCTGCTTCTCTCTCTGACCCTGTCCCCTCTCGGGCTCTCTCTCACACTCTCTAAAATAAAATAAAAAATAAAAATAAAAATAAAATAAAATAAAATAAAATAAAATAAAATAAAATAAAATAAAATAAAAACTGATGTGAGTCTCTTGAAAACTGTATACCTTTGGGTCTTGTATTTCTTTCCATTCAGGCAATTTCATTCTCTGGCTTGGAGAACTTAGTCCCTTTATATGTAAAGCAAGAAACAACTCAAGTATGAACTTACTGTTATCATTCTTTGGTTTTTCTGGCTGTTTAGAATTATTTGACCCTTTCTTATTCATTTGCTAACTTTGTGATTTGATGATTTTCTAAAAGGGTATACTTATTTCCTCCCTCTCTCTTCTGTATCTACTACTACATTTTTCATTTTGTGAGTACCATGAGGCCAAAAAAAGACATCTTCTAGGAGTCTATTTTAACTTCTTTCCAGCTTAAGTTTAAATACTAAAACACCTTCAGAATTCCAGTAATTCATTAAAAACGCCGATGTACAACTGTATCTCATTTTATGGAAGAGTTAGATATTCTCTGAAATGTATAAGAATGTCTTCATTTAAACCACATCAGTCCATACCAATGATTACTATGATGAAGACACATCAGCAGTTTACTACACTGCCATCTCTCTTCTCTTCAAGACCAATTAGTAAAACATTTAATTTGTAACAGACAGAATTTTCATTAGTTCTGATAAATGGAGAATGATGTTCTGAACACAGACTTCATGATGACCTCTATCAATGCTAGAACCACAAAAAGAATAGCCATTTAGATTTTTTTCATATATTTTATATTCTATTGTCCTTCATCTTCCACGGAAAATAGATATGCATGGATCCCACCTAAGGAAAAAGGGCATCTCTTATCTTTGACACAACAACAATACCTACATAGTTTCACACACCCACCAGGAATAAATGAATTTTCTGAAGAGTTGTGAGAGTAGAAACACACCGATATTCGCAAGTCACAAACTTCATATAGGGTCAATGGAAACACACACACACTGAAATTACACCCATGCAAAAATCCCTCCCTTCCATCTTCTGAAGAACAGCATATACATTATCTAACTGACTAACCTTGTATTTATTCCTTCTGATGCCATCTCTGGAGTGACTGAAGTACTGCTTTCCACTGTGAATTCTGTGACATATATTTGACATTTGATGTTCAATTAAATACGTTTCTACATACTCCTATCTTTCAAGTTGCTTTTCTTCTCTGAACTCTATAATGATTTCTAAATTGTAAGATAATGTCTTTCCTCATTCATTACGTTTGTACATTTTGAACCAAGCCTACATTTTTGGACACCAAATAAGAATTGAATTCCACTTAAAGGTGTGGCTACTTTCTTGACATGTTAGGGTTTTGCTCCTTCCTGTATGATTAAGGATGAGTTTGAGCAAGTTATGACTTCCAGCTAGAGGACGGCTACAGTCCGTCATTTGTAGTATTTTCCTCAGTATGAACTCTATGATGCTGATGCGGAGTTAGGGATCAACAATCCTTCCAAATTCTCTCAGTCTTCAAATTTGTAAGACGAACCCCACTATGAATTCTGTGATGTACAGTAAGGCATGATTTCTGCTTAAAAGCCTTGCCACATTCTGTACATTTGTAAGGTTTCTCTCTGGTATGAATTCTGTGATGTTCATTAAGGTCTGATTTCTGCTTAAAGGCTTTGCCACATTCTTTACATTTGTGAAGTATCTCTCCAGTATAAATTCTGTGATGTTTAGTAAGGACTGATTTATATATAAAGGCCTTGTGACATTCTTTACATTTCTAAGGTTTCTCTCCACTATGAATTTTGTGATGTTGAGTAAGGTTTGAGCGCCGGTTAAAGGACTTGCCACATTCTTTACATTTGTAAGGTTTCTCTCCACGATGAATTTGGTAATGGCGAGTAAGGTTTGAGGATGAACTAAAGGCGTTGCCACATTCTTTACATTTGTAAGGTTTCTCTCTGGTATGAACTCTGTGATGTTCATTAAGGTTTGATTTGTTCTTAAAGGCTTTGCCACATTCTTTACATTTGTAAGGTCTCTCTCCAGTATGAATTCTGTGATGTTGAATAAGGGCTGATTTAAGGAAAAAGGCCCTGCCACAGTCTTTACATTTGTAAGGTTTCTCTCCAGTATGAATTCTGCGATGTTGCCTAATGACTGATTTAAGGATAAAGGCCTTGCCACATTCTTTACATTTGTACAATTTCTCTCCAATATGAATTTTGTGATGTTCAGTAAGGACTGATTTAACCCTAAAAACCTTGCCACATTCTTTACATTTGTAAGGTTTCTCTCCAGTATGAATTCTCTCATGGTTTCTAAGGGTTGATTTCTCCTTAAAGGCCTTGCAACATTCTTTACATGTGTAAGGTGTCTCTCCTGTATGAATTCTCTCATGCCTGTTAAGGTTTGATTTCTGCTTAAAGGCCTTGCCACATTCTTTACATTTGTAAGGTGTCTCTCCAGTATGAATTCTGTGATGTTGACTAAGGGCTGATTTAAAGATAAAGGCCTTGCCACAGTCTGTACATTTGTAAGGTTTCTCTCCAGTATGAATTCTGTGATGCCCAATAAGGCTTGATGGATGGGTAAAGGCTTTGCGACATTCTTTACATTTGTAAGGTTTCTCTGCAGTATGAATTCTGTGATGTTTAGTAAGGCTTG
Source organism: Ursus americanus (assembly GCF_024610735.1). Classification (NCBI taxonomy): domain Eukaryota; kingdom Metazoa; phylum Chordata; class Mammalia; order Carnivora; family Ursidae; genus Ursus; species Ursus americanus. Next base: position 54,026,581 of record NC_142147.1, on the reverse strand, counting down.
ATTTATGCATAAAGGCCTTGCCACATTCTTTACATTTGTAAGGTTTCTCACCAGTATGAATTCTGTGATGTTGTGTAAGGCTTCCTAGATTGTTGAAAGCTTTGCCACATTCTTTACATTTGTAAGGTTTCTCTCCAGTATGAATCCTCTCATGGATGATAAGGTTTGATTTCTGCTTAAAGGCTTTGCCACATTCTTTACATTTGTAAGGTTTCTCTCCAGTATGAATTCTCTCATGGTTGTTAAGGTCTGATTTCTGCTTAAAGGCTCTGCCACACTGTTTACATTCGTAAGGTCTCTCTCCAGTATGAATTCTGTGATGTCGGATAAGACCTGATAGATTGCTAAAGACTTTGCCACATTCCTTACATTTATAGGGATTCTCTCCACTACGGACTGTCTTACATATACGTATTCTTGATGACTTGCCAGACATGTTCCCAGGCTTATGATATCCGTATGGATTTATTCCCACATGAATTCTCTGATGATCACCCACACTGGAGGACTGGTTAAAATCTCTTTCACATTCGTTACCTTTATGAGGATTCTCTCTTATATGCACAGTCTTATATATAAGGTTGGATCTTTGATCAAAGACGTCCCCACACTTAATACGTTCAAAATGGTTCTCCTGAAAATGAGTCCTCAGATGTTTTTTAACATTTGAGCCTTGATCAAATGTTTTTTCACATTCACTGCCTTGAGCAATTCTGTCTCCATTGAAAATGCCCAGGTAAGTTTGTAGGGGTGACTCTTCGGTGAGGGACTTCTCAAGTGGACCCCACTTAGCAGTTGTTTCTTCATTTTTGAACCTCTGAAGTGTAGAAATATTTGACTGAAAGGTCAATCTAATTCTCTTTTCAACACTGTTCAAATCATTATTTTCAGCATGGACTAGGTAACTTTCCAGATTTTCCACATTCTCTTTCCATGTACATGTAGGCTTAAAGAGTTTATTGGAGCTCTTGCTTACAGAAACACCCTGCTTTACAGAAAGAGTGGAGTTAATACGGAGGGTTTTACAAACTGTTTTATATCCCTCGCCATCTTGGACAGTGAGAGTCTTATTATGGGCGGCAGTCTCAATTTGGACATATCCTTTACAATCATGATCACGGTCTATCATTAAGTGTAACTTCTCAAGGGCACTATGTTTATAACGACCGACTGACACATTTTGAAACGAGGCTTCTTTGCACGGCTCTGGCAGGAAGCTCAGGGCGCCATGTGAAGTTAACACTGAAAGATATTGAATAATAGAAAAGTCAAGTCATTCCACTTCCTACTTTCAGATAAATACACTGATGACGTCTAACATACAACCATAAAATCAATCAGAAAGCGTCAGCAAGATGGTTGAGAAGGAATCATCAGGACTTCATTCCTCCATGGACACATAAACTTGCACACAACACATGGGCCACATACCTAAACAGATAATTCTGTAGCACTGTCATTGTGTAACACAAATCCCACTCCTCTCCCTCTAATAATCAGTCCCTCTAATAATCAGGAAAAGTACCACTATGAGCCCAAAATCAGAGGAAGGAAGGAATTACTTTTAAAGACTTCTTTGAGAGAGAGAGGTAGGAAGGGAGAGAGAAGGGAGAGCATGATTGAGGTGAGGGCCAAAAGGAATGGGTAAGTAGATTCCCCACCGAGCAGGGAGTCTGACACAGGATTCAATCCCACGATCCTGAGATCATGACTTGAACAGAAGTCAAAAGATTAACTGACTGAGCCATTCTGGTGCCCAGTGGAAAAAAGGAAATTTAAACAAACATGAAACAGAAATGAACAATGTAGGATTTAGAAAAAATAGGAAAATGGCAATGATGGGAGGATTTCGATTTCAGAAAAAAAAACAAAAATCAAAACTGACAGACCTATAAGTAAATCAAGTAAGAATGAAAAAGACCAACTAAAAATTGGAAGCCGTGAAAGCAGACACAGTATCACTGATAGCATAGAAATAAAAACAATTATAAGGCAATGATACATAACTATATGCCGAGAAATAGATACCAAATAATATCAAAAATATATAAACAACCAGGACTCCATCACAAATATACATTTTTAAAAACCTCCACTGATCTACAACTACATAGATTGAAAAAAATAATTTGAAAAAATGCTCAACAAAGAAAAGTCTGCTGCCAGAGGAGTTCACTGCAATTTTCTTACAAATATATAATGAGAAATTACTTCACATCTCCTCAAACATTTCCAAGCAGTAAAGAGAAGGGAGCTGCTGAGAACACTCTCTGTGACACCAGCACTACCAGGTTATTGAAGCCAAAGTACCGCTGCTACAAGGAAAGGCTACAAGCGACCACCTGTGAGAAAGATTCAATGTGAAGTCAACAATAAAATAAAGCCAACTGAATCAAAAGCACACTCCACCATTTTATAATATAAACAAGTGAGAATTCTTCTGGGAATTCAAGGGTATTTCAACATACGGAAGACTATCAATTTGAGCTTGCAAGTTAATAGAATGTGTGTCAAAAATTACACCATCAGAAGCAGCTGACTCACTGGGTTGCTTAAGGGTCTCACTCTTGATTTCAGCTCAGGTCATGATCTCGTGGTCGAGGGATGGAGCCCACATTGGGCTCCATGCACAGGAGGGAATCTGAGATTCTCTCTCTCCCACTGTCCCTCCCCCTCTTTGGGAGCTCTTTGTCTTTCTCTCTCTAAAAGAAATAACTCCATGTTTTTAAAAATAGCACGACTGAGGTGCCTACGTGGCTCAGTCAGTGAAGCTTCTGCCTTCGGGATCATAATCTGAGCCAAAGGCAGACACATCACTGACTGAGCTGCCCAGATGCCCCTCTACTGTTTTTTTCTTAAGAGGACATCACAGGGAAATAGAAAAAGAACGAACTTAGCTGAAAATCACTAGGAGGATATTTCAAAGTGAAATCAGAAATAAACAGATACCAAAATAAACAATCATATTGAAAGCAATGCCAGGTTTTACAAAACAAACAAAACTGGCAATGCTTTAACGACATTACCTAAGAAGAAAAGAAGACTCAAAATCCAAAAAGAGAAATGGAAAAAAAAAAAGAGAGACAACCCATAACCACAGAAATATATACTGTGATAACAGATTACTATAAACAGTTATATACAAACAATTTAGATAAACTAGAAAAAAAGATAATTCTTAAAAAACAGAAGTTATCACGTTTGAAATATGAACTTCGTACTATGAAATAGCAAGTCTTCTTAGACCAAATACATAAATAAAAGTTGAATTTGTAATAAAGATCCCCCCAGTATCAAAAACCCCAAGACTCCATGCCTTCATTGGTCCGTTTGAACAAATACTTAAAAAGGCAAACAAACGTCAGAAATAGCAGAATAGAGGGAACACAACCATAATCATTCTAGGAGGCCAGCGTTGGTACCAGCATAAAGACAATACTAGAACAAAAATGTCTACTTTGTCTGATGAAATTATTGTTACTCTGGCTTTCTTTGCACACCCGTTTTCATCTTATCTTTTTCAATCCGCAGGTGTCTTTAGGTTTAAAATTAGACTTTTGGGATCTGCGAACCTCAGTCAGCTCAGCATCTACCTTTGTCTCAGGTCGTGATCTTGAGATCCTGGGACTGAGCCCTGTATCAGGCTCCCCACCTCTCATGGAGTCTGCTTGTCCCTCCCCCTCAGACCCTCACTCTGCTTATGCTTTTTCTCTCTCAAAAAAATAAAATAAAAAATAAAATAAAAATGAGGCTTTTGTTTGCAGCATATAGATGGGTCTGGTTTTTTTTTAATGCATTTAGACACCTTATATGTCTTGAGTGACTGAAAATGTACTATACACTCCAAAATAATTATTCAGAGACGTGTTTACTGCCATTCTAGGTCTTGTTTTGCCATTGTTTCTGGAGATTTTCTCTGATGCTTTCTTGTCCGTATCACTTTTGCTGTCTCACCTGCACTCAAGATACTGCTTTACTACTTCTTGAACGGCTGGTTCATTGGTCAGGTTAATTCCACCCCTCCAGGGTGAATTTCACCAGCCACTCCTCTGCCACACCTTTTTCTTTTCCTTCGTCCTCCTGCCATGTCTAACATATTCTTGGAACTAGCTCTCTCGTTGACAAGCAGTGCAGGGACAATCTGCTTGTGGTTGCAAGGCTAGATTTCTTACCTTGGACTCCAGTCAATACACAGCCTTCAAAAATATCAAGTGTTCCCTCTACCTTACTTGTTCCCACTGTTTCATGGTACAGGAGCTCTTCTGTGTTTAATTCAGGCTTCCTCCTAAAATCTGACTTTGCGTTAATAGGAGCACGTACATAAAAATCCATTGTATTTAACAGTATTACCCAAAGAAACCACTTATAGAAAGAAGACTTAATGAGCATGTGGCCATTAACACATACAGTTTAACGATGAGAGAGGAGAGCCCACTGCAGGGGAAACATCTTAAGAAGCTCTCACAGAAATGACGCTTCTTCAGGTGTCTTCTGGGGGCTCAGTCAGTGAGGAAGTGAATGCTGTGTTCCTCCTGGGAACTCTCACTTCTCTCCCATGTCCTCTCTTTTCACTCGTATTGTGTTACAAATAAATTCACTTTCCTAAGTTTCTAACCTACCATGAACACATAGGATTCCCTTGCTGTGCAGAGCTGGGTAGCTTTCGTTTACACGCAACTTCATAAAAAGTAGTTTAAGTGATACATGTTTAGGCATATCTGTGTCTAGTTTTCTTTCTTTTCTATTAAACAACACCTGACATGCAATGTTACATTACTTCAGGTGTACCGCATAGACATTTGACTACTCTCTAGGTTCTCCTATGCTCACCCCAAGTGTAGCTACCAGCTGTCACCTTAGGACCCTATTAAAACATCACTGACCATCTTTGCTATGCTGACCCATTATCCCTATGACATATGAATCCCTTAACTGGAAAGCTGTACTTCCCATTCCTATTTACCCATCTTGTCCATCTTCCATCCTATTCCACTCTGGGAAACAGCAGCTGCTTGTTTGTATTTATGGGTCTATTTTTGCTTTTTGGTTGTTCTTCCCTGCAATTTGAGACAATGGGAATAGACCTAGAGAAGGTATTGTGCTAAGTGAGAGAAGTTGGACAGAGAAAGTCATAAATAGTATAACGTCACTTTTAGGTACAAACTAAAAAAAATAAAATGTGAACAAAGAAAAGCACAAAAACACCCATAAATATCCATTTTTTTTAAACTAAGGTCCATGGATAGTCCCAAGAACGCCAAAAATTCCAAGACTCCACACATTCTATAAAGTAACAAGTTGGCCTGTAACAACCTAGCAATGCTGCTTGGAGACAGAGGACTCCGCGGTCACAGTCCGCAGGACCTCGTGGCTCATGACACAACAAACACCATGAGCTTCTTTGTCACACTGACGTCACGTACCCACTGCGTAGCCCAAATCCTACACGTAGATGCCGCATGTGCGGACAGTCTGTATCACATCTTTGAGGCCCTGTGCGTACGAAACCCAGTGTCTTAAAGGACCATCTAGCCTATCTACCTGAACTTTGCCACGGAAGGAGAGATCTCTACTTCCCTATATGATAAAACAATCTGTGCTCTATCCATGGTCAACACTATCACTATATTCCAAAGCATTCTTATACACAAACTTCAATGAAAAGATAAGAAGAAACGTTTAGTGTCTCCATCCATAAAATGTGGAGAAACATAAATCCATAGAGAATCGTCTCCAAACATTACCCATCATTCAGTTTAACCCCGGCTTGGCTCCTGCCTCATTTTCCCATGTGTACAGCACCTCGTCAAATACTCCTTAATCTGACCCAAGATCTGGGAGAAAATCTATTCACTTTATATCATGAAACACTGCTAAACACTATGATCCCCAGGATCAATACAGAAGAATCCCGTGAGCTGTAACATTCTCTTGTAAAAATCCCCATAGCTCTTGTATTTGAACAGGTAAAAAAATCCCAATGCCCATGAGAATCTCCCTTCAATTTCTGCTGTGAGTTTTCAAAGGGAGAGGGGTGAAGATACAACAGAGCAAAAGCATACAACTTATATGCATCTCAACAGATGAGAGGATTTTACATATCTCACCAGGAAGAGTAAGCCCTATATGTAGTGGAATCACGGCCCATTACAGTAAAAGGGCTGAGGATTGAGAGAAACACATAAGAATTGGAGCAGAGGTGTTCAACAGGGAATAGTAACAACAGCCATGTAGACATACAAGATGCAGGAGGTTGAGTCAAATGAAACCGGAATGTCACACTGACAAAAGTACTTTTGGGGGCTCTGAACTTAGGTGAAGACCTGGAGGAAATGTTCATCTTATGAACAGACATGACCTACTGCTTGTGCCTCTAAAAGATGGAAATCAAGGAACCGCGGGTGTAGATCAGGAGCTCACAACATGATTTCAGGGAAAGATAACAATGCTGGATACACCAAATGTATAATTTTCTTCTGACATTCACAGCAGTATCCATAATAGGTTTTCCTTCAGGATGCTCTGCTGCTCATTCAGCACTGACATACAGAGGAAGATGAGAAGCTCGTGGACTTGAAAGCTCTGACTTGACCTCCTTCCAAGCAGGGTACAGATGGCTAACCTTAATGGTCTAGAAGACACCCAAGACCCACACTGCACTACAATGGACACACCCCTGGTCACTCTGTAATGATACCAAAGAAGTCGACACCCAAAATCATGACAGAAATCTCATCACCCAAAAGCCGTCACTCTTGGTGGGACTCCTTAGGAGACCATGACGAATGTGTTGACCATACTCATGCTTGGCAGTAAAATCTATAGAACGTAACCTAAGCCCAGGGAAGTAAAGGGAGAGAGATCATGGTAAAGACAGCCATCAGTTTGCCAAGATTCCAGCTACACTCTATGACAATTACATTATCGCTACTGCCAAGCCCTGAGAAAGCATTCCACTGTGGGAATAAGGGAATCATCATTCACTGAGCAGCTGGATGGCTACTCGGTAGTGCATGCAACTCCTGAGCTCAAAGTTTTAAGGTTAAGCCCCCTGTTGATTATAGAGATTATTTAAAAACAAAATCTTAAACAAGAGAAAACCTCAGTCACTACACAAACCACAGAAGACGCTATTTAATACATTCCTCAGCAATAGTGTAAGAGAATTAATGATGTTATTAGAAAAATAGAAAGGAGTGTATTTCTGTGGTCTTGGTATAAGAGACTATTTCTAAAAATGGGAAAAACCACAAACCGTGGGATGTCTGGGTGGCTCAGTCGGTAAAATGTCCACCTTCAGCTCAGGTCATGATCCTAGGGGCTGGGATAGAGTCCCGAACGGGGATCCTCGCTCTTCGGGAAGCCTGCTTCTCCCTCTGCATGCTGCTGCCCCTGCTTGCCCCCCACCGACAAATAAATAAAATATTTTTTAAAAAGGAATGTATCCATTTATTTAGAGAAGGAGCATGTGAGAGCATAGCAGGGGAGGGCCAGACGGAGAAGGAGACAGAGAAGCCCCAGCGAACTCCACGGAGCCCGAGCCCACTCTGGGGCTCCATCCCAAGACCCCAAGATCGTGACCTGAGTCAAAATAAAGACATGGATGCTTCACTGACTAAGTCACCACGCACAGCTCTCTATCTTACATTAATGTAAATAATGATTCCCTGAAGACTTACTCCACCCTGACTTCTATCACTCCTCTACGTCAACCACAAACGGCATCTCCACGTGCACTTTCCTCACACACCGTACACCACAGCTTTGCCACGTTTTTGACATTTGTAGGATTTCTGTCATCGTGCACTCTCTGATGTTTAGGAAGTTGTAGTTCTGCTTAAAGGTTTGCCACATGTTTTTCTTTTATTTACATTCCTCAGCCTTCTCACCACTATGTACTACCTTATGTTGATACGTTTTGAGTGGTAGTCAAAGGCTTTGCCACATTGTTTACATGTGTAAGATTTGTTTCCCATATGAAATCTCTGTCGTTGACCAAGTTCTGAAGACTAGTTCAGATGCTTGCCAGAGTTACTACATTCAGAAGTCTTCTCTCCAGTGAGGACACAATGATGTACGCTAAGATTGGAGCTTCCATTAAAGACGTTCCCACATGTATTACTGTTACACTAGTTCTCTGGAAACTGATTCCCTGAGGCTTATTAAGATTTGACCCTTGATTCATGTTTTTCCAACATTCATTCAACTGATATGTTCTGTCTCCATTACAAACACCTCAGTAATTCTGGAAGCTAGAAAAGCCTTTAGTGAGGACTCCGAGTGCACAACACGTAACAAGAAAAATTGCTCCACGTTATGTATTATGGATAACTATTGAACAGTGACTTTTCCATGAAGACCCCGTACCATGTCCATCAAAATCAGAGTGATTACAAAAAGGACAGATGATGTGTTGAAGAATAATGAACCTTCTACAAGACTTCTCAAATCAATCCCTTCTAGAATTTTTATCTTCCTTTTTCCATGCCTCACTTTCACAGATGTTCCTGTGCATGACTCATCCAAACTGATATTTTCAGTAATTATCTTCAGCATGGACTAGGGGGACTTTCTAGAATTTACAAAGGCCCATTCAAAGAATATGTATGTATAAAAATGAATTTAGTTTCTTGGGTTAAAAGACATCGTTCTGAGGGGTACCTGGGTGGCGCAGTCGTTAAGCGTCTGCCTTTGGCTCAGGTCGTGATCCCGGCGTTCTGGGATCGAGCCCCACATCAGGCTCCTCCCCTAGGAGCCTTCTTCTTCCTCTCCCACTCCCCCTACTTGTGTTCCCTCTCTCGCTGGCTGTCTCTGTCAAATAAATAAATAAAATCTTTAAAAAAAAAAAAAAGAAAAAAGACATCATTCTGAAAATATAACGGACTTAGGTGGGGTTCAACCCCCATGCCCCACAGAATGTTTTACCCTTGAACTCTTCTGGTAGGAGGGAGTTCATTACAGGTAATTGTCCCACTTTGCTTTGATTCATAATAACACCCTTTCTGCCCTTTGCTCCCCCATCACATTACTAGCCATTCATAAGTATAGATACTCAGGGCTCAGGGCTAGAGCTTCCATCCATTCCCATATCACAATCTTCTTTGCCTCTCTTTACTAACAGGCCTAGGGCATTATGGAAAAACATAATGAAAAGATACAAAATAAGTTATTCCACTCACTATGCTCAGATGCATATACATTAAAGTGCTAATATGGGGCGCCTGGGTGGCACAGCGGTTAAGCATCTGCCTTCGGCTCAGGGCGTGATCCCGGCGTTCCGGGATCGAGTCCCACATCAGGCTCCTCCGCTGGGAGCCTGCTTCTTCCTCTCCCACTCCCCCTGCTTGTGTTCCCTCTCTCGCTGGCTGTTTCTCTCTGTCAAATTAATAAATAAAATCTTTAAAAAAAAAAAAGTGCTAACATGCCCCATTAATAACTACCCTAGGGCATCAGCAAATGAGGAACTGGAAGCACTTGGCCTTTGCTCTTCAATGGAGACAAAAATGGACCAAATTACCTTTTAGAGCGCTCCAGAAGCCAGCTGGGAGAACCCAACACACCCAGCAATTACCAATGCAGAAGAGCCACATCAAAGAGACAAAGGAAGGGTTTGACACTTGCTCACGCCAGCTGCTCACCCTCCCTGACACTCCATGGCCACACTGTGAGGAAACTCCTACACGTGAGTGACCTGTGTGTTCAGTGATCTGACCTCTCTGCAGCTGCCTGAGGAACGGACGGCACTTCTGTCACGCACGACATGGAAAAAAGAGGGAAGGAGCGCGCCCTCTGGAAGCACTGTGGTAGCTGCTCAGATAAAACGGAGTATTCGTTCAGACACAGACAGATAATAGAGCTGAAGGGAAACAGAGGAAGGTATCACGGGCTGCAAAGTAACTGCACTTTCATAACCTGGGAAATTACAAGAATGTCGACACGACAAATACCCAGAATATGTGTGACACGCACCATAATTACTATGATCTGTGTGCTTTTCTACAGAGCAAGTCCAGAAACCTGGGCCCAGAGGCTCTTTTTTTTTTAAATCGCGAGATGTCAGCAAAAGATCACAAGGCTACAAAGAAATAGAAAAATGTGTTCCAGGGGCGCCTGGGTGGCACAGCGGTTAAGCGTCTGCCTTCGGCTCAGGGCGTGATCCCGGCATTATGGGATCGAGCCCCACATCAGGCTCCCCCGCTATGAGCCTGCTTCTTCCTCTCCCACTCTCCCTGCTTGTGTTCCCTCTCAATCTGGCTGTCTCTATCTCTGTCAAATAAATAAATAAAATCTTTAAAAAAAAAAAAATGTGTTCCAATCACAAGAACAAATTAAATCCCACAAACGGACCCTCAATCAATGAAGAACTCTGCATTGCACGACAAAGGTGTAAGCATCATAAAGCTGTGCATGGAGACAGGAGGAGACAACAGATAGGGAACTAAATGGTACCAGCAAACTGGGCACGACCAAAATGTAACCCAAAGAGACAAAGTATATCAACCAACCGCCCAGGAATTGGGAGCTGAAGAATACAATCACTGAATTTAAAAACACACCAATGGGTCACCCACAGACTTGCTCAAGCAGAAGAAAGAATCCGACAAGCTAAAAACCCCTTGTTTTAAACTGTCTACTAAGACGACCAAGGAAAAATGGGGGAAAGGACACGGACTGGGGACTCAGGAGACACCTAAGTGGATTGATATGTACATTAAGGGGACCCCATAAGGAGAGGAGAGTGAAACAGGGAAGAGAGTTGACACGAAGAACTAAAGGCTTTTACTTCACACTTATGTGCAAAAGGGAGACCAACTGAACAAACTCAGTAATTCACAGTAGGATCAATGTCAAGACATGAACACAGTGACTCATTATAAATAACCTACCAACAATTACAGGTGAGGGGCACCTGGGTGGCTCAGCTGGTTCAGTGCCTGCCTTAGGCTCAGGTCATGATTCCACGAGCCTGGGATCAAGCCCCACATAGTGCTCCCTGCTCACCACTCCCCCTGCTTATGTGTCTGTTCCCTCTCCCTTGCTGACCACTGCAGACCACTGCCGTGCTTGTGTGTCTGCTCGCCCTCTCTCTCTCTCTCTCTCCCCATCATATAAAGAAATAAAACCTTAGAGGTGCCTGGGTAGCACAGTCGTTAAGCGTCTGCCTTCGGCTCAGGGCGTGATCCTGGCGTTATGGGATCGAGCCCCACATCAGGTTCCTCCGCTGGAAGCGTGCTTCTTCCTCTCCCACTCCCCCTGCTTGTGTTCCCTATCTGGCTGGCTGTATCTCTGTCAAATAAATAAATAAAATCTTTTAAAAAACAACAAAAAAAAAGAAATAAAACCTTAAAAAAAAAAAAAAAAACACAGACGAAAAGAGAATTTTGAAAAAGCCTGACAAGAGCAACTCCTCTTCTGCAGGAGAGCCCCTGTAAGATGATTATTGCAGTTCTCAGCAGACCCTATAGGAAGAAGGGAATGGGATCGTGTATTCGAGTACAGAAAGATTCAGTCTACACCAAGAGTCATCTACCTGGCATAATCTACCTGTTTTCCACGAATGTAGAAATAAAAACAATGCCTAGTAAAAGACCCTTCAAGTTACTAGTAAACCTGTCCTACAAGAAACGTGAAAGGAAGTCTTTCTGGTTGGAAACCAAGGATTCTAAAGGGTAACTGAAACCACAGGACAACATAAAACTCCTGCTCACGTCAGTACGTACCCAATTCTAGAAACCTGCAGTGCTTTAATGAGGTAGCCCAATCACTTGTATTTCTGCTACAGAATTGTCTTAAACAAAAGCATAAAATGCAGAAATCTGCATAATAAACTACACCACATAAAAGATAGAACTTGTGATAGTGGTAACATCCAGCAGGTTCAGGGACAGAGAGGATGAAGGAGAAAAGTTGCCTATAAAATTGACGACATCAGTTGAAAACGGTTTGCTATACCTTTAAGATGTTTTAAGGAATCTCTAAGGCAACCAGAATGAAAATACATACAGAAGATAGAAAAGTGAATGAGAATGGTGTCAAAGCATATCATGGGTATAACACCGTAATTAACATAAAATATAATACCTCTTTAACATACAGACGTAGAAAAAAATTTAAAAATTGCTTTCGATTCACCACAAGTGCTTCTCATGCAAAGAGAATATAAATTCAACAATAAACAGATGTTGAAATTATTGCGAGTATTTTAACAACTCTCCTAGATATGCTAGAATATTCACCACCACCAGAAATACACAAGACGAGTTACACACTCTGTAGGGGTGATATTTCATAGACACATACATAATGTTCCTGGGAAAGGGCACAAACCTGATTCACATTTAAGCCACACATTGTTCAAAAGTGTACTGTGTTGAAAACGGTCATCCTATAATGAAATACATTGGTAAAAAAAAACAAAAATCCACAACTAACTAATGTTGAGGAAAGTCCCATATGAAAGGAAGCACGTTATTAAGGAATTCCAAAATGAGAACAAGCCGAAACTGAACTGAAAAAAATGCCACATAATGCAATACATGAATTATTTAAAAGGAAACCTTCAATAGAGCGATAATCTTAAACTCTGTGTATCCATGAACAGACATCTTCAATTCTGGCATAAGTTCACTGACAGTAAAACTGTACGGAATATTCATTAAAATCAACCATGAAAAGCTGTAATGAAAAATATTATGAATAAGGACTTAAGGGACATCAAAAAATGTATTCTGTTACTCATATATTTCTCCCCTTACACAGATTTCAAGGATATAACCCATTGTTTAGAACAAAGCAGAGAAGCAAAAACCTTCCCTTTCTAAATAAACACCATCACAGTTATAAAATATGCTGACAATCATTTAATAAAAAATAACTACAGGCCAGTAAATCCAGATACATTCTGAGGAAAGTACTAAGATAACCTTATGATTAATTATTCCTGAAGTAAAATTCCATTCAGTAACAGAACATTCTTGTCAATACGGGAATTTTACTATCTACATCACTTCTTATAAAGCATATGCCCACATCATATCAGAACTTTTGATCTAAGAAGAGCTGAGTCTCACAGACAACTAATAAGAAAGTGAAAACATATGACAAAGTCACAGGAACTTGTTATTATACGAGACAAAATTAGAAAATGATGCACTTATTAAGAAGCTAAGAATTGAGACATAACTATAGGCTGCAGGTTTCAAAAGTTGTAAATCCCATATAACATTACTTTGTGTAAGAAATCTACGGAACAAATAGAGGCATTAACTTATTTCACCACTGAGGAATGGAACGCATGGAGGGGAAACATCTTCTTCCCGTTAATACAAAAGGAAATGAACATTTCAAGTGAAATAAAGGAGTATATTTTCTCCTGTTAGGGAAGTGCTTTGTTACCTGATGACATTGCTCAGTCTCCATTGTGTACGATTAAGACTGAAGCCTCCGTAACACTGGAAAGGATGGACCAGAAAACATGTGATGTCTGCTTCCAGTGCTGTGGGGATTCCCGCCCGAATCCCCAGTATGCCCCACACAACTGTGCACACTTTCTCCCAAGAGGCAATACAGAACTTAAAAGAGGTTTAGCACAGAGACCCTCAGGAATAGGGAGATTTCCCTAAGGCCCTCAATGCAATGGAAAAGCTCTCTGATTATGGAGGCCCTCCCACACCCCATGGCGCTCACTGTGGATGTGACAGAACATCACTGGAGCTAAAGCAGAAGTCTTCGAGAATATGAAAGCAATGACAATGCTGGCGAGCAGACGTCCCTCTGTGAGAAACGGAGAAATACATCTGGGCTTCTCCAACTGATTTTCATCCAGGCAGAGCTACTGGAACCACATTTTAAGGTCTATCTTCCTCCTTCAGACATGGACCTCCGTCTGTCATCAGCTTCATTCATTCCCACCTACCTGGATCAAAGACTACTGTCTTCCTTCTCTTCACATCCCACGGCTCCTTCGTCTGCTCCAAAAAGGAGACCAAATCAGGCTTGGACACAATAAGACCTGTTTAATAGAGAAAGGGAATATAAGTATGGCTGGGGATCCTTGCAAGCCACTACTGGGCTCAGTAGGGAAGAGAGGACATTGTAGAATTCTAGAAGATGATTTCCCCAACACTGTTCACCAACAGCCCCTAGAGAACATGCAGGAGTTTCAAACACTCACTTCCTAACTTGCACTTTCAAGCTCTCCCGAGACAATAAGAAGGCGTAAAAACTGGAGTTTAAATGCAGGCAGTACCGCTCGACACCACGCCAGGTTCAGAACTACCGCTAATCAACAGAAATGATGTGACCCTAAGGAAGGGGAAGCTAAAGCTGAAAAGGAAACATCAGGAAGATTTTTGTCCCCATCTACAAATCCTTACTTTTGTCCCTTAGGGCAGTGACCTGAATTCCACTTGTGCAAAGAGGAATCATCCAAGAGACAGTCTTGAAAGGAAGAATGAAACCCCGAGTGGGGCTTGGGAAATCTGGAAGGAGTCATCCTCACCCAAGAACAGGAGGTGTCCGTAGTTCTCCAGCATCACGTCCCTGTACAGTTCCCGCTGCGTGTGGCTCAGGCATCGCCACTCCTCCTGGGAGAATTCTATGGCCACGTCCCCGAATGTCAGCAGTCCCTGCAAGACATACCACCGTCACCAAGTGGCCATTGACAGAGTTCACAGTGGTCCCTAAGATCAAGAGGGAGTTAGTGTCACCAGCTAGACCCCAACATCTGACCTACACTGCTTACCACTGTACCCCCCAAATTAGATCCCACATTTTACTTCAGTTCTTCTGTCCACCTTATCCTTTACTTCAGCCAAAACACCCCGTGGGCAGAGTCTCCTGCGGGGAAAACAGAAACTATCCAATGAAACGTAATGACCGCCCAGCGGGGGTGCTTGGGCTAGCCCAGTTTGAGGCAGAGGGACCCGGATGTATCCCATGGAGTGATCTAGTTACCTTTACCTCAACATAAAGCTAATATTCTCCACCCACGGAGAAGCACAAACCTCAGTTACCGAACGTGCAAAGGGATCAGGTTTAACCGAGGTTATTATCTCAGAGTTGACTGAAAACGACAAGCAGGTCAATATGCTGAGAGGACTCTACGCCAATGTTCAAAGCAGGCGTCAAATGTGAGAAGAATGATGGAAAAAAAGGTTATCCACACAAAAATCAATGTCTTTACATTTCATGCACCCATCCATACATTTAGGAAGTAGTTATATACACATGAAAAGTGATAGAGTAGAAAATTCTCATGATGAGTAATTTAAGAACCATTTACAATGATGTAACATTTATAAGTCAACTTGTGTATGATGATGTCTCTATCTTTTATTCACACTATCAACACAAACACAGAGAATGATACACATAAAACAGCTATTATTTAGGAGTCTGGTATGGTGAAGGATAGAGGCAGAAGAATGTTCACCTTTAACTCAGAAGGCTGACCCACCGACGGCATAGCTCTGCTAAGAGTCAAATACATACGACTTGTTACCTTAGGGTCTCTTAACTGCCTGTACATTTCACCGATATTAACATCGAACGGAGAGAAAGCATGGGAGAGATTGGGAAAAGTAACAAGCAGAAATTCAAAGAAACCTTTCTGATCTTAAACTCGGTGCACCTACCCTCGCCCTTGAACACTAAGCATAAAACCACCAGCTTCACGCAGCCAACGTGCAGCTCTTTCTGCCCACAGCTGCTGTCCCCAAGCTACTCAATAAACCTACTCTCGGGCACCATAACACATCTCAAGAATTCGTTCTTGACCGTCATGCTCAGGGATCCCACAATATTGTATTTCATTGAATGTTTTTGTTTTAATCATCATCTGTGATTTATTTCACGATTTTAAGACACTCAAACATGTTAATTATAGGATTCTTGTTTTCTTCTTCTGAAAATACAAGGAAGGAAATAGGGCTCCTGGGTGATGCAATGGCTTAGGTGTCTTACCCTTGATTTTGGCTCAGGTCATGGTCTCAGGGTCCTGGGATCCACTCAGCACGGAGTCGGCATGAAATTTTCTCCTCCCCCCTCTGCCTGTACCAGGATCACCTCTCCTCCTCTTTCACACACACTAGTTCTCTCACTCGCAAATATTCTTTTTTTTTTTTTCAATAAAGAGAATGTCTATAACATGAGTATGGAATAAAGTAAAAACTCACAGGATGGGGGTCTGACTGACATAGATCCCCCAGGCCCAGAAGTCAATACTATCAACTACAAGAAGGTGAGAGTCTTCATTTGTGCAGTGGAAACTGATGTGAGAGGGGCTGGGAGCAAATGGTCAAGACGTGTTCTTGAGACATTTTTCGTCTCATCTGTCCCTGATGAAACCTCAGGGACAGGACCTGTTGGCAGAAGAGCTACAGTGTGACTGTGAGAAGGTACTGACTATAAACTCTTCATGTAGGGGTAGCGATAACAGAAGTCTCTGAGGGGATTTTCCTATGTTCAAGAGGATCCTGGAGGTCTGGCTATGGTCAAGCTAAGGTTGCTTTTGCCTCCAGCAAAGCATTAACAGTAAGGCACTTGTGAGGAAAGTCATTTGAGGAAAGTCATACTTTCCATGTGCCAAGTATTTATCTGTGGGCTGCGAGTTGCAAGGACATTTCCTTCTCCTCTACGTTTCTTTTGCTTTGTTCTCCTGATCAGAAACTACAAGCAAAGGCAAAATCAGAAGAAGCTTCCAGGTGAAATGGAATGGTTTCGGCCCATCACCCAGTAAATCTGTCCAAAACCCTTAGGAATTAACAAGGACAACGTGAGCCTTACAGGGGGAGCTATCTGGCAGAGCAACAAGCCATTACAAGAAGTTAACATCAGCCCTAATGACCAAGTTGATCATCAGCGCCTAAGGCACACTGAAGGACCTGTTGCTTGGTGTTGAGTAAGGGGGGCGGGGGGTTAGAGAGGGGTGGATAGGTATGGGGCTAAGTGACCAGGCTCACCAAAAATCCCAGGAAAGGGGGGACATAAAGGAAACAAGAGCCAAGGGAATGTGACCAGACCACCTCATTTGTTTTAACCACCTCATTTGTTTTAAACACCTGAGATGACATATTCAAAGGAGAAGTAATCATGGTGCTATCAGCGGTGACGTCAAGGAGATTGAAGGTCCCCGGTCAGTTTTCTATAAAAGACCAACTATAAAGGCGCTGGGTGGCAACCATTCGGGACCCCGCTCACTCTAGAAAGCTTGCTTTCTGTTCTCACCTTCACGTGATAATCATTTCCCCCTTTTGCGCCTGATATGCATTCTGCTCCACCAGACAAAAACCTGGCACCAGCGTGTTCCTTCTAGTGGCCTCCTTTCAGGCAAACTGGCTTGAGTGCTGGAATGGGGGAAGGGCCGGTGACTATCTGCCTGAATGCAGACAGGCCCAGGAGCGACCCACCCCCAAATAGCCATAGGCCCTAACCAACCAATGGGCTACTTACAACCAGGTTCAGTTCCCAAAAAAGGGAAGATTCCATCTGTCCCCAGACTGTCCCATCTTTCCCTTTAAATCTATGCCACACCCACTACCTCCAAGCACAAGGCCTGTCTGGTGTCCTTCCCCACCCCTGCCCCCTTGCTGTGCATTCAATGACCTCCTGGCTCCTTGTTCTGGCTCAGCTGAAATCTGTCACTTCCCCTGCCAAGGGCCTGTACCTGATCCTCACCCAAAATCCCCATCTGATGAAGAGACACCCCATTTAGGGACCACATTCTCATAGCCCCTAAACAGTAAATCAGAATGTCAATTAAATTATGAGAATACAGTCGATTTATACAACCTTCAATCACATACACTGTCTCTGTTCTGTAATACGTAGTGTATTTTAGACACATTCTGAAGAATATGAACACCCTTCTTTATTCAGAGAATATTCCAAGTGACTCTGGATATTGTATCATATCCACTGTTTATTTGTGCATTTTCTTACTCCTTACTCTACGCAGAGCAGATAAAGCTTCCAGATGGGGCCTAAAAAATACCATTTTCCTTCACGGATAACCCAGGACCAGACCCCTTCAGCAACAGGAATCTTTTAACTCAACACCTTCCCGTGGACCTGTCACCAAGGGGCTATTTTCCATACTGGCAGGCAGGTCCTTCATTGAAAGTGACATCTGTTGATGGCCTACTCTAAGCCAGGCTGGAGAGAAGGGATAGAAGGTTCTGGCTGATTAGAGAGAAGTGTTCTAAAGGCTTAATCTTCAGTATCATGTTTGAAAAGGTGTAAAAATTGGATGTCAGAAACATCAGAACTAGGACATTCATTATTTGCAATCTCTAAATGTGAGGAATTTCAGGAGAAAAAGATGACAGGGCCGCTGAACTCAGACGCAAGGCTTACCTGAGAACTGGCCATTTCTTCTTCCCTTTGTCCTCCAGACTTCTTGCTCAGAAGGATTCCAGGAGAAATCATAGCTGCAGCAGGAGAAAATGCCTTTAATGCCCCCAACAGGGCGACTTCACCCAGAAACTGCTTGCCTGAAGGTAGGACTTTGAAATGCAGAAAAGCCCAATTTCCTTGTCCTTTGTCAGGAGCTATTCAGAAAGGATGAAGTCTCCTTGGAGAACAATTTTAGAGTTTTTCCTTCTCTGCTTTCAGGGGGCCTCCCCCAGCACAGACACACACAACTTCTGCTAGAGCAGAAAGAAGAAACATGTGCTGCATGGACCTGATGCTTCCAGATTCCCGTGGCAGCGCCCGTGTTACCTCTCCTGAGCCAAGCCTGCCCTCAACTGTCTTCTATTCATGGTTAAGCCTGCTTACCCCTGGCTTCACCTAGAATCACCTGGACCATTTAATGACAACATCACAGCTGTTTCCCCCCTCACCCACTGACAGACTCTGGGGTGGGGGGCACAGGATTTGATCCCTTCTCGAACCTCCACACGTGATCCTATTGGGAAGCATTTGGGGAGGTGACCAGGCAAAAAGCAGTAATCAAGGCTGTCGTTGTTATTCCGATTTATTCCATGACTTGTCGATGGATCACAGTCTGTGGACATTTACACTTTCTCCCTCTTTCTGCTACAGGGAGGGAGCCACCCTTACAAATGGAGCTTTCCCTTAGAGATGCAAATGTCTGCTACAAAAATAACCAGACTAGGTTTCAGAGGTTTTTCTGGGTCAGCTGTTACTTCTTCTTCTTCTTCTTTTTAAGATTTTATTTATTTGAGTGAGAGAGGGAGAGAGAGAGAGAGAGAGCACAGAAAGGGACAGTAGCAGAGAGAGGGAGAAGCAGACTCCCCACTGAGCATGGAACCCACCGCGGGGGTTTGATCCCAGGGCCATGACTGAGCCAAAGACAAGCGCTTAACAGACTGACGCACCCAGGCACCCCTGTCTGCTCTTTAAAATACCAGCCGAAAAGAATCCTTATGCTAACGAGACATATGCTGGGGTGACAACATGTGCTCCGTCAGTAGGTAAATGGTTACTTTCATAACTAACTGCCACAGACTTTTCCAAAGGGAATGTACGTTGTTCACTCCCATCAGCAATACATGAGCACTCTAATTCCCCAACATGCTCCCTGAAATTTGGTGTGAACCTTTTTCTTTATCTTAGCCACTCTAGAAAATACGGAGTCGTTTCTCTCGGCTAAAAATGAAGCTTCCTACAGTTCTCCTGGTGACTGCACTGAAAGCACGTAAACACATAAAGTTGAACAGAAATCAAAATGGCTACATTAAAACATCAGCAAGCCTTGATATTAAACTAGGGATCCTTTTCCCTCTCTTCTCCAACCTTCCACTCTCCCCTTCTTAGCCTTTCCTTTCCAGCACTGGGTCCCACCCTGAAAAGGTGATGGACACAGCTGGCGGCACAGACACATTTCCTGGTGGAACCGGCTAGATCCTGTAGGGATTTCCCGACAAATACCCCACCCCTTCCACTGGGGGGCTTGCTGTTTTGAAGGCCCTGACCTGCTGCAGCCTCTCTTCCTGGCAAAGTAATTAACCTGTTGTTCCTCTTGATCCCCAGCTCTGTCTTCACGTTCTATTTTGGCTCCGAAGCACGGAGGTCAGGTTTTCACAGCAGAATGTGAAGAAGAGGAACACATTTATCTTCCTCCATTCTCAATTCCTTGGCCAGTTTAATATCTAAGGGGACATAAGAGATTCACAAGGGAAAAAGAAAGTGATGTCTTACTTAGGGGAGACTCAGAGACATGAGGCTCAAAGACAGGCGACTGATGCCTACATACCACTGTGACTTAAGAAGGGGTTGGGGATTTAGCATTTCAGAAAGGGGAAGCATATGCACAGGAGAAAGGAGAGAGCAACTGAACTGTCCTGCACAAGCTCGCCCTGGGCACCATCTACCCTGCCCAGCACCTCCTTCATGTCTACAGGGAGCCGCCGGGAGTCTGCTCTCAAATAGTGGTACAGATTCCAGTGCCCCCCTTTGTACTGATTAACTGCCCTCGAGTTACATGATCCAACTAATCCTGTACTTCCAAAACCAAAATGGGGGAAAATCCTTTTTGACATTCTGTCAAACTCCGTATAATTAAAAACACCGCACAAAGTCAGCCCCTTTATTTTACAATGACCTTTGGCATGTTTTATTAGTCACTCTGGCTCTTTATTTTGACAGAGGTAAGAAGCTAACCTGCATGCTTTTCTATTCCCTTTGCATAGAATATCTTTTCCACACCTGCACTTTCAGTCTGTGTTCTTAAAGCTGAAGTGAGGGTGCCTGGGTGGGTCCGTCGATTAAGTGTCTGAGTTCGGCCCCAGGAGTCCCCAGATCAAGTCCCATATCGGGCTCCTCGCTCATCAGGGAGTCTACTTCTCCCTCTGACCCTGCCCTCTCTCGTGCTCTCTCTTGCTCTCTCTCTCTCAAACACAAAAACAAAAACAAAACTGAAGTGAGTCTCTGGACGACTGTATACAGTTGGGTCTTGTATTTCTTTCTATTCAGGCAATCTGTATCTTTGGATTGGAGTATTTAGTCTGTTTATATTTAAAGCAAATATCAACACAAGTATGGACTTACTGCTGTCATTGTTTTGTTTTCTGGCTGTTTAGAATTATTTGACCCTTTCTTATGCATTTGCTATCTTTGTGATTTGATGATTTTCTGAACGGGTATACTTAGCTTATTTTCTCCCTCCCCATTCTGTATCTGCTACTACATTTTTCATTTTGTGAGTACCATGAGGCCTAAAGAAGACATCTTCTAGGAGTCTATTTTAACTTCTTTTTTTTTTTTTTTTCAAAGATTTTATTTATTTATGTGACAGAGAGACAGCCAGCGAGAGAGGGAACACAGCAGGGGGAGTGGGAGAGGAAGAAGCAGGCTCACAGCAGAGGAGCCCGATGTGGGACTCGATCCCGGTACGCCGGGATCACGCCCTGAGCCGAAGGCAGACGCTTTAACGACTGCGCTACCCAGGCACCCCTCTATTTTAACTTCTTACCAGCTTAATTCTGAATACTAAAACACTTTCACAACTCCGGTAATTCTTTAAAAACGTGGATGTACAATTGCATCACAACTCCGGTAATTCTTTAAAAACGTGGATGTACAATTGCATCTCATTTCATGGAAGAGAAACTCCATCCTTTCTATCATCCCTGGAAAGCAAAAAGCCTCTCATATAAAGGGGAGCAGACCATGCTGAGGGTGATACATGAGGGATAGGCAAAAAGCTGGTGTGTTTTACTGGATTCTATTTTTCCCTGATAAACTCTTCTGCAACTTGAGTTCTTTCCTCATTTTCAGACCACTTAACTGTGCCATAGTTCTTTAGCAGCAAAAAGCAATCAAACATCCTGACTAAGAATTTTAGTACCAACACAATTAAAATGAAAAGACAATAATTTCTATGCTGATTTGCACAACTCCATGAAATCAGTTTGGAAATTAAATAATATGGACATTTGGTGGGAAAATATAATCTAAATATTGGTCTCAGCATTATTAGCAATTCTAAAGAGAACAATACCCATGAAGACAGCGAATGTTATAAAAGAGCCTCTCACAAAAACCAGGAGAAAACAGTTTAATAAGCAGATTCTGAACAGGGGAAAAAAGCAGACTCTGCTGTGTTAAAAAAATATCATCAATTCATTTCTACTGAGTTTAAGAGCACTGAATGGTTACCAATGTTCTCACATTTTTGTAACAGGCTTTAGTTTTCTAATTACTGAAGAAACATTGAAAAAGTAACTTCAATCCTTTCAAATTTCAAGGAAACCTATCCATATTTGATCCCTGTCTCCTTCCCAAAGCCACAATTGCCAAGGCATGGATTAGAGCCGTAAGAGGAGACAACTTATATTCTATACACACATATAGAGACCACATCTACACACAGGTGCAAACACAAGCCTGTATTAACAGTCAAACATTCAAATACAGAATCATATATACTCACACACAGTCACTTGCCTACTCACACACACAGTCCCAATTCACAAATATCCATGCAGAGACACACACCACATACAGGCTCCCTTTCACCATACTTTTTTTTTTTTTTTAAGATTTTATTTATTTATTCGACAGAGATAGAGACAGCCAGCGAGAGAGGGAACACAAGCAGGGGGAGTGGGAGAGGAAGAAACAGGCTCATAGCAGAAGAGCCCGATGTGGGGCTCGATCCCATAACGCCGGGATCACGCCCTGAGCCGAAGGCAGACGCTTAACCGCTGTGCCACCCAGGCACCCCACCTTTCACAATACTTATAGTGAAACACACTTATGATGACACTAACACAGTCACACTCAGGTTCATAAAAATCTCATTCAGTCACATGATGGAAGTGTTTGTATATGGAAAAAACAGGATTAGCTACAGTCCCCTGGATGTCTGAAAACAAAAGCCCTTTCCACTCTTTCATTCTTTCCAACATAGCAAAGCTCTACAAGGACCATATTCGCAACATGTGCCACTGAAAGAATAAGGAGCGCTGCCACTTTAGGTCGAGGTGCTTGGCATGAAGATGGGGAGTGACACCGTGGGGTAAGAATGAGGGCACAGGGATAAATGGAGTGCAGAGAGTCTAGGGGCTTGGGATAACAGAGCCAAAGGGGAAGAAAGGACAGGACCTGTGTTAGTTTCCTAGGGCTGCTGTAACATATTAGCTCGACTGGGTGGCTAAACAAACCAAAAAACTATCTCACAGTTCTGGGGGTTCTTAGATGTCTGAAGTCAAGTTGTTGACAGGGCCACAATTTATCTCAAGAATTGAGTCTTCCCTCTTTCTAACTTCTGGGGACTGTCAGCTCTCCTTGGCCTTCCTTGGCTAGTAGATGCATCTCTCAGTCTCTGCCCTCATCATCGCACACTGTTTTGTGTGTCTGTAAATTTCCCTCTTCTCATTAGGACAGCAGGCATTGAACTTAGGTTTACCCGAAACCAGTATGACCTCACATCAACTTAACTGCATCTGCAAAGATCCTACTTGCCCAATAAGGTTACAATGACCGTACTGTGGATTAGGACTTGAGCGTATTTATTTGAGGCACACTGTGTAACCCACTACAGGGCTGAAAGGCATTAGGGAGTTAAATGTCACTGAGGGATTAAAGTACACTACAGGTTTGAAGGTTGGGGGTGGGTGTATGCAGGGATATGTATGTTGAGGGAGTAAGAGGGTGGAGGAAATCATGGGAAGGAAGGGGATAATGGATGAGGAATTAATTGGCAAAAAGGATTAAGAGGCAAGATTGGGTAAAAGCCATGCAAATTTTATTGCCTATGGCTTCCCATTGGATTCCCCTGTGTATTTTTTACAACTACCATCTCCAGTGTTCCAACCCCCAAGACTCTGGCACTTAGTACTTGATGGGGCCTAGCATCAATTAAGTCTGAATGATGTGACCCAGGATATTCCGCTGTGAGACCAAAGTAAATACTGTGAGGCTCCCAGGTACATCTCTTGAGGACAGAGCACAGGGTCTGGTCAATGGGGAAGCCTCCATGGGGAGGACTGCTCTGCATAAGATTTGATAAGGGACGGTCAGTCTACCCCATATTCCTGATATTGTACCAGAATTTTTGT
Source organism: Ursus americanus (assembly GCF_024610735.1). Taxonomy (NCBI): domain Eukaryota; kingdom Metazoa; phylum Chordata; class Mammalia; order Carnivora; family Ursidae; genus Ursus; species Ursus americanus. The sequence continues at coordinate 54,002,555 of NC_142147.1, read as the reverse complement.
CTGCAGAAGACAAGTACACCCCAAAATAAGGGAGGAGTAAATCACATTGGGGCCTCCACTTCGAAACCCCCTCTATGTACAGATTTTCATATGCCGCTAGAAGCAATAGAAGAGCAGTCAGATCATATAGACCTTCACTGGCCACGGAGAGGCTTTCAACTCTCACTGTGAATGCCATGGAAGACACTGGAACAGAAGGGAAATCCTTAGAGGATGGAGGAGCATGGGAAGAGTGAGAAGACAAAAGATATTCCTCTGTGACCACCAGAGAATTAAACCTAGGCTTCCAGAATCATTCCATTCAAGCAGAATTTCCCAAACCACATTTAAGGCAGAGTTTTCTCCTTTGACCTTTGGCCCTCACCTGTGTCATCTGCTTCATTCATTCCCACTTACCTGGTGGTGTGTCTGTCTTTCTCTTTATGTCCTAGGGCTCTTTTCTTTTCCAAACCAGGTGACCAGATTCAGTCTAGAAACAGCAAGACCTGTTCATAAGGAAAAGAGACATGACTCTTGCTGGAGAATCTTCAATTTCACCATGCTCCGTAGAGAAAAGAGCACATTATAGAAAGTTATAGAAAACTATTTCTCCAAATGCTGTTTCCTGATGGTCTCTTTAGAATACTTACGAGCATTTTCAATTTTCAGTTCCTTAACTCCACTTTCAAGAACTACTGAATTAAAAATAAGGAACGGATATCTAATTTTAAGATGTGGGCAACAATATTCTATGCCGTTCAGTGCATTATCACTAATCTAGAGTGATGGTTAGAGATAACCTTAGAAAAGGGGAAGATTCACGATGTTTCATCTTAACATTTCCTTCTTTACATCAACAAATGCCTAGTTATTTCCTTGGAATTATTTATCATTTGTGCTTAATTACACTATAGAATTTAAGATACTTGAACATACAGAAATTACACAGTGCTTATTTCCTTTTGCTGAAAATAAAAACAAAGTAATGAAGAAAATACGTGTGACATTTTGGGGAACAAAATGGAACCTTACAGGCCCAAGGACGAATTTAGAACCTTTGCTTACAAAAGCCAGGATTTCCACAAATCAAATATGAGGGACTTCATTTTCCAAAGCAAACTACAAGAAAGAGAAACTAGAAGATGGGCGTTTCCACATTAACTATGATGATAAGTTTATGCCCATCTCTCAGTAAATTATTCTTATTTGGATAGATTCTTCTTAATGATAATGGGAACAATAACTTTATAGAGGGGGAATCTGGCAGAGAGGCCCTTAACGAAGTTCACAAAATTAACAGCTGTAATGAGACAAATTGATATCAGCTGCCTAATGCACGTGCAAGAACTCATCGCTGCTGTGATGCTTGCAAAATAAAAAACAACAGGATTCTAATCATGAGAAAATGGTTTTATGCACATTTCAAGTGACAGACAGCTCCCATATCCTATAGTCTTTAATGTATTTTAAATAGTAAGCCTTTCTTTGAACCAATGTAGACAGCAAGGCTTTCTTTTTCAGAATGTTGAGTTATTCTGGGAACCCAACAGCCACCTTGTTGATCATTTCCTCAATCTAGTTTCCGTAGACTCAGGGCACAACCAGACAAAACCTAAATACTATATATTCTCCTCCTTCACTGGGGTCCCGAAACCCAACCCATCTCCAGTGAACATCTTGGGTATCAACATATCCCCATGTTGATCCGTCACAGAATATTTTCAACAGTTACAGGTCATGAATTCATGGTAAGAATTCCTCAGGCTGTACAGAAAACCTGGTTCAAGAGAATGGAGAGATGGACCCAGGATATAAAAGAGGAATATCTAGGGGCACCTGGGTGTCTCAGTCGGTGAAACGTCTGCCTTCGGCTCACGTCATGATCCCAGGGTCCTGGGATTGAGCCCCATGTTAGCCTCCCTGCTCAGCGGGGATTCCGCTTCTCCCTCTGCTGCTCCCCCTGCTTGTGCTCTCTCTTGAGCTCTCTGTCAAATAAATACTTTAAAAAAAAAAACAAAAACAAAATAAAAGAAGAATATCTAAAGAACTTACTATTAAAAAAACTAATGTCTTAGGCAAGAACCCCAGAGGTAGAGAAGTAAATTTTTACAACTTCTAACTATACGACATTTCAGTAAGAAATGAGGACACAGCTCCTGAGCTAAGTCAAGACAAGATATACTAGAGAAGCAGCCATTTCTTACACTCCCTTCTGTTCTAGGCTTCTTTCTCGAGTGAGATTATATAGAGAAATCACACCTGGAAGCCTTTAAAGGCCTCAGCACAGCTTCTTCACCTGCTATCATCAGGTCAGAGGCAGAAGGACCTTGAAATGCACAAAAGGCCACCCTCTCCTTTGTCACAGGAAAGATTCAGAAAAAAGGAGCTCCCGTGTGGACATCTGCATGTGAGTTTCTCCCTCCCAGTTTCAGATGTCCTCCCCTCCCACAGACAGCCACAGATCCTGCCACAGCACGGGGAACGTGGGCTGCACTGACCTGCCCCTTCCAAGGGAAGGCCGAACACTCTGGTATCTTCTCTTCAACTGAAAGCAGCTCTCACAACTGTATCCGTGACTCCTTAGGCTTCACCCTGGTCTACCTGAGAAGCACCTGGAGCACAGAGGTAAAGCAGCACTGATGCTCTCACCCTGACCAATAGACAGACTCTGGCAGAGGGCACAGGTGATGGTGGTTCTGCAAACCCACCCTTTATTGTAAACCCAGGCTGATAAGCAATGATGTGCTTTCAAGTTTGAATGTGCACAGAAATCATTTAGCCTTCCAGGTCCCAAAGAAGAAATGGTGATTCTGCAGCTTTGGAATAGGGTCCAAGAACTGCTTTCACAAGTTCCTTCGTAGTGGGGACGCTGCTCCTGGAGACCCACAGTTAGTGGCCACACTGGAGAACGCAGGCACAGCGCACCTGAGCCCCCCACACCTGCCGTTTTATGTCAACACAAACAACTCCCGGTGAGTTCCCAGGAAAGAGTTTACTATTTACTTCTCACTGTTGTGAGTTTATTGTTGGTCCCAGCAAAGACCACCATCGCCATCCTGAAGGACCACATGTTTTCACAGCACTTTAAAGTTTACAGAAAGAAGGCTAGTGAGCACTCATGTCGGAGCAAGTCTCTTTTTGGAAAAGAACATGTATACATTGATTACTGAAATGTTTATTGAGCACTTACTTGTGTTTATAAGGAGGTTGTGGTGCACTGTGTTGGGAACTTCACACATACGATTTCATCCCCATAATACCCTGCGAGCTAGGTACTAGGTGTCCTGTAATAACCATGAGGATGTAGATTCTGGGTGCCACCTATCTGACTTGTCCTCAGTCTCCCTATTGATTAAAAAAAAAAAAAGGCTGTATACAATAAGAACTAAATAAACATGAATGAAGAATACAGAAAGGGTAGAAGTTCAGAGAGTTTTCATTGTTGTGATTACATTCTTTAATTTTTTATTTTTTTAAGATTTTATTTATTTATTTGATGGGGGGGAGAGAGAGAGAGAACGAACAAACAAGCAGGAGGAGCAGCAGGCAGGGGGACAGGGAGAAGCAGGGTCCCTGCTGAGCAAGGAGCCCAACTCGGGGCTTGATCCCAGGACTCTGGAATCATGACTTGAGCCAAAGGCAGACGCCCAACCAACTGAGCCATCCAGGTGCCCTACATTTTTTTTTAAAGATTTTATTTATTTAAGTCAGAGAGAGTGAGAGAGAGAGAGAGAGTGCACACATGGCAGGGGAGGGGCAGAGGAAGAAGCAGACTCCCTGCTGAGCAGGGAGCCTGAGGCTGGGCTCCATCCCAGGACCTAGAGATCACGACTTGAGCTGAAGGCAGATGCCCAACTGACTGAGCCACCCAGGCGCCCTGTGATTACATTTTTTAATAGGCTAGAAAAATGTTTGAGTTCATAAATAAGAGCAGTTTTCCTAACTGGATGTACTTTGTACACTTCCAACAGCAATACATAATTATTTTAATTCCTACATTCTTATTAAAATTTGGGGTTACCGATTTTGGGTTTTTTTCAAATTTAGCCATCCTAGAAAGTGCAAAGTGGCATCTTCTTGTTTCCCTGCTTTCTAGGAGAAATGGCTAAAGAAAATGTGAGTTTATAAAATTCAGCCTTAAAAAAAAAAAAAAAGAAAAAGGACATCCTTCCATTTGGAACAATGCTGGTGAGCCTAGAAGCAGTTACGCTATGTGGAATAAGCCAACACACAAAGGCAATTACTGTATTATCTCATTATAGCTGGAATCTAATAAAGTGGAACTCATCATAAAAGCAGAGTACAATTGTGATTGCCATGAGCTGTCTGTGGGTGAAGTGAGAGATGTTGGTCAATGGTACAAAGATTCAACTCTTCAAGATGAATACATTCTGGACATCTAAAGTACAGCATGGAGAATACAGATATGTCTATTATATTTGAAATTTGTTAAGAGAGTATATCTTAGATGTTCACAACAGAAATTAAAAAATTAAAAATCCTAACTATATAAGGTGATGGACATATTAATTGGCTAGATTGTTAAAATCATGTCAGAATGTATATAAATATTTATATTTTGTAACTTGAGCAACAGCTAAACCTGCAGGAAAGGAAAACAGGATTATGGGTGAAAGAATCCTGAAACACAGGATTTAATGGAAAAAAACAGAAATTAAGGCACTAATATATATAATCTTTTTCCCCTGTTTATCTGCTTCTGGGTTTCAGGAGCTGTGAGCACCAGCCCTGGAGAGATGAAAGGAACAGCCCCTCAGAACTGATCCCAGAGCCCCACCAGACCTGGACACAGCCTCAGAAGGGGATTTGATCTGGTCTGGGCTATGGGAGAGCTCACTATGGGCTCTGATCTCCTGGCCTCTGGGATAATTCCAGCTCTATCATTTCTAAGCCTGCCCAACAGAAATTTAACTCTCAGAGTTCATATTATTTTAATCTAGTTAGTCACTTCTGTCTATTTCATAAAATAAAAATCAACTTAACTCAAACATTTAGAATTTCCGGGACAATTATGTTAGAAACCTTATAAAGACGTATTTATTTATTTGAGAGAAAGAGAGAGAGAGTGAGTATACACAAGTGAGGGGAGAGAAAGAGGGAGAGGGAGAGAGAAATCTCCAGCAGACTCCACACTGAGCACAGGGTCCAACATGGGGCTCAATCCCATGACTCTGAGATCACAACTTGAGCTGAACCCAAAAGTCGGATGCCCAACCTACTGAGCCACCCAGACACCCCAGAAACCTTTCATTCTTAACAAGAATGTAAAATAAAGGCTACTACTAGTGCTAATAAAAATGCTTTGGTTCATAGATGATCCATCACGGGTGAAGCAGAAACTCGTACAACACAGAAAGGGAACTGTCCCAACTGGAGCAAAGTCCCCTGTATACTACCTCTTCCTTGCACTGACCCTACAATCCTGAATTCAACTATGTACCCATGGCTCTAGATTAAAGGTTCCCAGATGTAGGCATCATGACTCTTCATGTTTTTCTAATGACCAGATACCACGGAAACAAGCAGTTTCTATCTGTTTGCATCTCTACACTTGCTCAGTGTTCTTTACCACAGCACAAAAAACCTGGAGAGACTCCCATCTGGGTACCTAAGTCATGAACAAAGAACGTATGGGTAATATTTATACAGACAAATGCACACATAATTTTATTGGTAATTGATACATAGCTGATTCCTATTTGAATTAAATCCTACGCTGCCTTCAAATGTGCTGAGTTGAAAATTGTTATCCAAAAACATAAAACATAGATAAAAAACAAAAACACAGTAAATTAATATTGTGGAAACTATCATACAAAAGACAACATTGTTATGGAATTGCAAAACAAGAACAGGGAAAAAAACCCACCAAATTCTGAATAAAACATACACTCTTAAAATGATGTTTCTATATAATTATAATTTTAAACTGGGATTGTTGCAAAAAGCAAGTATTTGAAGCACCAGTCTGTGTTATATGGCAGTAAAATTGCTCAGAAAATTCACAACTATAAAATGCCCAAATAAAAATGTTACGAATAAGCATTTAAATAACACTGAGAAATTTGTTATTAATATAATACTCCCAGTTTTACACAGACTGCAAAGGCTGCAATTCATCTTTTAGAAGTAACAAAAGAAAACAAAACATTTCTGAATAAAGAAACACCATGAGTTGTAAAATATGCCGCACATCACTGGTATATAAAATAAACATTTAGGTATTACTTACACCACATTTCAGATACGTTTTGAGGAAAGTGGATGAAAATACTGATGATTATATTTATATTTATGAACAAAACATTTTAATAAATATGGGGATTTTTACTAATTACCTTACTTCTTTTTTTCTTTTTTTTTTTTTTTAAGATTTTATTTATTTATGTGACAGAGAGATAGCCAGCGAGAGAAGGAACACAGCAGGGGAGTGGGAGAGGAAGAAGCAGGCTCCCAGCGGAGGAGCCCGATGTGGGACTCGATCCCAAAACGCCTGGATCACGCCTTGAGCCAAAGGCAGACGCCCAACGACTGCGCGCTACCCAGGCGCCGCTAATTACCTTACTTCTTATAAAACACATGTACATTTAAGCACGTTCTATCAGAAATTTAGAATCCTTGGGGCGCCTGGGTGGCACAGCGGTTGGGCGTCTGCCTTTGGCTCAGGGCATGGTCTCGGCGTTATGGGATCGAGCCCCACATTGGGCTCCTCTGCTATGAGCCTGCTTCTTCCTCTCCTACTCCCCCTGCTGTGTTCCCTCTCTCACTGGCTGTCTCTCTCTGTCAAATAAATAAACAAAATCTTTAAAAAAAAAAAAAAAAAAAAAAAGAAATTTAGAATCCAAAATCACAGCTGAATTTCACAGGAAACTAATCATAAATTGAAAACATATAGGACATAGACAAAAGAACTTCATATAAATAAGACAAAACTAGAAAAATCAGTTTTTAAGAAATACGGTAACAACTGATGTCTGCTGCAATGCAAACATAGAACTTAAAAAATGGCTTAGCATAGAGTTCCTCAGAAATATGCACAGATTTCCCTAGGCCCCCAAAACTCATAGAAAAGCAGACAGATCACACAGGCCCTCATAGGCTATGGAAGGGTCTTTGGCCCTCCCTGTGAATATGATGGAAGACCGGTGTGGGGGTGGGGGGTGAAGGAGAATCTTAGAGGATGTAGAAGCATGGGGAGTGTTAGATAGGATTGTCCCTCTGTGATAGCAAGGGAAATGAACTGAAGATTCTGGAAAATTATCTCCATTCAAGCAGAGCTTCCCAAACCACATTTTAAGTTTTGGCTTCCCTCCTTGACCTTTGGACCTCACCTGTGTCATCTGCTTCATTCATTTCCACCTACCTGGTTGTACAGCTACTGCCTGCCTTCACTTCACATCCCAGAACTTTTTCTTCTGCTCCAAAAAGGCCTGGCTTAGATGTAGCAAAACCTGTTTATTTTTAAAAAGGGAATATGAGTTTTGCTGGAGATTCTGTAACTTGGAGTTCGGTATTGTCCTCAGTAAAAAAGAGAGGACATTGTAGAATTCTGAAAATGATTTCCCAAAATCCTGTTATTTTATTTATTCATAACAATTTTTACGGCAATTACAGGTTCTACTAAAACACCGGGAATGGCAAACAACAATCCTTTCTAAACATTTACTAGTCACTAGATAGCATTACAACAGTTTTTCATAAGTTAATGCAAAAAAAAAAAAAAAAAAAAAAGCCACACAAAAATAACTTATGAGATCAAACGTATTATTCTTTCTCTTTTATGAGAGTCTTCTGTCAAACATCCAGTAAATGGAAGAAACTAGGTTTTAACCAAGGTCATCTGACCTAAGAGTTTATGTAACACAACACACAGGTCTATACACAGACACTATTTTTTTTTTTTTAAGGTTTTACTTATTTATTTGACAGAGAGAGAGACAGCCAGCGAGAGAGGGAACACAAGCAGGGGGAGTGGGAGAGGAAGAAGCAGGCTCCCAGCAGGGAGCCCGATGCGGGGCTCGATCCCCAGGACCCTGGGATCATGACCTGAGCCGAAGGCAGACATTTAACGACTGAGCCACCCACGCGCCCCTATATACAGAGACTACCTTAAAGCAACGTTCCATGGGGGCCAAGGGCAGGCTGTCCTAAGATGGGACACTTGTCCATGAAGTGTTTTTTAAGTTAAATGCAACTGACACCTATAGGCCCAAGAGAAACTTTTGCTCCTCCTTTAACTACGGAGAAGGATCTACACTGTGGGTCTTTCCCAGAATAAGGGCTGTTATCAGAGAGAAATTTTATCTCGGTGACCCATCCAAACATCTGCTCTCCTTATTGCTTTGCAAAAACATTCCTATTCTCAAAGTAGCAGACCATTCTTAGTCCAGGATGCCATATATACTTCATTTTGCCTGACTCTGGGATTTCCATGTCTGTAGGGTTCTTTATACTTATGATATTAAATTTGATTTTTCTCCTCTTCATCTGTCTCATGTCCGTTTTGTTCTTAGTCCAGCTAGACGGACCTTGAAGGGGACAGAAATTCTTGCTCCTTGAAAGTATCAACTCGAAATGAAGCCAGCATCGGTTCAGAGGAGAGAATGCCCCCTCGGCCCAGCTATACCAGATAAGGAACATAGAGCCTAGGCTGAAGACATAGCAATGTAAGCCACTAGCCTACAGGGAGTTCATCAGCACTACCCTACAGGTATAACTATCAAGGCACCTAATAAAACCTCTAAGATAAGAAAGATATGTTACTGATTCAGAGTCTTTTGAGACAGAATACACCTCTGGGTACCAGGTGCAGCGGCACCATAAGTTATCAAGGAACATCTGCTAACATGGCCTCATGGGTCTCCAATGAACAGCACTCACCTTCTCAGTGATACTGAACCAAACCATGACCTTGGGCTCTCTGAACAACAGAATTTGACAAGAGGCCAAAGACGGGTCTCAGACAAGGCTTTACTGGGGCTTATGCTCCAGCACCAGGGAGAGAGCACAAAAGAAAGTGTCCTCAGGCTGACTCCTGAGGAGAGGTCTGGGAGAATTTTTTAAAAGAAACTTTGGTGGGAAAAGAGTGATGTCTAAGCATACAGTACGTGCTTAAAGGTCTTGCTTTTTCACATACTGCTTGTCTAATTAACATATTAAATCTCCACCCCTAGGCAGGATTTTTGGTATTAGAATGAGGGAAAGAGTCAGAGAAATTTCAGCACTGTGGTCCATCTTGGCGCAACCTGGTTTGGTCCAACCTTCATTAGTGTTCATAGTTAGCATCCTTCCTCCAAATTCCTTCATCATAACGTACTTATAAGGCATAGAGTTTTGGCTTCCCTCCCCCCCTTATGGAGGCAGCCAGAGAATGCTGGATTTCACAGTCAGTACTGAGAGGGCCTGAGTCCAGTCTCTGCTCTGTCTCATCAGAAGACCCTTGCCCCCAGTTTTCCCCTTAAAAATCTTCACTTGCAAGCCATCAAGGAGTTCAAGACTTTTGAGCATTAACTTCTCCCTTCTCCTGGGTGGCACCATAACAATAATAAGCTTATCTTGGTTCACTGCAAAAACTCAGTGTACGAAACTGATGAACACAGGGGCGCCTGGGTGGCTCAGTTGTTGTTAAGCGTCTGCCTTCAGTTCAGGTCATGATCCCAGGGTCCTGGGATTGAGCCCTGCACTGGGCTCCCTGCTCAGGGAAGAGCCTACTTCTCCCTCTCCCACTCCCCCAACTTGTGTTTCCTCTCTTTCTGTCAAATAAACAAATAAAATCTTAAAAAAGAAAGAAACTGATGAACATAGGGAAAGGGAAGGAAAAGTAAAATAGAACAGAATAAAAACAGAGGGAGACAAACCATAAGAGACTCAACTATAGGAAACAAAATGAGGGTTGCTGGAGGGGAGATGGGTGGGGAAATGGGGTAATTGGGTGATGGGCATTAAGAAGGGGACCTGATGTAATGAGCACTGGGTGTTATATACAACTGATAAATCATTAAATTCTACCCTGAAATTAATAATATGTTATCTAACTTGAATTTAAATAAAAGCAAAAAAAAAAAAAACAGCTCAGTGTAAGTTTTTACTGGCTTGCCACGCACAGGGGAGACAAACTCTCCTTTCCTTTGGTTACAAATTTGGTGACCACAGGGGATCTCAGTTCTGCCCAAGTTTCACTGGCCCTTGGCCAGTGGAAATATAGCAAGGCCCCATTCACCAGCTGCCCAGACTGCTTGGTCTAGGGACAGAACTGAGATGCTCCCATGACCAGATGCTGTTGGTCTATGGTGCTTTCATCTGCAGTAAGAGAAATAAGGCATCTGGCTGGGAGGAAGTCTCTTGGTGAATAACTGTGTGACAGACGTAGTAAAGAGAAGGGCCATATGCACCCCAACGTTCATAGCAGCATTGTCCACAATAGCTAAATCGTAGAAGGAGCCGAGATGCCCTTCAACAGATGACTGGATTAAGAAGTTGTGGTCCATATATACAATGGAATATTACTCAGCTATCAGAAAGAACGAGTTCTCAACATTTGCTACAACATGGACGGCACTGGAGGAGATAATGCTAAGTGAAATAAGTCAAGCAGAGAAAGACAACTATCATATGATTTCTCTCATCTATGGAACATAAGAACTAGGGTGATCGGTAGGGGAAGAAAGGGATAAAGAAAGGGGGGGTAATCAGAAGGGGGAATGAAACATGAGAGACTATGGACTATGAGAAACAAACTGAGGGCCTCAGAGGGGAGGGGGGTGGGGGAATGGGATAGACCAGTGATGGGTAGTAAGGAGGGCACGTATTGCATGGTGCACTGGGTGTTATACACAACTAATGAATCATCGAGCCTTACATCGGAAACCGGGGATGTACTGTATGGTGACTAACATAATATAATAAAAAATCATTATAAAAAATAAAAAAATAAAAAAAATAAAAAACACTTTCACGGGAAAAAAAAAAAAGAATAACTGTGTGACAACACAAGAGACATTTATTATTTGGTCTGAGTTTCAGCACATACTCATTTTGGTGAGGACTAGTCCTCTTCTGCTTACAAGAGAGTAAGAGCTCTGAGAGGCTACTCTGGGTCTGGTTCTGTGCTTATGTTATTTAAGTTGGTTTTGGCCAGCAGTGGGAAACACTGTTTCTGATCTAGCTCCCCACTTGCAGCCCAGTAGGTTCCATGTTACAAAATTGGTCAGTGTTCAGTTATGACTCTACCGAAAGGAAACGATGATTTTCTTTCATAATACTACATGGCCACAATACACTCTAGGGCCAAGAAAAGATGCCACTCTGTTTAGAACAAGGGTTGCAGGTCCAAAGGAAGGATGCATCGTCACAATTTTGCCAATCTAAATGCTTAATCCATTCTGTAGATGAGATTCTGAATGAATCCAAAGACAAGGGACATAAGCTCCTCACATCAGAGAATGGCAGAGGTCAACCTCAGTGCTCAGCAGTGGTCCCCATAGGGATTCTCATTTACAACTCAAATAATTTACTCTCCCAGGAGAAGTATAGAAGAATCAGCCACTAAGCTTTCCCAACACTTTCAGTGTAGCCAGGCTAAATCCAGAGAAAACCAAGGCACAAAACACAACCAACCATCACCAAGGGGACACCCGAAGAAGCAAGATCACTCTAATTAGCACATCGGTCCACAACTAAAATCCCTTAGGTACTGCCCAGCATTCAAACCCACTAAAATGGAAAATAAACCATCACAATGGGGAGAAAAGGGATGGAGAATCACCTTCCAGTACTCCAATGGAATTCATGTTTAATACACATGGATTATATATTTGCAAGTATCTAAATAAATGGAAAATTATACTAGGGGTGATTTTAATGTTCAAAGGGCTAAATGAGGATTCTTTGAAATACCTAATTAGTGTACTTAAACACCCACCTTGGGAGACCAACTATTAAACTAACAAACTGAGTGGGATATAGATTTTGGTTGGTATTTAGAAGCTTTTAAAAGGAACAATGACAAGATACTATTTGTGTAGGCAACAAATTAGAAGCCTTCTGAAATAGTGAACAAAAATGAGCTCAAGAATATCGACTCTTGTAGAAGTACTTCCTACAGCTCTTTTTATCCTTTATCCTTTATGCCAGGAAATGAGGCATTAAAATCAAATCCTCTGTTAGGAAAAAAGAGTTCCTGTCCTCTCAAAGGTCCTTCTAGCTGAACTAAGAATAAAACTGATATGATGCAGATTAACAGGAGAAAATAAAATTTAATCGATGTACATATGGGAAAACCACACAGACATGGAAATTCCAAAGACAGTCAGGAAAATAAGGTATATATACCATCTTGAACTAAGGAGAAAGGGGTAGTGGTCTTGAACTTCGGAAGGAAGGAATGCACTTCACAGGGTGAAAAGAAGAGCAATGTTTGGTATTTAGGTATTTGCCCTACCATACAGATGGGTCACTAAGATAAAATTTATCTGTTAATAACCCTTATTCTGGAAAAGACACCCAATTTAGATTCTTCTGTGTGGTTAAGGGAGGGACAAAAGTTTCTCTTGAGCCTGTCTCAAGTATCTTCAGCTCAAAATAATCCACATGAAAAAGTGGCACATTCTAGGGGTTCTGTCCTTAACCCTATCAGGACCAATGAAGCCCCTTGGAATAATAAGTCTGGTATTTTGCTTACAGTGTTGCTGGGAGCCTTACCAGGTGAGTAAGGAAGGTCACCTCCTGGCAGGCTCAAGAACCTCAAGATATTGTGGGGACATCAAGAAGAGAAGAAGTAACCCATATATGTACGTTGTGCAGGTGACTCTGGCAAGTATTTGGCTTGGCTTTTTTTTTTTTTAGGTTTTTATTTATTTATTTGACACAGAGAGAGAGACAGCCAGAGAGAGAGGGAACACAAGCAGGGGGAGTGGGAGAGGAAGCAGCAGGCTCCCAGGGGGGCAGGGAGCCCTATGAGGGGCTCGATCCCAGAACCCTGGGATCACGCCCTGAGCCGAAGGCAGACGCTTAATGACTGAGCCACCCAGGTGCCCCTTGGCTTGGCTTCTTAGCCTCAAAAGTCTGTTAAGAATTCAACCTGAAATATCTTATAAAGAGCTCCAGCAAAGCAGATTTAAAAGAACCTATATAGCCAGTCACTATTCCTCACCATTCCTACTGCACTTATGTAAATAATTAGGCCAAGTTTGTCAAAACTGGGCTTATTTCATAAACACATTTGTCTTAATTTGACTATCTTCAGTAAAAACGAGGGTGTTTTTAGAGAGAAAAATTATATTTTACTAACACACCTCTGTGGATGTTAGGTTCCAGTTCTGGTGTACTCTTTTAAAAATTTTTGTTGCTTGCCTATAAAATTGGGCTGGATCCTGAATTCTGGTTTCCCCAAGTATCTGGCTATGATTCTTCAAACTAACTTTTCCAATTTCCTCCCACTCTATTGACTTGGGATCACTGAGAACGAAAACTGCCCTTTTTCCCCCCCAAACTGAAACTAGAGGACTGCAGGTCAATTTCAGAGAAACTGCCACAATGGCCCGTGCTTTCACAATCTTCTTTCCTGTTGCCACATGGGCCACTCAGAAAGCTCATAGGAACATTTTAACTGCAGAACAGGAAAATCTCTGATTGCCACTGCCTGAGCTAGCACTGTCTGAAGAGGCTTCAAGCCTGACATCTAGAAATCTTCCCATTGATGGCGCTCAGGACTCAGACACTGGGTTTACCATCTGTTTCAACCATTTACCTGTGTGTTTTGTTTTGTTTTGTTTTTTTAAGTAGGCCACATGCCCATCGTGGGACTTGAACTCCCAACCCTGAGATCAAGAGTCTCCTGCTCTTCTGACTGAGCCAGCCAGGCACGCACTCTGGAATTCTTTAGATCGGAAATTTATGAATACATTTTATAATTCCTAGAAACATGTGATTTTCATAGCACAACTTCCAATAAAGCATAACATATGTTTACTAACAGACTCAAATATCTTTAGTTTCTCTGTAATAAGAAGCAAAAGCAGATAAAACTATGTTTAGTAATTAATGTTTCGTTATTTTACTTTATTTGGAAAAGATTTAGATGTCCTGTGAGTTTAAACCAATTTATCATTTAACCTAGCAAAACTTGAAAGTTTCAAAGGTTTTGAAAGCTATAAACCTTTTTACCTATTCAACCTACTTGCTCTTAACAATTACCCATGAAAACTCTATGAGACAGACAAAATTAACCATTATTTTGACGACACGAATAGTAACAGAGATAAGACTAATATAATAAATTTAGGTACAACAGAAGTTTTATATTTAATGCTGATAACTATAAAGATACATCCATTTTAATTAAACCAACAACCTTGAATAAGCTTCAATAACAAATATGTTACACCTATGTCTACTAAAAAGTCAATCAATATGTTCCCAACTGTCAGTTTTACCTGGGGCTCCTGTGGGGAAATCTAAAGTGGGAGGTGTAAGTCCAGGATCCTCTGGGCCCATTCATTTTGATTTGGGAGATGCTTCCATTTGAACCTCCAAAGGAGGTTTCTGTGAGGGTAGAATAGTAAGGGTAGGAGGAACAGATGCCAGGGTTGCCAGAGGTCTGTCTACTCTTTCTCCCTCGGGCAAAAGAGGCTTTTTCTCTGGTTGCTTTTCAGCCCTCTGCACCATTCATTCAAAAAATGTTCAAATGGATTCACTTTGGAACAGAAGGAGCATTCCCCCTCTTCCTACGCAAAAGTTCAGAAAGAACACAGATGAAACAAAACTAAACTAAAGGAAGCAGAGAGAACATCTGATAGCACTCCTTCTTCCTCCAAACCTGGAGCTTCACCAACTGAACAAAATATCATCCCAGTTTCTGGTTTATCCCCAAAAGTTGGAGATTCACCAAGTGAACCAAACAGCTTCCGAGACAAGCTAAGAGAGCCAAAACAAAACCCTGTTCTTGGAGGGACCATATTGGGAGAAAGAAATCCAAGAGACCCATTCAGTGGCCATCTTTCTTTTAAGCATAACATATACATGGGCAAGGTGGCGTTACAATAAAAAAATCCTTTTTTCTTGGTCCTAGGTTAATAACTAAAAAATAAACCCCAACCAGCTGGATTCTCCCTTGGGGGTTTGAGAGAGGACAGAATCAGCATTCCCCCATTTTCTACACACACACACACACACACACACACACACACACACACACGCTCATATACATGCACAATTTCCAACAGCAATCTTCCCAAAAGCATATCCTACATTCCCATTTATGTTACATCTGTTTCTTTTTTCCAATAGTATCTTATAAATTACAATGGCCCCTGCCACAGCTCAAGCTATGCAAGCTTAGAGTTACAAAAACCTGAAACAAACAGTTCACGAAAAACCACAACAAGTGATTCAAAAGAATCCAACAGCAGGGAGACAAAGAAGGAAAAGGTTCAATGTGCACTTACTGAGGGAACTTACCAGGAGCCAAAATTCTAGGTCCCACTACTTATAATTCCTTTCTCTGTTTCACCAAATGTGGTTAAGGTAGTAGATGGCAGTTCAGGGCATCTAGAAAGGAGTGTTCCCAAAACAAAACAAGTTTCAGCAGCTGCGAGGGTCTGTTCTCCTCACTTCCCTGGCCCGGGGTCAACTAGCCTCAAGTAGCTAGCTCCGACCCATCACAACCACTAGCTCAGTAAAGAAATGGGTGAGTAAAGAATTGGCATGCCTTTGCAGCCAACCACTCCATCCGGGAAATCCCAAGGGGACTACACAAATCAAAAGCACAGCTCCTGGCCGGCTCAACAAAAATTGTAACCAAAGCTTAAGATGCAAAAGCATCTGGTTCCAGGGGTCCCAACCATACTAGGTTTGGCCACTCGTTATTGACAAAATCTAAAGGCAGAGAGACCAGTGGTGGTGCAGCAAGAAAGGAATTCACTTCAGTGAGGTCAACACTAGGAAGGCAGGAGAATAGTATACTAAAGGCTGTTTCCAGAGGGCTGAAAATACTAATAGGTTTATGTAAGAAAAATGTAGGACAAAGTCAGTAGGTACATGCAGCTGGGCACTAAAGATGAGGCTGATCATTGTCTAGGGGTCAATCAAAGGAACTCTATTACTTAAGGGGGTAGTCTGGTTCCCATCAGGAGATTTTGCCTACCTGGTCTTTTCCCTGAGTTAAAAGATAAGCTTGAAAGAAGAATGTACTTAGGAAGTACAGACTGAGGTAGCTGGAGTCCTGTTTCACACAGACCCATAATCATAAATCACTAAACCAGAGAAAATAGACACAGCACATCTGATCCCCTATACCCATCCACTTATCTCAACACAGGCACTCCTGGTTCCCAGTGAAGACTACCAAATCAAAGTCCTGAGACATCACAGTTTTTGCCAGCCCTCTGAAGTTAACAGGATGGAGAAGGTAGTAATGTCGCAGTAAGTCTGTATTTGGAAAATAACGCAGCCACATCATTAATGCAATGTTTATTGAGCATTTACTCTGTGCACACATGTAGGGTACATGCAATATGCTGGGAACCTCAGGCACATGTCTCCCAATACTATAGGAGTTGGTACTCGGTGTCCCATATTTCCTCTGAGGATGTAGATGCTGGGCCCTGCCTTTCTATTTCTTCTCTTTCTCGACTACTGATTGTATAAAATAGGATCTAAACAAAGATGGATGGGAGGAATACAGAAAGCAAGCGTGGAGTAGTACTTCAGAGGAAGTTCTCATGGTTTTCTTTCTTTAATTTTTGGTAAATTATTTTTTTAAAGATTTTATTTGTTTGAGAGAGAATGAGTGAGAGAAAGAGAATGAGTGAGAGACAGAGAAGGAGCAAGGGAGGGGCAGAGGAAGAGGGAGATGCAGACTCCCTGCTGAGCAGGGAGCAGGACGGGGCACAGGGCTTGATTCCAGGACCCTGGGGTCATAACCTGAATGAGCTGAAGGTAGACACTTAACCGACTGAGTCACCCAGGCACCCCTATTTTTTGGTAATAATTTAGTGCAGGGGAAGAAAACTAATTTTCCCACTGCCCTTCCAGGTTCTTGGCTGAGAAACAGATTGACAGGAGAAAAACAAATTAAATGTTTTAAAGGAGGAACCCCAAACGCATGAGGCTCAAAGACATGCAACTCACATTTATATGCCATCCTGCCCTCAAGAGAAAGGGGTAGGGATTTAGAACCTCAAAAGGGAGAAAGAAGTCAGTAAACAGGAAAACAGAAAGAGCTCATGGTAAGCTAATTTTGCCATGCCAGGCAGGTAACTCTTTCTGATCTAAAAAGTTATCTCTGGTATCAGTTCTTGTTCCTGGTACAGATTCCAGTCTCAAGCATGCTATAAAGGCACATACGTGAGTTGTGTCTTTCTACAATGTCAGCTTTATTCAACCGTCATGCAAGATTACCATAATTGGAAAGCAGGTTGAGGATTCCAAACTCAGTAACGTTTCACTAAGCATTGAACTTGGCTGCATACACGTCACACAAAACAAACGATGTAAAGTCACACAACAAACATGATACAATAAGGGGTAAGAAGTTGACTAACCAAAGGTGAAGTCAGTCTCTTGAGCATGCAGTTGAGATGGGGACTCAGGTCTATGCTGGGCCCACTCTTGGCCCAGACTGCTTATCACGTTCAAGCAGTGTAGGATCTCCACTGCATTCAGAGATCAATCAGGCAGAACCTTTGGTGGAAGGTGCCTTTCAAATGTGATCAAACATGGTAGGGTTTGCTTCAGAACTTTTTGCAGTTTGCTGCACAAGTCCTTTCTTCCTGACGGATTTCATCATCAGTCTTGGGCCTTTGCAGGCCTCTTCTCATTCTAGTGATGATCAGCTCTCAGCTCTGCCAGGGCACGGGCTGGGCTTACTGATTATCAGTCCTAAGTACTGCCAGTCTGTGCCGGTATGAGCGATACAGGGTCTTAGCTACAATGTCCTTGACTGCATACATCACTAATTGACATGACTGGTTACTTCACATGAGTGACTCCATCTTACTCTTTACAGTCCCCCATCTAATTTCTTTTAAATAATTAAAGGAGAAAAGGGAAAAAATTTCTGAGCCTGCTGTGTCCTAATTGCCTTCTGGTCAAAACAATCTATATGCACGGTTATGTATTTTGGAGTCAACTATTCTGTTTCCACTCAAATGGGTTTTTTTTTTTTAATGTTACATATAGAGGTAGAGATAGATATCTTAAAAAACAAAGAACTATCTATATATCTAAGGAAATCTTTCCATTTGTAGCAACAAAATGAATTTTGTTTGGCAGTAAAAATCCCTGTCCCTTTCAAGGTTCTTCTAGCCTAAGAATCAAATTGACATGAGACAGATTAACAAGAGAAAATAAAATATAAGGGCACAGGTATGGGGAATCCACACAGACATGAAAATCCAAAGATAGGCAAACATGTCATTCTGAACTAAGAAGAAGAAAGTAAAGGTCTGGGGCTTCAATGGGAAGAAATGCAATTCATAAGAAGATGGAAAAGAGTACACGTTTGGTAAGCATATGTTTGCCAACCACTCAGAAACAATGGGACATAGAGGACTTTGATCAAACAGGCCTTATCAGGTTCCTCCTTGTCCACAATACTTAGATTATACCCTCATGTATTTATCTATGGTGCCATCTCTTCCTGGGGCAGTTTTGCTATCTAAACTATTTTTAGGCATTTGAGGGGAGAGGTAAAGACTTTTCCTGAATCCGCTGGGTTTTGATTGCTTTTGAACTCAAAATAATCTTCATGCCAAAATGGCCCTATATGGGATGGCCGGCTCTTGGCCCCTATATCTTGAAAGACATTTTGTTATATGAAATAAGCCAAATGCAGAATATTCCAGTGAAAAGGGTGATGGCCATTGTGTCAGATGCTGTGACACAGTGCAGGTAAAAATGGTCATTTTTAATGATACTCTTGGGTGTCCACTTCGGCTACACATGCAATGCTGCTTAGAACGCCATCTGAGAGAGCTCTGGTCAGTGAGATGGAGAAGTGCCTGTGGAGGCAGGACTGCCCTGAATAAAAAAGAAATAACTTACAACCAAAATCCCTATGTGCTGTCAGATTTTTTTTCTTACTCCTTAATCATGAAACAGAGTTTGGTACCTAGTGGTGGGGCAAAGATTTTGGGGCCATGAGAGATGAAAGAGGGGCACAATGCTGCATATGGATAATACCAGAGCAAAAATGAGGAAAAAGAGGGTACCCCATATGATGTCTCAGTCATTTTATCAGACATGGGCTTCCTACATATTCCTTGTGTACATAAAACAAAATATACATTTTATTTTCTATAAGTATTACTCTTTCTTGGTATAGCTGAACACTAACAGCTATAAAATGAAATAATTATATTTCACTTGCAATAATGTTAAATGTGATGAATCTGTTACCCAACTTCATTGTACTGAATTCCACACCTTATAGAAATCCTATTTCCACTCCAGACAGGATAAGCGTAAGAACAGCAAGGGCTGTGAAAGACCATGGGGATTTCTGGCCTAAAAATTGGGTGGACTATTTGCAGTAGACATGTTCACTGCCTCTCACTGCGGACCTGTGTCCCCAACTACTCAGTAACCAGCTCAGAGCCCAGAGCACGTGACTACCCTAATCACGGGCTAAGAGGAACGAGGGAGGTACGTGTCAGCTCTGAGGCCCATCCCTGGAAGAGCACCGACCTACAGTGCATCAGACCTATGCTGGGTAATACACCTGGGATACCAGTGCTTTGTGCAGCCACAGCCCATGACATGCTGATCCTGCCTATTACAGGGTCCAGAGCGCTTCTTCATCTCCAACATCTACTCTGACATATGCCATTTTAAAGGGATGTCTACAGTGCTTCCATCATCCAATACCCCCCCCTCACCATCCGCCACCAATAATGTAGACCCAGGGAAGATCAGTAAACTCTGTCATCCAACAGCATCTGCTTGCCAGTAACACCCAGGAATGCGGTTAAATCATGAAGAAAAATAGGAATTCCCTGATCCTCAGGAACTCACCATATTTCCCAAGCCTCCATTCCATTACATTTATTCATCAGATGACACCATCAGGAACTGTCTTGGACTATGGAATTACTACAGGCTTCTTCCAGTTCCCTCCCCACGTTTCAAAAGAGTTCTCTAGGTGTGCTTTTAATACATCAATAGGTCTTATCTTTCTCTCTCTAGGGAGTATAGATCATCCTGTTTTACCAATGTTCACATCCCTCTCGGTGCTAAACGTCTGAAATAATCCTGTGGCCCGCTGGCCTTGCATCCCTCTAATCTCAATTAAGAGGTCAATGAGGGCACTCAAGGCACAGCACAAGTAAAAAAATTGTCTGAACCGGCTTCTCCCTCTCCCTCTGCTGCTCCCCCTGCTTGTGCTCTTGCTCTTGTGCTCTCTCTCTCAAATAAATAAAATCTTAAAAAAAAAAAAAAAAGAATAATGTTTAATAAAAAAAAGTAAAACAAGTAGAATTTTTCTTTCTATATTTAGAGTCAGCTGTGTAACCTGGAAACAGATGCCCTCTTTCCACATGCAGAATTCATACAATTCTTCTTGCTATACTTATTCTCTCTTACCTCTTCTATTAGGATATTTTTCTTCTATTTAATCTAGTATCTATTATACACCCAGCACTCTCGTGGGCATACTGGGCATACGTTCAGTTCATTTAAACATCAATAGAATCCCTCCACCTATGCCATGGGCCACATTCCTTTATTAGTATCCATGGTGGAGTGCTTTGGAATTACTGGGCTAAGTCAACATAGAGCCATTCAAACTAAAACAGGTTTAGGTAAGCTTTGTGGGGATTTTCTCCGAGGGGCACATATGGGGGAGGGTCTAGAGTGCCAGGCAACATGGTTGCTACAAGGGCAGTTGGGGGTGTCATACTGGAAGTTACGTTAACTTCTAACTTGCATGGTGTTGTCTAGGAAATGCACTAGCAAGCAGGGCTGGTGTCAGTTCAAGTCCCCTGCAAACCCACTGACTACACAAAATGGATGCCAAGTAGCACCATCATGGAATAGTTCACCTAAACCATCATCAGTACCCTATATAATCTGTAATATATCCATCATAATATCCCAGGAGTCACTGAAAGGAGAAAAGCATACAATAGATAAGCTGTGGGAAAAATAATCACACATTATTTGAAGTTTTAGGCCATCAAATAGCCAAAACAACCTTAAAATCAAAACTGGAGGTATCATAATTCCAGATTTCAAGTTATATTACAAAGTGGTTAGTAACTAAAACACTATGGTACTGGCATTAAAATAGACACACAGATCACTGGAATAGAACAGAAAACCCAGAATAAACCCAATTATATGGTCAAATAATCTTTGACAAAGGAGAAATTTATATACAATGGGAAAAAGAGTCTCTTCAACAAATGGTAGTGGGATAACTTGACAGCTACAAGCAAAAGAATAAAAGTGAACCACTTTCTTTCACCATCCACAAAAATAAACTCAAAATGGATTAAAGACCTAAATGTGAGAACTGAAACTAAAAAAATTCTAGAAGAGAGCACAGGCACTAATGTCTCTGACATCACCCATAGCAACAATTTTCTAGATAGTTCTCCTGAGGCAAGCATATGAAAAGCAAAAATAAACTA
Organism: Ursus americanus; assembly: GCF_024610735.1. NCBI lineage: Eukaryota > Metazoa > Chordata > Mammalia > Carnivora > Ursidae > Ursus > Ursus americanus. The sequence goes on along the minus strand of NC_142147.1, from coordinate 53,980,929 downwards.
CTATGACTACATCAAAACAAAAGTCTTCTGCACAGAGAACAATCAACAAACCTAAAAGGCAACCTAGGGAATGGGAGAAGGTATTTGCAAATGACATATCTGATAAAATATCAGTATCTAAAATAAAGAACTGAGGGGCACCTGGGTGGCTCAGTCAGTTAAGCATCTGCCAGGTCATGATCTCAGGGTCTTGGGATCAAGCCCCACACTGGGCTCTCCAGTCAGTGGGAAGTGCTTCTCCCTCTCACTCTCCCTGTTTTTTTTCTCTCTCAAATAAATAAAATCTTAAAAAATAATAATAATACTAAAATAAAGAACTGATACAACTCAACACCAAAAAAACCCCCCAAATAATCCAATTAAAAAATGGCCAGAAGACATTAACAGGCATTTCTCCAAAGAAGACGTCCAGATGGGCAACAGACACATGAAAAGATACTCAACATCACTGATCATCCGGGCAATGTAAATCAAAACTACAATGAGCTATGATGTCACACCTGTAAGAATGGCTATATTCTGGCAAGGATGTGGGGAAAGGGAACCCTCTTGCACTGTTGGCAATGCAAACTGTGGCAGCCACTCTGGAAAACAGTATGGAGGTTCCTCAAAAAGTTAAAAATAGAACTACCCTATGATCCATCAATCGCGCTACTGGGTATTTACCCAAAACAAACAAAAAGACTAATTTTCAAAGGGATACATGCACTCCGATGTTTGTTGCAACATTATTTACAGTGGCCAAATTATGGAAGCAGCCCAAGTTTCCATCCATAGATGAATGGATAAAGGAGATGTATATATATTCAATCATAAAAAGGAATGAAATTTCACCATTTGTAATGACATGAATGGAGCTAGAGAGTATAATGCCAAGCAAAATAGATCAGTTAGAGAAAGACAAATACTATAGGATTTCACCCATATGTGGAATTTAAGAAACAAAATGAACAAGCAAAGGGAGAAAAGAGAGACACAAACCAAGAAACAAGACTCTTAACTAGAGAAAACTATGATGATTACCAGAGGGGAGGTGGGTAGAGGGATGGGTCAAATAAGTGATAGGAATTAAGGAGTACACTTACCATGATGAAAAAAAATGAGGGAAAAAATCAAGTTAAAGGACTGAAAGAAATGAATTACTAGTTATGTTATACCTTTAGATCTCCCTACTGACACTTTTTGGAATAAATATTCTATGCATTGCAGCTTTAACAAGTCCTGGGTGTCATGCAAAGATGTATCTGAAAGATATCAAGTAACACAAAAGTAAAATCATTCCACTTACTACACTCAGATGAATACACTTAAAAGCTCTAATATACAAAATTAAAATCAATCAAGCCTGTTAGCAAGATGGCTGACTAGGGAGTATCAGGACTTCACTGCTCCATGGACACATAAACATACCTAGGGGATTTTGACCACATAGCCTTTATGGAACATAAGCCAATCTAGAGGTCAAAGAAACCCATCAAAGATGAAATCAAGAACAGCCTTATTGAAGAGGGTAGGAAAACGTGTTACATTTGCCCATACTTGTTTTGCCTCCCCAGCACACGATGGCATGATTGTGAAAAAACACTCAATTTCTCCTTTATTCTTTGGAGGAAAGTAAGAATACTGGAATCTGTGTCCAACTTTGAGGCTTTTTGTACAGCTGTCTGAGCTTATTTCATTTTGCATGGCACAGAACATTAAACAGAATGGTGGAATACAAGGGATGCACGTTGGTGGTCATGAGAAAAACAAAGGTGAGAGCTATGTTAACAACAAGGAAGACTACAGTACTGGAGACAGACATCAGGAAGAGAAAGATATTGTGTGCTCTTGAACAGAAAAGTTTTGTTACTGGGAAATTACACACATGCACAGAGAATATACATTCTCAAATGAGTTTGACAAAATCAGAATTTCCAGGTTGTTACTGGTGTTCTGAACAAAACAGATCCACGAAGACTGAAAAAGGTAGCTGTGTTTAAATTCCCAAATCTCAACAGAAGATCACAAAGCACACAAAGAGACAGAAATACATGTCCATTCAAAGGAACAAAATACATCTCCAGGAACTGGTTCTAAGTAATATAGAGTTATACTAGCTGATACACAATTTAAAATAATCATCTTTACGATGACCAGTGATTTAAAAGAGTAAACAAATAAACAAAATCAGAAAACTATGCATGAACAAAATGAAAATATCAATTAGAAAGTATAAGAAAGGACCAAAGAGAAAATGAAAGCTGAAGAGTACCAGTACTAAATTTCAAATTTCAATAGAAGAATCAAAAATGACTTGATCAAGCAAAAGAGAACACTAGAACATTTGAAGACCATTCATTTAAAATTAATTATAAGGAGGAAAAAAAATGTGGATTTGGGACAAATGCCAATGCATTTGGGGGGACTCAAACACCATCATCAATATACACATCAAGGGGACCCAATTAGGTGAGGAAAAAGAAAAGAGGACAGAGAGCTCATTGGAAGAATTAATAGTTTCAACTTCCCTCAGTTGAGGAAAGAAACAGACCTACAACAAGAACCTCAATAAATTCCAAGTATATCATCCACACAGGTACACATTATGATCAAAATATCAAGACCACAAACAAAATGACAATCTGGAAAGCAACGAGAATGAAACAACTCGTCACGAATAGGAGAGCTTCTACAGAATTACTGATGGATTTCTCAGCAGTAACCTTGTACGAAAAACGGACTGGATGATAAAATAGTCCTGTAAAAAGAAAAGCTAGCAAGCAAGAATACCCTATCAATCAAACTGTAGAACAAATGAAATTATACCAAATAAACTCACTAGAATTTCATCATATATTTTTTTTTAAAGATTTTATTTATTTGTCAGACAGAGAGAGAGAGCACAAGCACAGGAAGGGGCAGAGGGAGAGGGAGAAGCAGGCTCCCCATGAGCAAGGAGCCCAATGCAGGACTTGAGCTGACGGCAGAGGCTTAACTGACTAAGCCACCCAGGTGTCCCATCACTAGCTATTTGCAAAAAAGGCTAAGAGTATACTTCAACTTGAAAAAGGATTCTAGACAACAAAAAATATATATGAAAATACAATACACTTCAATATAGCAAATACATACACAAATATAGAATTCTGTGATAATGTAATGCTCAAATTACTCTCATACATCAAGGAATCAGAAAATGAGCCATTTAACCCCAATAGTAACAGCAGAAAGGAAATTTTAACATACAGCAGACATCACCAAACTAGAGTATCACTAAAATAGGAAAATATCAACAAAAGGCGTTTCTGAAAAAACTGACATCCCTTAACTTGATCAAGAATAAAAGAGAAAAAAGTCAAAATCAGAATTTAAAGCAGACAATTGTAACTGATGCCAAGAAATAAAAATATCTATAAGAGATGATGATGAACAATTACATGTCTACAAACAGATACCCCAAAAAGTACAAATTTCTACAAAAATACAACCAATCTGGACCGCAGCATGACAAAATTATAACAATTACAACAGATCTACTCAGTAGATTGAAAGAGCAATCAAAAAACTCACAACTAGGGCGCCTGGGTGGCTCAGTCAGTTACATCTGCCTTCAGCTCAGGTCAGGAACCTGCAGTTCCGGGATGGAGCCCCGCACGAGGCTCTCTGCTCAGCGGGGAGTCTGCTTCTCCCTCTATCCCTCACCCCGTTCATGCTCGCTTGCTCGCTCCCTCACTCTCAAATAAAATCTTAAAAAAAAAAAAACAACCTCACAACAAAGAAAATTCATGGGCCAGATGAATTCACTGGATAATTCAAGCAAACATTTATTGAGGAATTATCAAAACATTTTCTATGACACCAAAATTACCTATTAAAGCCAAAGGAAGACAATACAAGTAACTAAGAATACAAACTACTACCCATGATAAATATTCATGCAAAATTTACAATAAAACAAAATCAAAAGCACATTTTGACATTCTATAATATGATTAAGTGGTATTCCTCCTCTAATTCAAAGCTGCTTCAACATAGGAAAAGGATAAATTTAGGACTCCACATTAACAGAATAAAGATCAAAAATCACATAATATGAATTGATGCAGAACAATAGAAAACACTCAAGAAAGGAGGAATAGAAGGATATCACCTCAACATAATTAGGGCCATATATGAAAAGTCTAAAGTTAACATCTGCAATAGGGAAGACTGAAAGCTTCTCCTCTATAATCAGGAACAAGTCAATGAAGTGACTTCACTTCCATTCAACTTAGCACTGGATGTTCTAGTTAGAACAATGAGACAAGAAAAATAAATAAATGAATAAAAGTCATGGAAATTGGAAACAAAAAATAGAATCATCTGTGTTTCTATTATCTATTCTAACATCACAAAGACAAAATGCTTAAGATTTAACATAATGACAGGTCAAATCTAGTAGGATGAAAACTATAAAATATTGTGGAGGAATTGAAAGAAGAAATAAATGGAAACATATCCATGTTCTTGGAATGGTATACTTAATATTATACTTAATAATATTATTGAGTCAATACTACTCAAAGTGATCTACAGATTTTTTTTTAAGGTTTTATTTCTTTATTTGAGAGAGAGAGAGGGCGAACAGGGTGGAGAGGTAGAGAGAGAAGCAGACTCCCCGCTGAGCAGGGAGCCCAATGTGGGACTCGATTCCAGAAACCTGTGATCAATACCTGAGCCAAAGGCAGACGCTTAACTGACTGAGCCACTCAGGCGCCCCTAATCTACAGATTTAATGCAATGTCTATCAAAATCCCCATGACATTTTTGGCAGAAAGATCAAAACCCATCTTAACATTCATATGGAGGTCACAGGACCACACACACCCAGAAACATCTGGAAAATGAAGAGTACTTTGGTGGTATCACACTTCCTGATTTTAAGGCAAATTACAAAGTCATACTTATCAAAATAATGGAGTATAGACAGAGAATAATGGAACAAAATAAATAGCCCACATAGAAAAGCTCATGTCAAATGAACTTCACAAGGGTGCCTATTGCACACAGCAGGTAAAGGACAGCATCTTAAAACAAGTATTGAGAAAACTGGATGCCCACATGGCAAGAATAAAGTTGGACACTTACCTAAAACCATATATACAAATACTACCTCAAAATGGATTGACAAACAAAACATATACATATAAAACTCCTATAAGAAAACAGAAATAGTTGGTTAAGTGTCTGCCTTCAGCTCAGGTCAGGATCCCAGGGTCATGGGATCAAGTCCTAAATCAGGCTCTTTGCTTAGCAGGGGAGGGGGGAAGGGGACTGCTTCTCTCCCTCCCTCTGCTGCTCCCCCTACTTGTGCTCTCTCACTCTGTGTCAAATAAATAAAATCTTAAAAAAAAAAAAAGAAAAAACAGAAAAACCTATGTGACATTTGATTTCACAACGAATTCTTGGATATGATATCCAAAATTAAAAATAAACCAATGGGATTACAACAACCTTAAATACTATCGCATATTTAAAAAGCAATGGAGTGAGTCAATGTGCCTGGGTGGCTCTGTTGCTTAGACATTTAACTCTTGGTTTCAGCTCAGGTCATGATCTCCCAGCCCTGGGATTGAGCCCCACATGGGGCTCTGTGCTCAACAAGGAGTCGGCTTCAAATTTTCTCTCCCTCTCCCCTCCCTTCTGCCCTTTCCCCCCTGCTCACGTGCCCATGCTCTCTTAAATTAAATAAATAAGTAAATTTTGTTAAAAAAAAAAAAATGAAGTGAAACAGTAAACTACAGATGGGAGAAAATCTTTGCAAAGCATATATGTGAAAAGGAATTAATCTCCTGAATTAATAAAAAGGTCACACAACACAACATTAATACACAACCTAATTAATAAACGGGGGGGGGGGAAAGGGATGCCTGGGTGGCTCAGTCAGTTAAGTGCCTGCCTTCAGCTCAGGTCATGATCCCGGGTCCTGGGATCGAGCCCCTAGTCAGACTCCCTGCTCAGAGGGAGGCCGGCTTTTCCTTCTCCCTCTGCCTGCCGTTCCCCCTGCTTGTGCTTGCTGACAAATAAAATCTTGAATGAATGAATGAATGAATGAATGAATGAATGAATGAATGAATGAATAGGCAGAGGACTGAATAGACATTAATCCAAAAAATATATAAGCAACTGGACAGCAAGCATATGAAAGATGCTCGAAATCACTAATGACTAGTGAAATACAAATTAAAACCACAATGAGCTATCGCAGGATAATTGCTATGAAATAAAGCAAAAGTAACGTGTTAGCAAGAGTGTGGAGAAACTGGAACCCTTAAATAGTGCTGGATGAAATATAAAATAGTGGAACTGCTATGAAAAACACTATGCAGTTTCCTGAAAACATTACAAATAAAATTATCCTATGATCCAGCCAACCACCGTCCACGTTCATACACGAAAGAATTCCAAGGCAGATCTGAAATTGATATTTGCACATCCACGTCCATTGCAGCACAGAAACCAGTAATAGGCAGAATCCACACAAATGGCCACGCACAGATAAATGGAAAAATAAAATGTAGCATATACATATCACGGAACACTTCTCAGTTTTCCAAGAAGAACAGATTTTGTGACCTGACAGAACTTAGATAAGCCTCGGGGACAGTGTGTTAAATGAAATAAAGGAGTCACAAAGACAGATACAATAGGATTCCACTTTTGTGAGTAACCTAAGACCGTCAAACTCTAATTTCACATAGATCCAATCAGAAAATGAGAATATTCAGGACAGTCCCAGGAATTTTTGTATAAAACAAGACAATTATAGAATGACATTAAGTTATACAGAAATAGGGTAACAACTGAGACTGCACTACATGGTGGGCAATGTTCTAACGTCCTCCATAGCACTCATTTAAGAATTCTGAGGTTGGGGGGCCTGGCTGGCCCAGTCAGTAGAGCGCTCAACTCTTGATCTCAGGGCTGTAAATTTGCACCCCATGTTCAGCATACAGATTACTTAAAATGAATTTCAAATGATAGTGCATAACAAAAAAAGACTTTGAAGTAAAATAGGGAATTACGTTTTCTCATTTTAGGGAGGTGCTTAGGGCTATGATGAAATTATGGAGTCTGAATTTTGTGGGGTCATGTTTGAAACTGTCCTAGGTTTGGAAACAATAAAGCAGACAACACATCACTTCTGTCCCCAGTGTTTCTGGGATTTCTGCCCAAATCTTGTTATCTGCACCACTCTTCTCATGTACTTCCAACAAATAAAACTTAAAAGATGGCTTAATATAGAGTTCTTCTCTGTGCACAGATTTTCCCAGATACCCAGAAGCAGTAAAAAGCAAACAGATCACTGAGGCCCTCACAGTCCAAGGGAAGGTTTTTTGTTTTTTGGTTTTTTCTGTTATGCACAGAGGACGTGATGGAGATCACTGGAGCCGAAGGAGAATTCTTAGAGGACAGAAGACCGCAATAGTGTTGGACAGATGGCCCTCTGTGAGATGAAGAGAAATGAACTTAGGCTTCTCACAATCATTTCTGTAGAAGCAGAGCTCCCCAAATCATATTTTCAGGTCCTGCTTCTTCCTGGACCTTTGGGCCTCACCTCCATCATCTGTTTCATTCATTCCCACCTACCTGGGTGGATGAACACTGTCTCTTTTCTCCTCACATCCCAGAGCTCCCTCTTTTGCTCCAAAAAGATGACCAGGTCTGGCTTTGACACAACGAGACCTGTTTATTAGAAAAAAAGGAAAAAGAGTATTGCTGGAGATTCTTTCAATCCACAATTGTGCTCAGTAGAGAAGACAGGACATTGTAGAATTCTAGAAAATGATTTCCCAAAAGCTGTTGCCCAGAAGCCCCTTTAGGACACACAGGAGGTGTTTCCAATGTTCACATCCTGACCTCCACTTCCAAGTACTACTAATACAATAATAAAGAGTAGAAATAGGGAACTGAAGATGTGGGCAATATCATTTTATGCCACTCAGTGTTTAGAACTGCCAGTAATCTACAGAAGTGATGCTGTTCCCTTCAGGAAGGGGAAAATACAGCTGAAAAGGACACACCCTGAAGATTTTCTCTATATCTACAAACCCCTACTTATTTCCCTGTCGGGATCTGAATTCCAGGCATTCCCAGGGGAATCTTCCAAGAGACAGTCTTCAAAGGAAGAATGAAACCCCGAGTGTGGCTTGGGACATCTGGAAGGAGTCATCCTCACCCAAGAACAGGAGGTGTCCGTAGTTCTCCAGCATCACGTCCGAGTAGAGTTCCCGCTGTGTGTGGCTCAGGCATCGCCACTCCTCCTGGGAGAATTCTATGGCCACGTCCCCGAATGTCAGCAGTCCCTGCAAGACATACCACGGTCACCAAGTGGCCATCGACAGAGTTCACGGTGGTCCCTAAGATCAAGAGGGAGTTAGTGTCACCAGCTAGACCCCGAGACCTAACCTTCACTGCTCACCTGCTTGTACCCTCCGACACTTGTCCCACGTTTTACTTAACCTCGTGCTTCCACCTTATCTTTTACTTCAGGGAAAAGACCCCATGGGCAAAGTCTCCTATGATGGAAACAGAAACTACCCCACAAGTAGCAACAACTGCCACTACAAAGAGCTCGTGCTGGTCCCTACCACCCAGCCCAGTTTGAGCTTAACTCCTGACTCACACCAACACAGATGGACCATGGAGTGACCCACAGAGTGACTGACATTTTTGCTTCATTACAAAACTAAAATCTCTGCTCACACCTTATTTACATAATATAAGAAGTATGTAAGGAACTATTTACTTACGGGCACGTGCGACTTATGCCCTACATCTACATATAATGACAAGGCTCCCATTTCTAAATATTCATCCTAACTCTAGATAAAAGGAACCCATTCACCCTTGCTTGGGGGAGTCAAGGCTTTGGAAGTTATTCCCTGTGATCTGCTTATCTGACACAAAGCTTCCTTTCTGTGACAACCCCACCTGAGGTAGTTTCTGAGACTCAGCAAGGAGTGAACGCATATTCATTCAGTTACATTAGAACTGGTTCTGGCTTAAACGAGTTTCTTGCTTTATGCAGTAAGACGATTTTTAGCACGGTAATATGCTCGAATGTATTCTCTAGCTCCGTTAGGAGGATGGCAAATGATCCACAAAGCCATTATAAATACTGTGTATTTCTCCAAGATAAATTGTAAAATGAGGGCATAAACACAGGCATACACACCGAGTACCGTGTTTATATCATACAGTATAAATTGTGTCTATCTCTTAGAGGGAAAATTTGGGTGGGTTACAAATGTACATATCAAATTCTAAAGTAAATGAGAATTTCACAAGAGTGCCCTGGAGATCTTGTTAAAATGCAGATTCTTTTCAGGAGCTCTGGGGTGGGATCCTGGTCTGCATTTCTAACAAGGCAGTAGCCTATGGGCCAAGGGATACATTTTTGAATAACAAAGAGGTAGAACCCAAAGGCAAGAATTCTTGGAGGACTTGGAACCGAACAGGTTTTATAGCAGTTACAGGTTTCACTAGAATAGCAAGAATGGCAACAATATTTTTGAGCTCTTCTAGTTACTAGATAGCATTCTAACAATTTTTCATAAACTAATGCAAAATAATAATAATCTAAGAGAGCAAACGTATTATTCTTCCACTTTTATGCAAATATTTTGTCAAACATCCAGTACATGGAAGGGATCAGGTTAGTAACCTAACCTAGAGTTGATCTCAAATGACACACAGGTCAATGTACAGAGAAAACTCTAAAAAAGCAGTGTTCATAGCAGGTGTCAAACCTGAGAAGAGTGATGGAAACAAGAAGGGATCCACATAAAATCGGTCTCCCTTTTACATTTTATGCACACATCCATACATTTAAAAAGTAATTACATGATCTCAGGGTCCTGGGTTCGAGCCCCACGTTGGGTGGGGAAGTGGTCATGGCAATTTAAATTAAGGAACATTTTCAATGACATAAAATTTATGTATCTACTTTGTGGAAGATGATGCTTCTTTTATTCACACGATAAAAACAAATGCACAGAATATTAAAAAAAATATAGCCAGTTTCTGAGTCTAGTATTCACTGACAGTTTTTGTTTCAATCATTTGTGCTATGTTATGTTTCAGAATTTTAAGACACTTGAACATGTTAATTATGTGATCCTTGTTTTCTTTTTCTGAAAGTACAAAGAGAAGAGTACGTCTGGGATGTGGGTAGAGTAAAATGGAAATTTACAGGCTCAGAACCACCGTTCCCAGAAGTCAGTAAGTATCTCCAGTGCACAAAAGTGAGAGCCTTCATTATCCAGTGGAACTCATAGAAGAAAGGAATTTCCACTTTAATTCTGAAGACTTCTGCACATCTTTCAGTAAATCCATCTCACATCTGCATGAATGATAAAAGGGAAAACAGTAACAGCATAGAGGAGCAATCTGCCAGAGAATGCCAAACCAAGGAAACAAAATTAACACCAGCTGTAGGGAAGCAAAGTGGTATCAGTGCCTGAGACACACAGGACACGTTATCACTGCTGTGTTGTTGTGGCCCCCAAAAGGAAATCAGAAGATTAATCTAATTACGAGCAAACAGTGGATTTATGCAAATTTCAAGCCACATATAGCTCCCATGTCCTGTAATGTCTAGCGTATTTTAAATAGAACATCTTTCTTTCACATTCTAAAGAGCAAGACTGTTTCTTTTCCAAAACTTTCTGAGTTATTCTGGGTCTACTGTCCAACCATTCTGCTTATTTGTCCATTTAATTAATCCTGATCTACACAGAGCTCACAAAGCATCCAGACAGAACCTAAATGTGAAATGTTCTCCTTGACTGATATCCCAGGATCTGACTTCATCCACAGGAGGAACTGCTTTTCCCTGTGGATCTGTCACAAAGGGAATATTTTCAATGGTTGCAAGACATTAATTCAAAGTGACGACTGTTGTCACCCTACTGGAAGCCAGGTTGGAGAGAAGGGAGAGAAGCCTGTGAAATATAGGCGAGAAGCGTTCTAAAGACCTAACCTTGAGTATTATTTTTTAAAAGGTTTTGAAAAATAGGTGAAGGGGCACTGGGCTCAGTCAGTGCAGCATGCGATTCTTGATCTCGGGGCTGTGAGTTCGAGCCCGACATTGGGTAGAGAGAGTACTTAAAAATAAAATCTTAAAAAAGTAGGTGAAAACACTCATGAGGCAGAAACATCAGAACTAGAGGACCCAGCATTTGCAATTTCTAAATGCAGGTAAATTCAGGAGAAAAAGATGACACGGCCTGTGACGCCCGATGCAAGGCTTATCTGAGAACTGGCCATTTCTTTTTTCCTCGCCTGGTCCTTTAGCTTTCTTTCTCACAAGATATTTGTGGAGATATCACAGCTGCATCAGAAGAATATGCCTTTAAAGTCACCAAGAGAACTTCTTCACCTGCAAACTGCTAGCCGGCCCCCTAGCAGTTTAGAAAGGCCCAACTTCCTAGTCCTTTGGGTCAGGAGCTATTCAGGAACTATGAGCTCCTACTTGGAGATCGATCCCTGACTTTTTCTTCTGTTTGGGGGGCCTTCCCTCCCACAGACGCCCACAAATTCAGCTACAGCACAGGAACCGTGTGCTGCATGGACCTGACCCTCCCAGACTCATGTAGCAGAGACCATGTTACCTCACCTTGAGCCACGCTAAAGCCTGCTCTCAGCTCTCATAAAAATAACCTGAAGCCCTCGGGCTTAACCCTGGACTTAACTGAGAATCACCTGGAGCCCTTCATTAACACAACACTGTTGTTTTCACCTAAACCAAATGACAGAATCAGAGGTGGGTGGGGAGGAGGGCACCAGCGACGATCTGATCAGTGCTGACACTCCACACATGACCCAGATTTAGATCCACACCTTCTCCACTGATAAGTTTCTGGAGATTGACACACTGAGGGAGACACCCTTACAAATGGGAGCTTTCCTTTATAAATGCTAATGTCTCTTCCAATAGGAAACTTTTACCAGGTTTCAGAGCTTTTCCTTTGCTCTGTCTTTAAAATAACCAGCCTAAAATAATTCTTATGCCAAAGAGACCTATTTTGGGATGACAAATTCTGCTCCCCTTCCAGTATGTAAATGTTTACTTTCATAAGTAACTGCCATATAATTTTCCAAAGTACATGTACTTTTCACCCTCCCATCAGCAATATATGAGAATTCTTAATCCCTCAACATTTTCAAGAAAATTTGGTGTTACCTTTTTCCTTTATTTTAGCCATTCTAGAAAATATTAACTGGTTTCTCACTGTAAAATATGAAGTGGTCTTGCTATATTTGTCCTGGTGACTGGAATGAATGTGTAGGAAAAGCAGCTTTTTTTTTGTTCTATGCATCAAGATTCTTTGGCTGGTCTAAAAATCAAACTAACATAAGACAGATTCATAGAACAAAAACAAATTTAGTTTCTTATTACAGGAATCCCGAAGATATGAGGCTCAAAGACAGGTGACTGATGCTTATATGCCATTCTGACCTAAGGAGAAGGGGGTACGGATTTACAATTTCAAAAAGGGGGAAGTACATTCACAGGAAAATGGAAAGAACAAATGTTTGGAAAACAAATGTTTGCCACACCAGGCAGGTAACTCTTTCTGATACAAAAAATTATCTCTGTTTTAGCTGTCTTCTTGGTAGAAGTCCCCCCATCGAATTTCTTCTTGGTATATATATCAGCCTCAGAAAAGAAGAAAATCCTTCTACTTGTAGCACAGAAAAAATATGTATTAATCGACTGCTTATGTCACTGGTAAGACTTCCAGTCAATAGTAGCCTGTCAAGAGTTAAATTTTTGGGCGTTTGCTTCCACAGCACGTATGCTGGAATTAGAGACATGCATAGATTAGCATAGCCCCTGCACAAGGAGGACACGCAAATTTGTGAAGCATTCCGTATCAAAAAAAAAGTTAAGTTTCTGGGAACTCAAAAGCGATACACTGATTTTCAGCTGCACAGTGGGGTTGGAGCCCCAAAGCCCCACACTGTTTAAGGGTCAACTTTATCTTATTCTTAACAAGGTTAACAAATACAAGTACTGCTACTACTAATAAAAACGCTTTTCTTTGTGGATGGTTTTCAGGCACCACATCAGTACTCACAAAACCACACAGAAATGAAGCCACAGTCCCCTGTAAACCACCCCTTCCTTACAGTGACCCAACAATCTTGAATTCAACCACTTAACCATTTGCTCTAGACAAAGTCTCTGGTTGGTAGGGACCATGGCTCTTCACCTGTTTTTCTAATGACCATATTAAATAGAAACCATCACTTTCTCTATCAGTTTGCACACTCTAAGCCTCCTCACAGTACAAGGAACCTGGCTCCCATTTGGGTGCCATGAAGGAGATTCCTTCTATGGGGGAAGATGAGGACCCTGAATGACACTCCACTTCCTCTGAGATGGAAGCAAATTCAAGTCTATTGTCATCTTGGCCCCAGTCTGCACAGGAGATTCCACCGAATCCTAAGTCCCTGGTGCTGGAGAGAGTGTCCTCAGTAAGACCGACCGGATGCCCCCAAAGTGATAAAAAGAAGATTCAGGCTGGGTTGGTGGCATCTGCTAGGCTGAGAGCACCCTCGGACACAGGTGTGATATTACCTGTCCCTGAGCAGTACTCTTATGTACAATGTCTCTACTCCAGTAACACAGTTTACACAAAGGTCTAATTGTGGTCATGGCTCTGGATATTTTCTGAGTCCTGACCTCCTTTGGCTAGGGATCTTCTCCCTTCTTGACATGGCTCAAGGCAGGGCATGTGTCCCTGAAAAGTGCTGCTTTTGACGCCTATGCTTGTTGGCTCTGAACTGACCATCAGTAGCACCAGGTCATTGAAGAAAATATGGACAACACTGGGGTCCCACTCCAGTGAGGGCCTTTGGCTTTATGTCTTTGTTCCAATCTCTCAAGCTCAAGAAAATATTATCTCGGGGCGCCTGGGTGGCATGGCGGTTGGGCGTCTGCCTTCGGCTCAGGGCGTGATCCCGGCGTTGTGGGATCGAGCCCCACATCAGGCTCCTCCGCTGTGAGCCTGCTTCTTCCTCTCCCACTCCCCCTGCTTGTGTTCCCTCTCTCGCTGGCTGTCTCTATCTCTGTCGAATAAATAAATAAAATCTTTAAAAAAAAAATATTATCTACCCTGAATTATCCAGACATCCTCAGACAAAAAAATCTCACCTTCTCTCATGAATCCTAAGTGGAAAACAGGCTCTGCATGCAGATCCTAGGTGGGCTCGTACCTCTGTCTTTGTGGTCGTCACAACGATAGGAGGGAACCTGGAGGGGAGATGATGCTCTAGGGCATCTTGTCCATCCCCAAGCGGTGGACTCCAAATTTGGAGCTGCAGTGAGAGGTCTCTGCAGGGGCAGGGGAGCAGCAGCAGGCACCCTCTGCACGTGCGTGGGCATTTGGGCAACAGATGGAGGCAGTTTAGCTTCTCAGACCAATTTGGTACACATGCTTGTCTCCTTGGGATTCCCAGGCCCTACTGTCTGAATCAGTTTTAGGTCTGCACATTAGAAGGAGCTGGAACTGCTGATTGCCATGCTGGGATATTGTCTCCATGGGAATCTGCTCTAACTTTGCTCTAGCAGAGACAGTAGGACTCATATAGACAAGACATGAAGATTTTGGGGCATCCAAGCTCTGTGCTGCACAACTGTGGGTTAGAGCTGGAAGCCTGAGACAGTATTGGGGGGGGAGATAATCTGTGAAATGACCTTCCAGAGGGGATTTGATGGACACCTTGGGTGTTTATGTGGGGACTGGTAATTCTGGCCAGTGCTGAGCGAAACAGAATTAAAAGCAAAATTTCTCCCAAACCAGAAAACCTCCAGACAAACGTAGAAGAGAAAGAAAAAACACTTTTTTTTAAAAGATATTATTTATTTGAGAGAGAGAGAATTCGCACACAGTGAGAGGGAGAAGCAGGTCCCCCACCGAGCAGGGAGCCCAGTGCAGGGCTTGATCCCAGGACCCCAAGACCATGATCTGAGCCGAAGGCAGACCCAACCCACTATACCAGCCAGGTGTCCCCAAAAAACATTTTTATTACAGAATAAGCATTAAACCAAATTGTGGTGCCAGTTACAGGCAATTTACCAAGTGATAAGGACCAAAAGAAATCTCACCCTTTCATGTAGCCAAGCAGATACAACTTACTATATTCATGTGCTCAAGATAAATAACAATTAGGCCTCAAATAAGAGGATTTGATAGCATTTGATATTTGGGGTGACCATCCGTGTGTTAACTGGCTTTATTCCAAGTTGAAGTAAACTCACATCCTTAGGACAGGAAGTATTTTTGCACCATGGAACTTGCTCCTGCTGGAGTTAGGCTCCTACCTTCATGCAGAAACTGAGGGGTGGGCATGCTATCCCCCTTGGTGATCACATGTCAAAGAGCTAGATCCCATGCAGCTGAGACATTCCTAGAGGGCACCTGGGTGGCTCAGTAGGTTAAGCGTCTGCCTTCGGCTAGGGTCATGATCCCAGAGTCCTAGGATCAAGCCCCACGTCGGGCTCCCTGCTCAGCAGAGTCTGCTTCTCCCTCTCCCTTTGCAGCTCCCCTCCACTCATGTTCTCTCTTGCACACTCTCAAATAAATAAATAAAATCTTGAAAGAAAGAAAGAAAGAAAGAAAGAAAGAAAGAAAGAAAGAAAGAAAGAAAGAAAGAAAGAAAGGCATTCCTAGACCTGAAAGTAAAAAAATGCTCTCTTCAGCTTAAAAGGATTTATGTATATTTCAAAGATATGGAGAAGGAAATTACAAGATTGCTAAACTGAACAGTCTAAGAAAAGAGAGGTGAAGGAAATCTTTTCCTTAGTTTGAGCTCACAGTATTACACTTCCTGTGTTATTTGTCCTTACCACAACCAGGTCTAGGGCTCTGATCACCCAGGGCTGGCCGACATCTAGATTCCAACAGGCACAGGATTTGGGAAGCTGGGGGTGGCCTGGAGCTCATTGTGCTCCTGCACAAGGGTCTGAGCAGGAAGGAGGGGGTAGCACTGGACAAGGCTCAGCAAGGACACACAAGTGGGGAGATAGTGCAGGCTTGGTGGAAGGACTGCTCTGTGCTATAGACACTGACTCAGGTTGGAGTTGTGCTCTGCCTTAATCCATGCGTGCCTTCGGACAGATGGCATCATGAGGGCTGGTCCACAAGCCTTGGTTGATGGAGGGCCAAAGTTGCTGTGGGAGACTCAGGCCAGGTTTCCTGTGGACACTTGTGAGGGTTTGAGTGGAATCTTAGGAGCACAGGCTCTGTAGCCGCACTTCCTAAGAGAGGAGCTGTGTGTGTGTGTGTGTGTGTGTGTGTGTGTGTGTATCTATATATGCCTGGGTCCTGGAAATAGATATTAACTTAATTTCCCCCAGTTTTGTTTTTTTTTTAAGACTTTATTTGACAGAGAGAGACAGAACACAAGTAAGCTGAGAGGCAGGCAAAGGGAGGAGAAGCAGGCTCCGTGCTGAGCAAGGAGCCGGATAAGGAACTCGATTCCAGGACTCTGGGATCATGACCCAGCAAGCAAATTTAAAGATAAACACATTATGGAGACCCATGTCCCATTAACCACCACTTACCCAGATCTGGGTTCCCCTTCTTTCTCCCTCGGAAGGATTTGTCTATTAATCGGCTCACGTCTCTTTGCTGATTCTCTCCACTGTTTCTCCTTTCCTGTGACTCTCCCATCTCCTCCCTTGCTTTCTCCCCTTTTCTCTCTTCCCTTCCCTACACCTGCACTGTCCGAGGAACTCTTGAAACCTATTTCACCTTCCTTAACTCCTTCTGCCCAAGCTTTCTGATTGTTCCCATCTCCATCGATTTCCGCCTCTCTCTCTCCCCCAGTCCCCATCTGTGTCCCTTCTGCTCTCCCGGTTGCGTTCCCTCTGCCCCGACTCACTGGCACCCCTCCGGCTAAGCTCTCGCACAGCTGTTTCTCTCTTGGCTGTCATCCCTACCACCTCTCTCTGTCCCCGCATCGCCGGCCCACAACCATTTTCTCCTTCCCACTGCCTGTTAAGTGCCTCGCCCTTGTTGCCCCATTTCTGTTAACCAAGGGCCCCTACTAGTCCGCTCCCCTTCTCCTGGACCGCCTCCCCTTCCTCCACATTTCGCTCTTTCCTTTTCTCCGCTTGCGACTTTCCCGAGTTCTCGTCTTCCGCTCTTTCGGCCTCGCTGCAAGTCCCTCCCGCATCCTCTATTTTGTCGTCTCTAATTTACGGACCCTCTCACTGATCTTTCCTCCGCCATTCTCTTTCTCCTGCTCCCCCTCTCTCCCTCGTCTGCCGCTGTCCTCGCCTCCCTTCCGCAGTCACGGCCTCCACAAGGCCCCCCCATCCTCGCGTGGGGGAGGGGACCTGCTCCGTGACTCCCCGCGATCTTCCGCCCTAAATCCCGCTCCCCAACGCCCGCACTGAAGACGGTGCCCTTCCTGGGCATGGGTCCTCTCACTACATGCGGGGCTGCACGGGAGGGGTTCTCAGGAGGGCGGCGGGGTCTGCGCAATCCCAGGGCCAGGGACACACTCCGCGCCTCTACGGGCCGAGCCGGGCCAGGCTGCGGGGGCGAGGCGCACACGCCCATGTCCCTGGACTCCCGCGGCCCGGGAGGGAGGGGTGCCCAGGGACGGCGTGAGGCACGGAGATAACGCGGCAGGAGGCGTCTGAAGGCCCGAGGGCCGGGAGACTACAGGCAGGGACCGACTCCGAAAGATGTGAACCGAAACGCACCAGGACCTCGGGGTCGGCGGCGCCAGCCGCGGAGCTCCGTGTGTCTCTCCGCGACGCCGGACTTACCGCGCAGAGCTCCGTGTGTCTCTCCGCGACGCCGGACTTCCCGCGGTGCGAGGCGCGGGTGAGGGGACTCTAACCTGCGCGGAGACCCCAGGCCCCAGGGGTGTAGGCCTGGGGACTGAGACGCTCACGAAGAGAACAGAAAGGACCGAAAACAGTCGAAGCCGTCGTGAGCTTCTAAGCGACCAAGCCGCTGAGGGGACCATTTGGGCTGTAAAAAACTGCGCGTGCGCGCTGGCGGAAGGGCGGGGCTGTGGCGTGATCTGAGGGGAGCGCTTCCGGCAAAGGGAGGGGTCGGGTAAGATTCGGGCCAGTGCGCGAACTCCGCGGACCCAGGAGCGAGCGTGCCTGACGGAACGCTCGGGCATACGCAGGTTGTGGAAAGTGGCCTTGCCTGGACGCTCACCGTGTGAGGGCGGGGCCTGGGAGGAGCGCTCCCGGAATCGGACCTACGCACTGGCCATGACTGGGCCGCAGTTCCGGGAGACGGGATAGGGCGGAGCTTGGGGAGCGCTTCCGGTAATGGGAGGGTAACGGATAAGGGCGGGGCAAGGCGGAAGCTGGGCTGAGAGCTTCGGGCAGTGGGCGGGCCCCTGGGATTCCCCTGGCTGTGGAACTTCAGGGCCGAGGCCAGGACCGCTCGATGGGGTCTGGGTGGGGCCTGGTCTCCTCCAGCCCGCCCCCAGGACGTGCCTTTTTTTGGACTTTCCAACCCTTTGAATTTCTGTCGCGTCTTGTGGGACAGGAGTGCTGCCTATTTTAAGTTGATGTCTCCAACCGTCTGAGGTAGAGCTATAGTCCTTTGGGCCACTTGTGTTGAAAGCTAACGTTTGTGTTTTCTCAAGGTGAGACGGTCGGTTTTCGTTAAAACCGGTTTTGTCCTAGAGGTAGAGACACTGCTCCTTGGAGAGGCCAGCCAGACTCTGTGGTCTAGGACCCGGTCCTCGGTCCTCGGTGGTGAGTGGATGTGAGACCTCAGCTGGATCCAGGAACTTAGGCTGGATCCAAAATGTGGGGTCAGGACTGGATCCAGAATTTAATTTAAGCAATTTAGCTAAGTAAGGAGTGCACCTGTCTGTACAAGGGATGCAAACTGGAATGTGAAATGTGAAGACCTACCAATGCGAAATATGCCGTTTTTACCAACATTTTCCAGCCACAATGCTATGCAACTAGAAATCAGTCATAAGGAAAATTCTGGAAAGAGCACAAATACAAGGAGGTGAAATAACATGCTACAATCAATGAGTCAAACAAGAAATCAAAGAAGAGATCAAAATTTATATAAATGAAAAAAAAGTCAAAAATATTTGGGATGCAGCAAAAGCAGTTCTAACAGGAAAGCAATACAGGCCTGCCTCAAGAAGCAAGAAAACCTGAAATAAACAACTTACACTTGAGAGAGCTAGAAAAAGTAGAACAGACAAAACCCAAAACCATCAGAAGGAAGGAAATAATAAAGGTTAGAGCAGAAATAAATGAAATAAAAACTAAGAAAACAATAGAATAATGAAACCAGAAGCTGTTTCTATGGAAAGATCAACAAAATCAATAAATCTCTGGCTGGACTCATCAAAAAGAAAAAAAGAGAGAGAGAAACAGTGGACTTTGATAAAATCAGAAATCAAAGAGGAGAAATAACAACTGACACCATGGAAATACAAACAATTCAAAGAGAATATTATGAGAAACTATATGCCAACAAATTAGACAACCTAGAAGATATGGATAGGTTCCCAGAAACATATAATTACCAAAACTGAAGCAGGAAGAAATAGAAAATTTGAACGACCAATTATCAGCAATGAAATTGAATTAGTAATCAAAACACTCCCAACAAACAAAAGTCCAGGACCAGATGGCTTCACAGGCAATACCCTGACACCAAACCAGATAAAGACACCACAAAATAAAGAGAAATACAAGCCAACATCCTTGAGGCACACAGATGCAAAAATCCTCAACAAAATACTAGTAAACCAAATTCAACAATAGATTAAAAAATCATTCACCATGATCAAGCAGAATTTATTCCTGGGATGCAGGCGTGGTTCAATATTCACAAATCAAAGTGATACATCACATCAGTAAGAAAAAGTATTAAAAAACATATGATTACTTCAATAGATGGAGAAAAAGCATTTGACAAAGTACAACATCCAATCATGATAAAAACCCTCAACAAAGTAGGTTTAAGGGGAACATACCTCAACATAATAAAAGGCCTTATATGGAAAACCTATAGCTAACTCAAAGGGGAAAAACAGAGCTTTTCCCCTAAAGTGAGGAAAACAACAAGGATGTCCACTCTCACCACCCTTACTCACCATAGAACTGGAAGTCCTAACCACAGCAATAGGACAACAAAAAAAAGTCATCCAATTGCTAAGAAAGAAGTAAAATTTTCACTATTTGCAGATAACTTGATACTGTACATAGAAAAACTGTAGACTCCACTAAAAACTACTAGAACTTACAAATAAATTCAATAAAGTTGAAGGATATAAAAATCAATGTACAGAAATGTTATATTTCTATATTCCAATGATGACACAGCAGAAAGAGAAATTAAGAAAACAATCCTATTTACAATTGCACCAAAAATAATAAAATACCTAGGCATAAACTTAACAAAAGAGATGAAAGACTTCTACTCTGAAAACTATAAAACGCTGATGAAAGAAACCAAGGACAACACAAAGAAATGGAAAGGCATTCCATGTTCATGCACTGGAAGAACAAATATTGTTAAAATGTCCATGCTACCCAAAGCAATCTACACACTTAATGCAATCCCTATCAAAATACCAACAGCATTTTTCACAGAACTAGAACAAACAATCCTAAAATTTGTATGGAACCACAAAGGACCTCGAATAGCCAAAGCACTCTTGAAAAAGAAAAACGAGGAGGGGAGGGGACGGGAAATAAAAAATTAAAATCATTTTTTTTTTAATGGATGTATCACAATACCAGACTTCAAGTTATATTATAAAACTGTAGGAATCAAAACGGTATGGTACTGGCACAAAAACAGACACATAGATCAATAGAACAGAATAGAAAACCCAAAAATAAACCCACAATTATATGGTCAATTAATCTTTGACAAAGGAGGCAAGAATATGCAATGGGAAAAAGACAGTCTCTTCAACAAATGTTGTTGGGAAAACTGGACAGCTACACACAAAGGAATGAAACTAGGCCACTTACTTACATCATACACAAAAATAAACTCACAATGGATTCATGATCCAAATGTGAGATCTGAAACCATAAAAATCCTAGAAGAGAGGCAGTGATTTCTCTGATGCTTGCCTTCTAGATACGGCTTCTTAGGCAAGGGAAATAAAAACAAAAATAAATTACTGGGACTGTATCAAAATAAAAAGGTTTGCACAGTGAAGGAAACAATCAACAAAACTAAAAGTCAACTATGGAATGGGAGAAGATATCTGCAAACGACATATGTGATGAAGGGTTAGTATCTAAAATATATAAAGAACTGATACAACTCAACACCCAAAAAACAAATAATGCAATTAAAAAATGGGCAGAAGGCATGAATAGACATTTCTCCAAAGACAACATCCAGATGGCTAGCAGATACTTGAAAAGATACTCAACATCACTCATGATTAGGGAAATGCAAATCAGAACTACAATGAGCTATTACCTCATGCCTGTCAGAATGGCTAAAATCAAAAGCAGGAAAATACAAGAGCTGGTGAGGACGTGGAGAGAAAAGAAACCCTCTGCACTGTTGGTGGGAATGCAAACTGGTGCAGCCACTGTGACAGTATGGAGTTTTCTCAAAATGTTAAAAATAGAATGACCCTATGATCCATTAATTGCACTGCTGGGTATTTACCCGCAAAATACAGAAACAGTAATTTTCAAAATGATATATGCACCCTGGTGTTTATTGCAACATCATTTACAATGGCCAAATTATGGAAGCAGCCTGTGTCCATGAACAGATGAATGGATAAAAGAGATATGGTGTGTGTATACAATGAAAAATTATTCAGCCATAAAAATGAATGAAATCTTGCCATTTGTAACAACATGGATAGAGCAAGAGGATATAATGCTAAGTGAAATAAGCCAGTAAGAAAAAGACAAATGGCATATGATTGCACTCGTATGTGGAACTTAAGAAACAAATAAGCAAAGGGAAAAAAGGGAGGCAAACTAGGAAACAGACTTAACTATTGAGCCCAAACTAATGGTTTCGGGGGGGGGGGGCTAAACATGTGATGGATCGGAATGCACTTGTCCAGGTATGGAAGTGTTGAATCACCATATTGTACACCTGAAACTAATATTACACTGTATGTTAACTGGAATTTAAATTTTGAAAACTTAATAATTAGCAGTAAAAAAAACAAACAAAAAACACCTAGCGCCAAACAATTTCAAGTTTCTGTCTTTACAGGGAGAGGGGACAAAAAAGAAAGGAACACTGATGCTAATTTGTAA
Organism: Ursus americanus; assembly: GCF_024610735.1. NCBI lineage: Eukaryota > Metazoa > Chordata > Mammalia > Carnivora > Ursidae > Ursus > Ursus americanus. Next base: position 53,958,638 of record NC_142147.1, on the reverse strand, counting down.
GGCAAATAACTTTCTTTTCTTTCAGCTCTTAAAAATCTGCCTGAAGATCGCCAAAGAACACTGCCACATACTTAAAAAATCAGCCTGGTTCTCCTGCCCACTCTCCACTCTATGCACTATAATTCAGTAAGGCCAGAAGGGTGGGAGTGTGCAAGGGTGAGAGGAAACTGGGGACAGATGGCCTCAGGGTGACAGGTAACCTCTGAAACCTGATGGCCCACAGCAGTCGATCATTGCACACCTACGCGACCTTAGTGCCTCACCCCAAACTCACAGAAGATGCCCATTGAAAAGAAATCACTTTCCTTTTGGGGTTTATCCTCTGGTTGCCCCAGACTTAATATTTGAAAGGAAGGTGAAACAGGGGGGAAGAGGACTTAAAAAGGAGGGTGGAGTAATTAAAGAGATGATTTTTCCAAAGCTATAGCCTCTACCCTAAAAGTGATCAAATTCATACTAAGTTGGGAGAAAGTGTTAAAAAGAGCTCCATCTAAAACCCTGAAGGAATACACCTGCAAGGAAGTACAGGAAAACAAAAATATCAGCTTGATTTTCAAGAAGCATCACTCTGCTGGTGTGACCCAGATGCCACCACCCAGGACCTGGCCCCTGCCGTGCCCCCAGTGAAAGTGGGAAAGGAACTATACGGAAAGTTCCAAGTGCAGACTGTGAGGCTTCCAGTACCCTGGACTCCAGGAGGTGCTGGGTGGGGCCACCAGGTGCCAGTAAAGACCTGGGACTGGAAGGCTCTCCTGCTGCCACCCCTGGTGGCACCGAGCTGCTGTTTTCCATCCCAGCATGCTCCCTCCCTCACAGGAGCTTGACTCCCCTCAAAACCCCCCTCCCCTTTCCCAAAACGTCCAGCTTTCAGCTAAGTTGCTCAGGAAACAGACCAGCTTTCTCAATGCCAAGCCTCAGTCCTCAGGGCTCCCAGGGGTGTTGGGTGTGGGCAGGCATAGCAGCACCACGTCCTCCCTGGGGTCCAGCCGACACTGGCTATCATGATCACTCAACTCCCCAATTCCCAGGGGCTTCAGGGGGCTACTGGCAAGCTCTCCGGGATCCAAGTGGCTATGTCTAGAAAGCATTCACGCAGCGACCACTGGGGTGGGTGGTGTGCCTACGTGGCTCCAAGAGAGTATGAGAACGGGACTGTGGATGGGCTCCCAAAGAGTCCCATTGTGAGAAAGGGAGAGTCCCAATATGTGGACCCATCCCAGGTGCTGGAAAGTGGGAGCTAGGGGAAGTTGCACCTGAAAGTGAGAAGTGCTGCTACCTGTGGGAGTTTTCCTCAGGATAAAAATAATAATAATAGAGTATTAAAAGCTTAGACTAGTAATGTTAATAATAAACATGTCCACGAACTTATATCTTTGAACGGCACTAAAGGACCCTGCACTTTGATATGGCTGTTGTGTTTGCTCCTATGTACAAACCCACCACTAAGGTGAAAGATGTTGCTAAAAATTACAGAACTATGATCATTTCTAATGGGGAACCAGTGATAAGTGGAGAATACTGAATTGCAGTGGACACAAACAATGAAGCCCGTACATCATACTCCCACGCAGGATCCTCTGACTCGGAAAACAAAATAATTACCAGTCACTGCAAGCTGGAAGAATGGCTTCAGGAATGTGACCATTGGAACAATCTTCTTATCACGGATAATATTCAGAATCATTGGAAATTTCTCTCTTCTCTACCGTTACCTCCTTTACTCCACTGAGCACAGGGTGAGGTCCACAGATTTGATTCTCAAGCACCTGATTATAGCCAACTCTCTCACCCTGCTTTCTAAAGGAGTCCCCTGGACAGTGGCAGCTCTTGATCTGAAAGATTTCCTTGAAGATGTCAGATGCAAAGTTGTTTTCTGTCTTCACAAGTGTGGGAAGGGGTGTGTCCATCAGCAGCACCTGCCCCTTGAGTATCTTCCGGGCCATCACGATCAGCCCCAGAAATTCCACATGTGCAGAACTTAAAGTGAAAGCTCCCAGGCACATTGGCTCCTGTTTCCGTGTGCTGGATCCTGCCAATGCTGGTAAATATCTCTTTTCCTGTGTATGTGACTGGCAAATGGAACAATGCAAACATCACAATGAAAATTTGGGATACCGTTCTGGGGTAGGTAATAACAAAACCACACCACCACCACAGGCAACATTGTTATCATTATCTGATACTTGCTGCTTGGGGGTCATGCTCTGGGCCAGCGGCTCCATGGTTTCTATCATGCATAAGCACAAGCAATGGGTCAGACACATTCATACCAACAATCTCTCCCCAGGATGCTTCCCCAGGGCCATAGTCACCCAAAGAATCCTTGTCCTTGGGAGCACCCTTGTACCATTTTATGCCGTCTTCCACCTTCCAAGTCTGCATTGTTCTTATTAATAATCCCAGTTGGTTGCTGGTGAACATCTCTGCCTTAACAGATTTTTCCTAACTGTAGGCCCCTTTGTTCGCAGGAGCCATGGCTCCAGTGTGTCCAGGCTCTGCTTTATCTGGACAAGGAACAAAATCTCCTGATGTCATCAGAAATGTAAAGTGAGGCACCTGGCCAGCTCATTCAATAGAGCATGCGACTCTTGATCGTGGTCATAAGTTCAAGCCCCACACTGGGGCTTGAGTTTAACGTAAAAAAAAAGAAATGAAACATATAAAGTTAGGTTTATGCACAGCGTCCATTGTTTATTCATTCCTCTTCACAGAGTTCTACAGTGATGACACAGTCATCTTACAAAAGATGTTGGGCTGAAGTTGTGTCCAATAATAAACCATAAACACAATTGTAAATGGACTACTATGTAATTATTATGTAAATCCTTACATAATTGTTAGTCATGTTTATAGTGGAGTAGTTCGAGTCCATGAAATAATAAAACGTGGGTCCTGACACAACCTGGATATTATGGGGATGTCTTTGAGCAGAGAACTTCCAGTCTGACATAATGCATTTATCCAGGAATTAACTAAGCATGGAATGTCCAGTAAAGTTCCATGGAAAAGGAACAGTATGTGAGACGGTCATTCAAGAAACTGAACAAACAAAATGATCTCTGGGAAAAATGAAACAGAATGGGGTAAAGTGGAAATGGAAATCAGGTTCAGGTAGCAGGTGTATTTGGGGCCAAGGTATGAAATCTATACATTACAACCTTATAGAGATGGTGGTTGTTGCAAAGATAATTATATGGAGGGAGAGAAGCACAATTTTTTTTTTTCCTGTAGAAATACCCAGATTAAACTGTAGTGGGAAAAATGAAAGCACGAAGATGTATGGCTCATAGTTTAAAAGACATCAGGTGAGTGAGAGACAACAAGGCAAAATGTCTAGGATAACGTGGCATGGGTTTTGGCAACTGTAGAGGATAGACTTTTCTGTATCACGTGAGGATGACAATTCTCACGTTGGGAAGAAAGACACTGGGGGCACTCATGTCAGTTATGAGGAAGTAAGTGGAGTTGTTGACTAAACCTGTAGCAGCTCAGGAACAGTCACTCGGAGGGAGAGTCAGAAATCCTGTTTGTTTATGTGCAGTTGGTGGCAGGAGGATTTCCACAAGGACAAAACAGTTGTTACTCAAGTACAGGAAAAATTACAATATAGCTATCTCTGTATTTACCTACTGAAGCTATAGTAAAATATTAAGGATTCAATAATTTGAATTAGTTTGACATAATGAATCTTGAATATTGAACCCTGTGGCAGAAAAAGAGAGAAACACTATTTTTAAGATGGTAAGAGACACTCAGAAATATTTACCACACATTAGACCACAAATCAAGATGCAATACACATACACTTGTACATGTCTGTGCATGTGTGAATGTGTACGTGCGGGGAGTGTTAGATTGTTATTCGAGTCCTAGTATTGGAAAACTGTACAATAAATATAAGATTAGTACCACTTACAATGATTATAATGACAATCTACATTAAACTCTATTATACAGTCCTGTTGGCAGTTCTTCTAGGTTAAAATGCCATGAGATTATATTTCATTATTTTACTTTAATCCTAACGTTTTAACTTCTGAAAAAAATTCACTGAATAGAGTCAGTCAAACAATGTTAGACTGTAACAAGAGCTATTACCAATTTATGTTCAATATAATAGTGGTAAGTTGGGATTAGATTTACCAACATGCAATAGCGTGTTCTTCATTACCCATGGTCTATTTTCTAATTTTTCTATCTTCTGTGTAAATTTTCAATAATTCTCTACTTTACCTTTATTTAGGAGGTTTTACACTCAATATCTTCATGTTTCACCTAGGAATTAGAGCACATCTTTCAAAAACAAATCACAGTACTATTTAATGTCTTTATAACAAAAGGACATGAAAACATTACTTACCTTCTCCTGAATTTTTAAAAATTGGTGATAGGTATTTGAAAACAATATTTAAAGATACACGTATAGGTCTTAAAGACAAAGCACAGTAAAATAGCACAAAGTGAACATATCTCTGTATCTATTTTGTAGTTCAAAAAAACAGATTTTCAGCCCAAAAAACCTCCTTGGTAAGCCTCCCAGTTACTACCCATCACAGTAAACAGTAATGTGACATTTAACAGCACAGATCACTTTTCAAAATGCCTGTTCGGCACTTTACAGAAACGGACCCATACAGAATACAATCTTCTATATTTGGCTTCGCATTCCAAATGGTTTCATGAACTTATTAACACATGCCGTAGGTCATTTACCAGCATTAGTTCCATTGTGTGGACTCTTAACGTTTAACAGAATTCCACTGTGTAAATATCTAACAATTACTTTAACTTTTCCACTCCTGATGCACATGTGGGTGGTTTTCGGTTTGGGGCTATTATGAATAGCTCTGCTAGGTAAATTCTAGAATTTGTGCTTTGGTGACATATGCACAGATTTCTGTTGGTTACATGTGGAATAGTAAATTTCATGGTCATAGGCTTACATCAGTTCAGCTTTTGTTCATACTTCCAATACTTTCCAAAATGGTTTACCAATTTTCACAACCATCACCATTTGTATGAGATTCTATATTTATCAAACATTCTTCAGGGTGGGCTGAAGGTAGAACAGTGTCAGTGAAGCAAACTCCCCAGGCATTTGTCATCAGTGTGTGGGTGAGAATATAGCACATTTGTCTCAACCCTCTTCTGTGTTTCACTATGTGGATGAATTGTTTGTTGGAAAGTTAGAGACATTACTCTCAATAGCCCTGCCTAGGACGTTCCTTCTCTGCCAGTAGGTAAGGCTTATAAAATGTGTCAAATTCAGTGTCCTTTTCCAATTAAAGTTTATTGGAATTATGTGGACAATGTGCACCGCTCCTTCTAGCAATAAAGAAAAATACACTGTTGTATCTTGCCCACCACCACCATCAAAATAAAAGCCCAGCCCCTTAATAGACTTCCGGAGTTATCAGAGACAACGCAAAACTGTGCCAGATCCCACCGTTTGGAGTCTCTGACAAAGGCGTGCAGTCTCCACCTGGAAGACTCCCTTGGGGTTTGGACTCGGGTTTGTTTTTAAAGATTTTATTTATTTGAGAGAGAGCACGTGCACAAGCGGGGGGGGGGGAGGGCAAAGGGAGAGGGAGAAGCAGACTCCCTGCTGAGCAGGGAGCCCAATGTGATGCAGGGTTCGATCCCAGGACCCCTAGATCATGACCTGAGCTGAAGGCAGATGCTTATAACCAAGTGAGCCACCCAAGCACCCCTGGACTCAGGTCTGACATAACTAACAGGTAAATTGCTTTTGAAAAGCAGCCATTTGCTTGCTACTGTAACATTTGTCAAAAGTGAAGTGTGACCCATTCAGGACTTGTGACTGTCTGGTGTAACATTCCCATGTTGATGAGGCAACTTGAACCCTACAACCAACAAGGCAGAGAGGTCCTAGAAGACTTGCTGGTCAAATGGAGAAGGTATATTTAAGAATGCATCCTGACTGGCATCAGCAACATCTCAGCTCTACAGGAATGAGCCGTATCTGCAGCCTGAAGCAGAGCCCCTGGCACCGTGAGGACCTCAGTGGTCCCAGATTCCCCTCATCGTCTGACACTGGTCCACGGACGGTTCTCCAAAGCTGGAAACCTCATGGATTCACTGGGCTGGCTGTTTAGCCTCACTGTCGGACATGCAGAAATGAGAGCCAATGTGGCTGTTTTATTCAGTGGTCAGAATCCAGGATCTTGGGCTAATGCCCACGTTGGAGCTATTTGACCTGCCACTTGAAAAACTACAGACTGAGATTAAGGGCACCGATCTTTATGTAAGATGCAGAAACAAATCAGTGGTGCTGACATAATCATCTGCGTTCACTCATTCAGAAGGCATGGCGGGCAACCTGTTCACTGAAGAAACGGAGTACAATCAAGCTGCCGGTCAAGCCTGTATTTTCTTTTTCAAACTTTCATGTTTTTCTAAAGCAAACTCTACAGTCAATGTGGTGCTCAGACTCAAGGTCAAGACTGGCACGCTCTACCAGGCCAGCCAGGTGCACGCAACCTGTTTTGTAACTACCACGGCATGGGTACCACTGTGGGTCTTCCGGAGGCTGCCATGTTTGGGAGGCCCTCATCTGTTTAAAAAATCCTTTCATCCTGTATCCTAAAGCTTGCTTTCTTCTTACATTCCTTACGAGGTCTCTCTCCCATGACAATCCCAGACTCTACTGCAGTCCTGGGACTGCAAAGGTCACGTGAGGAAAAGGGATACAGGAAAAAAGAGATTAATCAGCTGTGTCTAAGAAACAGCCGGTGCCGTGTTCCCTCACTTTTTGCCTCAGGCAAACCCTCCAGCTCAGGACAACAGGAGACTAGGTTACAAGGGTGAAGGAAGAAGGCAGATGGATGATGGGAGGAGGCTGAGGATAGCCTCCGGGGTGGTATGCTCACAAGATGAAACGGAGAAGCACCTGAATTCGGATACTAAGTCACATGACCCGTAACTAGTATAGGAAGGCGCATGCGTGTACAATGCCTTCCATCAACCGTACGATTCCACAGAAAAGTCCCACACAATGTGCAACTGAACCTTGCAGGGAAGGTGCCACCCTGAAGGAGCAATCGGAGACTTAAAGAGGTCAAACTTTTCCAAAGTCAGGACCCAGAAGTTCTGCCACGAAACCCAAGTAATAATCCTCACACTACGCCAGAACCAATCCTCATGCTCCTACTCTTGTCTTTTTATGTTGTGTGAAAACAAAAGAATCCTCCCACTGCCACTTTAGGAAATGTATGTGTGTGTGTGTGTATTTCATTTCAGGGACTGTGGCATTCACTAATACTCCACACTATTCTCCTAGAAGCACAGGGACTGCATAGACCCTGCTCAGAGAGCTTACGTGCAGTCATGATATTAGAGACCTATAGAAAACCAGTTGTCTTGGGTGAGGACAGCTTCCCTTCCCAAGGCAGGACCTCTCCTTGTATACCTCTGCCTCTTCTGTTGTGTCTTGAGAACTTTGTCCAGAATAAGGAGTTTCTGACCCTGTTCTTAAAGGAAATATGGAAGCTTCGTTCATTCAGACATTAAGAGAATTTCAACGGTGCTTCTGGACTTCCCCTTTCCTCTGACCATCTGCCCACTTCATGCAGGATTAGAGGTGGTTCCAGAACAAAGTATCCACCAATGCATAATAAAGCAAACACTTTAAATACCTGATCCTTTGGTTCTACTCTTGTGCTTCTGACTCAGTTCACAGGAGCAGAGTAAACCGCACGTTATGTAGGTGGAGGCATGTCCCACTTACAGTGTTCTGGAAAATTACCAAGGAGGTGACAAGTTTTAAGAATTTAAGTTTTAAGAATGATTTTTGGATGTACCTATAATGTCCTCTATTCCCACATGAACAAAGAGCTGCACCTGAACTTTCTAAAAGCCACAGCCTATCATGCTGCCTTTTACTTTTTATTTTGAAGTAATTATACACAAAATGTGCAAAGATCATATGAAAAAGTCCTTGTAAACTTCACCCCTTCACCAGGTTCCTCAGATAGTTACATGTTACCTAATATAGCACAGTATCACTCTATGACCCAGCAAACAAATTTATATCCAAAATCAGGGAGAAAATGTTCCTACCCAAAAGCTGTCACTGTGCTGGAGATTCCTGTAAAGACGATGACTAAGGAGTTGGCTACAAACGGGTGCTTGACACTCAAATCTGTGGTCCTTAACCTTCACCTATGACAAAAAGGAAGATATACTGGTAAAGAAAGAAGAAAGAAATTCCCCAGGATTCTAATCAACATCTGTGATAAGAAGACCGTTCCTACTGCCAAAAACCTAGAGGCCATCTGAATGGTTCGCAGTGAATGACTTTCTCCCTTTGGGGGATGCTGCATGGGAACCTGAAGTTTCACCTAGAGTTACCATTTTAAGTGAAAACCAATATTCTTCACTTACGTTTATTTCCCATTAAGACATATTTACTTTGGGGGCGCCTGGATGGCTCAGTGGGTTAAGCATCTGCCTTTGGCTCAGGTTATGATCCTGGAGTCCCAGGATCAAGCCCGTCAGGCTCCCTGCTCTGCAGAGAGTCTGCTTCTCCCTCTCCCCCTGCCTCTCCCCCTCCTTGTGCTCTCTCCTTCTTTCTCTCTCACTCTCTTGCAAATAAATAAAATACTTAAGAAAAAAATTTTTATTTTAGCTTCATTGGGAGCCTTCTAAGAGTTGAATGGGGAATTCTAAAGAACACTCACAATGTGAGAATCTCTGCTATTGAGGCACTTAAAGTCTTCATTCATCAAAAATCAGGGATGGGACTACTACTACCTTCATTCTAAGGAGAACTTAGGCACACGAGTTTGAGTGATTTAACTTCACTCCTTCTTTAGCAGCAGACTGGGGACTTAAACTTACTGGGGAGGGTACCAAAGCGCACGATTTAACCATTATGATATCCTGAAACAGCTGGAAGGCCACGTTCTTATAATCATCTAGATCTACGCTTAGGTGTTTTCGTAACTTGCACTCATATTTTAGATTACCGGTATATTATCTGTAATTTTGGCTGTGACCAGGTTCCATTTATGTGCAAAGATTTCTTTTATATGCCATTACCAATGATGCATAATGCTTCTGAGACCTTAACAAATTGGATACTCTGATTGCAACACAATACATCGAGAACCTACACCATGACCAAGATGGACTCAATGACTGCAAGATTCAATCAGCATTAGTATGGTAACAGAGTCCTGTGTTTTTACGCCAGGAACAAGACAGAGTGGCACCTGTCACCAGATCTTCTGAACTACCGCATATGATGTGCCAGAGTATGGTAGATAAAATGCTAAGGTGCAATAATACCAAGGCTGCAGGATACAAGGTCACAGTACGAAAGTTAACTGTCTTCCTAGGTAACAGCAAGGAACAAGTGACTTGAAAAATAAAAACAAATCACCATTCACATTAGGACCAAAACAAGAAGTTCCATTACAGACACCATCATGGCAACACGTGGAAGGTCTGTGATGGAGACATAACATCATTAACAGATTTTCAAACACAGGTCCAAATTCAATAATAAAGTAAACCTCATCACGAAATCTAAACGAATAAAATGACTGTATAAACTGAAGGTAAGTGGGCATTTCCACAGATGCCCCTGCTCCTTTGATACCCATTGTCTCAGGAATTTTAAATCATTTTGACTTTTAATTTTCCTGCAGAGTTTGACACTTGATTTGATTCATCTTCAAGAACTAAACTTAGTTCTCACTAGTTAGAATCCTCTCCTGCACAGTACATTGTACAACCTACGTAAGCAATTTACCACATGTTGTGTTTGTTGAGTTTTCTCCACCATGAAATCTTTGGTGATTCCTGAGGTCAAGTCATGGCACAAAGGCCATGCCATTCTTCTGGAAAGTTTCTTTGCAGTATGCATTCCTTCATGACTCCAAACATGAGAACATTTAATAAAAGCCTTACCACAGGCTCTACATCTATATCTTCATTCTATGTATATTCTGGTGTCTACTCAGGCTTGAATACTGCTTAAAGGCTTTGCCACATTCACGACATCTGTATGGTTTCTCCCCAGTATGAATTCTCTGATGAACTGTAAGGCTTGAATTCTGACTAAAGGCCTTGTCGCACACATTACATTTATAGGGTTTCTCTCCAGCATGAATTCTCTTATGTTGAGTAAGATTTGAACTCCCGGAGAAGGCCTTGCCACACTCATTACATTTGTAAGGCTTCTCTCCAGTGTGAGTTCTCTCATGACCCCAAAGGTGTGAACGGGTGATAAATTCCTTACCACACTGATTACATTTGTAAGGTTTCTCTCCAGAATGGATTCTTTTATGTTGAACAAGATTTGAACACTCAGAAAAGGCTTTGCCACACACATTACATTTGTAAGGCTTCTCTCCTGTATGAATTCGCTCATGTCCCCAAAGGTGTGAACGTATCATAAAATCCTTACCACATACATTACATTTATATGGTTTCTCTCCAGTATGGATTCTCTGATGCCTTGTGAGGTTTGAGAACCTGTTAAAGACTTTGCCACACTCATTACATTTGTAAGGTTTCGGCTCAGAATGAATTCTTTGATGAGTAGCTAAGGTTGAGCAATGGCTGAAAGTCTTCCCACATTCTTTACATTTGTAAGGTTTTTCTCTTTTGGGTGTTTTCTGGTGTTCTGTCTGTAATGAAGAATGCGTAAGAACCTTCCCATATTTGTTAAAAATGTTGGTTTTGACACTAGAAGGAGTTCTTTGAAGGGGTGAAACTGAGGACTTTTTGGCAGACTTCTCAACTTGATTACCTTCATGAATCTCCTCTTGGGTTTGAAATCGCTGTTCAGCCAGATGTGAATGAAAGCTTAATCCAAGCCTATTGTCCGAACAGTTCCTATGCTTGCTTCCTGAAGAGCCTACCTTGTATTTTAGTGCCTTATTCGTCATATCATGTTTATAATATTGAGATTTACTATTTCTTATGGAAACACTATGCTTTCCAGGGAAATTATTCCAGGATTTGTGATGTTGTTGGTCTTCTCTACAAGTGAGATTTTTATAATGGGATGTAGTCATTCCTTTGTAATTTTTTTCTTCATATAACCACTGAGTCTCAAGTTTGTTCACATCTTGCTGGACTTCCCTCAAACCAAAGTCATCAAAGTCACGACTTACATGTCTTTCCAAAATCAACGTTTGGAATAATTCTCCATTATTAATGTTGTCTTTTGGTGGTAATTCTTTCCTCATACATCTAGTAGAGATATCTGTAATATATAAATAATGATAGGCTCCATATTAACCAGAGTGTGAAGATGGATATTTTATATGAAAAAGTATTACACAAGGGGCAACCCAGGTGTCTGCCTTTGGCTCAGGTCATGATCCCAGCATCCAGGGATTGAGCCTCACGTTGGGCTCCCTGCTCAGTGGGGGGCTTGCTTCTCCCTCTCTCTCTCTCAAATAAATAAAATCTTAAAAAAAAAAAAGAAAGAAAGAAAGAAAGAAAGAAAGAAAGAAAGAAAGAAAGAAAGAAAAAGTATTACACCAAAAGTAGAATTCAAAATTAACAGCTATCAAGTTTCTCAACCATGGTGTGCAATGTTTAGAAACACAAAAAACATAAGATTCCTCAGTAATGGAAGAGTGATTACACATAGGTCAAATTATTTTCAGGGAAGCCTATTTGAATGCTCTGTGATCAAAAGTTCCAGTGCCCAGAAACAAAGGAATTTTCCATAGGTACCCCAAAGCCTAAAAACCTCATAGGAGGGATAGAGGTGAATCCTACTTGGGGAAGGGGGAAAAAAAAAAAAAAAATATATATATATATATATATATATATGTCAATTCTTGAGGGGCACCTGGATGGCTCAGTCAGTTAAATATCTGCCTTTGGCTCAGGTCATGATCCCAAGGTCCTGGGATCAAGCCCTGCATTGGGCTCCCTGCTCAGTGGAGAGCCTGCTTCTCCCTCTCCCTCTGCAACTACCCCTGCTCATGCTCTCCCTCTCTCTCCCTCTCTCGTTCTGAAATCTCTCTCTCAAACAAAATCTAAAAAAAGGTCAATTCTTGAATACTTGTTATATAGAGTATTAAAATAACATTCAAGGATAATAAAATATTCTTCTGAATACTTCTTCCAAAAATACACCCATGCAAAACAAGCATACTATAATGTAATGATCAGTGAAAAGTGGTTATATGCCATAATATATGTAGAAATTAATTATATGTTAATCATAATAAAAAATAATAAACCACTTAGTGACCCAAGGTGAATCCAGAAATAATTAATAAATATGTTCATTTATTAAAAAATGTATATAGACTTCGGAATTCTAAAGAGCTCACCCGTAGGAGAAAAAGAAAGAGGCTGAATTTCAGGAGAAGCACAAAATATCAAAAATGGAAAATATGTTGAAATCACCCATTGTGAATAAAATCTGACAAATATGTGATATTATAGAGATTAACAATGGGGAACTGTGACATCAAAACGGCAAAGAAGGGAACTCCAGGAGACTCCAGCAGGAGATGAACTACCAAACTGTCAGAATGAACTTTATAGGAACCCTGGAAATTAAGCACAGGATTCCAGCAACAAGGCACACTCTTAATCAAGAAAAAGGTAGCTCTTTTAACTTGTCCTGACTCTGTGCCCGGCACCCCAGCTAGGAAGTGGCCTTGAACACAGCAGTCTGCAAGGGGTACAGGCTTCCCAAACACACGGAACAGATGGGCTCTTCAAAGAATTGTGACTGGTTATCTGCTTGTTTTTTTATTCTGCCTGCTGGCTCCCTGAAGGACTGGCTCAAACGCTGTCTGGCCTAGCTCAGATCTCTACCGAGGTGGAGGTAATAACCAGGGGCCATTCGTCACAAACATTTAAAGGTAAGTCTAGTAGCCACTGCCACCTAGGGCAGGGATGACAACTTGCACAAACAATGGACAAACTGAAAACCCTGAGGAAGACACTGGAGAGTGAGGTGCGCTGGGGAGTAAGGCTTTGAAAATCCCCCACATATTCCACGGACCCCAGAAGGTTGCAGGCATGTCCAGGACCAGACACCTGAGAAAAGACCTGAGAAGCCCCCAAGCACATACCTCCTGCTGACCAGCAGATCCTGAGCAAGCAGAAGTGAAGGATAAGGCACTGTTGTCTTAAACTTCTACCCTGTGTGTTTCCTGCGCTCCCCAACACACACACACACACACACACACACACACACACACCTCATCTACAAAGAGGGAAACGTTGATTTGTTGTGTTTGGATCCAGAGGTTTCAGGAAATCTGCTGAATCACCAGCTGACCAATAAGCGAACCAAAGGCATCATCAGTGGCTACACAATGGCTAACAAAGAAAATACATCACACAAAATTTGTTGAGGGAAACAAACACACACAACAACCACAAGAGACATAAAAAAAAAAACCCTTGGAAGGGAGAATATTATGATTTTCAAAGTTTCAACATATTCAAAATGTCCCGTTTTTAACAAGAAGTTACAAAGGAGACCACAAAACGATAAAGCAGGACCCATACAGAAAAATAAATATTAAATACATAACAAAACCGGGCCCTAAGCAATCCCAAGTTTTGGACTTCCTAAATACACACTTTAAATCAACTATTTAAGCTAAAGGGAATGATGGACAAAGAATTAAAAAGCAATCAGGAAAATACTGTATAAATAAACAGAGAATATCAATAAAGAGACAGAAGGTGGAAAGAGAAACCAAACACTTTCTGAAACTGAAATGTAAAATACCTGAATTCAAAGATTTCATAGAGAGGTTCAATATCAGGTCTAGTGAGGTGGAAGGAAGATTCAGCAAACTGGTAGGGAGATCTGTTGAAATTACTGTGTCTGAGGAGCACGAAGAAAAAGACTGAGTATAAATGAACAGAGTTTAATGGTGCTGCAGGACAACACCATGTGGGCCAACATATGAACAATGGGAGCCCCAAAAAGAAAAGAGAAAGAGAAGGAAGCAGAAGGAATATTGGAAGAAATCTGGTAGACAATTTCTTAAACGTTAAAAGACAAGACTCCACGAATCTAAGAACTCAGTGAACACGCAATTAAGAAAAACTGCAACAGAGACGCACACTGCAACAAATCATAATCGATATGTGAAAGAGAAAGGTATGAAGAGGGATCTTGGAAGCAGGAAGGGAGAAGCATCACGTGCAAAGGACACACAGTAACTTTCAGAGCTGATTTTTCAGCCAAACCGTGAAGTCCAGAGACAATGGGATAACATATTTAAAGTGCTGACAAAAGAAAACAAAACAAAAATCCGTTAATTAATTCTATCCCCAGAAACACCATCCTTTGAAAATAAGGGAAAAATTAGGCTTCCAAGAGAAACAAAAGGTGAGGAAGTTCCTTGTAAGTAAAACAGCACTATAAGAAATGAAAGATGGAATACTTCTTAATTTATTCTCGGAGACCAACATTACTTCCCCCCCCCCCCCGGGAGAGAGAGTGAGTGAGTGCTGGAGGGAAAGAGCAGAGGGAGAGGCATGGAGAGTCTTAAGCAGACTCCACGCTGAGCCTGAGCCCGATGCAGGGCTTGATCTCATGACCCTGAGATCAGGACCTGAGCTGAAACCAGTCAGACCCTTAACCAACTGTGCCCTCTTGGTGCCTCTGAGGCCAATATTATTCCGATACCAAACCAGACAAAGACATCACAAGAAAAGAAAACTACAGAATAGTATCCCTTATTAATACAGTTGTAAAAGTCTTCAAAAAAACACCAGCCAACTGAATAGAAAGTATTATTAAAATTACACAACAAAGGGGCACCTGGGTGGCTAAGTCGGCTGAGTGTCTGCCTTTGGCTTGAGTAGTGGTCTTGAGGTCCTGGGATGGAGCCCCATGTTGGGCTTCCTGCTCAGCGGGGAATCTGCTTCTCCCTCTTCCTTTGTGCCCTCCCACCCCCCCCCCATTGCTTTCTGTCTCTCTCAAATAAATATATAAAATCTTAAAAAAAAAAAATTACACAACATAAGAGGGACTTGTTCCAAGAATTCAACAGTGGAAGGTTCAACATATAAATACCTATAAACATAATAATTCATATTAACAGTAAGATAAACAGAGAAAACCGACATAATGACCTCACTGTATGCAGAATATTTGAAAAATTCTAAAACTCTTATGACAAAAACACTTAGCATACTCAGAAGAGAAGGGACTTTACTCAACCTCTTAAAAATTATTTGTGAAAACCTATAGTTAATATCCTAGATGAAACAGTGAAGATTTCCCCCCAAGATAAGAAATAAGACATGGACATCCATTTTCATTGATGGTACCCAACAATATTCTGCAAATTCTAACTAGAGCAATAAAACAATGAGAAAAAAAAAAAAAAAGCACACATACTGGAGAGAAAAAGGAAAATCATCTCAGTGTGAAGATGTCATAGATCTACATATATAGAATTCCATGAACTATCCCCTGAAAGACACACACACACACACACACACACACACACACACACACACCCTTCTAATGTTGTAAGTGATGTCGGGAAAGTTGCAGGATACTCAGTTGTGTTTTATACACTATAATGAACAACTCGAAAAGGAAAGTTTAGAAATGATACCATGTATAATGAACCACCCAAAGGATAAAAAGCCGTGAAATAAATTTAACCAAGGAGGTGAAAGACCTGTAAGGCTGAGAATTGTAAAATGCTGCTGAGAGAAATTAAACATGTTTACATAAATGGAAAAGACATAGCAAAGAATGGATTGGAAGATTTCATATTTTCAAAGATGGTAATACTGACCAAAGAGTTCTGGAGATTCTATACAGACACCACCAAAATTCCAAAAACCGTTTCTGTAGAAGTGGAAAAACATGATCCAATAAATATGGAACTGCAAAGGGCCCTAAAGAGTCCAGACAATACTGAAAAAGAAAATTTCTACAGAATAGATAAACAGAGACAAAACACAGGCTGGTAGTTTCCAAGGACTGGAGACAGAGGAAAATGTGGAGAAACTGCTTAATGGGTAAAGAACAGTAAACTGGAGTGTTGGAAATACACAGCCAGACAGAGGCAGTAGCTAAACAACTGCTAAATGTGTGAAATGCCAATGAATTAATCACCTTAAGATGGTTAATTTTATGTTATGTGAATTCCACTCTAATAAAGTATTCTTTTTTTACATTATTTTTTAAAAAGATTTTATTTTTTTATTTGAGAGAGACAGAGTGCGAGCAAGAAGAGAGGCAGAGGGAGAGGCAGAAGCAGGTTCCCACTGAGCAGAGAGCCCAACACGGGGCTCAATCCTAGGACCCTGGGATCATGACTCGAGCTGAAGGCAGACGCCAACGGACTGAGCAACAAAGGCGCTCCCCTAAAGTGTTCTTTTAAAATAAGCTAACTAGTGATTAATTCATTTTCCAATTTCCAAATTTCAGAGGCAACACCATACAAACTTAGGAGACCAGGAAATCAGGGACAGCCAATTTAAATTTTGACACTAAGTCTATTTATATAATGTAAAAATAATAGTTTCTCTTAGACTGGCTGCTTCTTGTTACCTGAAATTCTATCCTGGATCTCTCAACATAAATCTGCACATGGAACAGACATGAGGTGAGGGATGCTTTTACTGTATTAGTAATCATATAATTATCCTGAATAAATAAAAATTACCATGCACCTGCCCCAAATTAATAAATCCTGAATTCACGAAGACTATCAGGAAACAACAGGTAACCTTAAGGGTCAGTGCATTAACACAACAAGGAATAACTTCTAGTGAGGACAGTATTATCAGTATCAGTTAAGGGCAGAAACAATATTTGCCAGTTTCAGGAGATTCATGCAGCAAGTGGCTGTGCAGAGGTGACCAACAACATAAGAAACAATAATGGCCAGAGAACGAAACACTGAGATATGGATCAACAAGGAATATGTGAACACTAATTAGAGTTCAGGTTAAATAAAAGATGAAAAACAAAACAATCATCTTTGGTTAGCAGAAAAATGGGATTTCCAGAACCTTACAAAATTTTGTGGAAAACTGGGTCATAAGTAACAGTGATGAATTACACGAAGTACAAGAAATGGGTATTTATCTATAAAATAAAATTAGGGGGCGCCTGGGTGGCACAGCGGTTAAGCGTCTGCCTTCGGCTCAGGGCGTGATCCCGGCATTACAGGATCGAGTCCCACATCAGGCTCTTCCGCTATGAGGCTATGAGCCTGCTTCTTCCTCTCCCACTCCCCCTGCTTGTGTTCCCTCTCTCGCTGGCTGTCTCTATCTCTGTCGAATAAATAAATAAAATCATAAAATAAAAAAATAAAATAAAATAAAATAAAATAAAATAAGATATTTAAGTATTAGTTCAATATACCAAGACTTTCACGGCAAATCTACATAGGGAAATTATTTCTTAAAATAAAACAGTTGAGCCAAAATTTAAAAAGTCTATAAAACTCATATAAAACACAAGTTATGTTAGACAAATTAAAATATACCATAGAAAAATGAAAAATGACAAATTAAAATATACCATAGAAAATCTTATATAACTAATTATGGATGAATTTCCTCTAATTCTGGGAGGAACACAGTCACTTCAAAACAAAAGTATATTCTCAAGATATCCAAGGTTCCCAATTTAAAAACTCCAAATCCATTCAAATGAGAAAAGTATTTTTTTAAGTTTATTTTATTTTAGCAATCTCTATACCCAATATGGAGTTAGAACTCATGACCTGAGATCAACAGTCACACACTCTTCTGACCGAGCCAAACAGGCACCCCAAGAAGTGTTTCTTAAGAGTCAATTATAAAGGCAAGCAACACTCATGGAAAAGGATAACTACAAATGTATTTTCCCAATTCTAGAGGTTACACAGGTTTTGGTAAAACACCTAATCAGCTATAACCCTTAACACTCAGGAAGGAAATCTTATAAAATATATCAACCAACATTCATCCTTCTATCAAACAGTCCCACAAAAACCAGGCATAAAACAAAGAACACTAATGAGTGTCATCAAAAACACAGAACCAATGATTAAATACAAAAATAACAAGTTGATTTATAATACATGGAACACTGCAGATCAAAGTAAAAGCATTTTCAACTACGGAAATGGGGTAGAGTTCAATAAGGTAGGCATCATGAACTCATAAATTCCCCCAACACTAAATCAACATGTTATTTGTTGAAGAAGGAACAACAGCACACACATGGAATGAACACTGTTCCATGAACAATAGTTTGGTCAACAGTCTCACAGATGGGATTATGAATGCAATTTTCTCCCTAGAATAAATTCCTGAACATGTTCAGGATGCCTGGGTGGCTCAGTCGGTTAAGTGTCTGCCTATGGCTCAGGTCATGACCCAGGGTCTGAGATGGAGTCCCACGTCAGGCTCCCTGCGCAGTGGGGAGTCTGCTTCTTCCTCTACCCCTCCCCCCTACTTGTGATCTCCCTCTCAAATAAAGAAAATATTTTTTTTTTTAAAAAAAGAGCACAACTTTGTTTTTTAAAAAACTTCCTATACTTCTTCATGCAAAATCAAGGGGGATGAGCCTTAGCGTACTCCATCAACATTGCCACAATGTCCTCGAGAGACACTTTGCTGACACACCAAAAACCAGAAGGACAACTGGAGCCACAAGCCAGGCTCTTCACGCTGCACTCGATCTCAGCATCGTGGAACATGCTGACCACTCTACTCAGGTGCTTCAGGGCCCACGTCTCTACTTGGCAGGATGATGCTGTGACACCTAAATATAAGTGTTCTCCATCCAGAACGTTCTTTTACCCAGTTAAACTCCTCCTGGGAGAGTTCACCACAAGTCGTCCAGCACCTAAAGGCCAGGTTATCACAGCAGAAAATATGAGGCTAAAATTTCAGACACTGAGGAACTGTATATTCCAGTACCAAGAAAATTTCAGAGGCAACACCATACAAACTTAGGAGACCAGGAAATCAGGGACAGTCGAGGGTTTCCCACACTCCCAGACTAGGGAGGAGCTGCAACAGGGAGACACGGAAAAGACAGGAAATTAAGGAAGGGGCTCTGATTCTGTGGGATGTTCACACAGGACCTGGCGGTCTGCCTACAGACTCCAGGCTGAGGGCCCAAAGCCTGAGATACAGTCCCATGAAGGACTGGGAATCAAAGGTTCCCGCACCCCCTCTCCATACAGCACTGCTGAACAGCAATCTCAAGACGCCCCTCTAGTCCCAGTACATACGCCCCTGAAGGGCAAGAGTGGAAACGAGGATCTGGTGGAGGCACGGAACAGGCGAGGGCTTCAGACAGCCCATGCTCCTGCCTGGAGTCCCAGATGCAGAAGAGCAGCCGATGTCCCCATCCTGACAGGTCACTCAGCACAGGAAACGGGATGCAAACTGGAGAAGGCCCCACTCAGGACCAGGGGGAGCCTCAGATCAGATCGTGGGGACTGAGTAGGGAAGGAGGGGCTAAGGAACGAACAATGCCCCTGCAAAGAGCCCTCCATGTGCTCCCCAAGGTCGAACAGTAAAGACCTCTAAGGGACAGAGAACAGCCTGCCCGGGTCATGTTAGAGACTCTGCCCTTGTCGCTGACAACAGCTGCACAACCACCGAGGGCGGAAACATACACGTACAAAGAAGACAGTGGAGGAGAGAGAGAACAACAAGCTCCTTTGAGAGCCTGTGAGAAATCAACTCTTCTTTTCCAACCACCTCTCCTAGCTGGGGAGAATGTTCCAAATGACATTTCTGGAAGCCACTTCGTCTCTGCCATCTGCCCCTTACTTGTGTTCACATCTTTGACGCCTTCCCACACACCCGGGTTTTGTGGCTAGTTTCACCCCACTCCTGGCGTCCCAGGGCTCTCCCTTGCTCCACAGGGGAGATAATATTCAGCTCAGAAAGAGATTCCTGCTGACATGGAAAACAGTAGATGACGTCCTGGGTTCTCCCCAGCCCTTTGTCAGCTGGGACCAAGGACATTCATTACAGGCAGGTCTAGAATAGCGTTTCACGAATTTGTTCAGTGACACCCTTCTTCCTAATGCTTAAATGTTTGACATATACAGATATCCAGTTCTCTTCCCAGAACGACTGACTCAAGATTACAGGTGTAAAACCAGCCATTGGGATATTATAACGTTCCGGCGTAAGGTCTTGTTCTTCCTCAACTTCCAGCACCACCACTAACCTGCAGGGTCATCTCGGTTTAAAATCCGGATACCACACTGGGAAGCTTTTCATTTCTGAATCAGCAGGGCTTCAATCTCAGTCAAGCAGCGAAGGGGCGCCCAAGAAACTCCCAAGAGAAACACAAAGATATACCAGAGCAGTTCCCAACCTCTGGAGGGAAACTGTCCTTACCCAGGGAGAGCAGGTTCCGGTAGTTCTCCACCATCACGTCCCTGTACAAGGCCCTCTGGGCAGGGTCCAGGCACTCCCACTCCTCCGGAGAGAATTCTATGGCCACATCCCTGAAGGTCAACCGTCCCTGAAATGAAAGCACATTTCACCAAGAAGCTATTAGGAAACTTATTTCATAAAAATGAGAGGAGGAGAGAGGTATAAGGGTCAATTAGAAATGAGTGCTTCAACAGATCCACAAAAGATCATTTTGAGCAAGTCATACATCCCTGATTTTGATTTGTTACACTTTTCCATCACAGGATTTCCTTCAGCTAAACTGAGGGATTTTACAATATTGTGCCAGATAAAATACCCAAATGCAAAACATCAACAAATGGTAAACTATATGCAAATTCTAGATAGTATGTTGTATACACCGAATGACAGCTAATTTCTACATGAGCGATAGCATGAGTAGTGTCTTCGGGGTTGACAAAGTCTATAGAAGTGTCAATGAAAGGTATAAATTGCAAAATGGGAATCTCATAATAAAACCATCTGAAGTTCTGAACACTTCCCGTATGGTAAGCATCACTCTAATGCTTTATAAGTGTTAACTTGTATAAGGACATTGCAACCCATTAAATTAGTATTTGTTCCCACCTTACAAAGGACCAAACTCTGTCACACACACTCCAATGAACATGCCTCTGATCAAACAGGTAATAAATGGCAGAGCCTGCACCTGAACCACGTGGTCAGGCTTTACGATGGAACCCATATCAGCACAGAGTGAAGTAATGCTTACAACAGTAAAAGTCTGTTGACAGAGGGTTTGCTAATGGAGAAAACCTGAAACAAGTTCAAGGCTGAAACCTAAACCTGGATAAAAGGTCAATATATATGCATGCACGCATATATGCACACACACCGTATTCTTACCGCTATTATCCCACTCCCATGATAGTATAGAAATAAATTTAAGGCCATGGAAAACGTGTCAGATATGGAGTGACGATGTCTTTTTTACACACCACGAGCTACTGTTCACGCACAGGTGTGGACACAAAACACACACACTGAAAATAACTGAAATCAAAATACCAGTCTCTAAATGACATCTATTTTTACATAAATCTTCATTATCTATCATTTTGTTACTAATGTGCATTTCTGGTAAAATAAACATGTGCAAATTGTATTAGATGTAAATAAAATGGCCAATGTTATTCTATTTAGTTTGCTTACAAAACAACCCTGTGAACACATTTTTTTTTTAAGTAATCTCTACTCCCAACATGGGGCTCAAACTCACTAATTGCAGATCAAGAGTCCCATGATCTACCCTCTGAGCCAGCCATGCACCCCCTGCAAGATGTTTTAAAAAACAGTAACAAGTACTTTTGATCTCCATTAAATACACATATGGAAACACGTGAGCTGGAATCTGAGGGAAGGTCCTGGGGTGATCATGAGCAAACATGTCAGGAGGGACACTTCAGAGTGTGATGAGCACGGCCACATGGAGGTGAGGACACAGGACAGAACAACGAACCAAGATACGACTTTACCTGAGAAAGAGTCATTCCTGACTCCTGGGCTTTCCTCCTCTGGGCTTCTCTCCCGGGCAAGATGGGTCTTGAGACGTCAATCCTGAGTGTCAAATGTATGCTGTTGAGAACTCAGTCAACATACACCTTTCTGTGCCACAACCACACACACAGGAAGATCCCCCCACGTGGGAGACAGCCCTCTGCTGCCCACTGCCCCAGGAGGGATTCAGGGACAGTAAACTGCTACATGGAGACCAGCAAGTGAGTGTTCCGACCTCTTCCTGCAGAACTCGCCCCCTCCTGGTGAAGCACACACATGAGCTGCGGCAGTGGGGAGCTGGGGTGCACTAACGCTCCCTTTAAAGTCACAGACACGCCCTGATAACACCCCATGCAGAGAACAGCCCCCTCACCTCTCTCTAGATTAGGGGCCACTTTCAGTCCTCATCAATGGATGAGCCAGAGCCCTGGGGCTCAATGCTGGATATAGATTAGAATCACCTGGGGCACTTTCAGCACCACTGACGCTGAGCCCCATTACCCCAAACACAAGAAATCTCTGGGGACTGGGTTCAAGAGGGATCTGCAAAATGCCTCAGCAATCCCATGGGAAGTCAGGGTGGAGCACCGGAGACCAGCCCAGCGCCCCACCCACCTGTGGCTCTGCTCTCTTCTGGGACCATCCCCCATAACCAGACAATGGAAGAGGAAGGAGCAGAGATCCATGCAGAGCAGGCATTACAGGCCAGAACGCAGGGTGGGGGGGAGGAACATGGCAGGGTCAGAGATGGCCCCACAAGAAGGTGATATCACAACAAACATCTGGGGAAGGAAGTGCACCACCTGCATTTGAAGAGTCAGAGAATTCTAGACAGAGGGACCATCCTCAGGAAAGCCCTGAGGCAGTGCTGACCCTAGCCCCAAGAACAGCAAAGACATCTGTGGGCCTCAATCCCAGTGTAGGAGGAGGAGACATGCAGGGGATCAGGTCACAGAAGTAGGGCAGGAATGTCTGGCCGTGGTCTTCAGATACTGTTCTCTATCTCAAATGAATTTTGGAAACCATGTAGCCTTTCACCCAAATTAATGTCTTCTTTTTTATTCTATCGTAAGTGAATACAAAAACAATATGCTATGTATTTTGAAAACCTGCCAAGATCGTCACCTAAGCCCCAGGAAGGATGGCACTGCTCTTACCTGGGAGGTGGAGGACTGCAGGGAACACTACTGGGGGAGTTCAGGAGGTCATGTTTGCACACTGTAAGGTGGAGATGCCTGTTAGGTGTCCCAGCAGAGACGTAGAGGAGACAGATGAACAACACAATCTCGTGTTTAGGGTGGAGGTCTGAGATGGGAGTGTGAACCTAGGAGACCTCAGAGTGTTTAAACCCTGAGATACAATGATATGGAAAGTCACCGGGCGTAGAGAGAGAAGAGAAGAGGTCCAAGACTAGTCAGTGGGGTACTCCTCCAGTCACAGAGGAGAACTGATGAAAAATCAGCACAGGAAACTGAAGTTAACAAGGTGGAGAGAAGAAACACACACACACAGATGATAGATAAGATCTGTCAATACTGTAATGTCCGAAAAGCCATGAAAAAAGAATGTCTTCAAAGGAAGGAGTGGTCACTGTTCAACATGTTTCTGATCAGATAAATGCAGAGTTAATTACCCATTCGATTTACAACACTGGAGGACATTACTGCCTCTGACAAAGGGAGTGAAATAGATGAGAAAGTCTGTTTGGGGGTCAAGAGTCAAATGCAAACAAGACTGCAGCGTATAGACAAGTTTTCAGTGTTCTGCATAGAAGAGCTCTTTGTATCTTTTCACTATTTCGAGTAATGTTATGACATAGAGTACAAATACTTGTTCTGGTCCGTTTTCAACTTCTTTGAGTATATACACAGAAGCACATTGGCAGATTATATGGTAATTCTATGTTTAATTTTTTAATGCTATCTTATGATGCAAATAATTATAAAATGCACAAGCCTTACAAACAGTTCAGTAATTCTCAACTGTTCAATTCAAACAAGCAAATTTAAAGTTAAATACATAGTGGAGACACAGGTCACTGTATCACAACTGACTCACCCATGTCCCATTAACCACCACTCACCCAGATCTGGGTTCCCCTTCTTTCTCCCTCCGAAGGATCTGTTCATGTCTCTTTTCTGATTTTCTCCACTGTTTCTCCTTCCCTGTCATTCCCCCGTCTCCTCCCTTGCTTTCTCCCCGTTTCTCTCTTCCTTTCTTTACACCCACACTTTCCGGGGAACTCTTGAGACCTATTTCACTTTCCCATACTCCTGCCCAAGCTTTCTGACTGTTCCCATC
Organism: Ursus americanus; assembly: GCF_024610735.1. Lineage (NCBI taxonomy): Eukaryota > Metazoa > Chordata > Mammalia > Carnivora > Ursidae > Ursus > Ursus americanus. Next base: position 53,934,413 of record NC_142147.1, on the reverse strand, counting down.
TCCATCGATTTCGGCCTCTCTCTCTCCCTCAGTCCCCATCTGTGTCCCTTCTGCTCGCCCGGTTCTGCTCCCTCTGCCCCCACTCACTGGCACCCCTCTGGCTAAGCTCTCGCACAGCTGTTTCTCTCTTGGCTGTCATCCCTACCGCCTCTGTCCCCGCATCGCCGGCCCACAACCATTTTCTCCTTCCCACTGCCTGCGTGAAGTGCCTCGCCCTTGTTGCCCCACTTCTGTTAACCAAGGGCCCCTTCCCCTGGACCGCCTCCCCTTCCTCCACATTTCGCTCTTTGCTCTTCTCCGCTTGCGACTTTCCCGAGTTCTCGTCTTCCGCTCTTTCGGCCTCGCTGCAAGTCCCTCCCGAATCCTCTATTTTGTCGTCTCTAATTTACGGACCCTCTCACTGATCTTTCCTCCGCCATTCTCTTTCTCCTGCTCCCCCTCTCTCCCTCGTCTGCCGCTGTCCTGGCCTCCCTTCCGCAGTCACGGCCTCCACAAGGCTCCCAATCCTCGCGTGGGGGAGGGGACCTGCTCCGTGACTCCCTGCATCTTCCGCCCTAAATCCCGCTCCCCAACGCCCGCATTGAAGACGGTGCCCTTCCTGGGCATCGGTCCTCTCACTACATGCGGGGCTGCACGGGAGGGGGTTCTCAGGAGGGCGGCGGGGTCTGCGCAATCCCAGGGCCAGGGACACACTCCGCGCCTCTACGGGCCGAGCCGGGCCAGGCTGCGGGGGCGAGGCGCACACGCCCATGTCCCTGGACTCCCGCGGCGCGGGTGGGAGGGGTGCCCAGGGACGGCGTGAGGCAGGGAGATAACGCGGCAGGCGGCGTCTGAAGGCCCGAGGGCCGGGAGACCACAGGCCGGGACCGACTCCGAAAGATGTGAACCGAAACGCATCGGCACCCCGGCTGGCAGCGCCGCCCACAGGGCTCCGTGTGTCTCTCCGCGACGCCGGACTTACCGCGGTGCGAGGCGCGGGCGAGGGGACTCTAATGTGCGTGAGACCCCAGGCCCCAGGGGTGTAGGGCTGGGGATTGAGATTCTGACGTAAAAATTAGAAAGTTAAAAACCCTCTGATGCCGATTTGACCTTCGCTCCCGGCTAGCCGCTTCCGGGTCGGCGAACAGTTGCGCGTGCGTGCAAGTGGGACGACGGGACTGGAGAAGGGCCTGTGAGGAGCGCTTCCGGTAATGGGCGGGATGCGAAGTGTGGCCTGGCCAGGATGCTTACCGTCTCTGGGCGGGGTTGGGGCAGATTCTGAGTGGAGCGTCTCTGGCAGCGCCGGGGAAGCGCGTACTGGTCAGACCTTCGCCCTGAATTCGGCGGGCGGGTTGGGGCGGAGATTCGCAGAAGCACTTCCGGTAACGGGAGGGAAACGGCTACGGTCATTGGAGCCAGGACGGCAGTAGGGCGGAGCCAGGCGGAAACTGGACGTAGAGCTTCCGGCGACGGGCGCGCCGGAGGGGTTGTCTTGGCTGGGCGATCAGAGTCGAGGCCGCGACCGTTGGGCGGGGCCTGGGTAGGGCGTCGACGGAGAGATTCGGGCGTTCTGGGAACATTAATGACCCGGGGCAGGATCTTGGGGACGCAACCAGGACCTCGGGTGGGATCTGGATGGGGCCTGGTTTCCTCTGCCCCTGCCCCCAGTACGTGTTTTTGGAATGTCCATCCCTTCCAGTTTCTGTCTCGTCCTGTGTAACGGGACTGCTGCCTGCCCATTTAAGTTGACGTTTTCAAAAGTTTGAGGTAAACGTTGGAGTTTTGTGGGCCACCTGTGTTGAAAGCTAACGTGGTTACGTTTTATTAAGGTGGCATATTAAGGTTTTATTAAAGTGACATTCCTGAGAAACTGTTTTGACAAGGAACAAGTGTTGGCAAGGATGTGGAGAAAAAGGAACCCTCCTGCAGTTGGCGGGAATTCAAACTGGTACAGACACTGTGGAAGACAGTATGGAGGCTCCTCAAACAAAAGTAGAACTACCTTCCGACCAGTAATGGAACTACTTGGTATTTACCGAAAGACTATAAAAGCATCAATTCAAAAGGATTTATGCACCCCTATGTTTATTGTAGCGTTATTTATAGTAACCAAGGTATGGAGCAGAGAAGTATCAGTTAACAGAGGAATGGATAAAGAAGATATGGTGTGTGTGTATACACACACACAATAGAGTATTACTCAGCCATAAAACAGTGAAATCTTGCCTTGTGTAACAACAATGATGGATCCAGAGGGTATTATGCTAAACGAAATAAGTCAATTAGACAAAATAGCATATGCTTCAGTAATATGTGGAATCTAAGAAACAAAATAAATGAACAAAGGAAAAGAGAGAAACCAATTTAGGACTTTGAACTACATAGTACACACTGAAGGTTGCCAGAGGGGAGGTCGATGGGGGGGATGGGAGAAATAGATGACGGAGATTAAGAGCACACTTGTCATGAGGAGCACTGTGTAACATATACAATTGGTGAATCATTAAATGGTACACCTGAAATTAGTATAACACCGAATGTTAACTATATTGGTATTAAAAAACCTGGGGCATCTGGGTGGCTCAGTCTGTTAAGTGTCTGCCTTTGGCTCGGGTCATGATCCTAGAGTCCTGGGATTGAGCCCCATGTCAGGCTCCCTGCTCAGCGGGGCATCTGCTTCTCCTTCTCCCTCTCTGTCCCCATCCCTGCCATGTGCTCTCCCTCTCTCTCAAATAAAATAAAAAACTTAATGCAAAAAAACTTCATTTAGAGATAGACATGTGCATCCCAACAGGTGAAATGTACTGAGTGGTCTGGGACCACGTGCTCTGTGGGGAGTGACCTGAGGCCATGGCTGGATCCAGGAATGTCATTTCCATTTTTAGCCCCATTCATCATGTGCTCAAATCCTGTGTTCATTTCTAGAGCTGTTCATAGGCACAAGACCTGGGAGATGGGAGATGGGGGTTGAGACATGATATTTAGGTCACCATTCACTGCTTTAAAAAAATTTTTTTTAAAGTATAGATCTAACTTGAGTTGTTCAAGTTTGTCAATGTATTCCACATTTGAGGTTGACTGATAAACTCAACTTGAGGTAAACTTTTGTGACCTCATAATTCATTTCTCAGTAATTTCTAAATTGCAAATTCACTTTAGTCTTTATTAATAGTTTTTTTCTATATTGAGAAAGTTTGGGGTACATAAAATAAACCCATTTTGGGGGGAAAATGAAAATGCACAACAGAAAAAGTAAATACTGTTTGGGCCATAGCAGAACCCAGAGAATACATTGTTTCAATTGAAAAATTCTAGGTGCTTCATAATTGACCTTTTGGTACAAAATGACCTATTAAATTTACTTTTATCCAAAGGAACTAACATTTTCATAAAATATTATTAGCATTTTTGTTTTTCTACTTCTAAATGTTCTGTCAGGTGTGGATTACAATCCTGCTTAAGTATATATTCTTTAGAAGACTATTGAGTTTGAAATCATTTAAAGAATACTTTTGCAATATTTCCAGGGCCATTTGACAGGTATGTGAGTTTTCTTCATATGAACACTAAGGAACGTGAAGTTAGACTGTCAATTTTCCAAAGGTCTGATTTATACCTTCAATAATCTTTAAGGCAATATCTTTGAGTTAATATCCACATGTTTCTCTAAAATCCATACATGTTAAAGGTGAATTCTACAGTAAGAATTGATGAGATAAAGGCATTTTGGATAAAAAGGCTTTTAATATATTAAATTTGTAAGGTTTCACTCCTGTATACATTACGTGGTGTTCCAGAAGTTTTAAGCACTGCTTATAGCTTCTGTTTATAATATTTGAATTACTTAAGTTTACTAAGGTTTCAGTATCATTACCTGTAAAATTTAGTTTTCATTCCAAAATTAATATTGTGGTGATCTCACAAGGATTGAATTTTGGATAAAAATGTTGCCACATACTAATGAATCATCGAGCTTTACATCGGAAACCGAGGATGTACTGTATGGTGACTAACATAATAAAAAATCATTAAAAAACATAAAAAATACATTTAATAAAAAAATGTTGCCACATATATTACATTTGAAGATTTCACTGAGGTATTTATGAATGTTTAATAATGTTTGACTTGCTTAAATACAGTGCCCCACTGTGTATAATTTTGACATCTCTCCAGTAAGAATTTCTGATTAGTAAAGATTCATCCTGTCTAAAGACTTTCCAAGTTCATTACTTTTGCAGTTTCTTTGTAATATGTAGAACTGTATTATTTTGTTATCAACAAAAAAGGGATCAAAACTTTCCCACCCTTATGCAAATGTTGTTTTTGACACTAGGAAGGTTTCTTTCAGATTGTGACACTAAGAAACCATTTTGATGGATTTCTTTGCTTGATTATATTTATAATGTGCATCCTGTTTTAAATGTCTTCAAATAACCTAGATATAACTGAAAGAGAATCCAATCCCATTATCAAATCATTCCATGCATTTGTTTCCTGCACATTAAAAAAAAAATACAGTGCTGGGGATAGATGAGGACCTTCAGAAAGTAATTATGTAGATTATGCTGTGTTAAACAATATTGCCTACCAGCCACGTTGGCATGAAAGACATTTCACAGCATGGACTCCCATGATCACAAGCAAATAAGTGACTTGCAGAACTTTCATCAAACTCTCAACAGTTGGGGAGAAGGCAATTATACATGAAAGTCATGGATCCATTTTGTTTATGGGGAATTTTGCTGCATGTGAAATTTGTATTATCCTGCATCATAAAGCTTTCCATCATATTACATTCCCTATGAATTTGCTCTCCCATGATGACCCCAGACTGTACTACAGGTGTGGACCTGCATCAGCCATGTGAGGAAAAGGGATACAGGATAAATTAATCCGGTTTGTCTAAGAAATAGCAGATACCATGTTACCTTTTTCTCCCCCCTCAGGCAAACCCTTCAGGAAAGCACAAACACCTACAATATTAAGAATCTGTGCTGCGAGGACGGTTAACTCTGTTCCTCACAAGTCTGGGGGTGGAAACTACTACTTTCATTCTAAAGAGGACTATGAAGCACAGTATGGAGTGATTTCAGTAATTTCACATCTTGTTTAGCAGCAGACTGGGGACTTAAACCTCCTGGGGGTGGTAACAAATCACATCATGCGATCAACACAATATACAGAAAAAGGTGGTTGATGATGTTCTTCAGTAATCTAGATCTACATTTAGCTGTCTTCATAAGCTCTCCTTGTAGTTTAGATTCCGGTATGCTATTTATAATTTTGTCTATGACCACGTTCCATTTATGTGTAGAGATTTATTCTATATGGCAATACCAATTATGCATAAAGCTTCTGAGATTTTTTTAATTTAAAGGGAGAAAGAGCCTTAAGCTGACTCCACACTGAGTGTGGAGCCAGATGCAGGGCTTGATCTCATGACCCCGAGATCATGACCTGAGCTGAAACCAGGAGTTGGATGCTTAACTGACTGCCCCACCCAGGCGCCCCAGCTTCTGAGACCTTAATAAACTGCAGATACTCTGATCGCCGCATAGTACAATAGGAACCTGCGACGTGACCAAGTTGGACATGACTGCAAGATTTGTTGTACAGTGACAGAGAGTCCTTTCTTTTTATTCCAGGAACAAAACAGAGGTACCTGTCATCACAGCACTGAACAATATTATGAAGCCCCAAAGTATGGTAGATAAAACACAATATGATATTACAGCAAGGCAGCAGGATACAAGGTTAATGATCAAATTTAACTGCCTTCCTAGACACCAGAAATAAACAAGTGAATTAAAAATTAAAAACAAAATACCATTTACATTAGGGCCAAAACAAAAGGGACCATCATACACTTGTGGCAATTCATGAAAGGTCTTCAACCACAAGTCCAAAGTCCATAATCAAGTAATCTCATCAAGAAATAGAAAATAAAAAGATCGTATGAAATGAAGTAGGTTGTTCCACCGATATTCCTGTTCCTTTGACAGCCATCATTTCATGAATTTTAAAACATTTGACTTTTAATTTTCCTGCAGAGTTTGACATTTCATTTGATTAATCTTCAAGAATTAGACTTAGTTCATACTACTAGAATTCTCTGATGCATAGTACATTGTGAAACCTGCTTAAACAATGTACCAGTACTCATTGTATTTGTAGGGTTTTCTCCAACATGAAATCTTTGGTGAATCCTGAGGCCAGGCCATGGCATGAAATCTGTGCTACATTCTTTGGTGAGATTTCTTTGCAGTATGAATTCCGTTATGACTCCAAAGGTGAGAACATTTAATAAAAGCCTTATCACAGGCTTTATATCTCTATCTTCACTCTATGTATATTCTGGTGTCTACTCAGGCTTGAACAGTGCTTAAAGGGTTTGCCACATTCATGACATTTGTAAGGATTCTCCCATGACTCCAAAGGTGTAAACATTTAATAATAGTCTTACCACACACTTTACATTTGTATCTTCACTTTATGTGTATTATGGTGTTTATTGATGCTTGAGTAGTGCTTAAAGGCTTTGCCACATTCATGACATTTATAAGGTTTCTCCCCAGTATGAATTCTTTGGTGAACAGTAAGGCTTGCATTCTGACTAAAGGCCTTGTCACATACATTACATTTATAGGGTTTCTCTCCATCATGAACTCTCTTATGTTGAGTAAGATTTGAACTCCTGATAAAGGCCTTGCCACACTCATTACATTTGTAAGGTTTCTCTCCAGTATGAATTCTCTCATGACTCCAAAGGTATGACCGTGTGGTAAAATCCTTACCACACTGATTACATTTGTAAGGTTTCTCTCCAGAATGGATTCTCTTATGTTGAGCAAGATTTGAACCACTAGAAAAGGCTTTGCCACACTCACTACATTTGTAAGGCTTCTCTCCAGTATGAATTCGCTCATGACCCCAAAGCTGTGAAGGTATCATAAAATTCTTACCACATACATTACATCTAAATGGTTTCTCTCCAGTATGAATTCTCTTATGAATACAAAGGTGTGAACGTGTGGCAAAATCCTTGCCACACTGATTACATTTGTAAGGTTTCTGTCCAGAATGGAAATTCTTATGTTGAGTAAGATATGAACCATCAGAAAAGGCTTTGCCACACTCATTACATTTGTAAGGCTTCTCTCCTGTATGAATTCGCTCATGACCCCAGAGATGTGACCGTGTGGCAAAATCTTTCCCACATACATTACATTTATATGTTTTCTCTCCAGTATGGATTCTCTGATACCTCGTGAGGTTTGAGAACCTCTTAAAGGCTTTGCCACACTCATTACCTTTGTAAGGTTTCTGCTCAGAATGAATTCTTTGATGATTAGCTAAGGTTGAGCAATGGCTAAAAGCCTTCCCACACTCATTACATTTGGAAGGTTTTTCTCTATTGGGTGTTTTCTGGTGTTGTGTCCATAATGAAGGATGCATAAGAACCTTCCCATATTTATTAAAAATGTTGGTTTTGACACTAGAAGGAATTCTTTGAAGTGAAACTGAAGTCTTTTTGGTAGACTTCTCAACCTGATTACTTTCATGAATTTCCTCTTGGGTTTGAAATCTCTGCAGTTCAGCCAGATGTGAAAGAAAGCTTATTCCAAGCCTATTGTCCGAACAGTTTTTGTACTTGCTTCCTGAATAGCCTACCTTGTTTTTTAGTGCCTTATTGACCATATGATGTTTGTAACATTCAGATATACTTCTTCCTACGGAAACACTGTGCTTTACAGGAAAATGATTACAGAATTTATGATGTTGTTGATGTTCTCTGTAGGCAAGATTTTTGTAATGGGTTGCAGTGTCTTCTTCATAATTTTTTTCTTGAAAAAGCCACTGACTCTCAAATTTGTTCACATCTTGGATTTTTCTCAAATCAAAATCATCAAACTCATGACTTATGTGTCTTTCCGAAATTAATGTTTGGAGTAATTCTCCATTATTAATGTCTTCTTTTGGTGGTAATTCTCTGCTCACACATCTGGTAGAGATATCTGTAAGATATAAAGAATCATAGGCTTCCTATTAACCAGAGTTTGAAAAAGGATATTTTGTAATGAAAAGTATTACACCAAAAAGAAAACTCACATTACAGAGCTATTACATTTGTAAACCATGGTATGCAAATGAATAGAAATGCAAAGGACATAAGATTTCACAATAAAGAAAGGCTGATTACAGGTAGTTCAAATTATTTTCAGGGAAGCCTATTTATAAATGTTCTATGATCAAAAGTTATCACAGCCCTGAAAACTTAGAATTTTCTACAGGTATCCCAAAGATCATAGCAACCTACAGGAGGCATAAAGGTGGCTCATATTTAAAAGAAAAACACATATGAAACTCAGTTATCAAATATTTATTGTATACAACATTAAAATAAAACATTAAGAATAACAAAATATTCTTCTAAATACTTGCTATAAAACAGCATCCATGCACAATAGGCATACTGCAATGTTAATAATCAGTGTCCTGTACTTATAATCCATAATATATGCTACAATTATCTATTAATAATGTAAAAAATAAGCATTTTAGTAGCTCCACACAAATTCAATTATTAAGGAATATGTATATAAGAAATATATATATAGACATTAGAATTTTAAACAATTCACCCATAAGAAAAAAAATAAAAGAGGTTGTATTTCAGGAGAAGCACAAAATATCATAAATGGAAAATATGTTGAAATCACCCATCATGAAATAGAAGTTCTGATACATACGTAAGTATAGAGATTAACAGTGGGGAACTGTGACATCAAAACGGCAAAGAAGGGAACTCCAGGAGACTCCAGCAGGAGATGAACTACCAAAAACTGTCAGAATGAACTTTATAGGAACCCTGGAAATTAAGCACAGGATTCCAGCAACAAGGCACACTCTTTTTTTTTTTTTTTTTTTTAAAGATTTTATTTATTTATTTGACAGAGATGGAGACAGCCAGCGAGAGAGGGAACACAGCAGGGGGAGTGGGAGAGGAAGAAGCAGGCTCATAGCGGAGGAGCCTGATGTGGGACTCGATCCCGGTACGCCGGGATCACGCCCTGAGCCGAAGGCAGACGCTTTAACGACTGCGCTACCCAGGCGCCCCAACAAGGCACACTCTTAATCAAGATAAAGGTAGCTGACTCTGTGCCCGGCACCCCAGCTAGGAAGTGGCCTTGAACACAGCAGTCTGCAAGGGGTACAGGCTTCCCAAACGCACGAACAGATGGGCTCTTCAAAGAATTGTGACTGGTTATCTGCTTGTTTTTTTATTCTGCCTGCTGGCTCCCTGAAGGACTGGCTCAAACGCTGTCTGGCCTAGCTCAGATCTCTACCGAGGTGGAGGTAATAACCAGGGGCCATTCGTCACAAACATTTAAAGGTAAGTCTAGTAGCCACTGCCACCTAGGGCAGGGATGACAACTTGCACAAACAATGGACAAACTGAAAACCCTGAGGAAGACACTGGAGAGGGAGGTGCGCTGGGGAGTAAGGCTCTGAAAATCCCCCACATGTTCCAGGGACCCCAGAAGGCTGCAGGCATGTCCAGGACCAGACACCTGAGAAAAGACCTGAGAAGCCCCCAAGCACATACCTCCTGCTGACCAGCAGATCCTGAGCAAGCAGAAGTGAAGGATAAGGCACTATTGTCTTAAACTTCTACCCTGTGTGTTTCCTGCGCTCCCCAACACACACACACACACACACACACACACACACACACACCCCTCATCTACAAAGAGGGAAAAGTTGATTTGTTTTGTGTTTGGATCCAGCGGTTTCAGGAAATCTGCTGAATCACCAGCTGACCAATAAGCGAACCAAAGGCATCATCAATGGCTACACAATGGCTAACAAAGAAAATACATCACACAAAATTTGTTGAGGGAAACAAACACACACACAGCAATCACAAGAGACATAAAAAAAAAACCCTTGGAAGGGAGAATATTACTATTTTCAAAGTTTCAACATATTCAAAATGTCCCGTTTTTAACAAGAAGTTACATAGGAGACCACAGAACGATAAAGCAGGACCCATACAGAAAAATAAATATTAAATACATAACAAAACCGGGCCCTAAGCACTCCCAAGTTTTGGACTTCCTAAATACACACTTTAAATCAACTATTTAAGCTAAAGGGAATGATGGACAAAGAATTAAAAAGCAATCAGGAAAATACTGTATAAATAAACAGAGAATATCAATAAAGAGACAGAAGGTGGAAAGAGAAACTAAACACTTTCTGAAACTGAAATGTAAAATACCTGAATTCAAAGATTTCATAGAGAGGTTCAATATCAGGTCTAATGAGGTGGAAGGAAGATTCAGCAAACTGGTAGGGAGATCTGTTGAAATTACTGTGTCTGAGGAGCACAAAGAAAAAGACTGAGTATAAATGAGCAGAGTTTAATGGTGCTGCAGGACAACACCATGTGGGCCAACATATGAACAATGGGAGCCCCAAAAAGAAAGAAGAGAAGGAAGCAGGAGGAATATTGGAAGAAATCTGGTAGACAATTTCTTAAACGTTGAAAGACAAGACTCCACAAATCTAAGAATTCAGTGAACACGCAATTAAGAAAAACTGCAACAGAGACGCACACTGCAACAAATCATAATCGATATGTGAAAGAGGAAGGTATGAAGAGAGATCTTGGAAGCAGGAAGGGAGAAGCATCACGTACAAAGGACACATAATAGCTTTCAGAGCTGATTTTTCAGTCAAACCGTGAAGTCCAGAGACAATGGGATAACATATTTAAAATGTTGACAGATTGGCAGAGGGGGGGAGGGTGGGAAAAAACCTCAACCAATTACGACTTCCAAGATAAAAAAAGGTGAGGAATTGTTAATTCATTCTCTGAGGCCAACATTATTCTGATATCAAACCAAAGACATCACATGAAAAAAAATGACAGACCAATATCACTTATTAATATAGATGCAAATATCTTCGAAAACTACTGGCCAATTAAATACAAAGTAGATGAAAATCATACAACATAAACAAGAGGGACTTATTCCGAGAATTTAAGGATTGACAATTCAACATGTAAACATCTATCGATGTAATAACCTAGAAAATAAAAGGAAAAAAGAAAAACTTACATAATCATCTCATTGTCTACAGAATATCTGAAAACCTCCAGAACTCTGTTAAAAACACCAGATACGTAAAACAAAAGTGACCTTCCTCAAATTCTTAAAGGTCTATTATAAAAAAACCCACAGTTAATATCATAGTCAATGGTGGAAGAGTAATCCTAGCCCCCTAAGATAAGGAATAAGTGATGGATACTGACTTTTATCAATGCTATCCAACACTGCACTGCAAGTTTTACCAGGACCAGTAAGACAAAAAAGAAAAGAAAGGAAATTTTAAAAACACATATTAGGGAAGAAAAAGGACAATAATCTCTATGTGCCAAAGACGTAATCCTATGTGTAAAAAATTCCATAAAATACACACACACTGGGCACCTCAGTGGCTTAGTTGGTTAAGCCTCTGACTTCAGCTCAGGTCATGGTCCCAGGGTCCTGGGATCCAGCCCCACATCAGGCTCCCTGCTTAGCAGGGAGCCTGCTTCTCCCCTCTCCCTCTGCCTGCCACTCCCCCTGCTTGTGCTCTCTCTCTCTGTCAAATGAATAGATAAAATCTCTAAAAAAAAATACACACACACACAACTTACTCTAACGATGTGTCCTAATGATGTCAGGAAGGTTGCAGGACACAGTATCAACACAGGAAAGCAGTTGTGCCTTATACACTATAAGGAACAATCTGGGAAGGGAATATTAAAAATATTCCACATCCAAGAAATAAAATACCTAGAAAAAATCTTAACATAGGAGATGAAAGAGCTGTAGACTGAAAAGCATAAAATGCTGCTGAGAGAAATTAAACACTGAAACAAATAGAAAAGACATTCCATATTTATGGGTTGGAAGATTTCATATTTTTAAAGATGGTAAGATTTACCAAAGTAGTCTAGATATTCTATATACACACTATGAAAATTCCAAAAACCTTCCTTGGAGAAATGGAAAACATGATCCAATACATATGGAACTGCAAAGGGCCCTGAAGACTCCAGACAATACCGAAAAAGAAGAAAACTGAAGAATAAACAGAGACAGAATAGACTGGTAATTTCAGGGACTGGGAACAGAGGAAAATGTGGAGAAACGGATTAATGGGTAACAGAGAGTAATGCGGAGTAATGGGAATATTGTGCAATTAGGCAGAGGTGCCTAGTCGGACAATTGGTACATGCACTAAAAGCCAATGAACTGTTCACTTTAAAATGGTTAATTCTGATTCCTGGAAAGTTGGCGGAGGAGTAGGGGACCCTATTTCAACCAGTCCCCTGAATTTAGCTGGATATCTACCAAACCATTCCGAATACCCACACAATCAGCCTCAGATGTAAGAGTATATATCTGGATCTCTACAAGCAGAAAATCTCCGGCGGTTGCAAGGTACGACAGGCAGAGCTGTATGATTCTGTGGGCAGATATCGGAAACTAAACAGAAGGGAGACGGAGCCACCATAAGCTAGCGCTGGGAAGGTGATACGACACCAGAGCACAAAAGTGTCCCACGCTAGGTACTGGGCACACGCTCGCAGACCTGTAGCGTAGGGGAAAGGACTTTAGTGAAGTCCTCAAACAGGATCCAGGAGCTGCAGGTGTGCACGTGCACATACATGGAAACCAGGAGCTGCTTGCGGTTTTAGAAGCAGAAAGGGCAGAGACGCACCGGCCCTGGGATCAACCTCTGGGAGAGTTTCTGTGATGCGCACAACCAGGGAGGCTGCGGTTTTTAGCAGTGTAGACAGAAACAGAGACTATGTGTCCTGGAGAGCTCAGTGAAGAGAAGAATACCATTTCTCTGCTCTGAGACAGAGGTCTGGGTGCAGTCATTTCTGCTCTGACTCTTGGAAGAGACGTGGAAAGTCACCAGAGAACAAAAGCTCAAAAAGGTGGTTTTCCCTGAGCCCACCTCCCCCACTCCCAACAGGCGGCTTGGGCAGAGCTGCCTGATTAACAGCGCAAAGACAGGCTGGAAGAACGGGAAGATGACAACCCTAGGGTCCCTATAAAACAGGTGCATCTTGCTTGGGTCATGGTTAATACTTTGACTACATTCCCTCAACCATCCACCCCCAACAAAATGACTAAGAGGAGCAATGAACCCCAAACAAGGAAAAGAACCAGACTATGGCCTCTACCACTATGGATATGCATATAAGCAAGATGTCAGAGACAGACCTCAGAGTAGCAATTATGAAGTCGATATCTAGGCTTGAAAAAAATATTAGAGACAATATAGAATCTCTAAGGGCAGATATGAGATCTAATCAGGCCAAACTTAAAAATGCTATGAATGAAACGCAGTCTAAACTGGATACTCTGACTGCCAGGGTAAATGAGGCTGAAGAAGGAATTAGTGAGCTAGAAGATAAGATGAGAAAAAAGAAGGAAGCCGGGGAGGCCTGGGATAAAATCCCGAAAACCCAAGAGATCAGACTGAGAGAGATTAAGGACACCATGAAACGTTCCAGTGTCAGAATTACTGGGATACCTGAGGGGGTGGAGAGAGAGAGGGGACTAGAAGATATATTTGAGCAAATCATAGCTGAGAACTTCCCTAACCTGGGGAAGGAAAAAGTTATTCATATAAAACTTGACAAGTTACATTTAGAAAACTTAAGATATACTATAGAAAAACCAAAATAACTTTAAAACAAATTATGAATGAATTTCTTTGTATTTCTGGGGTGAACATAGTCACTTCATAACAAAAGCATATTCTCAAGATGTCCAATGTGCCCAATTTTAAAAATCCAAATTCATTCAAATGAGAAAGGTATTTGTCAATAAGCAGGTATTAACTCAAGCAAATAGATATAGGAAGGATAACTATGATTATATTTTCACCAAATTCCAGAGTTTATATAGGTTTTTGGACAAAGCCTCCCCCTCCATATCCCTTAGCACTCAAGAAGGAAATCTTATAAAATATATGTAACGACATTCATTCCCTGATCAAACAGTCCCACAAATTACAGATAAAAAACAAAGAACACTGATGAGTGTCATTAAAAACATATAACCAATAATTAAAGACACATCTAACAAGTTCATTGGTAATACATGGAACCCTGCAGATCAAAGTAACTTTCAACTATGGAAATGCAGTCGAGGTCAATAAGGCAGGCATCACGCGCTCATAAATTCCCCCAACACAATAAATCAACATCTTACTTGTTGAAGAAGGAACAACAGCACAGACATGGAATGAACACTGTTGCATGAATGATAGTTTGGTCAGCAGTCTCACAGATGGGGTTATGAAGGCAGACAATTTTCTCCCTAGAATAAATTCCTATACTTCTTCATGCAAAATCAAGGGGGATGAGCCTTAGCGTACTCCATCAACACTGCCACAATGTCCTCAACAGACACTTTGCTGACACACCAAAAACCAGAAGGACAACTGGAGCCACAAGCCAGGCTCTTCACGCTGCACTCGATCTCAGCATCGTGGAACATGCTGACCACTCTACTCAGGTGCTTCAGGGCCCACGTCTCTACTTGGCAGGATGATGCTGTGACACCTAAATATAAGTGTTCTCCATCCAGAACGTTCTTTTACCCAGTTAAACTCCTCCTGGGAGAGTTCACCACAAGTCGTCCAGCACCTAAAGGCCAGGTTATCACAGCAGAAAATATGAGGCTAAAATTTCAGACACTGAGGAACTGTATATTCCAGTACCAAGAAAATTTCAGAGGCAACACCATACAAACTTAGGAGACCAGGAAATCAGGGACAGTCGAGGGTTTCCCACACTCCCAGACTAGGGAGGAGCTGCAACAGGGAGACACGGAAAAGACAGGAAATTAAGGAAGGGGCTCTGATTCTGTGGGATGTTCACACAGGACCTGGCGGTCTGCCTACAGACTCCAGGCTGAGGGCCCAAAGCCTGAGATACAGTCCCATGAAGGACTGGGAATCAAAGGTTCCCGCACCCCCTCTCCATACAGCACTGCTGAACAGCAATCTCAAGACGCCCCTCTAGTCCCAGTACATACGCCCCTGAAGGGCAAGAGTGGAAACGAGGATCTGGTGGAGGCACGGAACAGGCGAGGGCTTCAGACAGCCCATGCTCCTGCCTGGAGTCCCAGATGCAGAAGAGCAGCCGATGTCCCCATCCTGACAGGTCACTCAGCACAGGAAACGGGATGCAAACTGGAGAAGGCCCCACTCAGGACCAGGGGGAGCCTCAGATCAGATCGTGGGGACTGAGTAGGGAAGGAGGGGCTAAGGAACGAACAATGCCCCTGCAAAGAGCCCTCCATGTGCTCCCCAAGGTCGAACAGTAAAGACCTCTAAGGGACAGAGAACAGCCTGCCCGGGTCATGTTAGAGACTCTGCCCTTGTCGCTGACAACAGCTGCACAACCACCGAGGGCGGAAACATACACGTACAAAGAAGACAGTGGAGGAGAGAGAGAACAACAAGCTCCTTTGAGAGCCTGTGAGAAATCAACTCTTCTTTTCCAACCACCTCTCCTAGCTGGGGAGAATGTTCCAAATGACATTTCTGGAAGCCACTTCGTCTCTGCCATCTGCCCCTTACTTGTGTTCACATCTTTGACGCCTTCCCACCCACCTGGGTTTTGTGGCTAGTTTCACCCCACTCCTGGCGTGCCAGGGCTCTCCCTTGCTCCACAGGGGAGATAATATTCAGCTCAGAAAGAGATTCCTGCTGACATGGAAAACAGTAGATGACGTCCTGGGTTTTCCCCAGCCCTTTGTCAGCTGAGACCAAGGACATTCATTACAGGCGGGTCTAGAATAGCGTTTCACGAATTTGTTCAGTGACACCCTTCTTCCTAATGCTTAAATGTTTGACAAATACAGATATCCAGCTCTCTTCCCAGGATGACCAGAATCAAAATTACAGGTATAAAACCAGCCATTGGGATATTATAACGTTCCGGCGTAAGGTCTTGTTCTTCCTCAATTTCCAGCACCACCACTAACCTGCAGGGTCATCTCGGTTTAAAATCCGGATACCACACTGGAAAGCTTTTCATTTCTGAATCAGCAGGGCTTCAATCTCAGTCAAGCAGGGAAGGGGCGCCCAAGAAACTCCCAAGAGAAACACAAAGATATACCAGAGCAGTTCCCAACCTCTGGAGGGAAACTGTCCTCACCCAGGGAGAGCAGGTTCCGGTAGTTCTCCACCATCACGTCCCTGTACAAGGCCCTCTGGGCAGGGTCCAGGCACTCCCACTCCTCCGGAGAGAATTCTATGGCCACATCCCTGAAGGTCAACCGTCCCTGAAATGAAAGCACATGTCACCAAGAGGCCATCAAAAGAGTACTTATTTCACAAAAACGCGGGGAGGAAAGAGGTACAAGGGTCAATTAGACAGAAATGAATAATCAGATAAATACATTAAAGATTATTTTGAGTAAGTCACATATGCCCAATATTGATTTGTTACACTTTTCCATCAGGGAATTTCCACCAGCTAAACTACCGAATTTTATAATATGCCAGGTAAAATACACAAACGCAAAAAAGTCAACAAATGGTAGACTATATGTAAATTTTAAATAGTATGTTGTATATACCACAGGATAGCTAACTTCTACATAAGCTAGAGCACAAATAATGTCTTCAGGGAAGACCAAACGTACAGTGGCGTCACGAAAGGTGAAAACTGGAGAAATGGGAAGCTGACAATAACCGAAGGGACTAAAAGTTTTGAACACTACCCATATGGTAAGCATCACTCTAATGCTTTACAAGTGCCAACTTGTTTAAAGACATAGCATCCCATTAAATTAGTATTTGTTTCCATCTTACACGGGACCCAACTCTGTCACACACACACTCTAAGGAATGTGCCTCTGGTCAAACAGGTAAGAAATGGCAGAGCCTAGGGCGCCTGGGTGGCACAGCGGTTAAGCGTCTGCCTTCGGCTCAGGGCGTGATCCCGGTGTTATGGGATCGAGCCCCACATCAGGCTCCTCCGCTGGGAGCCTGCTTCTTCCTCTCCCACTCTCCCTGCTTGTGTTCCCTCTCTCGCTGGCTGTCTCTATCTTTAAAAAAAAAAAAAAAAAAAAAAGAAATGGCAGAGCCTGCACCTGAACCACGTGGTCAGGCTTTACGATGGAATTCACAGGAACCAGACAGTAAAGTAATGGATACAACAGCAAAAGTCTGTTGACAGAGGGTTTGCTAATGCAGAAAACCTGAAACAAGTTCAAGGCTGAAACATAAGCCTGGATTAAAGGTCAATATATATGCATGCACGCACATGCACACACATACAGTCAGTATTCTTATTGCTATTAAGTGATTTGTGTGGTGGTGTAGAAAAAATTTAAGACCATGAAAAATATTTCAAACATACTTTCAAAGTTAAAATAAAAGTTATTTATGAAATGATGACATCTTTTTTACACACTACAGGCTCCTGCCCATACACATGTGTGCACAAGTGAACACACTCTGAAGGTAACTGAAATCAAAGCTGGAGTCTCTAAGTGACATCTATTCTTAGAATAAATCTTCATTATCTCTCATTTTTTACTTGTGTGCATTTCAGTATTTCTGGTACAATAAAGTGAATAAATTATATTAAATGTAAATAAAATTGTCAGTGTTATTCTATTTAGCCTGCTTACAAAAACAACCCTGCAAAAATATTTTTAAAAAAATAACATTTAACTTCAATCTCCATTAAATACATATGCAGAAATGTATGAGCTGGGATCTGCATGCAGATAGAGGGGCAGAGGGAAGGCCCTGGGGTGATCATGAGCAAACATGTCAGGAGGGACACTTCAGAGTGTGATGAGTACGGCCACATGGAGGTGAGGACACAGGACAGAACAACGAACCAAGATACGACTTTACCTGAGAAAGAGTCATTCCTGACTCCTGGGCTTTCCTCCTCTGGGCTTCTCTCCCGGGCAAGATGGGTCTTGAGACGTCAATCCTGAGTGTCAAATGTATGCTGTTGAGAACTCGGTCAACATACACCTTTCTGTGCCACAACCACACACACAGGAAGATCCCCCCACGTGGGAGACAGCCCTCTGCTGCCCACTGCCCCAGGAGGGATTCAGGGACAGTAAACTGCTACATGGAGACCAGCAAGTGAGTGTTCCGACCTCTTCCTGCAGAACTCGCCCCCTCCTGGTGAAGCACACACATGAGCTGCAGCAGTGGGGAGCTGGGGTGCACTAACGCTACCTTTAAAGTCACAGACACGCCCTGATAACACCCCATGCAGAGAACAGCCCCCTCACCTCTCTCTAGATTAGGGGCCACTTTCAGTCCTCATCAACGGATGAGCCAGAGCCCTGGGGCTCAACGCTGGATATAGATTAGAATCACCTGGGGCACTTTCAGCACCACTGACGCTGAGCCCCATTACCCCAAACACAAGAAGAGAAATCTCTGAGGACTGGGTTCAAGAGGGATCTGCAAAATGCCTCAGCAATCCCATGGGAAGTCAGGGTGGCGCACCGGAGACCAGCCCAGCGCCCCACCCACCTGTGGCTCCCTCCTAGGGCCCTGTCCCCTGTATCCAGACAGTGGGAAGAGGAAGGAGCAGAGAGACTCATGCAGAGCAGGCATTACAGGCCAGAGTGGGGGTGGGGGGTATGTGGGGAGGCTGGAATGTGACACGGCAGTGTCCCAATGGGCCATCAGAGATGGCCCCATGAGAAGGTGATATCACAACACCTGGAGAAGGAAGTTCACCACCTGCATTTGAAGAGTCGGAGAATTCTAGACAGAGGGAACCACCCTTGGGAAAGCCCTGAGGCAGTGCTGATCCTGGCCCCCAAAACAGCAAAGATATCTGTGGGCCTCAATCCCAGTGAGGAAGGAGGAGACAAGCACGGGATCAGGTCACAGAAGTAGATCAGGAATGTCTGGCCATGGTCTTCAGACACTGTTCTCCTCCATCTCAAGTGAATTTTGGAAGCCATGTAGTCTCTCAAACTTATTGTCTTTTTTTTTTCACTCCTTAAGGAAAACACACAAATAATGTAATATGCTGTGTATTTTGAAGATATGCTGTATATTTTGAAAACAAGACAGTCACCCAAGCTCCAGGAAGGATGGCACTGCTCTTAGCTGGGAGGTGGAGGACTGCAGGGAACACAACTGGGGGAGCTCAGGAGGTCATGTTTGGACACTCGAAGGTAGAGATGTCCCAGCAGAGATGTCAAGGAGACAGGTGGACAACACAATCTGGCGTTTAGGGCAGAGGTCTGAGATGGGAGTGTGAATCAGTGAGACCCCTGGGTATTTAAAGCCATGAGATATGGTGACATGGAAAGTCACTGGGTGTAGAGAAGAGAAGTCCATGACTTCTGACCTGTGGGGTGCTCTTCCAATCAGAGAGCAGGGAGTTGAGGAAAAATCAGCAAAGGAAGTGAATCAGCTGAGAAGTGAACAGGGTGGAGAGAAGAAAATTGAAATAGACACACAGATGATACATAAGATTTGTCAATAGCAGGATGTCCTGAAAGCCATGAAAAAATATGTTTAAAGTAAGGAGTGATCACTGTTCAACGTGTTGCTGATCAGACAGATAAAGACAGTGAATTAACCAGGAGATTTAGAAAATGTAAAAATACCTGATCACTTTCCCGTTTACAATTTCTTTGGGTATGTACCCACCAGTGGATCTGGTGGAATATCTGGTAATTCTATGTTCACTTTTTTAAAGAAATCACTAACTTTTTTTCAATAGGGAATGCACCATTTACACTCCCCGGGGCAGTAAACAATACTTTTAGTTTCACCCCATTCTCTCCAGGGCTTCTTTTCGGAGCCGTCCCCGTTTTTGAGTATAGTCACACAAGTTGGTATGAAGTAGTATCACCCTGTGGTTTTCATGTGCAATTCCCTAATGATTAGGATCACTGAGCATGTCTGCATGAGCTCACTGGCCATCCATCTGTGTATCTTCTCTGCTTTTTCCCATTTACCTATTTTTCTTTTGTTGTCTTGCTTTCCACTGTCATATTCAGGAATCTAGGATTTTTTTCATGAAGGTGATGGGAAGCCAGTGGAGAATTTAATGCCGGGGACTGGCATGATCTGACTTCAGATTTACTCTCTGTAAATTTACTCTCTGTCTCTGAGCCTAGGCCTTGCCTCTTTCCTCACAGTAGTTTTCATTGTTGTTGGGCTAGGACCAACTTAATCTTCTAATTACAACTGGTAACCCTCCTGCAGAAAAAATGCCACACAGACACGCATGCAAAATTTCAATCACTTTAGGGATCACAGTCATTCAGATTTCCTGCTCTTGTCCTTCATCTCCAGGCTGTGGTTGTGTTCACTGAGGCCTAGGAGAGAAGCCTTTTCACTAGCTACCTTGAGAACATCTGAGTTCAGTGAGAACTGCATGTAACTGAATTTTGAAGGAGTGGCCTATATGAAGCATGGGGCTTCAAAAATTCAAGGATCAGGGTGCCTGGTTGGCTCAGTAGGACAGCATGGGACTCGATCTCAGGACTGGGAGATCAAGCCCCACGCTGGGTGTAGGAGCTCACTTAAATAAGTAAGTTAAGTAAGTAAGTAAATAAATAAATAAATAAATGTAAATAAAGTGCAGTCCTTAAAAAAAAAAAAATAACGTTAAAAAAAAGAAAAATTCCAGGATCGTCCAAAATATGCCTGAGCTAAAGAAACTTCTTTCATGGTTTTAATCAATGGGGAAATATTTTATTTGAATTTTTTTTTTAAAGATTCCACTTGTTTATTTGAGAGAGAAAGAGAGCAAGCAAGGAGGGGAAGGGAGAGGGAGAAGCAGACTCCCTGCTGAGCAGGGAGCCCAAGGTGGGGCTGGATCCCAGGACCCCAGGATCATGACCTGAGCTGAAGGCAGACGCCCAGCTGACTGAGCCACCCAGGTGCCCCATCAATGGGGAAATACTTTAAACATATAAAACGATAAACACAGAGATTTGGTACTGAACACTTTGAAAGAGGATCAGCTATGGAAGTAAGCATATTACCTCACCATGAATAAATCAGTTCTACTGGAACAAAGTTCAGAGTCCAGCCCACCTTCAATATGTTCATACAATTGTTCAGGACCTCAGGGACCTGAAGGGAACATCTACTTTGGAGCTGATACCTCACTAATTAGATAAATCACATCAAGGAAGAAGAGACGCTGTGGAATATTACACTAACTTACTAAACTAGGTTCTGACTGTTAAGATCATGGGCGCCCTTACAGATACACACTGAAATAGTCCAAAATTATTTACTAACTACCAAATGATGTTCCAATATATGATAATGAGTAGAAAGAATGCAGGGGTTCTCACCTGAGCTACAAACTATATATATATATATATATATATATATATATATATATATATATATATTTTTTTTTTTTTTTTAACAGGTTGGAATTTTTTAAAAATCTATTATCTTCTGGGGTCAAAGCTTTTATTGAATGACTGACTGAGAGGGAGAGAGAGAATCCCAAGCAGACTCCACCCCCGGGGAGGAGCCCTAGCTGGGGCTGGATCTCACAACCCTGAGATCATAACCTGAGCTGATACCAAGAGTTAGATGCTTAACTGATTGAGCCACCCAGGCAACCCTTGGGGGTCAAAGCTTTTAATATAATGCAACTACCTAATATTTATAAAAGAATCATAAGAGCTGGGTTAAGATGTCACCAAAGCTTACTGCAGAAGTTTATGATTATTTACAGAATAGCAGATATCCAATACACTAACATTTACCTCAATTTGGCTTAAAAAATGAACTAAATGTAAGAGATAAATCCATTTACTTTTACATGATCTGACCTCAGATTTACTCTCTGTAAAAGAAACATTTTTAATATTGCTTTAAAAAGCATCATGCAATGACCGATTAAGGAATTTCTAGATCTAGTCCATCTCCCCATGAGATCCCAGGATAAGAGGGTGATCCATAAATGACTGACACAGGTCTCCCCCCTCTCTCTGGCCGATTAAGGGTTGCAAATGCAAGCTATCTTATGATGCTAATAATTATAAAATGCACAAGCCTTATAAACAGTTCAGTAATTCTCTTTCTCAACTGTTCAATTCAAACAAGCAAATTTAAAGTTAAATACGTTACGGAGACACAGGTCACTGTACCACAACTGACTCACCCATGTCCCATTAACCACCACTCACCCAGATCTGGGTTCCCCTTCTTTCTCCCTCCGAAGGATCTGTTCATGTCTCTTTTCTGATTTTCTCCACTGTTTCTCCTTCCCTGTCATTCCCCCGTCTCCTCCCTTGCTTTCTCCCCGTTTCTCTCTTCCTTTCCCTACACCCACACTTTCCGGGGAACTCTTGAGACCTATTTCACTTTCCCATATTCCTGCCCAAGCTTTGTGACTTCCGATCTCCATCGATTTCGGCCTCTCTCTCCCTCAGTCCCCATCTGTGTCCCTTCTGCTCTCCTGGTTGCGTTCCCTCTGCCCCCACTCACTGGCACCCCTCTGGCTAAGCTCTCGCACTGCTGTTTCTCTCTTGGCTGTCATCCCTACCGCCTCTGTCCCCGCATCGCCGGCCCACAACCATTTTCTCCTTCCCACTGCCTGCGTGAAGTGCCTCGCCCTTGTTGCCCTACTTCTGTTAACCAAGGGCCCCTACTAGTCCGCTCCCCTTCTCCTGGACCGCCTCCCCTTCCTCCACATTTCGCTCTTTGCTCTTCTCCGCTTGCGACTTTCCCGAGTTCTCGTCTTCCGCTCTTTCGGCCTCGCTGCAAGTCCCTCCCGCATCCTCTATCTTGCCGTCTCTAATTTACGGACCCTCTCACTGATCTTTCCTCCGCCCATTCTCTTTCTCTTGCTCCCCCTCTGTCCCTCGTCTGCCGCTGTCCTCGCCTCCCTTCCGCAGTCACGGCCTCCACAAGGCTCCCCATCCTCGCGTGGGGGAGGGGACCGGCTCCGTGACTCCCCGCGATCTTCCGTCCTAAATCCCGCTCCCCAACGCCCGCACTGAAGACGGTGCCCTTCCTGGGCATCGGTCCTCTCACTACATGCGGGGCTGCACGGGAGGCGGGTCTCAGGAAGGCGGCGGGGTCTGCGCAATCCCAGGGCCAGGGACACACTCCGCGCCTCTACGGGCCGAGCCGGGCCAGGCTGCGGGGGCGACGCGCACACGCCCATGTCCCTGGACTCCCGCGGCCCGGGTGGGAGGGGTGCCCAGGGACGGCGTGAGGCAGGGAGATAACGCGGCAGGAGGCGTCCGAACGTCCGAGGGCCGGAACCGACTCCGAAAGATGTGAACCAAAACGCACTGGGACCCCGGCCGGCAGCGCCGCCCACAGGGCTCCGCGTGTCTCTCCGCGACACCGGACTTACCACGGTGGGAAACGCGGGTGAGGGGACTCTAATGTGCGTGAGACCCCAGGTCCCAGGGGTGTAGGCCTTGGGACTGAGACGCTCACGTAGAAAAGAGAAAGTTCAAAACCCTCAGAGGCCGATTTTGACGTTCGCTCCTTGCCAGCCCAATCCGGGTCGGTTAAAAGCTGCGCGTGCGCGCCGGTGGAACAGCGGGACTGGGCAGGGCTTGCGGGGAGTGCTTCCGGTAATGGGCGGGGTGCGAACATGGGCGGGGGTGGGGCGCCCTGTGGGCGGGGCTGGGGCGAAGCCTGGATACTGCGCTTCCGGCAACAGGAGGAACTCACGCCCTGTCCAGACCTTGGCCCTAAACGCGGGGGCAGGATGGGGCGGAGCTATGGAGGAGCGCTTCCGGTAACGGGAGAGAAACTGAAATGGCTGGTGGAGCCAAGATGTCGGGAGGGCGGGGCCAGTCGAAAACTGGGCGCAGTCGTAAGGTTTGCCCTGGCTAAGATTTCCGGAGAGAGGCCAGGGCAGCTGAGAAGGGTGGGCGGGGCCTGGCTACCCCTGGGGCCCGCCCCCAGGTCCTGTCTTTCTTTGGAATTTCTAACCCTTTCTATTTCTTTTGCGTCCGGTGGAACGGGACTACGTCCTGCCAATTTAAATTCATGTTTGAACAGTGAGGTAAAGGTTGGAGTTGTGTGGGACATTTGTGTTGAAAATTAACATGGTTACATTTTAAGGGTGAAAGTGGCTTTCCTCAAAAACCGTTGTGAGAAGAAGGAACATTTGGCAAGGATGAAGAGAAAAAGGAACCCTCCTGTACCGTTTGAGGGAATGCAAACTGGTGCAGACACTGTAGAAGACAGTGTGGAGGGGCGCCTGGGTGGCACAGCGGTTAAGCGTCTGCCTTCGGCTCAGGGCGTGATTCCGGCATTATGGGATCGAGCCCCACATCAGGCTCTTCCGCTATGAGCCTGCTCCTTCCTCTCCCACTCCCCCTGCTTGTGTTCCCTCTCTCACTGGCTGTCTCTATCTCTGTCAAATAAATAAAAAAAATAAAATCTTAAAAAAAAAAAAAAAAAAAAGACAGTGTGGATTTACTCCAAAAGTTAAAAATAGAACTACCTTACTACCCCGTAATTGAACTAGTGGGTATTTACCCAAGTAATAGGTAAACACTAATTCAAATATTGTGTCTGTTATAATTAGAGCGTCTCCTGCTCTCTTTTGGTTACCATTTGCATGGCATATCTTTTTCCATCCTTTCACTTTGAGGCTATGTGTAGCTTTAAATCTCAACTCTGTCAGCAGCATTGTTGAGTCTTTTTTTTTTTTAAGCCATCCAGTCACTCTGTATCTTTGATTGGATAATTCATTCATTTATATTCAGACTAATTATTGATAGGTAAGGACTTCCTGATATCATCTTATCAATTGCTTTTCTGACTGATTTGTAGTTCCCTTATTCTTTTTTTCCTCCTTCTGACTTCCTTGAGGAATTGATAGTTTTCTATATTGGTATGTCTTAATTTCCTTTTTTGTGTATCTATTGTACGTTTTTTCTTTGTTGCTATCACAAGGCTTACATAAACCATCTTGTATATCAGAGTCTATTTTATGCTAACAAATTTGATTGCATATAAGAACTTTATTCTTTGGGGTACCTGGCTGGCTCAGTCGATAGAGCGTGCAACTCTTGATCTCAGGGTTGTGAGCTCAAGTCCCACACTGGGTGTAGAGATTACTTAAAAAGTGAAAATTAAAAAAAAAAAGAACTTTATTCTTTATTCCCCTCTCACATTTTTTTGATGTCACTCTTTTTACATTGTATATGCATTAACATTGTATTTTTTTTACTTTTGTCCTTTCATGTTTATACTTGATCTAAGTGGTTAACACATGCCTATATTGCAGTATTATTCTGAATTTGACTATATACTTTTACCAGTGTGTTTTCTGTTTTCCTACTACTAATTAGCATTCTTTCATTTCAGTTGCAAATCCAGTCTCTGGGAATCCTCGAAACAGTTTCTCTAATTTCTTTCTTCTTTTTCTGTGTGTGTGTGTGTGTGTGTGTGTGTGTGTGTGTATGTATGACTGAGCCATACTTTTGTTTCTTTGCATTCCTCATAATTGTGTTGAAAAACCTGCATTTAAAATATAACAAGGAGGGGCGCCTGGGTGGCACAGCGGTTAAGCGTCTGCCTTCGGCTCAGGGCGTGATCCCAGCGTTGTGGGATCGAGCCCCACATCAGGCTCCTCCAATGGGAGCCTACTTCTTCCTCTCCCACTCCCCCTGCTTGTGTTCCCTCTCTCGCTGGCTGTCTCTATCTCTATCGAATAAATAAAATCTTTAAAAAAAAAAAATATATATATATATATAACAAGGAACTGTGGTAATCAGGTTTTCCTCCTTCTTTAGGGTTTGTTTTTGCTGATTGTTGTGGGTTATTTGTTTAGTGACATTTCCAAACTAATTTTGTAAAGGCTGTCTTCATTATCATGTATGATAAATGTAGTCTCCCTTCCCTTAGCTTAGTTATCATATCGTGGTTTGACAGAGATTTCACCAAATGCCTAGAGCTAAAAGAAAGAAAAGAGGAAAAGAAAAAGTAAGAAGAGGAAAAGAAAATACATTATTCTCTGATTGTTTGCAGATTTGCTCTTAGTTGTGACACTCCAACTCTTAGCCAGGCTATTTACCACTCTGTTCTTACCTTCACTTTCTGTTTGTGCAGAGCCAGAGGAAATAGCTTATGGTTTTCTCAGGTACTTTACTCTCCAGTATATGTGGACTTTATTCCACACACACATTTTTTTTTCCTCAGCCTCTCCCCATGCTTTTGGTCTTTCTAATGCTTGTCCCATTATCCCTTGTCCTAGTCTGCTGTGGTCCACACTTTTGCTTTTAAATGCTTTATGATTTTCAATGAAGTTTGCCAATGAGAAAAACCTATATGGAATTTGGAAGGCAAAAGTGAAGCAGAAAATGTTAATCTCAGGAGAAACCAGTGACTAGATAGACTTTGCAGACCTCTCCACCAGCTCTAACTACATACTTAAGGCAACCAGAGGCAGTAACTTCTCAAACATACGCATGATCTTTGGCTTCTCCATCCACCATGGGGCTTTAGGATGTAGTTGTCAGTGACTAACTCTGTGATCCACCAGTCTTTCATACATTTCACTGCTCAAACTCCTAAACTCTTAATTTATGTAATTCTTACTCTCGAACAATTGTATGTATATGTTTTCCTGACCAAACGCAGATTGTTACAATCCCTCAGAATATTACTATTTCCATATTTTCAAAGTCTAAAAATCTCAACCAGCATGACTGTACTGGTTCCATGGACCACTAGTCCTATCAATTCATCTCAGTGAAAGAGCAATTTTGATATTTTAAAATCTAGCAAAGGAACTCTGATGTTTAAAAATATTGAACAGACGGGACAACTGGAAATCTACATGGAACACAATAAAGCTGGACCCCTACCTTACACCATATACAAAAGGCAGACAAGATAGGCCACATATTGTATGATTTCATTTATACGAAATGCCCAGAATAGGGACAAACATAGAGACAGAAATTACAGTGCTGGTTTCCAAGGGGTGGGGGTGTGGAATGTTAAAGGGTATGGGTTTTTTTTTTGTGGGGTGATGAAATTGCTCTGGAGTTAGTAATGACAGGTTTTACAAAATTGTAAATACACAAAGAGCCATTTAATTGTGTATCAATTTTACAGCATGTGAATTATATATAAATAAAATGAACAAATATCTAATATATTTACATTGAATTCAGGAAAACATTCTGACAGACTGACTCTGCAATCTCCAGTGCAGTAGAAGTGATGATGACACCAGAGATAATGGCAGGAAAAGAATGAACTTTATATACTTTTCAGGTGAAATGAGCATATTTTAACCAAAATTCCAGTGTGACTTTCAGGGAAGTATTTAGGTCTCCTGCCTTCACATTTCAAGATGTCAGTTCATCTTGTAGCACTGCAATTATTACACTGAACTAAAAACATAAAGGACCCTCTTTCTTTACATTCATAGAGCACTTACTTTGTACCTTTCATTTTTATGTTGTAGAAGTTTCAAAACCACCCTTTTTTTTCCCAATTTTTTTACTGACTAAAGGGATGAAATGTAAATATATAAATTGATTTAAAAGGTGTGGAGGGAAAAGTGGTAAGGAAAAATTTTATAAGAAAATTAAAATGAATTTCTAACATAGTTGAAAAAGAACCATGAACCATAAGGCTTGTTACCATAATCTCAAATTTAGATTTTTCTAGCCTTTGAAAAATTACTCTCCTAGTAAAATCTTTAAATCATATTTATTGTCTGATAAAACTTCCACACATTAATTTTTATGAAACTGCCACAAAAATATCACAGGCAATTTATCTAAACAGTATTTCACAAATACTCTCAATAACATATTGTATAAAGAATCTTACCTGTGCAGCAGCAAAGGAAATGCAGTTATTAGCATGAGGAAAATTGTGGTCTTTCCCAACCAAGGAGTGAGACCCTTCAAAAGTAAATAGTCAGTGTTGAATTAGTCTAACCTCATTTTTTATTATTTGATTATTAACAGCTTTTAAGTCTCCCATCCCTCCTCCCATTCTACCTCACACCTACGTAGGCTGATTAGAAAGGCTCTGTACTGGGGCACCTGGGTGGCTCAGTCGTTAAGCGTCTGCCTTCTGCTCAGGGTGTGATCCCGGCGTTGTGTTCTGGGATCGAGCCCCGCATCAGGCTCCTCTGCTGGGAGCCTGCTTCTTCCTCTCCCACTCCCCCTGCTTGTGTTCCCTCTCTCGCTGGCTGTCTCTCTCTCTCTCTCTCTGTCAAATAAATAAAATGAAGGGGAGGGGAGGGGAGAGGAATAGGCTCTGTACTCTTTCTTTGGCACTGGTGGGAAGTTTATACCACATTCAGTACTGTTTCCTCAGCTCCACCATAAAAGCCCCATACCAACAAATCTGGAGAAGAGGGTCCTTAACACATTAATCATGACTTAGATTGTAGTATTACATCTATTATATGCCACTCATGGTGTCATTCAAATTTATATTATATTGGATTATAAATTCAGTGTTCTTGTTCTTCCAGGAAATTCTGGACATGAATGAACATCACTTAATGAAGTCTGCCCTTTTATCTTATTAAACCCTTCCAAGAGATCTTCATGGTGACATGGAAGGACTGCAATGGAAGTATAATATCCACAGATTTCAAACCTCAGGATAAAAATCACTGACGGTAATTTGGCCTTTGCAAGACACCTGAAATAAACTATTTAATAAAATGAAGGTAACAGGACCTTTCCACTGGGATCCTTATAACTTTAATAGCCATTATAGGTATTTTGATTTTTAATCAATTATCAATTATTAAATTTATTTAGAACTTAATAATCTTTCAGAATTTAAGAGACTGTTTTCTCAACCATGAATTATCTGATGTGTAGCTAGTTGTGAGAAATGGTTAAACAATTTATCACATTCATTACCGTTTTAAGGTTTCTCTACAATATAAATTCTTTGGTGAATCCTGAGGCCAGATCATTGTCTAAAGGCCTTGCCACTTTCAAGACATTTGTAAGTTTTCTCTCTGATGTGAATTCTCTCATGACCCCTAAGGTAAACATTTGAACATCTGATAAAAGTTTAACACATCCATTACATTTATAAGGTTTTTCTCTGGTAGGAGATAATATTACATTTGTTTTATCTTTGGATAAAAGCCTTGCCATACCCATTACATTTTTCTGGCTTCTTTCAAAGATGCATATTCTGGTGTTTAATTAACTGGGAGCCCTGGTTACAGGCTTTGCCAAATACATGACTTTTATATGGTTTCTGTTCGGTATGGATTCTTTGATGCTGAGTAGGGCTTGAACACACATTAAAGGTTTTGCTACATACATGACATTTGTGAGGTTTCTCTTCAGTACAAATTCTCTGATAATCCCCAGTGCTTGATCTTTGGATAAAGGCAGTTCTACATATATTAGGTTTACAATGTTTCTTTTTAGTATGCATTTTCTGATGTCTAGTAAGATTTGCAAATTGGGTAAAGGCCTTGTCACATTCATTACATTTGTAAGGTCTCTCCCCGGTATGGATTCTTTGATGTCGGGTAAGGCTCGAACACACATTAAAGGCTTTGCCACACTCATTACATTTATAAGGCTTCTCTCCAGTATGAATTATCTGGTGTATGACAAGGTTAGAGGACTGGTTAAAGGCTTTGCCACATTCTTTACATTTGTAAGGCTTTTCTCCACTATGGATTCTCTTATGCTGAGTAAGGCTTGAACGCTCCATAAAGGCTTTCCCACACTCATTACATTTGTAAGGTTTCTCTCCTGTATGAACTCTCTGATGAATTATAAGATTTGAATGTTGACTACAGACTTTGTCACATACATTACATTTATATGGTTTCTCTCCAGTATGGATTCTCTGGTGTCTCGTGAGGTGTGAGATACGGTTAAAGGATTTGTCACACTCATTACATTTGTAAGATCTCTGCCCAGAGTGAATTCTCTGATGATTAGTGAGATTCGAGCTTCCTCTAAAAGTCTTCCCACATTCATTACATTTATAAGGTTTCTCTCCAGTATGGATTCTCTTATGTCGAGTAAGGCTTGAATACTCAGAAAAGACTTTGCCACACTCATTACATTTGTAAGGTTTCTCTCCAGTATGAATTTTCTGATGCCGTGCAAGATTTGAATTTTGACTACAGCCCTTGCCACATATGTTACATTTATATGGTTTCTCTCTGGTATGGATTCTCTGATGTCTAGTAAGTTTTGCAAATTGGGTAAAAGCTTTGCCACACTCATTACATTTGTAAGGCCTCTGCCCAGAATGAATTCTCTGATGACTAGTGAGGTTTGAGCTTTCTCCAAAAGCCTTCCCACAATCATTACATTTGTAAGACTTTTCACTAATAGGTGTTTTTTGATGTGTAAGTAATGAAGGATGCATAAAACGTTTTCCAGATTTATTACAAACGTTCATGTTGATGCTAGGAGGAATTCTTTGAAGTGGTGAGGTGGAACTATTGTTGAACTCTACTTGATTATATTCATAAATTTTCTCTTCAGTTTGAAACTTCTGAAGGTCAGCCAGATGTGACTGCAACTTTAATCCAATTCCATTTTCAAAACATTTTATATACTTGTTTCCTGCACAGGTTATGTTATTTTTTAGTTTTAACAAATACCTTTTATATGACTTCTCATGTTCATAATATTGGTAAGTACTTTTTCTTACAGAAATACTCCGCTTTAGAGGGAAAGCATTCCAGGATTTGTTATGCTGTTGATCTCTTCTACCAGTGAAATTTTGGTTATGGGTTGTGGTTACTCCTTTGTAATTTGTTTCATCATATGTATACTGACTTTCAAATGCATGCATATTTGGCTGGACTTCTCTGAAGCCAAAATTCTTGATGTCATTTCTTTTGTGTCTTTCCAACATCAATCTTTGGAATAATTCTTCTTTGTTAATATCCTCTTTTGGTGATAATTCCTTAATCATACTTCTAACAGAGATATCTGAAAGATATAAAGAACCATAGGTTTCCTAGTAATAGAGTTGTAAAGTGAATACATACCTTGAAAACATAGTATTAGGCCAAAAGTAATGCTTATATAGCTATAAAACTTCTGAACCATAGTATGCAAATATTTAGGAATAAAGGGAATCAGATTCCTCAGTAAAGAAAGGATGTTTACACATAGATAAAATTATTTTCAGGAAAGCCTAGTTCCAACACCCTATGGTCAAACCACTCAGAGTATTTACATAAGCCCTGAAACAAGTGATATCTTTCTGTTGACACCCCAAAGTACTCACCAATTGGCACTAGACATTTGGGTGTTTCATAATTGAAGGAAAGCAATATTATATTAATGCATATACACATACCTAATTATTTAGGTACAATTATAAAGGCTAAAGCAGAGGAATATATCCATAAGGTAAATAATACCATAAACAAACTTATCTAACAAATAAATGGCAATTCACAAATACAAAATAAAAATAGCACTGAGAAAATGGGAAGAACTTGATAAAACAATTGTAAGAATAACAAAATATTGTTCTGAATTTCTATAATAAAACTATATTCATGCAGAATAGGCATTTTACAACATTAACCATTGGAGCATGACAGTTGTAATACATAAAAGATATTTAAGAACCATTATCTGTAAATCATAATAAAAATGAATCAAACATTTTAGAAACCCACATAAATCCAGAAGATAAATAATAAGCCAACACAATTACAAACCATTATAAGCATCCAACTCTTGGTTTTGGCTCAGGTCATGATCCTAGGGTCCTGGGATTGAGCCCCACGGTGGGCTCCATGCTCAGTGCAGAGTCTGCTGAGATTCTCCCTCTCCCTCTGCCCCTCCGCCCATGCTCTTTTCCTCTCTCTCTCTCTCTCAAATAAATAAATCTTTAAAAAATAATAATAGTGTTTCTTTTATAGCCTCCTCTATCTGAACTCTCATATTTGGAGCTCTTCACACAATTGCTGGCATAAAGAGACATGAGGTGAGGGATGCTCTTACTATATATATTAGTGGATATGTAGCTATTATTGTGAATCAATGGAAATTATGTGTACTTATCCAAAATTAATAAATTCTGACTTCGTTAACTGTCACCACAACATAGGCAACCTCAAGGGGGAACTAACCGAATGACACTCAGTGGGGAATGGATTTTACTGAAGGGCAGTGTTAGTAGCAGGGGATTACGGAAACAACTTCTGGCAGTGCCATGCAGGAGGCAGATGTGCAGAGAGGTGGCCAGCGACATAAGCACTTGGCTGTAGCCAGAGAACAGGAGAGTACTGACGGGTGGGTCAACAAGGACCAGGTGAATTTTTTATGGAGCCCAGTTTAAAAGATGAAGATCAAAACAGCCTTCAAGTGTTAACTGAAGAATGTAATTTCCAGAACATGAAAACTTTTGTGGAAAACACAAGGAGTTATAAGCAATTGCGGTGAGGATGTACATGGAGTGGAAGAGACTGGCTAAATTCCCAATAAAATACAATGAGAAAGTCAAATATAAGTTTAGTATACCAAGATGTGTACATGATGAATCTAGACAGGGAAATTAATTACTGGAATAAAGCATTTTGTACCAAAATACAAAAAGTCAGTAAAATTCAAATAAAATCCAAGAAGTTGTATTTAGAAAACTTAAAATATACGAGAGAAAAAGCAAGGTAATCCTGTATGACAAATTATGGCAAATCAATTTAATGATTTCCGGGATGAACAGAGTAATTTAATTAAAAAATATTTTTTCAAGATAGCCAATGTTCCCAATTTTACAAATCCAATCAATTTGAGAAAAAGGTACTTTCATAATAGGTAAATCAGGTGACAGAGAAATAAAGGGACTAAGATAATTTTTTCACAAAATTCAGGAGTTTGAATAGGTTTTAGGGAAACTGCTGCTGAGCCATAACCCTCAACACTCAAGAATCAAATCTTTCAATATATGTATATTAAAATATGTATTCCTTGATCCAGTAGTCCACAAACCACAGCTATAAAACAGAATTCTGAGTGACATCGAAAATATGTTAATTAATCATTCAGTTTTTAAAAGTTCATTTTTAATTCATGAAAATGTACATGATGACAACTGCCGTGGTTTAAACATAAATTAGAATTTAAAAATGGAGGCATAATATTGTACATCAGAAAGTAATATAACACTGTATGTTAACTATCCTGGAATTAAAAAAAAAAAAGAAGGTATCACTTAACTTCATAAGTTCCCTCAAGATGCATCACCATCATATTTATTTGAAGGAGAGTGAACACTATTGCATGCAGGGGGTGAACAATTTGGCACAAACCATACTTTGGTCAAAGCCTCACAGAAAAATGGTCACAACAATGTTCTCCTTGGGATAAGTTCGTACATCTATGATTGCTGGCTCAAACGGAATGATCATTAGATATCTGATCAATATTGCCGCACTACCCTCGAGAGACTCTGTGACACTCCGCAATGCAAAGAGCAGAAAGAGAACTACAATCACTTATTAGTCAGACCTCCTGTTACTTTCTATCTCAGCCTCCCTAGGACTTGCTGACCACTCCACTCAGTGGTTACCTGGGCACTTCTCTAAGTGGCAGGAAAGCACTGTAATACATTAATCAAAGTGTTCTCCTTCAAAAATTTTGTTACCCGATAAACCCCCTCTATGGGTAAGTCCACCAGAAGTTGTCCATCATCTAAAAGTGGGTTATCACAGCAGAAAAAGGATATTTCAGACCCTAGGAAAATAGGCAAAGCTGCACAGACTTAGGAGAATGCAAAATCTGGACAAGCCAAGTTTTGTCCGCATCACTAGCCTAGGCAGAGCGCAGGAAGGAGAATAGGCAAGACAAGAGAAGTAAAGCAAGGGGCTCGATTTTGCAGGGTCTTTGAGAGAACAGACATGCTCCCCATGTAGGACTGGATTTCAAAGAGACAATCTCTCTGTCCACCGTCTGTATAGTACTGCTGACTAACCATCGCAGAAGACCCACCCCAGGGGCGCCTGGGTGGCTCAGTCATTAGGCATCTGCCTTCGGCTCAGGGCGTGATTCCAGGGTCCTGGGATCAAGCCCCGAATCGGGCTCCCTGCTCTGCTGGGAGCCTGCTTCTTCCTCTCCCACTCCCCCTGCTTGTGTTCCCTCTCTTGCTGGCCGTCTCTCTGTCAAATAAATAAATAAAATCTTCAAAAAAAAAAAAAAAGACCCACCCCATTGCTTGGTTATACTCTTGATGTGTGGCAAAAGCAGGACAGACAAAATGGCTAGGAGGCCTTGAGACAGTCCCATGCAGCCTTGGGGCCCCAAGTGCAATGGGGGAGCAGCCAACGTTTTCCTATCTCCCAAACATAGGAACTGAGGATGAAACCTGGACAGGTCCTGGAGTAAGGACTACAGAGGAACTGACGGATCAGTTGGAATCAGATGGAATCAAGTGTGGAAGGAGAGACCAGAGGAAACGAGGACCCCTATGAAACAGCCCTCCTCATCCCTCTCAAAGCCAAGGGACCAAAAAGGTCACAGCAGCCTGATAATAGTGTTGCAGGTCATGATAAAGACTGCCATTGTCTGCGTCAGTTGGAATGCCCTGTCTGCAGAACAGAGTAATGGGGGAGATTTCCTTTGAGTGCTCACAAGTACTTTTCTTTTCTTTTTTTTTTTTTTAAGATTTTATTTATTTATTTGACAGAGAGAGCACCAGCCAGCGAGAGAGGGAACACAAGCAGGGGGAGTGGGAGAGGAAGAAGAAGGCTTCCAGCGGAGGAGCCTGATGTGGGGCTCGATCCCAGAACGCCAGGATCACATGTGAGCCGAAGGCAGACGCTTAACGACTGAGCCACCCACGTGCCCCTCACAAGTACTTTTCTTTTCTCACAGACCTCTCCTCTTTGGGGAGAGTTTCTCAAACAATATTTGATGAAGCAGTTTCATCTCTGATCATCTCAGCTGTTACCAGTGTTCACATCTTTGATATAGTCCCACCCACTTGGTTTTTACACTATTTTCACCTCGCCCTCCACAGCCCTCGGCTCTGTCCATAATATTCAGGTCAGAGAAATTCCTGCTTATGAGAAAGGAGAGTTACGTGCTGGGGCTTTTCCAGAATATCATCCCAGCCCTTTGTTCAGCTGAGGACGGAAGATGTTACAGATGGGTCTACATTAATTTTGTCCACTGACTGGCTTAGGAAATATTTTACATATATAGACATCTAGCTTCTCTTCTGGAATTACTGACTCAGATGCATAGGAGTAAAACCAGGGAATCCAATATTGTAAAATTTTGCTACAAGGTTTTGTGATTACTCAAGTAGTAAAAGCAACATTAATCTAGTGAGGAGTGGGCAGATCATCTGAAGAAAAGAGGAGACGGAAGTCCAGGTGCCACCTCATGAAGCTTTCAATTCAGAGTCAATATGGCTTCAATCAGTCTAGCAGGGCAGGGGCCCCCAAGAAACTCACTAGGGCAGATCCCAAGATTTAGAGAGACATTATCCTCACCCAGGGAGACCAGGTTCCTGTAGTTCTCCAACATCACGTCCCTGTACAAGGCCCTCTGAGCAGGGTCCAGGCACTCCCACTCCTCCGCAGAGAATTCTACGGCCACATCCCTGAAGGTCAACAGCACCTGTAACGAAAAACACATTTCACTAAGAAACCATGGGGAGAGTTCTTATCTTCACACAAATTAGAGGAGAGAGGTGCAAGGACTGATTTGGCTGCAGTGACATATCAGTGTGAGATCATTTTGAGCAAGTCATAGGATCCCTAATTTTGTGTTATTATACTTCTCAACCAGAGAACATAAATCCACAGATCACTGTGCATGCCACAATTTTGTGAACAAAACATACAAACAAAAAATGCACCACGAGGTGGACTATACAGAAGTGCTAGACAGTGCATCTTACACACCAATTATTTCTCTGATGAGCCGCACTATGAGCAGTGTCTGTAAAGATTACAAAGTTCACTGTGCCTTTTAAGAAAGTATAAAATCTAAGAATGTGATGATGATTATAATGGCAGAAACAAAAAGTTTTTAAGCATTTAGGACGTACTAAATATTACCCAAATGGGTATTATTTTGTGTAATAACATTAGAGAAATATCTGTGTCCATCTTACAGAGGAGACTGTCAGAGAGACTCTAAGAAACTAGCCTTGGGTCAGAGAACTAAGAAATGGTAGAGTCGGCACCGGAACCAGGTGTTTGGAATTTAGAATTGAACCTGAAGAATCACAGAGTTAAGTAACAGATGCAGCTTTAAAAGTACTTTGATAGCAGGTTTCCTAAGTGAGAAAACATGAAACAAGTTTGAAGCTAAAAACATGGACCTGCAGAAAATGTCACTATATATGCACATACATAGTATGTTACTAGTCTTACCACTATTGATTCACTAATGAGTTAGTGTACAAAAGAATTTAAGGCCATGAAAAATTCCTATGAACAATTTTCAAAGGTTAAAATAAATACAAAAGTTACTTATGAAGAATGCATCTTTTATATATACCATAGGTTTCTGCTCACATACAACCACGCACACATAAACACAATTTCAGTAAAAGTAGTCCTCTCAGATTTTTGGGATGAATTTTTTAAATATTTTTTTTTAAATTCATGTGTATTTCAGTATTTTTGGTCAAATGGACATTTAGAAATTGTTCTTATTTTTAATTAGGTTGTCAACATTACTCTGTACTAGCCCCGTTAAAAAAAATACAAAAATGAAAATAGAAAACTTTACCTTTTCCACTAAATACTTATGTGCAAATCAAAATTTTGTCCATTTAAATGTCCATTTAAGCATAAGCCTAGGGGGGTTTATCCAATAATAAATCAATGTTTGAAGATTATACAAATTTATTAATGTTCTATATTAATCAATTAAAATAGAAAAAATATGAAAGCATTAGATCTTTTAAGAAATAACTGGATAACTAAAAATCATGCTGAAAAAAAAAATTAGAGGCATCAAGTAAGGAAATTCCAGTAAACACCATGACTGACAGTAAACAACAGAAGCATTTTCACTAAAACTGAGGCTGACACAAGGGATGATGGCCAGGGCTCCTGCTATTCGCCACTGCACACAATGCCTGGACACTGGGAACCATGAAGGATACATGCGCCTTTATTCAGAGAATGTTTTAATGAGGATCTAAAAGAACAAGTTATCTCTATGTTTATTAGCATGAAAACAACTCCAAGATTTGTGTGCAGAATAAAATATCACAATATAACATTCACTGAAGAATCTTAACTAAAATCACCTAATGATAGGTAAATGCATTTTTATGAGACATACACTTAAAATCTTCCACAGAATAGGCAATAGTGATTACAAATTTGGTGAGTGATGATGGAGGGCATGACAGGGAAGGAGAAGTTTTACTTCTTAGTCCAAAATGTGCAACACTGTGGAGTTTTACCTCAAAACAGATATATGGCATGTAATGTTTAAAACAAAAGAAATGTAATATTTTAGTAACAATTGGTGGAAATAGAATTTGGCTCCAGCCACTCTGATGACAAAGACTAAGTTTTTGCTCCAACGTAATGGCTGAAACATTTTTAGGTAAAACACCTGCTACACAAAAGTCCCTGGATGAACAAGGGTCTTCATGAGATGGATATGCTGTGAGTGATGTTAAAGAACTTACTGTTAAAACAAATTATACAATAAAACATCCTTTATCATTGGAGTGTTTCAGAACTTTCTGTTCTAATCCAAATCATTAATATTTTAGAGCCAGAAACATGCTGATTCACTTGTTCAGCTTCAAACGCCTTGTAAAATCAGGGACCACAGGTTTCCCCTTCTCAGTCTTATTTTCCAGCTGTTCCTGCCTATTAATATGGCCCATTAATGTGCAGTTCTTTTTTTTCCTTTTTCAAGTTTGTATTTAAGTTCTTGTTAGTTTACCTGTAGTGTAATACTGTTTTCAGGAGAATTTAGTGATTCATCGCTTACATGTAACAGTCCGTGCTCAACAGGACAAGTGCCCTCCTTAATACCTATCACCCCATCACCCACCTACCTCCCTCCATCACCCCTAAGTTTGTTCTCTACCATTAAGAGGCTCTATGATTTGCTTCCCTCTCTCTCTGTTTCTCCCCTTCCCATATGTTCATCTGCTTTGTTTCTTAAATTCCGTATGAGTGAAATCCTAGGATATTTGTCTTTCTCTGCCTTATTTTGCTTAATGCTGTTGTTTTTTTTTTAAGATTTTATTTATTTGACACAGAGCGAGACAGCACAAGCAGGGGGAGCAGCAGAGGGAGGGGGAGAAGCGCCCCCCCCCTCAACCCCTAAGCAAAGAGCCTGACTTGGGACTGGATCCCAGGATTCTGGGATCATGACCTGAGCGAAAGCAGACGCTTATCCAACAGACCCACCGAGGCACCCGTTAATGCTGTTTTTCATAACGCAGTTCTTCTTAATGCCGCTCTACAAGGAACTGACAGTGCATTCACACTCATCTCCTAAAACAATCCCCTTTGCCAACTTCACTGCCACCAAAGTCTCACTCGCAGTTTCTGATTCACGCCTGAGTATGTAACTTCCCCGTGATGATCCCCCAACAGGGCCTCTTCACAGGTTCCCTGTCTCTGGGTCATGGTGAGATGGAATGTAAGTGGAGATGAGAGGCACTGAGGCAAGGCTGGGGTGAGTTCAAGCGAACGTCAGGCAGGTCCCTTGAGAGCTTGAGAGTACATTACCAAGTCCAAAAACCCTAGCATTTCAGGAAAGAGAGACACAAGGAACAACCAAGAATGTGAATTTTACCTGGGAACGAGTCATTTTTGCCTCCTCGTCCTTTCCTCTTCCTCTGGACTTCTCGGATACGATCAGTCTTGACAAGTGGACGGTGAGCGCTGAACACAGGCTGTGTCATGCCTAGAATGAACAGACCCCCTTCCTGTGATACAACCACGCACACGGGGAGGACCTCAAGTAAAGACAGTCCTCTGCCGCCCACTGCCCCAGGAGGGGCTCGTGAACACAGAGACAGGCCAGTGAGACGGTTTCTCCCCCTTTTCTTCACAGCTCACTGCGCCGCGGTGAAGGCCACGCGTTCTGCGGCGGCCGCCGCCCTGACCGACCGCCGCACCGACCAGAGCCCCACCTTTATGGATCCCGGACGGAGGAATGGGAGGCAGTGAAGCACCTGAAGCGGCGGTCTCCACGAACCGAGGGGCTAGAAGCGGGCACGGCCGCTGCGACCCGGGGCTGGCGGGCCTCGGAACGTCTCACGGCGACGCCGGGACCCATCGTGGGCAGGAAGGCGAGGACCGCAGTTGTAACCTCCACAAGAACCCCGGTGTGGGAGACTGGAGGTTATGGGGCCGCGAAGCACGGGTTTGAAATTGAATACCCGAAATTCACTCACCCGAGCGTTTCCGTCACTCAGCTCAATTCACTTCCCGGTCTGGAGGCAAGTGAGCGCGCCCACGGGAGAGCAGGTTACAGGGGGCGGGAGTTGGGCAGGGACGCGTCCGGCGAGAGGCGGGACTTCACGAATGGTTGACACCCGGCAGGAAGCGCGTGGTGGGGGGCGGGCCCAAACACGGGGGCGGAGCCTCGAGTCGCCCCGCCCCCGCAGGTTGGTCTGTTGGTCCTTTCCGGCTGTGCTTGCTTCTCCGCTTTTTGATCACCGCCGTGCAGCAGAGCTGCTTCCTGCCTGTTCTAAGTTAATGTTTCTAAATTTAAAGTAAAAGAGTAATGAGGGCCGCTTATATTAAAAGCGGAGATATTCTCAACAAGTTGAGAATGGCTAAATTCAAAATCTTTTGGTGCGAGCAGGTGGAGATGTATGTGTGTCTTGTTAAGCGATGGAAACTGGAATGTGATCACTCAGGTGATCCGTCGGGAGGAAGCCTCTCCTTGGACCTGCTTACAACAGGGCAGCTGGCTTCCCCCAGGGCAAGTGGTTCAGGAAAGAAAGAGGGAGTCCAGTATCTTTTATAACCTAACCTCAGAAATGACGACTGTTACTTCTGCCGGATTCTGTCGGTCCCGCAGGCTCTTCTGTAATTGCCGCCGCTCAGGCAACCGCTGTCCTGCTTTTCCCTGGCCTGACCAGGTTCCTGAGAAATAGGACTTTTCATTCTAAAACTGGGAAAGTTCTGTGCAAACTGGGCCAGTGGAGCACACTAGCTGCTGTGCCACTGACCTTCCCAGCCACTCTCCACCCAATCTGCTTTCTCTCCTTCCCTCCTCTTCCTTTTTTCCCCACCTCCACCCCTTCTGTGTTCTCTCCTCTCCTTTCCTCTTCTCTTCCTTTTTCATCACTTCCAGGTGTGAAGAGAGAGTGGCAAACACATTCCTGGCCTGGGTCCTAGTGACAACTTTAGCCAAAAAAGAATGAAGAGGTGGGTGTCACCCTCAAGTGTGTAGACCTTTCAGGTGGCATGACAGGGAGTAAAAGCTGCCTATGAGAAACAAAGTCCTCAGGAGTTCTTCCAACAGTGAAAACAAGCACAAACCAGGTGAGAAGAGCCTGTCTATTCTTGTCCCAATACCTGCAGTTGGTACCCCCACCCAGGATGTTCACAGACATGCACTGCTTGTGGGATGGGGTGGGTGGTAAATTATTCCATTACCAACCAACTCATCAACTGATGGAATTAATGAAATAATGTAAGGTGTTTCCCGGAGGTCCCCCAACAGAGTGAGGTGATAAAGGGTCTGCCTACTGTAGCAAACTGACAGAAATTCGAGAAGGAACATACTGTGGGCTTTAAGACTAGGTTACAACATCTGTTTGGCTAGCAGAAATCTCATCCATTAGACAACAGCCAAAGCTGTGCTTTGTTTAGATGCTGTGAAAATTAATAATGAGAAACCTCATTAAAATGGAATTAGGAACTATTGGCAGGGGGAGTTCTCACGCCCTACCCCTCCTAATCAATTGCAGACCCAAGAGGAAAAGATGGACTTGACCTTGCACTTGGACACTACTCTACTACTCTAATCTCCCCAACCTCGGCAGCAGCTCAGCCAATGAAAAGCCACCATACTGCAAACTTCCAGTTTACACCAATGAACTGTTAGTTTATGATGGCCTTCCCAACTTAACCCTTTTCTCCTCAAAAAGTGTCTCTCTCTTTTGTTCCCCATTCTTGCTTAGGGTTTTGCAGTAGCTTGTTTGTCCCAGATTGCAATTCTCTTTTATTCTCAAATAAACCCATCTTTTGTTGTAAAATAACCAGCAGTTTTTATCTTTAAGGTTAACAGTGCGAAACTTTATCCCTACATGTGTGGGAAATCCAAACCTTCAGGAAGCAAACATGCAGAAAGGAATGTGGTGGCACTGAGAGACAGCTGCAATTACAGGTCATTTTCTCATGGAAGGAGGAAAAAGATGTGGGTGGTAGGGGCAGGATTTGTTGGTGTGGAGTTTAACAAAATCCAGTCTGTTTCTAACTCGAACACGGTTGAGAAATGTGGAAAAGTGGCCATGAGCCACACTGGGACCATTGTGGACTTTATCTTTGGAAGCAGAGTTCACTTAAACTCAACCCACCAGATAGAAAAAAAAAATAATAAGGAGAAACCTGACCTTGAATCACCAGGAACCATGGGACCATAGTCTGCCAAATTAATCAGGGTGAAGAATGAAGCAGCACAGACAATAACGGTGACATGTGTGAAGCTGGCATCCCAGTACCAACAAATTCTCTGTACAATAGCCCTGTATGACCCATGAAAAGGGTAGACGGCTCATGGAGACTAACAGCGGACTACTGAAGACTACTGATTGTGCAAATGCTTCTTTTCTCAGCCTTATCTCAGAAAAGAGCTAACTGCAGTTTAGCTTCGAGTAAGAAGGATCATAGTTTACGTTTCCTCCACTGCCACAATTACTTTTGCCGTCTCAATTTGGTTAGAAGGGATTTGGCTTTGATATCGGTCCTGAGTGTAATAATAAACTATACTGATGATATCATAAGAATATCAGAAACTGAAGAATAAACTAGGTAGAACTGACCTCAATGCATTAGTGGCACCAAAAGAGAGTGTTTGCTAAATCCACCAAAGATCTAGGGACTTGCCCAAACGGTGAAATTGTTAGGAATATTCTGGGCGGAAGCCACCCATGATGTTCCACAGGTGACTCAAAAGAAACTGATATCCTTACCTACCCCTAGAACTAAACAAGCAGCCCAGTGTTTGGTCTGTTTGGATTAGGGAAGATGCATATTCTACATCTGGGAATATTGCTAACTCCTATCCATGCAACTATCTCAAAGGAGGCCAAATTTGAATTAGGACCTAAGAAAGGTCATTTCTGGTTTGCAAAAAGCAGTGTCTCTCAATCTCTGTCTGTCTGTCCTTGGACCCCTGTGATCCATTCAGAAATGATTTTGGAAGCGGCTGCAATGCTTAGTAAAGAAGATTGGAATTAATGGCAAAAGCCTTTGAGTGCCACCTAGTGGTGACCACTAAGATCTGGGACCAGAAAATTTTTGGATGCTGGGGCATGATAACCTACCATCTGAGATACAGTTACTAGCTTGCGGCTGGGTGTTGAGATGGCCCCTGGGACTGAAAGACATAAGATAATATTGAGACATGAAATTCTGATAATGTTCTGGACCATGTTGGAGAAACGCTGTAATAAGGGATGCAGTGTCCGTAAGTATCCCATAATAAAAAGGAAACCATTTTTGCAAGAGCATCTACAGAGGGAATGCAAATAGGCAGCCATCATACCCACAGTCGGTAACCTCTTTTCTCGTAGGAACAACTTTAGAACCACCTGAGTTACTGCCAGAGCCTACGGTCACTTGTTTTTGTGGATGGAAAGCTATTAAACAGAATAGGCGTAATGATGGGTTTCTGATAACCAGTAGACATCTTACAGTGGGTCTGAATTCCCCTGGGAAACCGCCCCACCCTCAGCCTAGGAAGGCAATGGGAAACGTAATGACATATTCAAACTAAATTTCATCTAGGCGTAACTACTATGCATTTAACTCTAGTACGGGGGACACAACATTTTTGAATACAAAACATGTAACATCCCCACATACATACGCATAGATTGGTGGGCCTTTATTCGTATTGCACGGAGTTTATAAATTACTATTGTTAAGAATTTACATATTCGTGTCATGGTGTCTTCCCACTGACGAAGATGATCTTTATTCAAGTCTTTCTCATCGCTTCACTCTGACACTAACTTTCCTTGAGATTTGTCCCACATAGATAATCCAAGATAGTGTCTTCATCTCAAGATCCTTAATTTAATCACATCTGCACAGTCCTATTTGCCTTATAAGGGAACATATTCACAGGTTCCATGAATTAGAATGCAGATATCGTGTGTGTGTGTGTGTGTGTGTGTGTGTGTGTGTGTGTGTGTGTGTGTGTGTTGGGGGCATTATTCTTTCTACCATAGGTTCTAAACTTCTCTATTACATCAATTAATGACATGGAAAGTATATATAATAAACATATATATAATGCTTATATAATAAGAATCGAGCACAGTATTTCTTTCAATACCTGCTGTTCCTACTAAATTATAAACCTTACGTGGGCAGAGGCTCACACTGTTCACACGCTCACAGTTATGTGATGGCTCACTGGAGTTTACAATTCGGGATGGACGACTGAAGAAGCGACTGTAATTGTGGGGAGAAAACATAAAATTAGATCTTTCATACAAGATTGAGAGATTTTTAAAAGTATTTTTTAAAGATTATTTTAGAGAAAGAGAAAGAGGGAGTGTGGGGGAGGATGGGCAGAGGCAGAGGGAGAGAGAGAATCCTCCAGCAGACTCCCGGCTAAGCAT
This sequence comes from Ursus americanus, assembly GCF_024610735.1. NCBI lineage: Eukaryota > Metazoa > Chordata > Mammalia > Carnivora > Ursidae > Ursus > Ursus americanus. The sequence goes on along the minus strand of NC_142147.1, from coordinate 53,890,610 downwards.
GGAGCCTAACTGAGGGCTGGATCCCAGGACCCTGGGACCATGGCCTGAGCGGAAATCAATAGCCACTTAACTGATTGAGCCACCCAGGTGCCGCAAGACTGAGAGAGTTTACGTAACTTCTACAGGTAAAGGAGACACAACAGAACCAGGATAGATGGGTGTGCCAACTGTCAAAGGGGCTGACAGGCAAGAAACATGAAGTCATTAGAGCAGAGGTGTTCAAGAGCCAGCAACAGGGATTCTCTAAAACCACCACATAAATGGAATAGAGGAAAGAGACGACGGAAAAGGATACTAAGGTGTTCACCACGACAAGGACACATCAGGTGGCCCTGGTCTCAGCGGAGGACCTGGGAGAGAAGCTGGTCCTATGAATGCGTGTCTGTACAGGATGAACATCATGGAGCTTCTGGAGCAGTTCTTAAGTTCCAAACGTGCAACGTCGGGCAGATAACAATTCCGCATGTAGTAACTGTGTAATTTCGTCACCAACTATTCCAGAACAGTGTGCCCAATCCTTTTGCTTTGTGATGGTTTCGCTGTCCTATTTTTTGTCCATGTTTTTGCCAGACACATAAATAGGAATTATGATGCTTACCAGCATTTGCAACGTCCAGCATAGGGTAACCAAAAAGCCAACGTGCTTGGAAGCTTTCGTTGTAAGCTCTGTCTGCTCTGAGTTCCTGAGGCTGATCGTGATGGCCTGGAAGATGCTCGAGAGGCAGGTGGTGCCAATGGACACACCGCTGACGACTCTGAACACACTGAGCGAGTTTACATCCGAAAGTACTGGGGGGAAAATGCCTTAACCCAAAGCTTCCACTGTATGGGGAACTCCTTTAGAAAGAATAAACAAGGAGTTGACTAAAGCCAGGTGCTTGAGAATCAAATCCACAGACCTTAACAGGCATCCCCCAAAACGAAGGTATATGTAGTAGTAAAGAAGAAAGAAATCCCCCAGGATTCCAAAAACAGTCTGTGATGAGAAGATCATCCCTGTTGCCAAATTCCTAGTAGCCATTCTGTCATTTCTCACTAACTAATATTTCTACCCAGAGTCCTTTCTGGAGGCGGAAATTCTGAGTTATTATTATCATGGCAACTGAAATCCTATATTCTCCACTTAGAATTTTTTCCCACACACATAAACTTACCAAGCTATAGCTCCTGTTCTAATGAGATTTTCTAAGTTTGTACATTCTACCCAAGGAAAACCCCTTTTCCACACGTGAGCACTTAATTACCTGGGTTCTTGATGAGCCCCCTTCCCTTACAGACCATCACTCAGACTGAAATAGAAAATACTCACCTGCTTCTTTCCTGCTGTTATGGCCACACCTGCCAAGGTCACTCACTGCGGATACTCAGCTTAGTTGTCATGGCAAAGCGAGCCGTCAATTAAATTTAAGATACTTGCAACAGCTGGAGTGCTCTAGCAGGATGGAAGTTATTTGCTTCTGGAGGGAAGCCCTAGGGGTGGAGATTCAGAAAGACAAAATATCATTAACACCCCTCTCTCCTCATACCGCCTGGGGCTAAGGTATTCCTTAAAAAAAAAAAAAGTGCCAGTTTTTTGCTTTTCCTTTGCCTACAAAAGGTCAATGTGTCCCATTACGAGATCTACAATTTCACTTTTTCTCCAATGATCGCTTATTTCTATGCAGACATTTCATCTCGGAGAGTCAGGTAGTGTAAAAGAGACAAACTCTTCTCTATAAAATGTAACCAGACTTACATTTGGGTTTCATAACCCTTTTTGGGCTGGGCTATCACTTGGAGGTGTATAAACTGTGCTGGCCTGGGATGGCCACTGAGGAAGAAAAGCCACATTCTGCCAAGGAATGGTCAGAATGGAATTCAGATTTGGAAAATAGTTCCATATAATCCCCACTACTCCTCTCATCCTTTTCCTGGAAGCAGCAGAGAGACATGATGATTCCTTTTTGAAGGACAGTCACATCCAATCACCAAATTGCCCAACCAAGACATAGGACCAGGAGGAAGTAAAGGACGTAAAATTGGTCAGCCCAGTTTTTAGCAGTTTTTGTGGTAAACGGCATAACATCGGTCAAGGTGCAAATGGACTGGAAAGTCTAAAAGGTGATGCAGATTCATTTCAAGGGCCACGATGGTGTGGGGTCAACCTATCTGGATGTGTCAGCAGTGGTGAGGCATGACCAATGAACGGGAGTCCAATGAGTCAGTCCGCCAGGAGCGAGCAGGAGCGTCCCAAACCATGAGGCAACCACAACTCGGGCATGCCGTGAGAGCCTCTGCACCATCACAGAGTCAGGCTTGATCAGCGCCTTGACAGTGGCCAGTGCCCACAGAGAACAGGTCCTCCCCACGAGCTTTCAAATGAGTGACCCGGACAACAGATCAATAGCTGAGGTTCATTTCTGTTTTGCAGCCCCAAAGAAGGTGTCCTTAATCAGACAGTCTGCAGTGTCCAACATGGAAGACCAAATCGCTAGACCATGGGCGACAACCCAAAACCCTGAGTTCCGACCCCTGCGTGGAATGATTGTACTGCTTTCGGTCTTGCGTGGCTGACTCTGAGGCCAAACAGCTACGGCAGCCCAGGGGACACCATTAGGTGTCAGCTCCTGTGACCCATCAGTGAGTTGGGGACAGACATTTAGAAGACACTTGGTGAATCAGAGACCCTATAGAGCCAGCAAGATTTGTTTCTAGCAATGGAAGGGGACATAAAATATCCACCAAACACAGCCCCTGACTTTTCTTATATAGCTGAGAATTGGCTTGCGTGAGTCAGGTTTCCTTTTAAATATACTCTATCCAAATAAACCGGTAAATGTCAGTAAACTTTTTCTGAGTTCTGTGAGCCGCTCTAGCAAATTAACTGAACCCAACGACGAGGGTCATTGGAACCTCCAATCTGTAGCTGGTTGGTAAGAAGCACAGGTTGACAACCTGGGCTTGCTACTGGCATCTGAAGTGAGGGAGGAGGGCAGTCCTATGGGACTGAGCCCTTACCCTACGGAATCTGATGCTGTCTCTAGGTGTCAGAATTAAGCTGCATTGTAGGACACACTGCTGGTGTCCCAGAGAATTACTTGCTGGTGTGGGGAGCCCGCCTGCCATGATGGAATTGGGTGCTCAGACCCCTTTTTAAGGATCCGTCCCTAAAGAGTATATATTTCCATGTGTCTGGCTACTTTCACTCAACATTAGGTTTATAGGATTCATCCATGTTGAGTACAAATGAATTTCATTCGTTTTTTTATTCCTGCCTGTTTGCAGCCATACTTGACCGTCTAGTCCCTGTCACTTAGCCTCTCTTCCCACAACCATGTAAGATGGTGGCATGGCGCCTGATCGAACATAGCCACGCAAGTCTGAGTTCCTTCCCTCCCCCAAGCACGCTGAAGCTTGCTGCTGAAGCTGTGGAGGTCAGGCTGTAGGCTAACAGAGACATCAGGAGGTCCGTAGGGAGAGATGTCAGGGTGCTGTGGGCAAGGTGCTAGCAAGGCCCATTTTCTTTTGGTTTCTAGCAGCTACAGGCTGCGTGCAGCTCAATCGCTTTAACTTACAATGTTGCTTCACCCAAATCTCTTTATCAGCTCTGGGGACTACTTGTCCCTCCCTCCCCCCCATCAGGAGAAGAATGAACCATACTTCTAGACCCTTCGTCCTTCTGCCAGGGGAAGACTGACGAACAAAGCACATTCAGAGTGTCTGTTTCAATCCCACCCCACACACAACAGCCTCATTCGCAGGTAAGACAGAGGAAGGCCCTACTCACCACCGTCCAGGTCTAACAGCTGGATGAGAGAATTTGCTTTTGGTCCCGGAGAGCCTTCTTTTTCCCTAACCAGACCCGCAAAGGGACCTTGTCGCTTTCTTTCCAAAGAGTCATGCCTCTCTCATCGCACCAGCCTTGTCACCAAGACTGCCAAGCAATGTGAAGGGTGTTAGGTGTTATAACCACAAGCCAAAAACAAATTAGCTTGCCAGTTACATGGCTGCTGGCAGGAAGCACGAGACTTCTGGATTGGACACAAAAGTCTTAATCATTTGACAACTGGAAGCAAGAACTTCAGTTCACATCCCCTTCCGCACTCCACACCCCACAAGGTGAGGCGAAGGGGCCCAGGCAGATGCTGTATGAACGGAAGGTCTGCGTCACCGCTGAGGAAACTCAGCCCAGATCTTTTGCTATTTATTACGAATAGAACTGCTCAACCTTGCCTCAGAAGGAGGTATAATTTTTCTTTTCTTTTTTTTTTAAGATTTTTTTTATTATTATTTATTTATTCGACAGAGATAGAGACAGCCAGCGAGAGAGGGAACACAGCAGGGGGAGTGGGAGAGGAAGAAGCAGGCTCATAGCGGAGGAGCCTGATGTGGGGCTCGATCCCAGGACGCTGGGATCACGCCCTGAGCCGAAGGAAGACGCTTAACGACTGTGCCACCCAGGCGCAATAGTGCACCCTTTAAACACAATTTGTCATGGAGCAGGTCCCTAGAATTATACTATAATCAGTGAGCCTACATTTTATGGAGATATTTAAATATTAATTCATTATTGTAAGTGGTCAATAAATTTTTAAGCATAAATGAAAAATTGTTAGAAAAAATTACTACTCGTTATCTAAAATAAGGTTACAAGGAACGAGAATGTCTAAATATACACCTGTATTTTGAAGAATACATCTAACTAGCTTTGTTCAATGGCATTGTGTTTACATGCATTGCCATTACGCCTGACCGGTCAGGTTCAAATCTCCCATTCCCATGAGAACAATCTGCATCTGACAAATCACTGAACCTTCTCAGGCTCAGTGCTCCTTATCTCTTCCATGAAAATGCCAATACTGACTGTCATCAATTTATGGAGAAAACAGGATGCCCTACGTAGGCGGCCGTTAGAGGAATGATCTAGATTATGTAAAAAGCTCTTCAAGTGTTACAAATTCAGCCCTTGGAAACTTGTTGAAAGCAAATATTCTGAATAAATGTTTCCAAGTGGGAGCTACAGTAAGCGGAGAATGGATTTTAGCCGATGTGACACGTGCGCCTCACGCCTCAGGTTCCCATACAGGAATCTGGCTCAGGAGAAGAATTTCGCTCCCTGGGATTTTACAGAATGACGACCAGGGATTTGGTGTTGGGAATGATCTTTTCATTACAAACAGTAGTTGGAAATTCTGGGGAATTTCTCTGTTTCTTATCATTATCTTTTCCTTTATCTGACAGGCTACAAGCTTAGGTCCACAGATTTGATTCTGGAACACCCGACTGTAGCCAACCTCTTGGTTATTTTTTCTAAAGGAATTCCTCAGACAATGGCCGCTTCCGGGTTGAAACATTCCCTCGATGATTCTGCATGCAAACTTGTTTTCGATGTTCACAGAGTGGGCAGGGATGTGGGCACTGGAACCACCTGCCTCCTGAGTGTCTTCCAGGTGATGACGATCAGTCCTGGGGACTCCGGGTGGGCGGGGCTTAAGGTAAAAGCTCCCAGTACCTGGGCACCTCCATCGTCTTCCGCTGGATCATGACTGCAGTGCCAAGTATTTTGGCTCCTTTTCACGGGACTGACAAAAGGAATAGCAGAGACAGCATGAGGACAGCAGATCGTGACTACTGCCACGCAGCGTGTTACAGCAAAACCACAGAGTCACTCTATGCGCCACCGCTATGACTCCATGACGGTTTCTGCTTGGGGCTCATGGTCCAGTCCAGGGGCTCATGGTCCAGTCCAGCGGCTCCATGGTTTCCATCCTGCACAGGCACAGGCAGTGAGCCCAATTCATTCAAAGGAACACTGTCTCCCCGAGATCCTCCCCTGAGACCACAGTCACCAGAAGCATCTTTGTCCCGGCATGCTTCTTTCTTTCTTTTGGACACTGTCCTCTATCTTCCACGTGTGTTTGTCAGTTACTAACGCCCCCAGTCCATGGCTGAGGAACACTCCTACACTACTTGCCGCGTGTTTTCCTACTGTCGGTCCCTACGTGCTCATGAGCCGTGACCCCAGAATGTCCACCCTCTGCTCTGCCTGGAGAAACAAAATTCCCTACACTTTTAATGAATATGTAAGTTATATGCACCTTCGCAATCGTTAGTTGTTCATTTATTAACGCCTTTCAATGTATAAGCACATTTCGAAATATTCACATTAGGAGAGAGGGGTAAACAAGACAAACGGAGCTTCTGCTCGTAAACAAACAACATCAAGAGCAATTATAAAAGAAATGTGGTGTATTTATCAAGTTAAGGTAAGGTAGTTCTTCCTTATCCAAGGTCTCACTCTCTGCTGGGAGTTCCCTGCAGTCAACGGCAGCCCGTGAGCAGACAATCCTCCTTCTGACGTTGTCAGAGGGTCAACAGCAGCCAAGTGCTGCATCACAAGCCTACCTCATTCACCACACTTCATCTCATCACGTAGGCATTTTATCATCTCACATCATCATCATCAGAAGGGTGAGTACAGCACAATAAGATATTTTGAGAGAGAGGAGCCCCATTCACACTTTTATTACAGTATACTGTTATAATTGTTTATTTTATTAGTGCTTATTGTTGTTAATCTCTTACCATGCCTGATTCATAAGTTAAACTTTATCATACATATGTATGTATAGAGAAAACCAAGTCTGTATCGGGTTCAGTACTATCTGCAGTTTCACGCATCCACTGGGGGTTTAGAATGTATCTCCCGTGGATGAGGGGAGACAATTGTATATTTATATGTATATGTTGTCATATTAATATTTTTCCATCAAATAATATTGGATAATTATACATTCAGGAACATTAAAATAATTCTTACTCCAGTAATTGCAAACTGCTTTTTCTTGAAGTTCTTTTTTATCTGATATTTATCTCACCATGCTGTTAGGACTTAACTGGACACTCAGGTAGTCCGGCCAGGGTCCCCAACAAGAAAACAGGGAGCTGGGACAGCTAAGACAAAACCGCACTAGCATCCTGTTTTACAGCGTAGACAAGACCACGATAGCATCCTGTCTAGCAGCCTCTGCAGAAGTGACTTGGGCAAAACATCCTGGAACAAAACAATTAACCATGAAACACTGGCCACTATCACAAGTTGAGGCAGTTAGTCTCCGAAACACCATCAACACATGCACGATAACCCGACAGGCAGACGGGTGCACGGTCAGAGCCCTGACTGGCACACCTTAGCGGCCAGTCCACAGGGGCCCACTCTCAGGATGCTCAAGATAGTTCTGCAAAAGAGCTTATAAAAACCCCTAGATCTGAACGCCAAAACGTCAACCCTCTCGGGGCCCCTCCCTCTCTAGGAGCTTTGTACTATCAATAAACTTTGCTTTGCTGCCCACCACCCTTCATCGGGTCTACCTCTTCATTCTCCCAAGCAGCGTGACCAAGAACCGCGGGTACTAAGGGAATAAAATTCCTGTAACAGGTGCTTTTGGCTCAGGGCGTGATCCCGGCGTTCCGGGATCGAGCCCCACATCAGGCTCCTCCGCTGGGAGCCTGCTTCTTCCTCTCCCACTCCCCCTGCCTGTGTTCCCTCTCTCGCTGGCTGTTTCTCTCTCTCTGTCAAATAAATAAATAAAATCTTTAAAAAAAAATCCTGTAACACTAATTAATTTGGAAGTGTAGGTGATATGGAAATTTTTTAGCAACACAATTTATGAATATTGACCTTTCCCCCACCTCCAGTTGGGACAAAATGTCGAAGCAGAACCATATCCATGAAAGATAGAAATGGAAAAGAGTCTTACAAATAAAAGCACTGGTTGAATGGACAGATTCTAGAAGCCTGGGATAAGCAATGCGGCTTACTCATTTAAATAGCATGGGGTGGTGACCACATTTTTCTATACCTATTTTTGCTGAATGTGCAGTAGTCACCTGTGATTGCTTTTGTAATTAAGAAACACAAAAGGAGTTCAAATTGTTTTTCCCTAAAAAGTAAACACACAATTTGATGTCTGCCATCAAGCTCTCCTCATAACCAAGTCAGAGATTAGAGGCATGAGGGTAGATGACCCTTACTGCACACACGCAAACACATTTGCACATAAACAACACGAGTGTATGCACAACATATATATATATTTTTAAAGATTTTATTTATTTATTTGAGAGAGAGAGACAGCCAGCGAGAGAGAGAACACAAGCAGGGGGAGTGGAAGAGGAAGAAGCAGGCTCCTAGCAGAGGAGCCTGATGTGGGGCTTGATCCCAGAACGCCGGGATCACGCCCTGAGCCAAAGGCAGACGCTTAACCACTGCACTACCCAGGCGCCCCTAACAACATATATTCAGATACAACCATATACCCTCTCGTATCTCAGACACTCTCATGTATTCCTCCATAACTCCCACCCTGACCACACCCACCACCATTCACATTCATAAAACCACTTTCATCCAATCAGCCTGCAGGTGTGTATCTTGACAGGACGGGCATACACGGGAAAGGAGGGTGTATTGTAAGGTACTGGCTCATGAGATTAATGGAGAGTGAGAAATCCCAAAATCTCTAGTTGGTAATCCGGAGACACTACCTGTCCGAGTCTGAATGCAGGAGAAAACCTATGTCCCGGCTCAAAGACAGGCGGAAGACAAATTTTCCTTTACTCAGTATCTTTGTTCTATTCAGGCCTTCAAGGAATTGGAAGAGACCAACCCACACTGGGGAAGGCAATCTGGTTTAGTCTATGGATTCAAATGTTAATCTCACCCACAAACACCCCCGGAGACACACACAGAATGATGTTTAACTAAGTATGGGGGCACCCCATGCCCCAGGCAGGCCGACACATAAAACTCACCATCACACCAGTTAACGAGACAGCTGTCCTGCCACTCAGAGAGCGAGCAGTTGGTGATGGGGTGGCGCGGGCAGAGGAGGCGGCTGGGACTCTGACGACTCCCTAGAACACCTGTCACATCTGAACTGCAACCTCCAGGCATCCCATTACATGAAATGAGAAACCTTCTACTTGTTTTAGTCATTTTCCAGGTCCTGTTTCCTCCTCAAACCCTAACTACCCGTGCTCCTGACCAACCCCCTCCTCGGGTTCGATCACCTTCCTAGAGCTGTTCACAGAGCTCAGGAAAACCGTTTACTCATGAGATTAGCGGTTTATTATAAGAGGATAGAACTCACGAACAGCCAGATGGGAGAGGGGCCCAGGGCCAGGTATGGGCAACAGGCAGGGAGCTTCCATGTCCTCTCCAGGCCTGGGAAAGTGCCCCAGTCCTGGGAACGCTAGGATTCTGGTGAAGCAAAGGCAAGCCCTTCTCCTACCATGAGGCAGATGGGTCCAAATGTTCAAGCACAATTGAGAGGAGGCTTGAATTACTCTTTCTGGCATCAGCGACAGGAATAGGAGCAAGGGGCGGGCTTGTGACAGCAGGCAGGCCATTTAATACACCACAGTGCTCTTGCTGTCCTAGACCAAAGCCCCATCTTCTTCCTATAGGAAGCCTTCCTCTGGTTGGACTTTCTTTTTCGCTGCCGATTTCTGCACAAGTTGATTCTGACAGTGTTTGCCAGCTCGTCCGTTGCTTCTGGGGACACACGGAGCCTGGAGTTTCATTCAATCACACCACCATCTGTTTCGTGGGGTTTTGTTTGTTTGCTGCAAAAAGCTTTATCGTTTCCGTTTGGGAAAGGGCTCCTGGGAGAGGCTGAGGCACAAGCCCTGGTATCAGGGGCTTGTCAGAGGGGCCCCCTCGAAGGCTGCTGGTCTCCAGAGGCTCCTAATCGTGCTTGAGAGGGAGCCCCTCGAAGAGATACCCGCCCAGCCCAGCCTGGGGGCCGGCCAGCCTGCGGAGGTTGGCCAGGGGGTCACCCATCTTCTTGATGAGTTTCACCTCCTCATCTAGGAAGTGGTTCTCCAGGAAGTCACAGAGCTGAGTGACAAAGACGAGAAAACATTGCCACTTATCCATCCACAGTATCAGATGGGGAAACGAGACTCAAAGGGAAATCTGCCCGATTCAGTGTGGATGAAGGGACTACTTACGTGGGGGTCTGCGCGGGCAGAACCCAGGGCAGGCAGATCCAAAAGGGCCTGGTTCGGTTCTTCTCCAGAACCACAGTGGCCCATTTCATGGGAACTCAGCTGCGCCCTGTGTTTACGTACTGCGGATCTAACCAGAGCAGGAGGGCGTGGTTGCCCAGAGACTGCACGGCTTACAAAAAGTAAAAGATGGACTATCTGGCCATTTACAGTAAAAAATAACCATTTCTGACACAGATTCACATTTTGTCACGTACGTGGAAAGCTATAAAATTTCAGAAATATAATAGCACAGAAAAACCCATTTTAGAGTAAATATTAAGCAAGGATGATACAAGATTGGTCTCAGCTGGAAGAGGAAACCAGTATTCATTCAGAGCCACGGGGTGTTGTATTGAAAAGAGGGAGAATAGAGAGAGGAGGGCTTGTATTGCAATTTGGTTAAAACTACAATCTTTTTTTTTTTTTTAAGATTTTATTTATTTACTTGTCAGAGAGAGAAACAGACTGAGACAGAGAACGCACAAGCAGGGGGAGCGGCAGGCAGAGGGAGAAGCAGGCTCCCCACTGAGCAGGGAGCCGGATATGGGGCTCGATCCCAGAACCCCGGGATCATGACCTGAGCCAAAGGCAGATGCTTAACCTACTGAGCCACCCAGGCTCCCCGAAACTACAATCTTTTATGTTAAAATATTTTCCTTGATGACATCAACACTGAAGTTAGAGACTGGGGACACCGCAGGTCTAAACAGTTTTTAGGGGGCGTTCTGGGATCGAGCCCCACATCAGGCTCCTCTGCTGGGAGCCTGCTTCTTCCTCTCCCACTCCCCCTGCTTGTGTTCCCTCTCTCGCTGGCTCTCTCTCTCTCTCTCTGTCAAATAAATAAATAAATAATCTTTAAAAAATAAATAAACAAACAAACATTTTTTAGAAACCCATTAATTTCACTTGCTGGGTGCTCATAATTGAAGGGAACACAGTTCCCGGGTGGCTGCCGTGTTAGGCTCCAGGAGAAGGCTGGGTCCTAGGAAGTACGTGCAGAGCTCAGACAGTTCTGGCAAATGGCGTTAAGGTCTTCCGGTTAAATCATTGTTTCACGCCACCGTAGGAATTACTGTTGTGCTAAAGGAAATTGTCCATGAGTTCCCCAAAGGATCATCCAAATTACAGATCCACCATTTATATCTATGGAGATCCCTAGGGATTTTTTTTTCCTTTAAAAAGAAGTGTCAGGGGCGCCTGGGTGGCACAGTTAGTTAAGCATCTGACTCTTGGTTTTGGCTCAGGTCACGATCTCGGGGTCCTGACACTGAGCCCTGCAGCAGGCATCACACTGAGCAGGGGAGCCTGCTTGTCCTTCTCCCTCCCCCTCTGCACCTCCCCCCCACTACTGGTGCTCTCCCTCTCTCTCTCTCTCTCTCTCAAATAAATAAAATCTTTAAAAAAAGATATACAGAATGAGTTTACATCGGTCTTGACTTTTAAGCCTTGCAAATTTGAAATCTGAAATCCCAAATGCTAAACTAGTGCCCACTAGAAACACCTCTCATACTGGATATTCCTCGTCATTATAAATATATCCCCATCCCAGAAATTTTCTCCTATTTTCTCTAATTGTATTTTGCTCCTCTCATCTGCATGAATTACTACTTCATTTTTCTCAGTACGAATCATAATCATAACACAGGCATCTTTGTTGTGCCCAAGTACTAAAATTTAGATCAGCGAAAACTATTAATATACGGGGATATTTCCAAACACCAAGAATTACAAACAGTTTCACAATGAGATTTAAAAACATACTCAAAATTGGAAATATGTCTTGAACATTTCCTATGACAATGAATATTTTCCACGCTATCTAATTTTAATTAGTATATGGTTACCTGATTTATAACAAATAAACATTTTAAAACGATCATCTGTTGTTACCTTCTTTTTTTTTTAAGATTTTATTTATTTATTCGACAGGATAGAGACAGCCAGCGAGAGAGGGAACACAAGCAGGGGGAGTGGGAGAGGAAGAAGCAGGCTCATAGCGGAAGAGCCTGATGTGGGGCTCGATCCCAGAACGCCGGGATCACGCCCTGAGCCGAAGGCAGACGCTTAACCGCTGTGCCACCCAGGCGCCCCTGTTGTTACCTTCTTATCTCCTTTTCACTGTTTCTCTCAATGGTTAAACCTCTTCCAGACATCTATTTAAATTAAATTCTAGGCCCAATAACTAGGTTCAAACTCAGTCTCAACAGTTCACTAGATGTTTTATGCAACAGTCTCATAAAATGGGAATGGTGAGAGTTCATGGATTAATTTGTGGTTTTATACATTGGTGTAATGATACCATATCGATTTATAATTTAAACAAATGTTTATAAAATAAACAGTTAAATGATATCTAATGTACGTGCTAAATTATTGTCATTATTTTAGACCTTTTCGTTTGTGTAAACTTTTTTTTTGTAGCTGCCAAAACCCGGGAACAAACAATAAACTTCTTGATTTTAAAGTTATCCAAGGAGAGTTTTCTTAATGTTCTAGATCCTTGCCATTCAAGGGGTGATCCATGGACCCATAACTTTGGCATCACCGGACCTTGTTAAAATGTGGACCCTCAGGGCCCACCGCAGACTTCCTGAAACAGAGTCTGCATTGTAGGAAGACCCCACTAGAATCTTGTGCGTATTAAAATATTAAATGTGCATTTTCAACTACCCCTGACTTCTGCCACATGAGAAATGTAGGTCATGTTGCCTTTATGCGTGAGTTTCTCTCCGGACAGTACGTACATGTGTGTATTGCTTCTTACACCTGCCACCTACCCATCTAGGGTCATGTGCCTCTTTCTTTGGTCCCTCTCTGCCCTCCGTGTAGGGGGGCTGGTTTCAGATCTCACCTGGGAAGCTTTCCAGTTCATAAACCAACACCTGATGTGTCCTCTCGCTTTCCACTAGCACCTGTATGTCTACACTGGGAATCAGTGCTGTGAGGCAGATGGAATGACCTAAAGTATGTGATACACTTAGTTCAGCTCCCAACACGAACACACACTAGCAGCAAGAATAATGGGCTAATGTCCCTAAAGGAATAGCGTGTTCAGGAATACTCTGGAAAAGAAATCAAATATCGTATCTACGTTTTAAGCAGTTATTCACATGTAGAAATAAAAAAATTTAAATATAGAAAGGGGGACAAAGATTCTCTTTCAAATGTATTCACTCCCAGGTTGGTCCAACTGACCAGCTGGGTAATAGAGGCAAGAATATCAAATGCTCGAAATTACACTGCAAACACAAAATGCATACCAGGTGGGTCTCTGAGTCGAGATTCGACAGTGGGGTTTTCTTAGTACTTGTCTCTAGACCACCTGCCTCAAAACACCCAGGACGTCAACGCAGATCACAGGTTCCTGGATCAACGTAATGAGAATTTCTTTTGTGGAACCTGACTTTCCCATTAATCAAAGCACCACTGGTGACAGGAGGGCTCACGTTTCCACCTGCTCTTAGCATGTTTCTCCGACATGCTGAGGAGCTTGGGGACTTGCTGAGACTCGGAAGCTTATGTCTGTATCATATTGTTCTGGGAGCCCTGGGAGTGTTATTGCTGTTCCCAAGAAACCCTCGTTAAAGTAACCTGGGGAGCCCCAAGTTGAAGAACCGGCACTGGGCTAGTCTCTTGATTTCCCTCCATCTTCTCCCAGGTTCGGGGCCCTTGACCAGGAGGCAGCCTGGACAGTCCTATCAGACTGCTCGTTAGGGTAGGGCCCTGGCAAGACGGAGACGCTCTCCTGAGACAGAATCTCACAGGGAGAGAGGGGACATCTGGTTTGCTCCCCCAGTGACATCCCACTCTGAAGAGACTGTGAACGTTGAAATGACATGGCGTCACTTATGTCCAGGGGTTTTCAAGTGGAGCCGGGAGGCCATTCAGGAGGTGGGTCTTCTGCCCGTCCTCACCGGGTGGAACCACGAACTTGGAATGGGGCCAACCCACAAATACCGCAAGGGCTATGCACGAACACACCTGCAAGTTTTTCCAGTAACTGACTTTTGCTCAGTGAGGAGACTTAGCAATGGGTTCTGTTAAGCCAAGTTTCGGTTTCTGCCATCAACACCCATCAAAACCCTTGATGAGCAACCTACTCAAGCATTCCTTTTGTCCTTAAAAGCCCCTGACTTCTGCTCCCCAGTGAGACACTCTTCGGGTTGCCACCCACATCTCTCTATCCCGCATCGCAATTCCTTGATCCTAAATAAACGTTTTTGCTTAGATATTGTCTCCTGACAATTTTAGGCCGACAAGCGCCATTGGCTCTTTTTGATTCAGGACCGAGTTTTCCCCAAGACTGAAAGAGAACACAGGTTCACAGAGTGTCCTCTTTGCGCTCTCCCTCCGGCTTCCTAACCTTGGCCGCATGTTACAAATAACCACAAAAGGGGGCACCTGGGTGGCTCAGTCGGTCAAGCGTCCGATTCTTGATTTCAGCTCAGGTCATGTTCTCAGGGTCGTGGGATCGAGTCCCGCATAGGGCTTCATGCTCAGTGGGGAATCTGCTTGGGATTCTCTCTCCCTCTCCCTCTCCCTCTGTCCTCCCCCTGCTTGCTGTCTCTCCCCCTAAAATCTTCAAAAAACAACCCCCCCAAATAACCACAGGGGGTTTGACACCCAACATCCACACAGGTAAGCGAACAGTTTCCACCTCCTGTGTCTCCTTTACTGTCATATGGAGCACTTTGGACCCTTTTGCCCCCCAACCCCCCCCGCCCCCCCAACAAGCAAGCCTCTGACCCCAGCTGGGTGTCCAAGAATTCAACTCAATTCTGCCACCATCTACTCCGAGACGTATCAGGTCCCACAAGACCCCCCCGACACACACACACAACTTTGGACGCCTTTCGTCAGCTGGGCTTCTGAGCGACCAGCTATAGATCAGAGGTTCCAACAACCCCCTCCTTGAGTTTAATTAATTTACGAGAGCAGCTCACAGAACTCAGGGAAACACTCACGTTTATCAGTCTGTCAAAGAACTGGAGTGTGTCAGCCTCCCAGTGTGGATGTGTTCGCCAGCCTGGAAGCTCTCCAAACGCCCCGCTCCTGGGATCTTACGGAGGGTTCCTCTCGTGGGCACGACTGACCGTTGACTCCGTTTCCAGCCCCTGCCCTGTCTGGAGAAGGGGGACGGGGGTGGGTCTGAGGGTTCTCAAGCTTCTAATCAGGGCTTGGTCTTCCTGCTGACCAGCCCCACCCAGGAGCCCACCCAGAGCTGCCTCATTAGCACGAGATGCTCCCGGTGCCCTTATCAGTTAAGAAATTGCAGGAATTTTAGGAGCCCTGTGTCAGGAACCAGGGGCAGAGACCTATACATATATATATTTTTTCCTACTATCTCATGCCACGTTTCAAACCAAACCCAACAAATGAATATCCCTGAAGGGTAGAAACCAGTCGTGATGGTATTTAAAGCTCACCAGGTGATTCCGATGTGCAGACTGAGAACCAGTCTATTTTCGTGCTGGTCACACTTCAACCTGCATTTGAAACACCTGGAATTATTACTAAGAACCCCAGATACTGGTTCAGTAGGGCTGGCTTGTGCCCGACAGTCTGTATTTCTTCAAAGTTACAGGTCCTTGGATTAGACTGTATGAAGCTCCTCTTTACTCAGGTAAAACTGGATGAAGAAAACAATTGACCTGGGGTGATAAGGAAGAATAAAAAAAGCTGTAATATATGTTCTGTTCAGAGAATTTTATTAATCCCGAAAGAAAGTAACCAACCATAACATTGCAATGGTTTTTTAATAACAAAATGTAAAGGTTAAAAGAATATTATTCCCCGTTCCCCAAGGCAAAGAGAATTCCCACTGAAACACTCCATCAGTGTGGAAAGTTCTACACCCAGGAGAGGGCAGCACTTCTCCACAATCTGTTCCCAGTTACCCAAATTTTCGTCATTTACACTCGCACAGATGAATTTCATGGCTTTCTATTGACATTAGGGTATAACATGGCTTCCCCGTGTTGACTCAGTTTCTTAAACAAGATCTTATTTACAAAGGACTACGCATGACAATTTCATAAGCTCCATTTAAAATACAACTGAAATGTACAAAATTTAAAGGTGGTGTGTGTCTGGTGACCCCCAGTGTCACCTGGAGCCCCAGCACGCCCACAGGCACCTCCGTAGCTGCCTGACTCACAGGACACAGAAAAGAGGTGCTCCTGCCTCTTTTCCTGTCTTTCAGCTGCTTCCAGGGAGGGGACCCTGGACGCCCAGTCTTCTCTCCACGGAGCCACCCTCAGGCATTCTCTTCAGCGAGGGAAGAGACCAGAAGGTCCTGTCCCTGGGACCCTGGGAACCTGCCTCTCCGATGCCTCTGAGACATGAGGGCTCTGACCAGCAGGTAGGGGTAGCCTTCTCTGGAGGCAGGCAGGAGCAGCTGAAAACCTGGGGCTCTGCCATCCCGTGACCCGTCCCACGTCCCGCCCTTGCCCCAGCCAGCCTGGAACACGCCTGGGTGGGGTAGGCTAAGGACAGCACAGGCCTGGACTGCGCTCAGACCCGGTGAGTTGGGTGGAGCCTGGGGGTCAAAGCTGGGCATCAGGGCTGGTGTCTCCCCGGTCACTCGGGCTGTCTGGATCCAACACAAGTGTGCTGGGGAGAAGCTAAAGAGCATGGACAGCCCCCAGACCGCGTCACCACGAACTCAGCTTGGGAGGGGAGTTAGGAGAGGCCAAATCTTGCTCTCTTGGGAGGGTTCAGGCAAGTCTGCAGAGCGACCTGGGGAGACGTCTTACCCGGGGCCTGGATGCTGAGTTTGGAGTTTGGGCCACAGTTTCCCGTGACAGGCTGTGGGTGGGGCCTCGAGGCCACACGAGGACGCTTGGCTTGTGCCTGGGCCAGGGTCTTCCGGGCAGACTGGGGAACATCAGGGGAGAAGACTTCAGGCCTGCTGGCTGTGGACTTGGCAGGGAGCGGCGGGTCCTGGCAGGAGCTCCCTAGAGCCTGGCAGGGCGAGTCTGCCCCACGTCTTCGGGCTGGTTCACAAGCACACATTTCCGGGGCTTTATTGAGAGGCAGTGTGGGCCGCATGACAGGTGTCGTGACGGGTGGCTGACCTGCGCGGACAGGGCCCAGGACAGAGCGCTTCGTATTTGTTTGGACGGGCAGTGGCCTGGTGGGGCGCTGTGGGGGAAGGAGCCGCATATTAGACCCTCAGGAGCCACAACGGTCAACGGTACTGCACACAGGACTGACGATCAGCCAGATCACGACAGAAAACGTGGATATCAGAAGCAACTGAGGACAAAGCTGTACCAGCAGACTAAGACAATAAATAGGGGGAAACAACTAATACGCATCTTAGGATTCTCTCTACATCAGAAGGAAAAAAAGGAGCAACCCAATTTAAACAGCACGTACAAAACTAAATGTCACAGAAAGAGACGTGTCAACAGTCATCGCCCATTTGCAGAGACACGCTCCTCAGAAGTGGTTGGGGGATGAGGCGCCTGGGTGGCACAGCGGTTAAGCGTCTGCTTTCAGCTCAGGGCGTGATCCCGGTGTTATGGGATCGAGCCCCACATCAGGCTCCTCCGCTATGAGCCTGCTTCTTCCTCTCCCACTCCCCCTGCTTGTGTTCCCTCTCTCGCTGCTGCTCTCTCTGTCAAATAAATAAATAAAATCTTAAAAAAAAAAAAAAAGATCCAGGGAGCAGGGGCACCTGGGTGGCTGAGGAAGCTAGGCGACCGCCTTCAGCTCAGGTCATGATCTCAGGGTCCTGGGATCGGGCCCTGCATCGGGCTCTCTGCTCAGGAGGGAGTCTGCTTCTCCCTCTGCACCCCCCACCCCCGCTTGTGCTCTCTCTCAAATAAATAAAATCTTAAAAAAAAAAAAGATGCAGGGAGCATACAACGTGCAGAGTGTAAATGGCAACCATCCTTTCGAAGGACAATTTCAGAGTATTTACAAAATTTTTGAAAGATGCCTCGTCTTGATACAGGATCACAGAAGGCATCTGAAAGAACCTTCGACTGGGCACAGAAACGCCTCCACAAGCATTTGCCAGCCGACTTGCACAAAATAGAAAAAATACGTATTTCAATTAAAGAAACCGGAATAGGGAAAATACGTGGGACTCCTATGTGGCCCCCGCAGGCCAGCCCGGGTTTGGGCGGAATCCCGCCCGTCCGAGGAGCACGGCAGTGGAGCCAAACACAGATGGAGACACAGATCAGCACAGCAGGAGCGAGACTCACCCTCAGGTGGGCACCCACGTCCACGGGATCCTTCCAGCAGCTCAGCTGCATCCGTGGCGGTCTCACGGGTGGTCTCAGTGGCAGAGCCTCCCTCTTCCGTTCTTCTTGCCTGCGGAACAAATCGTATGACCTGTCTGGACGCCCCTGACCTTCCTGCCCACACAGTGACCGGGAACCAAGAACACTCCTGGAGCCCAGACCTCGCCCTTGTTTTGGGGTGAGGAGGCTTCACTGCCTGCGAATCACTCTGACCCCCTGGTTCCTCACCTCTGCCTTGGTTCCTTCCTGCTGCCAGTCCTGGGGAAGGACCCTGAGATCTGTAAGTCCTGAGGCCTCCCGGGTTCCAGGTTTTCATTCTTTTTAGAGCCCAAGGGCTGGGGGGCAAGGGCGCGCCCCCAGCACTTCATGGGGCACTTCCTGCTGCTGGCCAGGTGCCCGAAGGCCCCGCAGTTCTTGCACTTGACCTGCGGACGGACGGAGGGAGAGCATGCTCGGCGAGTCAGCAGAAATCAGGGGCGGCTTTCAAAGGTTAATGTCAGGACAGATACTTGGAGTTGGATATTCGTTGGGGGGAGAGGACAGAGACCCAGGGCCCGTGGCCAGGAAATTCAAGACGTTATGGCCCTACCCAGAGCCCATTTTAGAGAAAGTGATCCGAGAGGAAGGAATTTAGCGTCTAAAGGTGATGTCTACGAAGTGGACTCGAGAACTGCACAGACACCAAGCTGAACGGGACGCTACATAGGGAATAAGGTTGCGTCTCAGAGGATCCGAATGGGCCAATCCCCCAGGTTAGGACATCAGAAGCAGGTCAGGCTTGGATAAGTCAGAACCCCTCAGCTACAGACACACAGGTTTCTGTGTTTAAACTCAGTCTTCGGGGGCCATGCAGAGCCCCTGGTTCCTGAAACACTCAAGCCTCCACTTACCCTGGTATTCTCCTCTCCTGGGGAGGGATTCCTATGCCCCACTCGTCCCCTCTGTAGCTTCTTCACGTTCTGAGCTATAGGGGGTCTTGGGGGCCGCTGGTATGTGCAATCCCCTGCCATATCTTTGGGCTTTTGGACTTTCTCCCTCAGGAACGGATTGTTGGATTCCCTACTCACAAGAAAAGGACAAAAAAAAAAAAATGTAGACACAGAGACAGAAGTCCCTCATACCCCTACTTCTCTGCCTGGATAGGATGGGGGGCTCACGGATCACTAAGTGACCCCCACAGTGATGTGGCCTCTCACGAACTGATGTCCCATTCTGTGCCATTTTGTGACCTTTTTCCATCATTACTTACTCCCAGGATAGGACACTGCCTGAGAAAAGGCCACTTGGTCTATAAACGGTGAAATTAGATTTGCAACCTGAACGCCTGTACAGGTCCTC
Source organism: Ursus americanus (assembly GCF_024610735.1). Classification (NCBI taxonomy): domain Eukaryota; kingdom Metazoa; phylum Chordata; class Mammalia; order Carnivora; family Ursidae; genus Ursus; species Ursus americanus. Next base: position 53,870,985 of record NC_142147.1, on the reverse strand, counting down.
CCCGAAAACGACAGTGTAACGCAGGCCCGCGTCTTGGGTTTTCGTCCAGCCGCTCCCTCCAAGCTTAAAGCATCTCCCCGTGTTTACCAAAACCAGTGGGCAGGCCAACAAGTAGTGATTCTTTCCCTACGGATTTCCAAAAAACGCAGTTTTCATAGAACATCTTCCTGAGAAAACCTGCCACTTCCTCCGACAAAGGTTTGTTGGGATTTGATGTGCGGCTGATGCACACCTGTGCATCTTCACGCGTGACCCCGTCACCATGACAACAAAGCCGCCCGGGGACACGCAACACCTGCGCCCCATAGGGAATCCCCGCCCCCCAGACCTGCCCGTGTTACTCCCTGACATTCGTCTCACCTCTCCTCTTGGTCTTTGTGTCTCCGTGAAGCTGCGAAAGGCCGGTCCCCTGAAGGCTGGCATCTCTTACTGGAGACACAGCGGGCACGAGGGTCCTCTCCGGGCATCAGAGGGAACCGCAGCATTACCTCCACGGCGGCAACGACGACCCACTTCTCTGTCATCAAGTCCAGCTGACAGAGAGGAAGGAGGATCAAGATACAGTCAGGGTTCTGCACGCAGGAGGAAGCCCCCGGATCATGGAAGATAATCAACTTCTAGTTTTGCGGCTCTTGAACGCAATGCTCACCAGGGAGTAAAGGCCCTTTCCTCCAATTCAGCAGTGACTTTGCCAGTGACCTCCACGAGGGGGAGCTAGGTGTCTAGGGACTGCAGGTGGTCCCCAGGTGGAAACTGAGGCCGCCGCAGTCGCCTCTGCCTTGCCCATCTGACCACTGCACGTCCCTGTAATGGGCCAGCGCCCAAGTACCCACGTTGCTAATCTCGGGCTTTCACCCCGGGTCGTGGTCATGGGGGGAGAAGCTGCCTCGGCTCTAGACTGGGGGGCCGCCTCCTTCCTCCGCCTGTCACCTGCCCAGCCTCACCCGCACTTACGTCTCTCTGCGGAATGCCAAGCTGCTTTAAGAATTCTTTCCCCTGTTCCATCGAAAGCCTGGTGGGGTCCATCGGGGTTGGTCTGTCCCAGGGACTTGGCTGCCCTGTGGGGGATAGAAAATGAAACCCCTGAACTCTGCACATCGCGGGACTGCCCCATGCCCCACACTGCCAGCTCCCACCTCGGAGCTCGCCGCTGTCTCCCCTTTTACTTCTTGTTCAAATGACACCAATATAGTCTTCTACTAGTAACATAGTACCAATTTGAGAAACAAGGAGATGACTTTTTTTTTTTTTTAATTCCTCCACTAGACTCAACACGTTTTATATACACACGAAATACAGATTACAGATTTAGGGATCTTATACTGTATACCATAAAACACCTGGAAAAAGTGATCATGTAATTGGATTCAAAAAGAAAACTTAATCTATTAAAAAACTGGATATCTTACACTCTGTAGTCTCCCTTTGTCATAATTGAACAAAAGTAAGTATAACTACACTATTTAACTTCTTTATAAGATTAAGTATGTTCAAACTATTTGCTACCTTTCCAGAAATTCTGAAATCAAATTCCTTAAAATAAAAAATGAAATTCAAATGGAAATTATAGGAAATAAAAGATAAAGCACTTTATGCCAAAACTTAGGAGCAAGGCAAAACCTGGTTTAGGGGGAAATTCCTTAATCTAAATGGCCATGGAATATACAAACACAAAATTTATAGGAAGTGTTCATCTTAAGATATTGTAGTGGGGGGAAAAAAAAGAAACTAGAGCAGGAAAACAAAAGATTGTGACGGGGGGGGGTGGCACCAGGGTGGCTCAGTCGGTTAAGTCGAAATTCTTGATCTCAGGGTGGTG